>NC_091977.1:404374525-405017653 GCF_044704955.1 Pristiophorus japonicus
AAAGCAGCCTACTCCAAAACAAAACGGAGCAACTCCTGGCTAAAATTGAGCCCATTAATTCTAAATAATGACTTGCATGAGTTTTTTTCTATTGACATCATTTTTGAATTATAGACTAATCAAAATTAATTCAGCAATTTTGATACTTGCTTTACTAGGTAGGTCCCCTGCAGTCAGAATCAGGGGAAGTCATAACGGGGAACAAAGAAATGGCAGACCAATTGAACAAGTACTTTGGTTCGGAATTCACTAAGGAGGACACAAACAACCTTCCGGATATAAAAGGGGTCAGAGGGTCTAGTAAGAAGGAGGAACTGAGGGAAATCCTTATTAGTCGGGAAATTGTGTTGGGGAAGTTGATGGGATCGAAGGCCGATAAATCCCCAGGGCCTGATAGACTGCATCCCAGAGTACTTAAGGAGGTGGCCTTGGAAATAGCAGATGCATTGACAGTCATTTTCCAACATTCCATAGACTCTGGAACAGTTCCTATCGAGTGGAGGGTAGCCAATGTAACCCCACTTTTTAAAAAAGGAGGGAGAGAGAAATCAGGGAATTATAGGTCGGTCAGCCTGACATCGGTAGTGGGTAAAATCAATTATTAAGGATGTCATAGCAGCACATTTGGAAAGAGGTGACATGATAGCTCCAAGTCAGCATGGATTTGTGAAAGGGAAATCATGCTCGACAAATCTTCTGGAATTTTGAGGATGTTTCCAGTAGAGTGGACAAGGGAGAACCAGTGGATGTGGTATATTTGGACTTTCAGAAGGCTTTCGACAAGGTCCCACACAAGAGATTAATGTGCAAAGTTAAAGCACATGGGATTGGGGGTAGTGTGCTGACGTGGATTGAGAACTGGTTGGCAGACAGGAAGCAAAGAGTAGGAGTAAATGGGTACTTTTCAGAATGGCAAGCAGTGACTAGTGGGGTACCGCAAAGTTCTGTGCTGGGGCCCCAGCTGTTTACATTGTACATTAATGATTTAGACGAGTGGATTAAATGTAGCATCTCCAAATTTGCGGATGACACGAAGTTGGGTGGCAGTGTGATCTGCGAGGAGGATGCTATGAGGCTGCAGAGCGACTTGGATAGGTTAGGTGAGTGGACAAATGCATGGCAGTTGAAGTATAATGTGGATAAATGTGAGGTTATCCACTTTGGTGGTAAAAACAGAGAGACAGACTATTATCTGAATGGTGACAGATTAGGAAAAGGGGAGGTGCAACGAGACCTGGGTGTCATGGTACATCAGTCATTGAAGGTTGGCATGCAGGTACAGCAGACGGTTAAGAAAGTAAATGGCATGTTGGCCTTCATAGCGAGGGGATTTGAGTACAGGGGCAGGGAGGTGTTACTGCAGTTGTACAGGGCCTTGGTGAGGCCACACCTGGAGTATTGTGTACAGTTTTGGTCTCCTAACTTGAGGAAGGACATTCTTGCTATTGAGGGAGTGCAGCGAAGGTTCACCAGAATGATTCCTGGGATGGCGGGACTGACATATCAAGAAAGACTGGATCAACTGGGCTTGTATTCACTGGAGTGCAGAAGAATGAGAGGGGATCTCATAGAAACGTTTAAAATTCTGACGGGTTTAGACAGGTTAGATGCAGGAAGAATGTTTCCAATGTTCGGGAAGTCCAGAACCAGGGGTCACAGTCTAAGGATAAGGGGTAAGCAATTTAGGACAGAGATGAGGAGAAACCTCTTCACCCAGAGTGGTGAACCTGTGGAATTCTCTACCACAGAAAGTTGTTGAGGCCAATTCACTAAATATATTCAAAAAGGAGTTAGATGTAGTCCTTACTACCAGGGGGATCAAGGGGTATGGCGAGAAAGCAGGAATGGGGTACTGAAGTTGCATGTTCAGCCATGAACTCATTGAATGGCAGTGCAGGCTCGAAGGGCCGAATGGCCTACTCCTGCACCTATTTTCTATGTTTCTATAATAAGTATCTGTGTGCAGCCTGTAAAATGCACTGAAACTATAATAAACCCAGCGAAATGCGCTATAATAAATACATCTTAAAACATCTAAACAGTAATGTTTCCTGTTTTGGTGCACCAATTACAGAGCGGCTACGATACTATAATACGTTCATATTGTTAGCTCAGCTTGAACCACTGTACATGACGGGGCTGATTGTAACATAATGTGTCCTAAACCATACAACATATCCATTACTGACAATTCAACTGCTATCTTACAAGAAAATCTTGATTTGGATCTCCAGTAATTCAAAGCTTGTGAACTGCAGCCAAAATTGCATTTGACTAAGCAATTTAGTTGAAGGAATTGGAAATCACTTTAAATATCTCCAAGCAAAGCTTAAAATATTCTCTTTTCTCTCCTGAAATCTTGCTTCAAATAGTTGGTTTATTCAAACAGAAGAAACTCCTTGATGACCTCTCTAATTTGGAGAGCACATTAGCAGAATGACTGATATTCAACTCTATCCTAAGGAAGACTTTTGGTGTAATTTAAGAGCAAGCTTTCTTTTCGTCCTTTCATAAGTTAGATAGTCAAATTAAATAGCAGGCCAGAGTCTATCTTGGGACTGGGAATCCATTACATTTTGAGAGAAGGTGCAAACTCTCTCCCTCCTCCCATCAAAGAAATTGGCATATTCCACATTCCAATTGTCCTCTCATCACTGCTCCTGTCTTTTATCTGATGCTCCTGTTTCACTTGGGGGATTTTTGGCTTGCCCTATAGCCAAGAATCCATGAGCTTGCAATAATGATGCCACTCACAGATAGGAGCCAGGAACAAGGTGTTGGGAAAATGGTACAGGGTGAATTGGACAGGAGACTGCTTCATAAACTTAGTAGGTGGAGAAGGGGAAGGGTACTTCTGCAAAGGGGAAGAGCATGTGTTAATATTAAATGAAAAGGAAGTTATTGCATGTAGGAAATTTGAACAAAACTTAAAGGCCATGCACTCTATGAGCACTCTGCCAATATCAGGCCCAAAGGTTTTTTTTTAAAAAAAAAGTAACTTTAAAACAAAGTTAATGAAACTTAGCAGAATACCAAACAGCAATAATATTTACGCAAGAAATAAAGGCAGCGGGGAAATAGAGAAGGTCCAAAAAGAATTCCCGCTTTGACTTAGTACATTACTTTTATCCCAGTCCATACAAGTTAAAAGCCCCCAGTATTACAGCTCTGTTGTATTTAAATAATAAGCCTATTTAAAACAGAGGGTCTTTGGAATTCTCTACTCCAGAGAACTGTGGAGGCTGGGTTATTGAATATATTTAAGGTGGAGATAAGGGAGTCAAGGGTTATGGGGAGTGGGCAGGGAAGTAGAATTGAGGCCAAGATCAGATCAGTCATGATCTTATTGAATGGCAGAGCAGGCTCGAGGGGCCTACTCCTGCTCCTATTGATGTTCTCATGTATATATCTCTCCTGAACTGCCTACAAATTTCCCACTTTGTCTCATCTCCACTATTTTGTGGTCTCTAATGCACAAAGAATTATGCCATTTCCCTTCTTTAACTCTCATTTATATGGATTCTGTCTTAACACAACCTCCTTAGGACATCCTGAATTTCTAGTGCTGGATTGAATCCTTCAATACTGCCACACCATTCCCCTTTCCTCTACAGTTCCCACCCATGTCCAAACCTAAGCAATGTCTGTTGTACCTATTCTATCATAATTCTCTTATATCTCACTACCAGAAAGCCCTTTTATTGCCCTTTCTCCTCGGGTAATATTTCCTCACTATTTACTTCAGCTATTTCAATAGCTTTATTAATCCTGCTCTCCTTTGAAGTCTCAAGCCTAGATTGTCTCCCACTCCCACTACTCAAGGACACTGGTGCAGTTTAAGCTGAGGTGCAGGTCATTCCTTTGGTACAGACTTCCTTGTTTCCAGAACTCACTCTAAGGTCCCAACAATATGAGCCCTTCCCTTCTGCACCAATCTTGCAGCCATGCATTGGCCATCTTAATCTTTCGCTCCTTAACCTAGAAATCCATTTCAAGTTAGTGCCCAACTAATTCAACTCCCTCTGCAAGACCCCAAAGATATTTCTACCTAGGTCATTGGTTCCAACTTGGAACGGGTAGAAAAACTGCAAAAAAGGAAAGAAATCCATGATGTCCTTCACCCAGACAACAGGAATACAACACACCATGCAGCACACCCAGTCATGACAGCAAAGAAAGACAACCTAATCCCCTTACTGTACAATTTCCCACCACTCTATTTTTGTGACTCACTAGTCTTTCACTGCTCCATGGTGCCAAAATGTTGAGCAGGTCCAGTCTCTTGCTGATTATATTTAACAGATCACACATATTACAAATGACTAGTTAAAAACTGCAAGACTTACACTGTGCCAGAAAAACAGTATCAGCAATGGAATAGTGTACTGATTATTGCTGCCCAAAATCTCCCAGATGACACCATGGCACATCATAGTTTATAGGTAAATGAAAGGTGTTTGATGTCCAGTTTTCTTATTTGCCTTATGTATAGCAGCTACATTGAATGTGTGTTTTTTGGGGGCAACTACCAACTGGTTTGAAGATGGTTAACATTTCTAACCTTTGAAGGACAATCTTTGGGTAATCAGAAGTTATTTTTTTGTATGCATTTAAAATTCAGGCCTAAAGCAAAAATAGATCAGATTCAAGAAATGCTAATACTGTCAACTGCACTTTAGGTAATTCAAGTTCAGTGAGATCTATATAGCTAAGTATACCAGTGTCGATTTTGAAATGTACAAATTACATACATCAATTCATCTAAAATGTACCAGTTTAATTCACACGGTAAACACCATTACCTGAATCCTTAAGTGTTCTAAAGGTTACAGACCTGTAGGGGAAAATCAGCAGTACCGTGAATAGTTTGTGCAATAGATTTCTAATATACACTCAAATGCATATATTAGGCAACTGTATATAAATTATGGGATTATCTGATATATGCCTGTGTACAATATCAGAAACCTAAAGAATTTTAAACACCAGTACTACACAGCATAGCTGCAGACTAAATATCAGTCTCAACAGTTATTTTATACTTGCCCTCCGTATGGCTTCCTCCTCCTCTTGACGCTTTTCATAATGTGCAAAGTCATCAAAGATTGAAGTGGTATGCTTGTAAGTAGCAATTATTTTAAGCACTTGCTTGGCTTTTTCCAGGGGCACCTCCTGCGTGTCCCTTGAGTTGGTAACTGGTTTGTTATCATTGTTTTCCAATCGAATATGCCGTAGCTGGTTATTGGGTACATCTTTCACAAAGATCCACTTCACTTCAAACTTGCCCTTCCACTTATCTTGTGACCACACTCCAGCATAAGCATTATAGTCCACTGCTGACTTCATCTCAGCCACTCCACAAAAATGTCCACTGCCATTTACACTGAAGAGTAAATAGAGTGGCCCTTTACCGTTCAGGGAGCGGAAAGCAGCATCCAAACGTTTATTACCATGCTCAGTACTACACCAAATAGAGTACTTGATAGAACGGTGTATATCGTCCTCAGAGTAACTTTTAATTATAAATACTCGGCCTGTCTTCAGACTCCAATCAAAATCTTTGGGGTTGTAGTTGTGTATGCCCTTTAGTTTTTCCAACACAGGATGTACTTCTCCTCCAGATGGTGAAGTGCTTAATGATGCCATACCCAACACAAAATTCTCACTATTAGCTCCACTGTTCTGATTGAAGCCAGCTCCTCGATTGCGAGGAGCCACCCAGCGGTTTTGTGGCTGCTGCTGAACTTGAGATTGTGGTTGTTGAGGCCCTGGGTGCTGTAGTTGTTGCTGATGTGTTGGGTGGGTCTGAATAGCAATTGGTTGCTGTGGAAGCTGATGTTGCTGGATTACAACTTGAGGCGGCATAATTTGTTGGGCAGGTGGGACTTTGGGCACATTCCCTTTGTCTTCCCAAGTTCCAATATTCATGTTGTGTTTTATAGGTGGAGGTGGCACTGCAGGTCCACCTATTCCCATGTTAGTCTTAGGCTTTAGTTTTGGCTGGGGCTTTGCAGGCTTCCTCGCAATAGCAGCCCATGATGTTGGTTTAGGTGCTGAAGTGGTTGTTGCTGGGTTGCTATTAGCAACAATGCTACTGCACATACCTGTACTACTAAGAGCAGAACCTACTGTTTTAGTGACAGCTGTTGTCATATCTCCTCCAATCTTCAGTCCAGTCATACCTTGCTCAATGCTATTTATGCCAGGCACCTTACTCAAAGAATCATTGCCAAATCCAGCTTGTCCATCAGCTATGGCTCTTCCAAGAGAACTGGGTGGGTATCCATAGCTGTTGCTATATGCAGAACTTTGTGTTGACTGTCCTTGAGATCCACTCGCACCCCAAGTAGAAAAGTCTGCATTCCCAGGAAAAAAGTTAAATCCATGTTGATTCAAAAATGGCGGGGTGCTCCCCAAGGCCCCGGGTTGACTAAATACACCATCTGGTATAAAGTGATGCTCACCATTACTCATCTGTCCATATGTTGTTAAGTATGGCATTGGAGGATCTCCCCCTGTTGACCAGGGGGCTTCACCAAGTGAATATGGGAATCCAATGGAAGGAGCATAGTAACTGGGCATATATGGGTCGGACATTGGTGGGTAGCTGTTGCTCTGCAAGAAATAAAAACAAAATTTAATCTACGAACATAAACAATGCAGCACAAGGACAATACATTTTTCACACATGCTATCAGACCTTCTGTGGTGCTATTCAAGACAGAGCACACCCGCTATTATACAGTGCAACACACTATACTGAAATGCATCGGTGTTTACCTTCGTGTTTTTTTTAATTAAATCAATTCAAAGCTATTTTCTGTGGGTGGGAACATTTCTCTGTACACTGGAACAGACTGATTTATTCCCCTTCAGACATGGCACAAATTTGCTTACAAGATGATGTAACACTTGACCGTGATATGTAACTTTCATGCATACTCATATCATCATCATAGGCAGTCCCTCGGAATCGAGGAAGACTTGCTTCCACTACTAAAGTGAGTTATTTGGTGGCTGAACAGTCCAACACGAGAGCCACAGACCCTGTCACAGATGGGACAGACATTTGTCGGGGGAGGGGGGGGTGGGGCTGATTTGCCACACGTTCCTTCCGCTGCCTGCGCCTGACCTATTCACGCTTGCAGCGTTGAGATTCAAAGAGCTCAACGCCCTCCCGGATGCACTTTCTCCACCTAGGACGGTCTTCGGCCAGGGTCTCCCAGGTGTCAGTGGTGATGTCGCACTTCACCAGGGTGGCTTTGAGGGTGTCCTTGTAACGTTTGCCATGAAGGAGCTCCGCGTAGAGCAATTGCTTAGGGAGCCTCGTGTCTGGCATGCGAACTAAGTGGCCTGCCCAGCGAAGCTGATTGAGTGTGGTTAGTGCTTCAGTGCTGGGGATGTTAGCCTGGACGAGGACACTGATGTTGGTGCGTCTGTCCTCCCGGGAATTTGCAGGATCTTGCGGAGACATCGTTGGTGATATATCTCCAGCGACTTGATGTGTCTTCTGTACATCGTCCATGCCGCTGATCCATGCAGGAGGGCGGGTATTATTACAGCCCTATATATAGACCACCAAGCTCAAGCATACTAAACAATCCCTCACTAGTGACTGTTAGAGAAAAAAAATGGCACGTAACAAAAACATTCAAGATTATTTTGCAGCAATTCAAACTTCACACGATTTATCAGCTATATTAAAAGCGGTTATAATCCTTAAGATTTTATTAGTTGCTCATTCACTTTATACCACAGTTGCTAAACTGTTTCAAAGGATACGCAGTAAGAACATAAAATAGGAGTAGGCGGCCATACAGCCACTCGAGCCTGCTCCGCCATTCAATATGATCATGGCTAATCAGATCCTGGCCTCAACTCCACTTTTGCCTGTTCCCCATAACCCTGGACTCGCCTATAGTTCAAGAATCTGCCTATCGCAGCCTTGAATATATTCAATGACTCAGCTTCCACAGCTCTCTGGGATAGAGAATTCCAAAGATTCATGACCCTCAGAGAAGCAATTCCTCCTCATAGAAATTTACAGCACGGAAAGAGGCAATTCGACTCATTGTATTCGTGCTGGCCGACAAAGAGCTATCCAACCTAATCCCACTTTCCAGCTCTTGGTCCGTAGCCTTGTAGGTTACAACACTTCCAAGTGCATATCCAAGTACTTTTAAAATGAGGATTTCTGCCTCTACCGCCCTTTCAGGCAGTGAGTTCCAGACCCTCACCACCCTCGGGTGAAGAAATTTCCCCTCAAATCCACTCTAAACCGCCTACCAATTAATAAACAATCTCCTCGTAATGGATCCCCTTGGAATGAATGATCATAGCATGATCCAAATTTCAAATTCAGATGGAGGGTGAGAAAGTTGGATCTCTAACCAGCGTACTGAGCTTAAATAAAGGAGACTATGAAGGTATGAGGGCAGAATTGGCTAAAGTGGACTGGGAAAATAGATTAAAGGGTAGGACGGTTGATGGACAGTGGTGTACATTTAAGGAGATATTTCACAACTCTCAAGAAAAATATATTCCAGTGAGGAGGAAAGGGCGCAAGAGAAAAGATAGCCATCCGCGGCTAACTAAAAGAAATAAAGGACGGTATCCAATTAAAAACAAGGGCATACAATGTGGCCAAAACTAGTGGGAGGACTGAAGATTGGGAAGTATTTAAAAGCCAACAAAGAATGATTAAAAAAATGATTAAGAAAGGGAAGATAGGCTATGAAAGTAAACTAGCACAGAATATAAAAACAGATAGCAAGAGTTTCTATAGGTATATAAAAAAAGGAAAAAAAAAAGTGGCTAGAGTAAATGTTGGTCCCTTAAAGGACGAGACCGGGGAATTAGTAATGGGGAACACGGAGATGGCAGAAACTCTAAACAAATATTTTTTATTAGTCTTTAGGGTAGAGGACATTAATAATATTCCAACAGTGGATAATCAAGGGGCTATAGGGGGGTGGGGCGGGGGGGGGGGAGAAACTTATCACTAAGGAGGTGGTACTCAGTAAGATAATGGGACTAAAGGCAGATAAATCGCCTGGACCTGATGGCTTGCATCCTAGGGTCTTGAGAAGTAGCGGCAGGGATAGTGGATGCACTGGTTGTAATTTACCAACATTCTCTGGATTCTGGGGAGGTCCCAGCAGATTGCAAAATTGCAAACGTAATGCCCCTATTTAAAAAAGGAGGCAGACAAAAAGCAGGAAACTATAAACCAGTTAGCTTAACATCTGTGGTTGGGAAGATGTTGGAGTCCATTATTAAAGAAGCAGCAGCAGGACATTTGGAAATGCAAAATTTGGTCAGGCAGAGTCAGCATGGATTTATTAAGTGGAAGTCATGTTTGACAAATTTGCTAGAATTATTTGAGGATGTAACGAACAGGGTAGATAAAGCGGAACCAGTGGATGTGGTGTATTTAGACTTCCAGAAGGCATTTGACAAAGTGCCACATAAAAGGTTACTGCACAAGATAAAAGTTCACGGGGTTAGGAGTAATATATTAGCATGGATAGAGGATTGGCTAACGAACAGAAAACAGGGAGTAGGGATAAATGGTTTATTCTCGGGTTGGCAATCAGTAACCAGTGGGGTGCCGCAGGGATCAGTGCTGCGACCCCAACTATTTACAATCTATATTAACAACTTGGAGGAAGGGACTGAGTGTAACGTAGCCAAGTTTGCCGATGTTACAAAGATGGGAGGAAAAGCAATGTGTGATGCAGGAAGAATGCTCCCGATGTTGGGGAAGTCCAGAATCAGGGATCACAGTCTAAGGGGTCAGCCAGTTAGGACCAAGATGAGAAACTTATTCACTCAAGAGAGTTGTTAGCCTGTGGAATTCTCTACCGCAGAGAGTTGTTGATGCCAGTTCGTTGGATATATTCAAGAGGGAGTTAGATATGGCCCTTATGGCTAAAGGGATCAAGGGGTATGGAGAGAAAGCAGGAAAGGGGTACTGAGGTGAATGATCAGCCATGATCTTATTGAATAGTGGTGCAGGCTCAAAGGGCCAAATGGCCTACTCCTGCATCTATTTTCTATGTTTCTTTGTTTCTGTGAGGAGGACACACTAAATCTGCAAAATGACAGACAGGCTAAGTGAGTGGACAAAAATTTGGCAGATGGAGTATAATGTTGGATAGTGAGAGGTCATGCACTGCGGCAGAAAAAAAATCAAAGAGCAAGTTATTATTTAAATGGCAAAAGATCGCAAAGTGCTGCAGTACAGCAGGACCTGGGGGTACTTGCGCATGAAACATAAAAGGTTAGTATGCAGGTACAGCAAGTGATCAGGAATGCCAATGGAATCTTGGCCTTTATTGCAAAGGGGATGGAGTATAAGAGCAGGGACGTCTTGCTACCGTTGTACAGGGTATTGGTGAGGCCACACCTGGAATACTACGTGCAGTTTTGGTTTCCATATTTACGAAAGGATATACTTGCTTTGGAGGCAGTTCAGAGAAGGTTCACAAGGTTGATTCCTGAGATGAGGGGGTTGACTTATGAGTAAAGGTTGAGTAGGTTGGGCCTCTACTCATTGGAATTCAGAAGAATAAGAGGTGATCTTATCGAAACATACAAGATTATGAGGGGGCTTGACAAGGTGGATGCAGAGAGGATGTTTCCACAGATAGGGGAGACTAGAACTAGAACGCATAATCTTAGAATAAGGGGCCGCCCATTTAAAACTGAGATGAGGAGAAATTTTTTTCTCAGAAGGTTGTGGATCTGTGGAATTCGCTGCCTCAGAGAGCTGTGGAAGATGAGACATTGAATAAATTTAAGACAGAAAGAGACAGTTTCTTAAATGATATGGGAATAAGGGGTTATGGAGAATGGGCAGGGAAATGGACCGGAGTCCAGGATCAGATCAGGCATGATCGTATTGAATGGCAGAGCAGGCTCGAGGGGCCGTATTGGCCTACTCCTGCTCCTATTTTTTATGTTATGTTCAATTATTTTAAATCTATGCCCCCTGGTTGTTGATCTTTCTAAGGGAAGTAGGTCTGTCCCATCGACTCTATCCAGGCCCCTCATAATTTTATACATCATCATCATAGGCAGTCCCTCGAAATCGAGGAAGACTTGCTTCCACTCAAAGTGAGTTTCTCAGGTGACTACAGTCCAATACAGGAATTACAGTCTCTATCACAGGTGAGAGACAGTCAATGAATGAAAGGGTGGGTGGGGAGTCTGGTTTTCCGCACGCTCCTTCCGCTGCCTACGCTTGCTTTCTTCATGCTCTCGATGACTAGCCTCAAGGTGCTCAGCGCCCTCCAGGATGCTCTTCCTCCACTTAGGGCAGTCTTTGGCCAGGGCTCCCAGGTGTCGGTGGGGATGTTGCACTTTATCAAGGAGACTTTGAAGGTGTCCTTGAAACGTTTCCTCTGCCCACCTGGGGATTGCCTGCCGTGTAGGAGTTCAGAGTAGAGCGTTTGCTTTGGGAGTTTTGTGTCGGGCATGTGGACAATATGGCCTGCCCAACAGAGCTGGTAGAGTGTTTTGATGCTAGAATCCTCCTCAACCGTCTTCTCCGTGGCTGAGGAGCTCCTCCTGGAGTCACAGTGCAGATTCTGTCCACTATGGGGTGCAATGGACATGATCTTTACAGCGCAACAACTGCAAGAGAAATGCAAGTAACAGCACCAACCGTTATACAAGGCCTTCTTTGGCCTTCGACACTTAACTGCGAGGGACTATGGAGCGTCCCCCTCAGTTTTGGCTGCCCTCAAAAAGTTTGTTGCCATCCTCCGCCTGCTCCACGACGACATGCAAGCCGTGATCCTGACCAACGGATCCGCTACCGACCCAATCCACCTCCGGACCGGGGTCAAGCAGGGCTGCGTCATCGCACCAACCCTCTTCTCGATCTTCCTCGCTGCAATGCTCCACCTCACGCTCAACAAGCTCCCCGCTGGAGTGGAACTAAACTATAGAACCTAATTTTATACACCTCAATTAGGTCTATCCTCAGCCTCCTTTGTTCCAAAGAAAACGTTAGCCTATTCAATCTTTCCTCGTAGCTAAAATTCTCCAGTTCAAGCAACATCTGCATAAATCTCCTCTAGTGCAATCACATCGTCCCTGTAATGTGATGATCAGAACTGCAAGCAGTACTCTAGCTGTGGCCTAACTAGTGTTTTACACAGTTCAAGCATAACCGCCCTGCTCTTACTATTCTAGGCCTCGTCTAATAAAAGCAAGTATCCCGAATGCCTTCAACCACCATATCTACCTGTCCTGCTATCTTCAGGGATCTGTGGACATGCACTCCAAGGTCCTTCTATTCCTCTACACTTCAGTGTCCCACTATTTGTGCATTCCCTTGCCTTATTCCCCAAATGCATTACCTCACACTTCTCCAGATTGAATTTTCTGTCGACTTGACCAGTCCATTGATATCTTCCTGCAGTCTACAGCTTTCTTCTTCATCAACCACACAGACAATTTTTGTATCATCTGCAAACTTCTTGGTCATACCCCATACATTCAAGTCTAAACCACTGATATATACACCACAAAAAGCAAGGGAACTAGTACTGAGCCCTGGCGGAACCACTTCGTCACGAAAACACCTGGCGATCCATTACCCTTTGTTTCCTACCGGAGAGCCAATTTTGGCTCCAACTTGCTACTTGGATCCCTTAGGCTTTTACTTTTGTGACCAGTCTGCCTTGTGGGACCTTATCAAAACCTTGCTAAAATCCATATACATTACGACTTTCCCTTAACAAATCCACTCCGACTGTCCTCGATTAATCAGTGTCTTTCTAAATGAAGATTTATCCTGTCCCTCAGAATTTTTTCCAACAATTTTTCCACCTCTGAGGTAGGCGTACTGGCCTATAATTACTCGGTCTATCCCCTTCTCCCTTTTTAAACAATGGTACAACATTAGCAGTTCTCCAGTACCATACCTGTGGACAGACAGGATTGGAAAATGATGATCAAAGCCTCTGCTATTTCCTCTCTTGCATCTCTCAACAGTCTGGGATACATTTAATCCGGGCCTGGTGATTTACCCACTTTAAAAGCTGTTAAACCCCTTAATACTTCCTCTCTCACTATGTTTATTTCATCTAATATTTCACACTCCTCCCCGATTGCAATGTCTACATCACCCCCCTCTTTTGTGAAAACAGACACAAAATATTCATTGAGAACCATACCCACGTCTTCCGCCTCCACACACCGATTACCTTCATGGTCTCGAATAGGCTCTACTCTTTCTTTAGTTATCCTCTCAATATATTTATAGAACATCTTTGGGTTTTCCTTAATTTTACTTGCCAATATTTTTTCATGCCTTCTCTTTGCTTCCCTAATTTCCTTTTTAATTTCACCCCTGCACTTTCTATACTCCTCTAGGGTTTCTGCAGTATTGAGCCCTCGGTATCTGTCATAAGCCTCCCTTTTTTTCCCCCTTTATTCCACCCTGTATGTTCCTTGACATCCAGGGGGCTCTAGATTGGTCAGCCCACCCCCTCTCCCCTCAAGGGAACATATTTGCTCTGAACCCTCATGATCTCCTCCTTGAATGCCTCCCATTGCTCAGACACTGATTTACCTTCAAGTAGCCGTTTCCAGTCCACTTTGGCCAAATTCCATCTCAGCTCAGCAAAATTGTCTTTTCCCCAATTAAGAACTTTTATTCCTGGTCTACCTTTGTCCTTTTCCATAACTATCCTAAATCTAACTGAATTATGATCAGTAGCACCAAAATGCTCTCCCACTGATGTCCTTTACCATCTGCCCAGCTTCATTCCCTAAAACTAAGTACAGAACCGCCCCCTCCCTTGTTGGGCTTGCTACGTACTGACTAAAGAAGTTCTCCTGAATGCAATTTAGGAATTCTGCTCTCTCTATACCCTTCACACTCATTCTAACCCAGTTAATATTAGGTTAGTGAAATCACCTATTACTGCCCCTACAGTTTTTGCACTTCTCAGAAATCTACCTACATATTTGCTCTTCTATCTTGCTCTGTTTGGGGGTCTATAGTACACTCCCAGCAGTGTGATCACCCCTTTTTTGTTCTTCAGTTAAATCCATATGGCCTCATTTGATGAACCTTCCACCATATCATCCCGCCTCACAGCTGTAATTGTTTCATCATCTCGGTTTTAAATGGGCGACCCCTTATTCTGAAACTATGCATCCTAGTTCTAGATTCCCCCACGAGGGGAAACATCCTCTCAGCATCTACCCTGTCAAGCCCCCTCAGAATCTTGTATGTTTCAATAAAACACCTCTCATTCTTCTAAACTCCAAGGCCCCAAGTTTCCACATGATTTGCTCCTGATTTTTAGGAGCAACTGGTGGAGAACGGAGTATCTTAGAAATCGGAATTCTCCACATTTAAGTTTTCTGCAGTTCTAGTCAGTTAGAACAGTTTCACTTTTGAACAGAATTTTTTTTTCAAAATGGGGTGTGTCCGGCCACTGACGCCTGATTTGAAAGTTTCCACAGTGAAAACGTACTCCAAACTAACTTAGAATGGAGCAAGTGAAGATTTTTGTAGGCCTGAAAAAACCTCGTCTACACATTAAAAAATCAGGCGCAGGTTACAAATTAGGCGTCCGGAACGAGGTGGGGGGGGGGGGGGGGGAGGGAAGTCATTAAATTCTACAATAAATCCTTAGTTATACTTATACAAATATTATACAAATAATTCCAACCTGAATAAAAATTTATAAGCAAAGAAAAGATTAAATAAACCATGTTCCTACCTGTGTGAAAGTGCTTCAGGCAGGGAGAAGGCTGCAGGAAGCCTCACAAGTTGAGGCAGCCGTTCCCGACGTCAGGGGAGGGAAGGCAGTGAGGAGGCAGCCGTTCCCGACGGCAGGGGAGGGAAGGCAGTGAGGGCCCGACCGACGGCAGCAGCCGTTCCCGACGGCAGAGGGGGGAGGCAGTAAGGGCCCGACCGACGGCAGCGGGGGGTGGGGGGGGAGGCAGTGAGAAGGCTGCAGGAAGCCTCAGAAGTTGAGGCAGCCATTCCCGACGGCTGGGGGGGGGGGGGGGGGGGGAAGAGGCCCCCCTGCCGTCGGTCGGGCCCGTTTTCTGCTGCCTTCTCACTGCTGCAAGAAGCCTCAGTGCTGATCATGGAAGGGCAATGTGGTTTTATTAAAAAATTTTAAAAATTGAACAGCAACAAAGAACTACAAAAATGGCCGAGTGCCAATGTTTCCTTCACACTGTGCGTGCGCGAACGCTCCAATGCACACGCGCAGGGTTGCCGGCACGAAAAAAACTCATTTAAATGGTACCCGCTCCCTCCTACTTACAAAATCGGCGCGAATGGTAGGCTTCGCCCCCTGTGCGCCGCGCCAAGCGGACATCGAGCTGCAAAGCGCTCGAGAATAGCGCGTTTTTTTTTCAGGCGTCGTTTTCAGCGCGAAAAACGGGCGCCCAGCTCGGAGGGACGCCTGTTTTGCCGCGTGTGGAAACTTGGGGCCCAAGAGCACAGGCCCAACCTGCTCAGCCTTTTCTCATAAGACAACCCCTTCATCCCAGGAATCAACCTAGTGTAGTGAACCTTCTCTGAACCGCCTCCAATGCAAGTATATCCCTCCTTAAATAAGGAGACCAAAACTGTACACAGTACTCCAGGTGTGGTCTCACCAACGCCCTGTACAGTTGTAGAAGGACTTCCCTACTTTTGTACTCCATCTCCTTGCAATAAAGGCCAACATTCCATTTGCCTTCCTAATTACTTGCTGTGCATGCATACTAAACTTTGTGTTTCATATACGAGGACACGCAGATCCCCCTGTATCGCAGCATTCTGTAGTCGCTCTCCATTTAAATAATAATTTGCTTTTCTATTCTTCCTACCAAAGTGGATAACCTCATATTTTCCTGCATTATACTCCATCTGCCAAATTTTTGCCCACTCACTTAATCTATCTATATCCCTTTGCAGACTCTGTGTCCTCCTCACAAACTTGCTTTCTCACCAATCTTTGTATAGTCAGCAAATTTGGCTACACTACAATACACTCGGTATTTTTCCAAGTAATTAATATAGATTGTAAATAGTTGAGAACCCCAGCACCGATTCCTGTGGCACCCCACTAGTTACAGTTTGCCACCTGAAAATGACCCATTTATCTTGACCCTCTGCTTTCTGTTCATTAGCCAATCCTCTATCCATGCTAATATATTACCTGCAACCCCATGAGCAGTGATCTTGGGCAGTAACCTTTTGTGTGGCACCTTGCCGAATGCCTTTTTGAAATCCAAATACACTACCTCTACTGGTTCCCCTGCAGTCAATTCACACAAAGCAGAAGTCTGGAATACAAAAATATCTATTTCATACAGTAAGCACACACATCTCTCCAGAGCTTCGGGCCTAGGCAACAGAAGGCATGGTCACTAATGGTTGACCAATTATAATCAGGGATGCTCAAGAGGGCAGAATTAGAGGAGCGCAGACATCCCGAGGGATTGTGGGAATGGAGGAGATCACAGAGATAGGGAGGGGCGAGGATGGAGGGATTTGAAAACAAGGATGAGAATTTTGAAATCGAGGCGTTGCTTAACCGGAAGCCAATGTAGGTCAGCGAGCACAGGAGCGACGGGACTTGGTGCGAGTTAGGACACGGGCAGTCGAGTTTTGGATCACCTCTAGTTTATGTATGGTAGAATATGGGAGGCTAGCCAGGAGTGCGTTGGAATAATCAAGTGTGGAGATAACAAAGGCATGGATAAGGGCTTCAGCAGCAGATAAGCTGAGGCAAGGGTGGAGATGGCCGATGTTATGGCGGTGGAAATAGATGGTCTTCGTCCTGCTGCAAATTTGTGGTCGAAAACTCATCTCAGGGTCAAATATGACACCAAGGTTGCGAACAGTCTGGTTCAGCCTCAGACAGAAGTTGGGGAGAGGGATGGAGTCAGTAGCTAGGGAACGGAGTTTGCGGCAGGGACTGTAAATAATGGCTTTGGTCTTCCCAATAGTCAATACTTCCAAAAGCAAAAATTAAATTTGGCATTTTTCATAGGGCACGAGTTTGGAACCTGCAGAAAATGTCTCCGTGCGACTATATAAATGCAAGTATTTTTTTTTTTTTAAAAAGAGGTTTGCTCTACCATTGAGGCCCCCTAAAGACATACTGGTACCTGCAACATTACAACTGTGAAATAGACAATGATCAAATGCCCACACCACTTTCTATTTATTTTGACGATCCATCAGAATTTTCTCTCCTTTGATTCTGAGGGTAGCCATTTATCCTAATTACTAGTAACCTCTCTGGAACCTCGTCCAATTAGCCATTCTTTAGCAGAGAACTTAGACGATAAGTGTCGACCAAAAGGGTTCAAATACAAATTATATCCTCAGGTGCTAATTTTCCAGTAGGCATCAGTGGCTAGTATTAGAATCTGAACCACTGGTTGATTTTAACCATCCCTAACCTAGGAGGTACAGCGATAATTGAGATCAGCTAACTCAGCATAGATCAGAGACCAAACCTGGGACTTTCCTGTCTGTACAGCTTAAGATTACAATCTGCAAAGTCATGAATTACAATATAGAATGCAGTCATTTTTCCGATCGCACCTGTACCTATTCCTGCCTGCATTCACCCACTGATACACAAGGAGTACACATCATTTTACAATTTAGATTCCAGGCTCAGTTAACTATATTTAGTAGGACATTTGGAAAAGCAAAATTCGGTCAGGCAGAGTCACCATGGATTTATGAAGGGGAAGTCATGTTTGACAAAATTGCTGGAATTCTTTGAGGATGTAACGAACAGGGTGGATAAAGGAGAACCAGTGGATGTGGTGTATTTAGACTTCCAGAAGGCATTTGACAAGGTGCCACGTAAAAGGTTACTGCACAAGATAAAAGTTCATAGGGTTGGGGGTAATAGATTAGCATGGATAGAGGATTGGCAAACAGAAACCAGAGTCGGGATCAATGGTTAATTCTCGGGTGGACAATCAGTAACTAGTGGGGTGCCGCAGGGATCAGTGCTGGGACCCCAACTATTTACAATCTATATTAACGACTTGGAAGAACGGATCAAGTGTAATGTAGCCAGGTTTGCTGACAATACAAAGATGGGAGGAAAAGCAATGTGTGAGAAGAACACAAAAAATCTGCAAAAGGACATACAGGCTAAGTGAGTATGCAAAAATTTGGCAGATGGAGTATAATGTTGGAAAGTGTGAGGTAATGCACTTTAATTTTTTTCTGCCAACAGCAAGTTATTATGTAAATGGAGAAAGATTGCAAAAGGATAGTAAGCAGGTAAAGCAAGTGATCAGGAAGGCCAATGGAATCTTGGCCTTTATTGCAAAGGGGATGGAGTATAAAAGCAGGGAAGTCTTGTTACAGGTAAACAGGGTATTGATGAGGCCACACTTGGAATACTGCATGCAGTTTTGGTTTCCATATTTACGAAAGGATATACTTGCTTTGGAGGCGATTCAGAGAAGGCTCACTAGGTTGATTCCGGAGATGAGGGGGTTGACTTATGAGGGCTTCTACTCATTGAAATTCAGAAGAATGAGAGGTGATCTTATTGAAACGTATAAGATTATGAGGGGGCTTGACGAGGTGGATGCAGAGAGGATGTTTCCACTGATAGGGGAGACTAGAACTAGAGGGCACAGTCTTAGAATAAGGAGCCACCCATTTAAAACTGAGATGAGGAGAAATTTCTTCTCAGGGTTAGAAATCTGTGGAATTCACTGCCTGAGAGCGCTGTGGAAGCTGGGACATTGAATAAATTTAAGACAGAAAGAGACAGTTTCTTAAATGATAAGGGACTATGGGGTTATGGGGAGCAGGCAGGGAAGTGGACCCGAGTCCATGATCGGATCAGCCATGATCGTATTAAATGGCGGAGCAGGCTCGAGGGCCGTATGGCCTACTCCTGCTCCTATTTTTTATGTTCTTATGTAGGGTTATTCCCTGTGCATGTTTAATAGTAGCTTATAAAATGTTTCAGAAACTAAAAACAGCTCAGTGTTTGAAACTCTTAACTCTAATTTGCATTAGCTCCATTTTTTTAAATCTGCAAAGCTGTTTCTAAGACTTCAGTCCAAACAGATTCTCCAGCAGCCCCTGGTAAAAACAAAAATTCCCAGGTGAAGAGATGCTTTTACCGCCACCTTAAACAACATGCAATTAAAATCATGAGACCCAACAAGTTGTTAAAACAGCATATTTCACTTCCAAAGAAAGAGGCCCCAACTAACTCCTGTTTCTCTCCCTCCCATAAATACTGTGCTGAAATTGAAGTAGCTGCTACCCTTCTCTTCTGCAGATACTGTTGCTAAAAAACAAAAGAATTCCTGTGCTTTTAAAAAAAAATAGGGCCATGGGATCTTTTACATCCACTTGAGAGCACAGATGAGGCCTAGATTTAACATCCCATCTGAAAGACGCACCTCCAACAGTTCAATGCTCCCTCAGACTGTCAGCCTAGATTATGTCTTCAAACCCTTAAGTGGTGCTTGAACCTAGAACCTTCTGACTCAGGTGAGTGCTACCATTGAGACAAGACTGACAAGCACTTACCACCATCTCAGGGATTGGCGCGCAAAAGTCTAGGCTGATACTCCAATGCGTGCTGAGGCAGTGCTGCACTGTCAGAGATGCCATCATTCAGATGAGACATTAAACTGAGGCCCCATCGGTCCTAAAAGGTGGACGTAAAAGATCCTGTGGCGCTATTTCAAAAAGCAAGGGAGATATTCCCATGCCCTAGCCAATATTTATTCTTCAAACAACAATACTAAAACAGATTATCTGGTCATTATCACATTGCTGTATGTCATACCTTGCTGTGCGCAAATTGGCTAATGTGTTTCCTACATTGCAACAGTGACTACACTTTAAAATGCACTTCATTGGCTGTAAAGCGCTGTGACATCAGGTGGCCATGAAAGGCGCTATTTAAATATGCAAGTCTTTCATTTTATCTCAGTTGAGATCAGCCACTGGAAACCAGGGATTGAAATTAAAGATTTCCTAGTCTGTTTGACTCGGCTCTACAATGGCTGGTCCATCCACTCACTAAGCCACCAGAACACAATACCATGCACACCAAGATCAATATACATATTCGACTTCAGTGAACAAATCAGATATACCCTTGGAGAGTTGCAAAAACATTTTACAAAACTGAAACACTTTCATCATTTAATAAAGCCTTCAATTTAAGCCCCTTCAAGTAGCCTTTGCGCAAAATGAAATTTCCTAAAAGTTACAAACATCTCTATTGCCAACATAGTTTCTTTGCACAACAGTTAATCTTGTTCCTTGGTATTCTATTGGTTGCATTTTTTTCTTACTTGAAAATTAGTCTTAATAGATAATACATTGCCCACATGAAGACTGGATGAGTTCTAATGGAAACAAAGTGAAAACGGTCACAAGCCAAATAAGCTGAATAAACAAATCACAAGTATCAAATTTGTTTTTGCTATAACAGTATTTATTCCAAAATTGAGTCACACTAATTACTGTACCAATGCGCTCACTTTGTTCAAGGTTAGGTTTTAATAACTGGATCAGTATCCAGCTGAAATATCAACCTGATCTTGAATAATGGGTCCACAATGCAGCCCCAGTGTCAAGATCACTGCTCCTCAGGCTCTGTATGTGCTGGCAGTGGAGAGAGCTGATTGGGCCAGGTAACACCAGATCAGCCAACTTATATTTTAGTGCAGTTCTCTTAGCACACAATGCTCAAGAAATACACAGGATCAGGGGCTTCTTAAAGGGTGAGGAGCAGCCTTTCCTGAATAGATGTTGAAATGGCTGGAACAGGACAAGGAGGTACAACATACCCATTTGATGAAGCTTGTTTTAGAGGTATTGCTCATTCTACAAAAGGTGGATTTTTTGGAGAATAGGTAGCCCTGCAGTGAAGAGCACCAACAGATCTGTATGGATGAAAGCAGTAGAAAGGGTCAATCATATTCCAGCTGCCCACAGAATGACAGCAAGACGCTAAGAATAAGGTTAATCAGTGATATGAAGTGTGTAATACTGCTATTGATTCGTCTTTTATATTGTAGCAATCTTAGCTTTTAGCCGTTGTTTGTTAAGTAGGGAAGTGTGATTTAATACTAAAGTAGTGACCACTGAACTTTTAAACTTAGACTGACCCCACAGCCTGGACAGGTTTTAATATGAAGTAATCACCTGCTTAATGAGAGAAGTTAATTGCATACTGGTTCCCAAATTTCAGGGAGCAGTACTCAATGATATGGATGCAATGACCAAAGTTAGTCCTGCAAAAGGAAAACATCTGGGTAAATATCTTTTTAATCAGGTTTCTGTAGAATGGGGGTGATCAAGCTGGTGCTAAATGGTGCAGAATCAAAGACAGTCTTATAATTAGTAGATTCACTTATTACAATAATAAAGAAATCAGGTTATTAAATTACAAAAATTGATATAGCATAGGACCAATTAGATTCTCCTTATTCACAGTTTTACTTAATTTTTGGTATAAATCATGTAATGTAGAAATAACTTGTATTGATATAGCACTTTTAATGTAATAAAACATCCCAAAGCACTGCACACAAGTGTTAACAAAATTTGACACCAAGCCACATAAGGAGATATTAGGACAGGGGGTCAAAGAGGTAGGCTTGAATAGGCGGCTTAAAAGGTGGAGAGAGAGAGAGAGAGAGAGAGAGAGAGAGATACAAGAGGGCCTGAAATTGATGGTCGCCCACCGAGCGGGAGGTCAGTTTTTGGCATCCACTGTTACTGGGAGCCGCTTTGGTCGCCATTGTGTGGGTGGCAGCAGGAATGGCAGCAGGTGTCAGTCGGTAAGCTGGAGCGGGACTCGGTGGGAAGCATCATGTGGAGGCCTCGCCACTCGGGTTTTTTCGGAGGGCCTCCACTGCGCATGCGTGGGACTTAGGCGGCTTTTTTTTGTAGTTTTGGGGATGGCTGTTGTAGTTCTTTTGTGGGCCTTGCACGCTAATTGTGGAAGTGCTCAGGACCATAAAAGGACACCACTCAATTGCACTTGCGAGGGGAGAGGAGGAGAGAGATAGGATACAGAGAAAAGGAGAGAGGAGAGGAGAGTTGGAGGTGGCATTGGAGTGGGGCCAGTCGGAGTTGCAGAGGGGGCAGTGTGACAAATTTATAACCAGACTGTTGAGCAGCCATTCTTCTCATCAGAGAGGATGAGTGGCCAGAAAGCGTCAATGAAGACTGGTAGATCCAGGTCGAGCGCTCTGATGTTCAATGAGCAGGAGTTGGAGGAGCTAGTGACAGAGGTGGTATGCAGGTACAGCGAACTCACCCGGGATGGGCGTGGCAAGCCTCCACCAGCCCAATACCAACGTCTTTGGATGGAGATAGGTCAGATGGTCAGTGCAATGGGAAATGTGGAGCGGGATGGGGACCAATGCCGCAAACGGTGGACTGATTTGGTGGCGACAGCTAAAGTGAGCACAAATTTATTTGCCCCCTCCTGTCCAAGGCCAAAAAGGTTGTGGGTGTGATGTGTGTGCATGGGATTGTGTGTGGGGGGCATGAGCAAATGGGGTAAAGGCTGCACGTTTCTTTGTGCCGAGAAAACAAGCAGCTAAACAGGCAAGCCTGCGTGCGACCGAAGGGGGCCCACAAGATGTGGTGGAATTGACCAGGCTGGAGGAGCGACGTTGGCATTGGTGGGACATCACCGCATTCCAACCAAAAACTTTTCTGCAGATTCGGTGCTGCCGCAGAGTAAGGCGACACTCATCTCTGGTGTCAGCAACGGTCATGGCATGAAAGTACATGCAACGTTAAGGCATTGGCGGTCGAATGCACACTTTGTTGCCCATTATTGGTGTGGACACAGAGATGTTGTCCTCTACTTGCAGATGCGGTCATCGGACACCACAGATCTGGAGAGGCCATCGACCTCTGGCCTTCACATCCCAGAGTTCTCAACACCCGAGGACACCGGATCCTTCCTGCACCCACAGCACCCATGTCCACCGCTCCCACCTCTGCCAGCCAGGGCCAGGAAGAGGAGGAGAGGAGGGAGAAGGGCCCATATTTGTGCCCCTTCACCTGGAGGATCCGGAAGCGCCTGACATCAGCCCCCTGC
This sequence comes from Pristiophorus japonicus, assembly GCF_044704955.1. NCBI lineage: Eukaryota > Metazoa > Chordata > Chondrichthyes > Pristiophoridae > Pristiophorus > Pristiophorus japonicus. Next base: position 404,397,628 of record NC_091977.1, read on the forward strand.
CAAGTCAGCCAAGTGTCCGCAGAACCTCGGCATCGGGCTCAGATTTTTTGGGGTTTCCAAAAGACTTCACTCAAGCAAGCACAGAGTCCGTGGCACAAAGGGAAGCAATGACACCACCCAGCAGCATCGAGCAACCACCTGCAGGATGGCTCGCTCTATTAAGCCAGATGGTCCAGCTACCAACCACCGGTGTGGAGGTAGGTCACGAGATGCAGCAGACCATGGCTGGGATAGCTGCCAGCATCACCACATTCACCCAGTGGCATGATCAAAGGATGGAGCGCCTCCTCAGTGTTGGAGTATACATCAGAAAGCGTCGAGGCCATAAAGCAGAAGATGGCTTCTGCATGCCTGCTGCAATCCCCCGACCCCACACCCTCAAGGCACACAGATGCGGAGGAGCAGGAGATCCCGGCGCCTTCGGTCCCGCGTCCTACATTCTCACCAAGACACACACATCCCGCTGCCCTCCTGAACCAGATGTAGAAAGGGACCACTCCGTCATGTAGGCATGGGGGGGGTAGGGGAGGGGAAAAAGAGAGGAAATCAGGCATGGCTGCAAGGGGTGGGGGGGGGAAAGAGGAAAAAAAAAGAGGCGGTGGTGCCGGGTGGGTGTTGCTTCCTCGTCTAAATGTATGTATGTGTCATAATATTATGTAACATTTGTCATTGTGCACTTGTAAATACACTCACATTGTTGACCCTCTCTTTTTGAGTGTCTCATTTTAACGTCATATGTGTGGTGCGTTGCACCAACCACACATCTGTCCCTTAGGTCATCTGCTTAATCAGGAATATCTTCCCATCCACATCTGACTGAAGTGTATAATGGGTCCTGTCATAAGGCCATCAGCAAGATAATGAATGCAGGAAGGCTGCCATTCAATTACTCCAGTTTACCAAGTTGCAGGGCAGGCCTTAAGGCTTGCACTTCAACCTTCTTTTTGCGCGGCCATACATGGAGGAGTGCCACCAGAGATGACATGGTCATCAGTTACATTGCAGTATATTGTGCGAGACAATTAATGAATCAACTTGGATGTACAAAATGTGAGATGCTGAACACTTTTAAGTCACTCAAAATTTTCCCTTTGCCATTGGCCTTCTCAATGAAGGGCTTTCAACAAGGTGCAATAAAAAAAACCTCCATTTGCTTAAACACATTTCAGTCGAGTTTATCACATCCAATTTAAACATCACCATTAGCAATAAAGTAATGTAACATTGACCTAACTTCTTTCCAGCAGTCCCACTGATATGGTGCAGAATCCGACTGGCTGCCATGATGTGATAGCCACCAGCAATCCCTCCCAGCCAATGTGCCAGAGTTGCCCCAATGCATTCCATTTCTCTCTCCCTCTTTCCCACCCACCCGATGAGAGTGCTGCCCCCATTGCACGCCACCTCTCTCCCTCCCACTTGATGTGCAATTGCTGCCTTGTGACACTGCTGCCTCCCTCCCTCCTGATTGCTACCCGACCACACTGCTGCCTCCCTCCCGCCCGATGTGCGATTGCTGGCCCATTGCCACCCAGCTCAGACCTGCTTTTCCAGAGCGGTCCTTCTGGCTGGCGGCAGGAGTCCACGAAAAGTTATCAAAATGGCGATTAACAGACATCCGGCATGGACGGGCGGAATACTGCGACGTGGGCGGAACCCTTCCCCACCAATCTTCCACCGGGCGAATCCTCAACGGGAGATGGCCGGTTCCAGAGGAATCGCCCAGAAAACGGCCATTTCCGGCGGTACCTCAGCGGCTGTGGGCGGGACATCGATGAATTTCGGGCCGAGTGATTTAGGAAGAGAATACCAGAAGCTTAGTGCCAAGATAATTGACAGCATGACCGCCAAGGTGGGGCGATTAAAATCAGGGATGCGCAGGAGACCAGAATTAACAAGGATTAGAATTTTAAAATAGAGGCATTGCTGGAATGGGAGCCAACGTAAATCAGCGAGCACAGGGGTGATGGGTGAACGGGACTTAGTGTGAGTCAGGATATGGGCAGCACAATCATGCTAATGGTCACTACACATAATAGGGGCAAGATACAAGAAGCCCAAGGAGGTGGAAAGCAAAATGTTACATCTTTCCATCTTCACTCATACCAATCAATAGAACTATTGTAAAATTATCCAGTAGTAACTTTTCTGCAGTTTAAAGATGTAAAGCTATACACGTGAACAAGACATGCTCAAGTCTGTGTCGCTTGCCCTGTATGGCTGTTTTGATAAGGAACTTGTAGCTTAGCGAAGAGGCAGACTGTAATAAGGCTTAGATGCATAGGGTTTGAGCAGTCTGACTACTAAGCTCAGAACAATGAATGCATTTGAGTACTCAACCATCAGGTGTGGTTACAAGTTATATATTTTAAGTGTATGCCCAAGTACTAATGCGTGGACTGTTTGCTTAATAAAACTATAAATACTTGATGTCAACATTTAAAGAATCTGAATGATTTTGAGGAACAGATCAAAGGAAAAACCATCCTCTAACACCTCTACTCTACCATTAATGGCAGAGCTGGAGTCATCTTGCCACCATAAACTGAAACTCTCTCCCTAAACCCCTCCACTTGCTAAATCTTTCCCCACCTTCAAAAGCCTCTTCAAACATACTAATTCTTGTCTCCCCTAACTTGTGTCTAACCCTCAACTGGGAAATGCTTTGAGACGTATTGTTACGATAATAGCACTGTCAATGTAAATGGCTTTTATTATTCAAAATATTTACCCATTTTACATAGTAAAAATTTCTAATATTGAAAGACTTCAAATTTCTTGCAGCTGGACTGCTCAAAGTAATGTTGCAAGCCAATAATGCTATAGATGCATTATGCGGTGTCCATAAACCGTCAGAAATTCCTCAGGAAATTGGATTGAGTGCGTGTTAATTGTGGTGGGTTAAATACAATTCATTTGATGCATTGATATACTTCGAAAGTTTCTGAAATGGATCATCTTCGTTGATTAGAGAGCATTTCACGGCAAGATCCAATGTGCTATTTGTCTCCATTCAGTGTGGACCAGCAAATGCAATTTATTTACACTACCTGTTCTTTCCCCTGGTCTTCTGGACATAGCAGGAGCAGAAGCAACCTGCAAAGCTCAAGTACCCACCAGCCGCCACGGTCACAGAGTTGGATAGGACACGCACACACGATCCCACAAGCGTGAGCCAGGCACCTTCACTTTGAAAAGACTGACGGTGACACGCTCCTTCATTTCAAATAAAGAACAGAGTAGGACTTTATGGAATATGCAGAGACACCACAGGGACAAAAGAGTCAGGGGAAATAAAACCTAAAACCTAAAGTGCGAACTCTACTTTCCTATGATTTTCTCCCGATTACTCAGCAGTATCTGGAAGATAATTCTCAATTCCTAGAGACTCCTGGCCAATCTGGGAGGTTGGGAACCCTACTTGTATTACAGCCAAGCCAATCAGGTCTTTTCCCAGCACCCATATGCACACTTCCAGCAAGGATCGTTGGCTAGGGATCAACAGTGGGAACCATGGCCAAATCAACTAACTCAGTTGACTGGGGATTTAATCTCGTCTATATGGCAAAGCTGCTCACTAGATATAGGCTATTAATCTTAAAATCCTATTTCACCTACGATTGTAATGTTAAAATGAAAGCACAGAACAAAAAATCTTTACATTATCCTTCAAAAATCATTCCATAGTAAAAATTTGATTTATTTTCTTATATATTTATTCTCAGGTGGGGAGCATGTTGAATATTGACTTTGCAATAATGCAGGAACAGCAGTATATAGTTCCAATTCAGGATGGCATTTGTAGGAGATACTGTTCCCATGACATTGCTGCTCTTATCCTTCTCAAATGGTACAGGGCCAGGAGTTGGTCATCAAAATAGCATTGACAAGTTGCTGTAGTGCGTCTGGTTGATAGTGCATACTGCAGCCTCAATGTGCCGGTGATGTAGGGAACAGATATTGATTGATGTCTCTGCTACTATAATCAAGTGGACTGCTTTTTCTTGGATGGTGTTGAGTTTCTGGAATGTTGTGGCTGCATCTGTACAAGCAGGTGGTGAGTATTCCATCACACTCTTGACTTCAGTCTTGCAAAATGGTGGATTGGCATCAAGAGGCAGGCAACCTGGCAGAGTAACAAGCTTCTGCCTTGCGCTTTTAGCCATTGTATTGATATGGCTGCTCCCATTCAGTTTCTGGCTAGTGGTGATCCACAAGATGGTGATGGTGGGAGACTTGGCAATTATGGTGCTGTCAAATGTCAGGGGTAAGAGTTTGGGTCTTCTCTTGTTGGAGATGGGTCACAGCCTTGCACTTATGTAGTGTGACGTCACTGGTAAGCCCAAGCCTTGTTTTGTCCAGGTTCTACAGAGCCAAGGATGCTGCCTGAGGAACTCCTGCATCAAAGACCTGGGGCTCCAATGGTTGTGTTTCAAGAACCATGACAACTGTCCTATGCGTCAGTTATGACTCCAGCCACTTGTGGGTTTTCTCATTGGCTCAGTATGGGTTGTGCTCCCTAGGGCAGCTGCTTTCATCTCTCCTCTGGCATTCAGCACATGTCCATGTCTGAATCAAGACCAAGACAAGAGAAAAGAGCCACACAATTCTAGCAGTACCCAAACTGAGCAACTGTGAGCAGATTATTGGCGTTGCTTGGCAATATTATTGATGACTTCTTCCATCACTTTACTGATGATTGGGAGGAGGCCGATAAGCCGGTAATTACATTTGCTTTTTGTCGAAAGGACATACCTTGGCAAATTTCTAAATGGTCAGGTTATAACCAGTGTTATAGCTGCACTGTAATATCTTAACTAGGCGATCAGCTAGGTCTAGCGCACAGCCTGGATGTGTCCACAGCCTGGATGTGTCCACAGTCTTTGATGTGTCCAATGCACTCAGCTGCTTCTTAATATAATGTGGAGTGAACCAAATTGGCTTGCAGGTGGAGGGGAGGGGAAATCCTTTTTGAAGCAAGCTTTATTTTATATCAAAAGCAAAATACTGCAGATGCTGGAATCTTGAATAAAAACAGAAAATGCTGGAAATCTCAGCAGGTCAGGCAGCATCTGTGGAGAGAAAACATAGTTAACGTTTCAGATCTCATCGTGGATCTTAATAACTGGGGAGCAGTGCTGTATGGCAGGGGCAAGTTGGTAGAGGACCTTTGTCTTACTGGATGTTTAATGTGTGGCTCTGACTCTCATACGCTTCAGTGAAGGTTTCAACGATAGCTTGGAGTTCAGACTCCAAGTGTGCACAAACGCAAGTGTCATCAGCATATTGTAATTCAATGACAAGAGATTGGAGCAACCTTGGATCTGGACCGGAGGCGTTGGATGATGATCAATTTTCCGCTTGTCCTGTAGATTCACTCCATTCCAGCAGGGAGCTAGTGAAGGGAGAGATGAAGCATTGCAGCGAGGAAGATTGAGAAGAGCGGTGGTGCGATGACACAGCCTTGTTTGACCCCGGTCTGCACTTGTATTGGGTCAGTGGTGGATCAGTTGGTAAGAATCACAGCTTGCATGTCATCGTGCAGCAGGCGGAAGATGGTGACGAATGTGGAGGACAGTTGAATTTGAGAAGAAGGACACTCCATAATCCCTCGCGGTTGACAGAGTCGAAGGCCTTTGTTAGGTCGAAGAAAGTAATGTACAGAGGCTGATGCTGCTCCCTACATTTTTCTTAGGATTTGTCACGCGGTGAATATTATGTCCGTTGTGCCTCTTAGTGGGCGGAATCCGCATTGCAATTCAGAGGAGCTCTTCAGCCACTGGGAGGAGACGATTGAGGAGGATTCTTGCAATGATTTTCCCTGCAACAAACTCCTCTAACTACTGCAGTCAGACTTGTCCCCTTTCTTGAAGATGATCATGATTATAGCATCTCAAATCCCCTGGCATGCTCTCCTTCTTCCATATCAGAGAGATAAGGTCATGGATTCGCGGCAAGAGTACTTCTCCGCCATGCTTCAGTACTTTGGCAGGGATTCCATCTGCTCCGGAGGCCACCTTGTTTTTCAGTTGTCAGGTGGTCTTTGCAACCTCATGCCTGGCTGGGATTGTGCCAAGGTAGTGACTGGTTGCCTGCTGTGGGATGGAGTCAAGGACTCTCAGGTCAAAGACAGAGTCTTGGTTGAGAAGAGCCTTCCAGCATGCACTGACTGCCTCTCTGTCCTTGATGAGCACCTCTTCATTCTTGGCTCTCAGTGGAATAGGACCTCGAGTGCTTGGCCCATAGGTAGACTTGACTGCACTAAAAAAATCCACGCACATCGTGATTGTCGGCTAGATGCTGGATCTCCTGCGCTTTTTCGACCCACCATTTGTTCTTTAGGTCTCGAGTTTTACGTTGGACCTCAGTCTTCAGTTGCCTGTAGGTCTGATTTCTTTCACTCAGCTGTTTCCAATTCAGAAATGACTTGCGTTTGCGGTTTATTAGCTCCTGGATCTCTTGATCGTCCTCTTCGAACCAGTCTTGATGTTTTCTGGTAGAGTAACCAAGAGTCTCTTCGCAGGTGCTAATTATGGTGGATTTGAGGGCAGACCAGGCACTGTGGACACTCTGCGGCTCTGGTTCGTTGGACGTAGTCAGGTTGTCCGTGAGGCATTGGCTGAGTAGGGCTTTCTTTGCAGGGTCTTTGAGTGCTTCAGCGTTGATCTTTTTGCGGCGGTATTTCTGTTATCCCTGTCATTTTGAGGCTACGTTGATGGAGATAGAAGAGTGGATTAGCCGGTGGGTCAGTCCAGCAATCGTCAGCTCCTGTCATGGCGCGAGTGATGCAGACGTCCTTGCGGTCCCTCGCTCGGACGATTAGATCGTCTCGCAGATGCCAGTGCTTGGAGTGAGGGTGTTAAGAACATAAGAATTAGGAACAGGAGGCGGCCATCTAGCCCCTCGAGCCTGCTCCGCCATTCAATAAGATCATGGCTGATCTGGTCGTGGACTCAGCTCCACTTACCCGCCCTCTCCCCGTAACCCTTAATTCCCTTATTGCTTAAAAATCTATCTATCTTTGACTTGAAAACATTCAATGAGCCAGCCTCAACTGCTTCCTTGGGCAGAGAATTCCACAGATTCACAACCCTCTGGGAGAAGAAATTCTCTCTCAACTCGGTTTTAAATTGGCTCCTCCGTATTTTGAGGCTGTGCCCCCTAGTTCTAGTCTCCCCCACCAATGGAAACAACCTCTCTGCCTCTATCTTGTCTATCCCTTTCATGATTTTAAATGTTTCTATAAGATCACCCCTCATCCTTCTGAACTCCAAGGAGTAAAGACCCAGTCTACTCAATCTATCATCATAAGGTAACCCCCTCATTTCTCGAATCAGCCTAGTGAATCGTCTCTGTACCCCTTCCAAAGCTAGTATATCCTTCCTTAAGTAAGGTGACCAAAACTGCACGCAGTACTCCAGGTGCGGCCTTACCAATACCTTATACAGTTGCAGCAGGACCTCCCTGCTTTTGTACTCCATCCCTTTCGCAATGAAGGCCAACATTCCATTCGCCTTCCTGATTACCTGCTGCACCTGCAAACTAACCTTTTGGAATTCATGCACAAGGACCCCCAGGTCCCTCTGCACCACAGCATGTTGTAATTTCTCCCCATTCAAATAATATTTCCTTTTACTGTTTTTTTTCCCCCCAAGGTGAATGACCTCACACTTTCCGACATTGTATTCCATCTGCCAAACCTTAGCCCATTCGCTTAACCTATCCAAATCTCTTTGCAGCTTCTGAGTCCTCTACACAACCCGCTTTCCCACTAATCTTAGTGTCATCTGCAAATTTTGTTGCACTACACTGTCCCCTCTTCCAGGTCATCTATGTATATTGTAAACAGTTGTGGTCCCAGCACTGATCCCTGTGGCACACCACTAACCACTGATTTCCAACCGGAAAAGGACCCATTTATCCCGACTCTCTGCTTTCTGTTCGCCAGCCAATTCTCTATCCATGCTAATACATTTCCTCTGACTCCGCGTACCTTTATCTTCTGCAGTAACCTTCTGTGTGGCACCTTATCGAATGCCTTTTGGAAATCTAAATACACCACATCCATCGGTACACCTCTATCCACCATGCTCGTTTATAGCCTCAAAGAATTCCAGTAAGTTAGTTAAACATGATTTCCCTTTCATGAATCCATGCTGCGTCTGCTTGATTGCACTATTCCTATCCAGATGTCCCGCTATTTCTTCCTTAATGATAGTTTCAAGCATTTTCCCCACTACAGATGTTAAACTAATCGGCCTATAATTACCTGCCTTTTGCCTGCCCCCTTTTTTAAACAGAGGCGTTACATTAGCTGCTCTCCAATCCGCCGGTACCTCCCCAGAGTCCAGAGAATTTTGGTAGATTATAACAAATGCATCTGCTATAACTTCCGCCATCTCTTTTAATACCCTGGGATGCATTTCATCAGGACCAGGGGACTTGTCTACCTTCAGTCCCATTAGTCTGTCCAGCACTACCTCCCTAGTGATAGCGATCATCTCAAGGTCCTCCCTTCCCACATTTCTATGACCAGCAATTTTTGGCATTGTTTTTGTGTCTTCCACTGTGAAGACGGAAGCAAAATAATTGTTTAAGGTCTCAGCCATTTCCACATTTCCCATTATTAAATCCCCCTTTTCATCTTCTAAAGGGACCAACATTTACTTTAGTCACTCTTTTCCGTTTTATATATCTGTAAAAGCTTTTACTATCTGTTTTTATGTTTTGCGCAAGTTTACCTTCGTAATCTATGTTCCCTTTCTTCATTGCTTTTTTAGTCATTCTTTGCTGTTGCTTAAAATCTTCCCAATCCTCTAGTTTCCCACTAACCTTGGCCACCTTATATGCATTGGTCTTTGATTTGATACTTTCCTTTATTTCCTTGGTTATCCACGGCTGGTTATCTCTTCTCTTGCCGCCTTTCTTTTTCACTGGAATATATTTTTGTTGCGCATTATGAAAGAGCTCCTTAAAAGTCCTCCACTGTTCCTCAATTGTGCCACCGTTTAGTTCTTGTTTCCAGTCTACTTTAGCCAACTCTGCCCTCATCCCACTGTAGTCCCCTTTAAGCATAGTACGCTCGTTTCTGACACAACTTCCTCATCCTCAATCTGTATTACAAATTCAACCATATTGTGATCACTCATTCTGAGAGGATCTTTTACGAGGAGATCGTTTATTTTTCCTGTCTCGTTACACAGGACCAGATCCAAAATGGCTTGCTCCCTTGTAGGCTCTAACATACTGTTCTAAGAAACAATCCCGTATGCATTCTATGAATTCCTCCTCCAGGCTACCCCCTGCGATTTGATTTGACCAATCGATATGTAGGTTAAAATCCCCCATAACTACTGCCGTTCCTTTTTCACATGCCTCCATTATTCCCTTGATTATTGCCCGCCCCACCATATAGTTATTATTTGGGGGCCTATAAACTACGCCGACCCCAGTGACTTTTTCCCCTTACTATCTCTAATCTCCACCCACAATGATTCAACATTTTGTTCATTGGAGCCAATATCATCCCTCACAACTGCCCTGATATCATCCCTTAACAGAGCTACCCCACCTCCCTATCTTTCCGAATCGTCAGATACCCCTGTACGTTTAATTCCCAGTCGTGGCCACCTTGCAACCATGTCTCTGCAATGGCCTGGTGGCCTTCTACTCGTCTTTCTGACGGAACAAGGTGCTGGTTATGACAAGACCATGTTCTGAGCATTTCATCAGGGAGGGGGATACCATTGGATTTCGTTTTCCCTACCCCTTCCCTGCCAATCACCCCTCTCCATAGGTCGGTGTCTTTTCCAATTCTGGCATTAAAGTCACCAAGGAGAATCAGCTTGTCGTCCGTTGGGGCTCGGGACAGGGATTGTTCAAGGCTGGAGTAGAATTTCTCTTTGGCTTCGTCCATTGTTTCCAGTGTTGGGGCATATGCACTGATGACAGTAACATACTGGTTCTGGGTTAGGGTGAGCCGAAGGGTTATGAGGTGTTCATTTATTCGGTAGGAATCTCCTAGGCACCAAACAAGCTCATTTTTGATGCCAAAGCCAATCCAATGGAGACAGTGTTCTTCTGGTTTGCCTTTCCAGAAGGTGTATCCACCACCTTGTCCCTTGAGCTGACCTCCTGCCCGCCATGTCTCGCTCAGAGCGGCAATGACGATGTCGTAGTGTCTGAGCTCCCAGGTAATGATAGCAATACAACGTTCCGGCCTGTCACTGTTGGGGTTGTCCTCGAGGGTCCTGATGTTCCAGATCCCAAATTCAATTTAAAGGGTGGAAGATGCCGATGTGCAAATTTTTTTAACGTGGGGTGGTCACTGCACAGCAGCTACCACACGAACTTGACAGAGCAAGGTCCTGGTACAATGGCAAATGGTTTCAAAGACCAGGCTCTACTGCATAGATCTAGCACTCACACATATTCTTACTGATCCTCCCTCCAATCCTCTCTCCCTGCTTTTCAGAGATCACAGTGTAGCTGAACGCATTAATCTTGCGAATTGGTCTATAAAATACTGACACTGTACCCCAGGCTCCCGGCTCTGGCTCCAGCATGCTGCTTTCCTGCGCTTTTCCGCTCTCTCTCCAGCCGCTCGCGCTTTGGTCGTTGATTCTTTACTAGTGACCACACGTATTCTGGCCTCGTGTCCCGACCTCGCTGCTAGTCCATGCTGTATTTTCCCTGGGTCCTGACCTTGCTGCTGGTCCGTGCTGCATCTTCCCAGGGTCCCGATCTCGCTGCTGGTCTGCGCTGAGCTTTGAGGGGGCACAACCTCAAAATACGGGGGAGCCAATTTAAAACCGAGTTAAGAAGGAATTTCTTCTCCCAGAGCGTTGTGAATCTGTGGAATTCTCTGCCCAAGGAAGCAGTTGAGGCTAGCTCATTGAATGTATTCAAGTCACAGATAGATAGATTTTTAACCAATAAGGGAATTAAGGGTTACGGGAAGCGGCGGGTAAGTGGAGCTGAGTCCACGGCCAGATCAGCCATGATCTTGTTGCATGGCGGAGCAGGCTCGAGGGGCTAGATGGCCTACTCCTGTTCCTAATTCTTATGTTCTTATGTTTCTCTGGGTCCCGACCTCACTGATAGCCCGTGGTGTACCTTTCCCTGGGTCCTGAGCTCGTTGTTAGCGCTTCTCGCCGCCCATCGATTCTCCGCTCCTCACTGCCCGCCAATCCTCCAATTCCCACCGCTCGACGATTCTTGTCGCCCGTGCCCCCCCCCCCCCGCCCCCGTATTTTTTTTTTTTTTTAAAAACAGTTTCCTCGTCCCTTGCCGATGTCGTTGGGGATGCCGCCATCTTGCTGCACCTTTACTGCAGGTGTGGTCTCACCAACGCCCTATAGAGTTGTAGCAGGACTTCCCTATTTTTATACTCCATCTCCCTTGCAATAAAGGTCAATATTGCATTTGCCTTCCGAACTACTTGCTGTACCTGCATGCTAACAGTGTTTCATGTACAAGGACCCCCAGATCCCTCTACCGCAGCATTTTGTAATTTCTCCCCATTTAAATAATTTGCTTTTGTATTTTTCCTACCTAAGTGGATAACCTCATTATACTCCATCTTCAAAATTTTTGCCTACTCACAGCCTATTTCTATCCCTTTGCAGATTCTTTGCGTCCTCCTCACAACTTTCTTTCCCACCCATAGAGCATCCAAAATCCGGAGTTCGGGAATCCAGACCGATTGGTGGCAGGGTCATCCGGAATCCGTAAAATGTTCCGGAATTCGGACCCGCCGACCCTGGGGCCCCGCCGCTGCTCGACCTCGGGCCTCGTCCCGCCCCGCCGTTGCCCGACCTCGGGCCTCACTTTGCCGTCGCTGCTCTTATCTCGGGGCCTCCACACCGGCCACCCCAAAACCTCCTCTGCAACGGGGCCCGCTGGCCCGAACACCTCCACGGCCCCGCCAGACAACCTCCTGGACAGGACCGGCAACCCAAACAACTCCTCGGAGAGCAACCCGCCCCCCACCCCCCTTTCCAACATTCCAAAATCCAGAAATAGCCAAACCTGGGCTCGGGTGTTTCCGGATTTCGGACATCAATCACTTTCCAAAGTCTGGAAAAACACGAAAACCGGCTCGGTCTCGGTCCCAAGGTTGCCGGATTCGGGACGCTCAACTGTATTAGCAAATTTGGTTACATTACACTCGGTCCCTTTATCCAAGTCATTAATATAGATTGTAAATAATTGAGGCCTCAGCACCGATCGCTGTGGCACTCTGCTACAGGTGCAGCATCAAGAATCCGGAAGCCTCTGGACAGAGGCCACTCCGGATTCTGTGTATTGACGTCGCGAATGTGGAAACACCTGGGCCAAGGTACGTAGGTAGATTGGGGGAGGGAGGCCGGCGGCGGCGACCCGCGGCAGGCAAGAGGCCGGCAGCAGGGTGGGTGGGGGGGGGGGGGGAGGAGCGGGAAAAAAAAAAGAGAAAGAGGTCGATGGCCCAAGGCGGGTAAGAGGTCAGTAGGGAAGCGGTCGGCAGCAGCCCGAGGCGAATAAGAGGTCAGCGATGGCCCGGATTCTGGAGGACCCAACCACAGATCGTGCCGGTGTCCGGAGCTCAGAACTCCAAATTCTCACCAATGTACCTGTAGTTAGTTTGCCAACCTGAAAATGACCGATTGATTGGAACTCTTATTTATTAGCTAGCCAATTCTCTATCCATGCCAATATATTTCTCCCAACCCCGTGAGCTCTTATCTTGTACAGTAACCCTTTATGTGGCACCTTATTGAATGCCTTCTAGAAAGCCAAATACACCATATCCACCCTGCTGGTTACACTCTCAAAGAACTCAAGCAAATTTGTCAAACATGATTTACCCTTCATGATACCATACAGACTCTGCTTGGCTGTACAGGTACAACGTCCTGAATCCAAAATTCCAATAACCGGAATTGTCCGAAAACCAGACATTTGAGAGATGGCCAGGATGTTGACATCGGGCGGCAAGGAGCGAAGGATCAGCGGGCGTCGAGGAGCTACAACAGCGCTGTCCGAATTCCGGCAAAACATAAAAACGGATTCGGTCCAAAGATTGCCGGATTTCAAATGTTGTATCTGTATTATGATTTTCTAAATGTCCTGCTACTACTTCCTTAATAATGAACTCCAGCATTTTCCCAATGACAGATGTTAGGCTAGCTGGTCTATAGTTTCCAAGTAACAAGTGACCACCCTATTCTTCCTACCAAAATGTACTACCTCGCATTTATCATTTCACCATTTTTTTTTAAAAAAGGCGACAAGGTAGAGCCAGGTAACTATCGGCCCATCAGTAATAGGCAAGATTCTTGAAAAACATCACAAGGAAGCAGAATATGAATACTTGGATAAGGAGGGACATATTAGGAACACCCAACATGGCTTCATAAAAAAAAAGTCATGCATCACAAATCTAATTGTATTTAAAAAAAAATCTAATTGTATTTTTTGAAGAAGTTACAAAATTGGTGGACAGTCTTAGATTTCCAAAAAGCTTTTGACAAGGTACCGCACAAGAGGCTTCTCTATTCACCCACAAGTATCTCCCACCGGTTACAATTAGTTCATCAGTCACCTGAGTACTCATTTTTAGTGTGAAAGCAAGTCATCTTCAACCCTAAGGGACTGCCTATGATGATGATGATGATGATATCAGAGCCTCTGGTATTAGTGGAAATATATTGAGCTGGATACAAAACTGGCTGGCAGGACACAGGCAAAGAGTAGTTGTAGATGGATTTGAATCTGTTTGGCGACCATTCACCAGTGGTTTCCCGCCGGGATCAGTATTGGGACCGTTGCTTTTTACTATTTTTATTATTGATCTGGATTCAGGGGTTGGCGGCACAATTTGCAGATGATACCAAGATCTGTGCCAATGTTAGAACTGTAGAAGATGCTCATCTGATTTAGGCAGATCTTAATGTGTTGGGAGACTGGGCTCATAACTGGAAAAATTATGTATAACTTAGATAAGTGCAATGCTATGCATATGGGCAGGGCAAATGCTCAACATTCATACACCCTCCAGGGAAAGGCATTAAAGATGATGGAGATAGAAAGAGATTTGGGCATTCTAGTGCACATATCCTTAAAGGAACATGAGCAATGCCATGCAACGATAGCTAGAGCAAATAGGGTGTTGGTGTATATCCATAGGACGATTGAGTATAAGACGAGGCATACTGTTTTGTCCTTGTACAAGACCTTAAGTCAGGCCGCACTTGGAATACTGTGTCCAGTTTTGGTCTCCTCACATGGTGGGTGATAGAGAGGCTCTGGAAAGGGTGAGAAGAGGGCCAATTGACTAATTCCAAGTCAAAAGCATCTTAGTTTTCAAGATAGGTTAAAACAGTTGGGACTCTTAGAGCAGCGTAGACTTAGGGGGGATATGATTGAGGTTTATAAAATAATGAAGGGAATATACAGTGTTCCAGATGACCGTTTATTTCAATTAAAGTTAGGCAGGACCAGGGGCCACAAATTTAAGTTGTATAAGGCTAGATCTAGGTTAGGTGTCAGGAGGTTGTTATCACAGAATAGTCGACATCTGGAACAAGCTGTCCTTTCACGTGGTGGATGCAGACTCACTGAATTCCTTCAAGCAAAAGTGGATGTGTTTCTGGCTGCAGCGATCCACCTCTTACAGAAGGTAGGTAGTGCAGGAAATTTAATGGCCAGAGTGATCTCCTGGACTAGTTACGATCGCCTAGATGGGTCGGAGTGTAATTTCCCAGACTTTATCCCCCAAATTGGCCTGTGTATTTTAATCTGTTTTTTTGACTCTCCCAGGAGAACACGTGGTTTTGGGTGGGGTGGAGTGTATATGTTGCGATACATGAGATATCACAATTGTGTGGGACAAGCTTGATGGACCCAATGGTCTTTACCTATCCATCATTTTTCATATGTTTGTATTTGTGTTGAACTTCATTTGCTAATTATTTGCCCATTCTGCAAGTTTATTAATGTCCTCCTGTAATTACCTCCCCAGCACCCCCCCCCCCCATTTTGGTATCTGCAAATTTAGAAAGTGTTTTTGATTCCAAAGTCTAAATCTTCAATGTAAATTATGAACAGCAGTGGTCCCAGTACTGATTTGTGGACCACTACCCAACTGCCACTGTGAATAGCTACCCTTCACTCCCACTCTCTGCTTTCTGTCTTGAAGCCAGCTTGCAATCCATTCTGCTGCTGTCCCCCGACTTCGCATTCTCTGACCTCACTCATTAGTCTATTATGGGGTATCTTATCAAAGGTCCTTTGAAAATCTAGATAAATTACATCTATTGCATTACCATTACCTCTTCAAAAAAATTCAGTAAGGATGGTCAAACAAGATTTTCCCTTTTGAAATCCATGCTGACTATTCAATATTATACTTTTCATTTCTAGATGCTCTTCTACTCTCCCCTTTAGTAGGGATTCCATTATTTTTCCGACCACCGACGTTAAGTTGACTGAACTATAACTCGCAGGAGGGGGGGGGGGTGGGGGCATTATCGAGGGTCGCCAGATTGGCAGTGAGGCACTGACTGAACAGGGTTTTCTTAACGGGGTCTGAGTGCCTCTGCATTGATTTTCTTGCGGCATTGTTTTTGTTGCCGTCGCTGTTTCGGGGCTGCATTGATGTTAATGACGGAGCGGATTAAGCGGTGGTCCAGCCAGCAGTCGTCGGCTCCGGTCATGGTGCGGATGATGCGCACATCCTTGCGGTCCCTTGCTCTGACGATGACATAGTCGAGCAGATGCCAGTGCTTGGAGCGAGGGTGTTGCCATGATGTCTTGCAATTGTCCCTCTGGCGAAACAAGGTGTTGGTAATGACAAGACCATGTTCAAAGCATTTTGTCAGGAGCAGGGTACTGCTGGAATTGGTGTTCCCTACCCCGTCTGCCGATCACACCTCCCCAAAGGTTTGTGTCCTTTCCAACTCTGGCATTGAAATCACCAAGAAGGATCAGTTAGAACTCGGGACAGGGATTGTTCGAGGCTGGAGTAGAATTCCTCTTTGGTCTCATCTGTACTGTCCAGTGTTGGGGTGTATGCGCTAATGACCAGAGTGCACTGGTTCCGGGCTAGAGTGAGTCAAAAAGTCATGAGACATTCGCTTATCCCGCAAGTGGAGTCCGAGACGGCCCACCAGCTCATTCTTTATGGCGAAGCCCATTCTGTGGAGGCAATGTCATTCTCCTGATTTGCCTTTCCAGAAGGTGGTGCAACCACCACCTTGCTGGAGCAGGCTGGGGAGCGGAAGGAGCAGCATGGCGGCCTAGCTTAGCTGGCTGAGCAGCCCCCGGCCTGCGAGCGCCATCGGAGCAGGCCGGGGAGTGGAAGGAGCAGCGTGGCAGCATACCACTCGAGGGAGCAGCAGAGCAACGGCAATGAAAAGGGATATCACCAAGATCCAGGTTGGTGATTGGAGCATGGGCAGATACAGCAGGAGCGGCGAGGTCAGGGCAAAGGAGCGGCGAGAGATTGTAGAGGCACGTAATCGGGGACAAAGAGAGGCGTGAGTTTGGGGCCCAGACGCAACACGGGCCCATCCACACTGCGATATGTGTGTGCACTCAGTCCGTGCAGCAGAGCTGTTCTCCAGTCGTCTTGGTTAATCCTTGCTACTGGACCAAGACCTAGCTCTGTCAAGCTCGTGTGGTGGCTGGTGTGCAACAGTACAAGTTAAAAAAATTCACACACCGGCACCTTCCACCCTTCAAGATTTAGTTTGGGACCTGGAATTTTATGTCCTTCATTGAAACACCTGTGAACTTTTTGACATGGAACCAAGTCATCCTCGATTCGAGGGACTGCCTATGATGCTCTTTGAGCTGGCCTTTCCCTGCCTGCCGAGTTTCGCTTAGGGCGGCGATGTCAACGTCGAAGCATCTGAACTTCCAGGCAACGATAGCAGTGCGGCGTTCCAGTTTGTCGCTTTTGGGGTTGTCCATGAGGGTCCTGATGTTCCAGGTCCCGAACTTCATTTTCAAGGGTGGAAGATCCCCTTGCGAGAGTTCTTTTAACGTGGGGTGGTCGCTGCACACCAGCTAGCACACGGACTTGACCAAGTGACAAGGGGGTCCAAGACGACTAGAGACCAAGCTCTACTGTATGGACCCAATTGCCTACAGTGGTGTGTGAGCTGTAAGCTCGGCGCTGAGCCTCCCCGCCACCTCCCTGAACGTAAAACAGCAACCCAACACGAGAGCAAGAAAGCAGCTCCATAGGCTGAAGGCAGAACAAGCGACCTAAAAAAGATGGTGGGTGGAGAAAGCGCAGGAGATCCAGCAGTTAGCCGACAACCACGATGTGCGTGGATTCTTCAGTGCAGTGAAGACCACCTACGGCCCAAGCACCCAAGGCACTACCCCACTGATGGCCAAGAACGGTGACAGACAGAGAGGCAGTCAGTACCCATTGAAAGGAGAATTGCATAGATCTCCTTAATCCAAACTGTCTTCGACGTGAGTGTCCTCGACTCCATCCCGCAGCATGCTACCCGCCACCATCTCAGCACAACCCCAGTCTAGCACGAGGTAGAAAAGGCCATCAGTCAGCTGAAGAACAACAAGGTGACAGGAGCAGATGGAAGGACTAAAGCATTGCGGAAAAGCACTTTTGGCACGAATACATGACGTCATTTCTCTTATCTGGAAGGAGGAGAACGTGCCAGGAGATCTCAGGAATGCCATAATCGTGACCATCGTCAAAAAAGGGGACAAGTCCAACTGCAGTAACTACAGGGGAATCTCCCCGCTGTCGGCCACAGGGAGAATCACTGCAAGAATCCTCCTCCATCGTCTTCTCCCTGTGGCTGAAGAGCTCCTCCTAGAGTCGCAATGTGGATTCCGTCTACCGAGGGGTACAACGGACATAGAAGCATAAAAACATGAAAATAGGTGCAGTAGAAGGCCATTCGGCCCTTCGAGCCTGCACCACCATTCAATAAGATCATGGCTGATCATTCCCTCAGTACCCCTTTCCTGCTTTCTCTCCATACCCCTTGATCCCTTTAGCCATAAGGGCCATATATAACTCCCTCTTGAATATATCCAATGAACTGGCATCAACAATTATCTGCGGCAGGGAATTCCACAGGTTAACAACTCAGTGAAGAAGTTTCTCCTCATCTCAGTCCTAAATGGCCTACACCTTAGCCTTAGACTGTGTCCCCTGGTTCTGGACTTCCCCAACATCGGGAACATTCTACCCGCATCTAACCTGTTCCGTCCCGTCAGAATCTTGTGCTTCTATGAGATCCCCTCTCATCCTTCTAAACTCCAATGTATAAAGGCCCAGTTGATCCAGTCTCTCCTCATATGACAGTCTTGCCATCCCGGGAATCAGTCTGGTGAACCTTCACTGCACTCCTTCAATAGCAAGAACGTCCTTCCTCAGATTAGGAGACTAAAACTGAACACAATATTCCAGGTGAGGCCTCACCAAAGCCCTGTACAACTGCAGCAAGACCTCCCTGCTCCTATACTCAAATCCCCTAGCTATGAAGGCCAACATACCATTTGCCTTCTTCACCGCCTGCTGTACCTGTATGCCAACTTTCAATGACTGATGAACCATGACACCCAGGTCTCGTTGCACCTCCCCTTTTCCTAATCTGCCGCTTTTCAGATAATATTCTGTCTTCGCGTTTTTGCCCCCAAAGTGGATAACCTCACATTTATCCACATTATACTGCATTTGCCCACTCACCTAACCTGTCCAAGTCACCCTGCAGCCTCCTAGCATCCCCCTCACAGCTCACACCGCCACCAAGTTTAGTGTCATTTGCAAACTTGGAGATATTACACTCAATTCCTTCATCCAAATCATTGATGTATATTGTTAAGAGCTGGGGTCCCAGCACTGAGCCCAGCTGCATTCCACTAGTCACTGCCTGCCATTCTGAAAAGGACCCGTTTATCCCGACTCTGCTTCCTGTCTGCCAACCAGTTCTCTATCCATGTCAGTATATTACTCCCAATACCATGTGCCTTGATTTTGCACACCAATCTCATGTGTGGGACCTTGTCAAAAGCCTTTTGAAAGTCTTCACTGCGCAACAACTACAAGAGAAATGCAGGGAACAGCACCAACCCTTGTACATGACTTTTTTGACCTCACAAAAGCCTTTGACACTGTCGACTGAGCGATTATGGAGCGTCCTCAGTCCTTTTCAGCTGCCCTCAAAAGTTTTCACCATCCTTCATCTGCTCCACGATGACATACAAGCTGTGATCCTGACCATCATCGGCAATCCCTCGAAATCGAGGAAGACTGCTTCCACTCTAAAAATGAGTTCTCAGGTAAACAATCCAATACGGGAATTACAGTCTCCGTCACAGGTGGGAGAGACAGTCGTTGAAGGAAAGGGTGGGTGAGGAGTCTGATTTGCTGCATGCTCCTTCCGCTGCTTGCATTTGTTTATTGCATGCTCTCGCCGATGAGTGCACAACGTCCTCCCTGATGTACTTCCTCCACTTATTGTGGTCTTTGACCAAGGATTTCCAGGTATCGATAGGGCTGTTGCATTTCATCAAGGAGGCTTTGAGGGTGTCCTTGAACTGTTTCCTTTGCCCACCTTGGGCTCGCTTGCCATGTAGGAGTTCAGAGTAGAGATTGCTTCGGGAGTCCTGTATCAGGCATGCGAACAATGGTGCCCGCCCAGCAGAACTGGTCGAGTGTGGTCAATGCTTGGGATGTTGGCCTGATCGAGAACACTGACGTTGGTGCGTCTATCCTCCATGGGGATTTGAAGGATCTTGGAGACATCGTTGGTGGTATTTCTCCAACGATTTGAGGTGTCTACTGTATACGGTCCACGCCTCAGCCATACAGGAGGGCGGGTATCACCCTGTAGACATGAGCTTGGTGGCAGATTTGAGGGCCTGATCTTCGAACACTTCTCAAGCTGCGCTGGCACATTGGAGACAGTGTTGAATCGCGTCGTCGATGTCTGCCCTTGTTGATAAGAGGCTCCCGAGATATGGAAAATGCTCCACGTTGTCCAAGGCCTCATTGTGGATTTTGATAATCGGGGTGTAGTGCTGTGTGGCAGGGTCAGGCTGGTGGAGGACCTTTGTCGTACGGCTGCTTAGTGTAAGGCTCATGCTTTCGTAAGCCTCAGTGAAGATGTTGACTACGACTTGGAGTTCAGTGTCTGAATGTGCGCAGACACATGCTTCGTGCATGTACTGTAGTTCGATGACAGAAGTGATCCTGACCAATGGATCCACCACAGACCCAATTCACATCCAGACTGGGGTCAAGCAGGGCAGCGTCATCGCACCAACGCCCTTTTCGATCTACCTTGCGGCAATACAACATCTCAGCCTTAGCAAGCTCCCCGCCGGAGTGGAGCTAAATTATCTTACTCCGCTGCCTCCAGGCCAGATCCAAGGTCGTCCCATCTTGTGTCATTGAACTACACTACGCAGATAATGTTTGCGTCTGCTCACGCTCTGAAGCCGAACTCCAAGCCATCGTCAACACCTTCATCGAGGCGTAAGAGAGCATGGGCCTTACGCTAAACATCTGTAAGACAAAGGTCGTCTATCAACCTGATCCTGCCATACAGCACTACACCCATATTATCAAAATCCATGATGAGGCCTTGGACAACGGGGACCATTTTCCATATCTCAGGAGCCGACCGTCACAGCAAGGGCAGACATTGACGACGAGGTCCAACACTGCTTTCGGTGCGCCAGCACAGCCTTCCGTCGCCTGAGGAAGAAAGTGTTTGAAGACCAGGACCTCAAACCCGGCACCAAGCTCACGTCTACAGGGCTGTAGTGATACCCGCCCTCCTATATGGCTCAGATGTGGACTATATACAGCAGACACCTCAAAGCTCTGGAGAAGTACCACCAGTGCTGCCTCTGCAAGATCCTGAAAATCCATTGGCAGGGCAGACGCACCAATGTCAGTGTTCTCGCTCAGGCCAACATCCCCAGCATCGAAGTATTGACCACGCTCGATCAGTTCCGTTGGGTGGGCCACATCGTCCGCATGCCTGACACTAGATTCCCAAAGCAAACAATCTACGCGGAGCATCGACACATCAAGCGAGCCCCAGGTGGGCAGAGAAAATGCTTCAAGGACACCTTCAAAGCCTCCTTGACAAAGTGCAACATCCCCACCGACTCCTGGGAATCTCTGGTTCAAGACTGCCCAAAGTGGAGGAAGAGCATCCGGGAGGGTACGGAGCACCTAGAGTCCCATCGTCGGGAACAAGCAGAAAAAGCAGGAGCGTGCGTCAACTCAGGCTCCCCAACCACCCTTTCTTTCAACCACTGTCTGCCGTACCTGCGACAGAGACTGCGGGTCCCGCAATAGCTCCTCAGTCACCTGAGAACTCACTGAGTGGAAGCAAGTCATCCTCAACTCTGAAGGACTGCCTATGATGATGATGATGAATTCCCTGGACATGTTCTATCCCCCTTCTAAATGTAGGTATTATATTAGCTATCCGCCAGTCCTCTGGCACTACACCTTTTTCTAACAAATTATTAAATGTGTAGTATTGCCTTTGCTATCTCTTCCCTAGATTTCTTTAAAATGTGGATGCAATCCATCCGGACTAGGGGTTTTATCCTCAGAGTTTGATTAATTTATTTAATATATCCACTTTCTTTATTTAAAATGCACTTATCTCGTTAATAACCTAATCATCTAATGTCCTGTCCACCTGTTCTTTCTCCCTGGTAAATACCGAAGCAAAATAATTATTTAATATTTCTGCCATCTCCTTTTTGGTACTTGTGGTATTGTCCTGTCTATCCCTTAATGGCCCTATTTCCATCCCAGCATTTCTTTTTTAAATTTATAAATCGCTTAACCATTGGTGGCCATGTCTTCCGTTGCCAAGGCCCTAAAGCTCTGGAATACCCTGCATAAACCTCTCCGCCTCTACCTCTTCCTCCTTCAAGACGCTCCTTAAAACCTACTTGTGACCTAGCTTTTGGTCACCCACCCTAATTTATCCTTGTGGCTTGGTGTCAAATTTTAAAATCTCATAATACTCCTGTGAAGTGCCTTGCGACATTTCACTAAGTTACATTGAAGTTGTTGATGTGCCTCCAAAATATTTTACTATTTGTTTTATGTTCCTTGATCATTTAATTTCATAGTTCTTCTGCCTTCCAAATTGGTTTTTTTGACCTCTCCTAAACCCTTCGTATGCTCCCTTATCATGCACTCTCCTGCTGTCTATGTACTTAAATGTATTCCTCTTTCCTTCCCCTCAATTGTTCCCTTATGTCTTTATTCATCCATGGAGTCTCATTAGTGTTTAGTTTGTTCTTTCATTTTTCCTGCACTCTGTTGAAGACCATTTTAAATGTTTCCCATTGTTGTTCTACATCATTGTTTGCCAATATTGCTGCCCATTTTATTGTCCCAAGATCTATTCTCAGCACCACAAAACCAGCTTTTCTCCAATCTATTCACCTGGTCTTCATCATACAAAGCGTATTATATTATGGTCTTCATCATACAAAGCGTATTATATTATCCAAAGCATCCAAACCACTGTTGCAAAGGATCTTAGCGGTCACGGCAACCCATTACATTCATAAAGTAAAGGCCCATTCCAAGACAGAGCCCAGAGGGGAAGGCAACCAAAAGGCTGATGCGTTAGCCATGGATGGAGCAAAAACAGGAGTGTATTGGGACCCATACGGGTCCAGTCCAGTAGCAGCGATCCGGGACAAAGGGGGGATACAAGGGAGTGTAGGAGTAGCATTGGCCCGAGACTTGAGACAAGTCCAGGCACAGGATCCCACCCATCCTCAAGGTTGTCCTGGAGGAGCTGGTTAGGGAAGAAAAGGTAGAAGCCCATTCGGGGTAGCAGGCATTACTTTTCAGGGGAGATCAGTGGGTGGTCCCAGAACAGCACCAGAGGGAATTCCTCCAGATAGCCCAGGAGCGGGACACCCAGGGCAGGAGACTACCTGGCAGAGGGTAGAACAGGCAGGGTGGTGGCCGCAACTGAGGGAGGATGTCCGCGATTTTTGCGCAGACCGTCTGGTGTGCGCAGCAAACAACCCCGATCCCCAGAAAAGAAAGGTTCTCATGGTACACACAAGAAGGGTAGAGGGACGATGGCAGTTGGTACAGATCGATTACATCGGGCCATTGCCCACTGCAAAGGGGGGTTACAAGTACTGCTTGGTCCTAATGGATGTGTGAGTGGGTTGAAGCCTTCCCTTACCGATCAGCCACAGCGTTGGCGACGGCAAGGATCTTGGTGAGGGAAGTGTTCGCTAGGACTGCCACAGATCATGGAGTCCGACCAGGGGAGCGACTTCACAGGGCAGGTCATGCAGGGTACCTTGAAAGTGCTAGGGAATAGAAGGAAAATGGCACGTGGCTCACAACCCACATTCATCGGGGGTTGTGGAGCGACTTAAATCAGACCAAGAAAGGCTGCGGAAAGAAACAGGACAGTCCCCGAAAAGGTGGGTTGAGGCCCTGCCGTTTGTCCTGATGGGGGTCCAAGCCAGCCTCTCCAGAAGCACAGGGTATTCCCCGCATGAGCTCATGACTGATGGGTGAGCGTGCACACGCCCATCCATGTTCTGGCGCCGGTTCTCACAGCGGGGCAGGTCAGAGAAGTTAACCGGGACAAGTTTGTTAAGAATCTGTTCGAGCACTTGAAACAAATTCATTGGCAAGCTACCAGCAACATGGGGAAGCAGCATCGGAGCAATCGATTGTTGCTCAAGCCACGGAGAACCCACGAGTGGAAGGTAGGGGGATCAGGTCATGGTCCGCAATTACGCTCGGGTGGGCACGTTTGAGCCTTTGTACATGGGACCCTACAGCATCGTAGATAAGGCCAGTCCCATGGTGTATGCAGTTAAGCTTCCGAAGCGCACAAAGTGGCTCCATGTGAACCAGTGCAAGTTGTTTAACCGGGGAGAAAGAGCGAGAAACAGAAAGCACCAAGGCGGCGTAAACAGCATGGTGGGGAAATGGCATGTGGCTCACAATCCACATGCCATTTCCTCCCATAGTTTGGGACAGTGAGCAGCCCGTGGTGGTGGTGGTTGGGAGTAGCAGCAGGATCCCACGGCCGAGAGCACCGTGGTCGCCTCCTTACACACCACCGAGGAGCTGTAAAAGGCCCAGGGTCGTAGAGACCTAGCATGGCCACCCAGAGACGGGTGGCAGTGTATATAGTTTCCTTCTCAGTTTCATGTTTTTACAGAGTGTCTTTTGATGAAGCCAGACCTGTGGAGGTATACCCTCTCTCAGAAAGGTTGCTGCTTCTTTGTATCTTCACAGGGAGCCGAGAGAAAGATGGAGACAACTCTAGTAATTGTTCTCTGGAGCTTGGCCTGAACAGGGTACAGCAGGAGGGGGGACACCAAGTCGTCCTTCCTCTATGGATGTACTGGGGGGAACGGACCCACCATGACACAGGGGAGTGTAGGACAGGGGACACGGATGGGATGGCAGCCTACTTCCACGAGGGAAGGTGCCCAGGGTGGCTGCGGTCGAATTCGACAAAATACTCCAGCACGCCAGGTTCACATACGGGGAGGCTGCCATAGTGTCCCGGACTGAAGGTCACAGCCACACGGGTTGGGGTGACCGAGGGCAAGCACGTATGCTTGAAGTGCAAGGGACACATTCCCCTGGGACAGTGGTGGTGGCTCAGAAAATTGAATCAGGACACAGGGTCAAAGGAGGGCGTGGCTGGGACAAGTGATGGAAGGAGGAACGGGGAATGTGTGTGTGTATGTGGGTATCAGAGCAGATCTGCCCAGGTGTGTCGATTGTCTGAGGCAATGGAAGGACGCCGGGGATGGGATCAGATTGGAGTATGGGCTCCTGGGTGATCCCAGACCCTACCAACACAATAAATGCCACTGAACTTGTAGCACTCAAGAGGAAGCCCTTGCCCACAGTCCCACCGGTACAGTCAACAGAGGTTAGGGGCCCAAGTTTCGAGCCGCGCCTAGAACGGCGCAGTCCCGGCCTGGACGCCCGTTTTTCGCACCACAAAGTGCGCCTAAAAAAACCCTCCAGATTCTCCACCTCCCTGCAGGTCCTCTGGCCCTCGGCGCAGCGCAGCAAGAGCTGTAGGGGGCGGAGCCAGGTCCGAAAACAGTGCCGGGAGCTCTGCACATGCGCGCTACAGTGGGCACACAAGTGCAGTAGCTCCAGGCGCCCGAAACTGTGTGGGAGGGGCCCGAAGCACGCAGCCCCTAGCCCTGACCAAATGGCCTCACTGGGGCTGCGTGGATAAGGCTCCTCCCACGGCCATCTCCTACTTCCTCCCGACCCGACTCGACTCCCGTCCCCCGCCCCCGACACCCCCCCCCCCCCCCCCCCGGACTGGATCCGACCTCCCTCTCCCTCCCTCCGACCTGACCTCCCTCTCTCTCCCTCCCTCCCTCTGACCCGAACTCCCTCCCACCACCCCCCCGACCCGACCCAACGCCACCTACCTGTAAATCTGGTGCTGGGGACGGGCCCTGCCCGAAGTCTCGGGCCCGGCCCGTTCAGCCTCCCTCCCCCTTCTCCTTTACCCGCCCAATCTCCTTTCTCCCCCTGCTCACCCCATCCCTCCCCCTGCTCCCCCCCATCCCTCCCCCTGCCAGAAACACAGACACTGACAGACAGAGAATGAGAGAGACACAGACAGACAGAGACACTGACAGAGACACACTGAGGGGGGCATCCCAGCACGCTGTTGGAGGGCTCCCGGTGCTGCAGTCGGTAAGTAGAAAATGTTTTATTTATTGATTTTTAAAAAAAAATTATTTCTTATTAATTTTTTTTGATTGATTTATTGGTTGATTTATTGATGTATTTATCATTTATTATTGATGATGACTCTTTATTTGTAAAACTGAAGTGTTTAATGTTTGTAAACTTCCCTTTAAACACCCCCCCCCCCACCCCACCATTCCCTACGCCCGATTTGTAACCTACGCCTGATATTCTAAAGTGTAGACAAGGTTTTTTCGAGCGTACAAAAATCTTCACTTACTCCATTCTAAGTTAGTTTGGAGTAAGTTTTCACTCACGAAACTTTGAAATCAGGCATAAGTGGCCGGACACGCCCCCTTTTGAAAAAAAAAATTCTGTTCCAATGCTGTCCCGAGCATTTGAACGCGTTCGATCGGCCTGAGTGCGAGAGGCCATCAATTGCAACATGGAGGTGAGGGCCCAGAGCCGCATTCCATCTCAGGTAGCATATGCGGGCGACGGGACATACTGCGTAACCATGAGTGTGGACTGGTATAGAGTACACCGGGACACTTGGTGTCCGGTCACCGACAGCACTTTCTGCTTCAAACCCCACGCCGAAGTTCAAGTGGCACAGAAACGTATTATTCTGATCCCAGAACCATCCACGGTACACATTATGGCAAATGACACTATCCTGAACCTGCAACAGTACATTACCCAGTTCGGGTATCAGATTCCTTTTCTGCCAGAACACCCAACAACATTATTGAAGGCCATCCCAAAAACATTATTTCACACTGGAACAGACAAACCGGGACACAGGGGAAAGAATTAAAGGGATAAATTCCCTGCCCTGGTGGGACCTTTGTATAAGTGTGGAGATTCCTCCGTGGATCCAGATATGCTCACATACTCTCGTCATTGTACAGTTTTTGATTGTGATATACCTGTTGCGTATTTCTTGTAAAAAGAGAAGTCAGGCGCTCCGGAGTCGATGGGAGGCCATAGTTAACGAACCTTGAATGTAACTTTCTGTATCTATATGGTAACAGTGCGATGCACGGTTGTATTTCAGAGACGTATATTCGGGGTGTTATAAAAGTAAAAAGGGATAGGATTGGTTGGGAACCACGATGCTTGCTCACCAGCAGACGTTGATATGTTCGAGACGACTCTTGAAATATCATGGGGGGCGGGGCACGATAAATATCGACGCCCCAAGGATCTGGACATTGCGTTTTAATCCCCAAGGACTTTTTGGTTATCTGGACCTTGCGTTTTAATTTCTCACTGCAGAAAAAAAGCGGGAAGCCGTTTGTGGGAGGGGCCCAGATACTTCTTCCATGTTGGACTTGGAATGATGGGCAGGGAGTCTGGGAAGACAATGGCCAAGATAAGGCAATTCATCGCAGGTGATGAGCAAATGGAGAGTCCATTTGTTAAGCAATGTGAACTCGTCAAGTGAACTAATCAGTGATCGAGCCATGACCTGGATGAGATACCAGAACAATAGAAAGCCATTATATACCCAGACTACTCAGAAGCGAAACCCATCACTGGAAAAACAGAAAACCTCAAAATAAAGGAAGAAAACTTTATTGAGCCAAAAAGACACCCACAGGAAGCCTCGAAACTTTATTCGGGCTGAAAGGGTCAGACAGTTTGGGGGTATAAAAGGCGGCAATGTGAACACAGCGCTCTCTCTTGCCTCGCTGCTTCGCCTCTTCAAGAATCCAACCCTCCGTATGAAACATCTTTTCATCAGAAAAAGCAGCGAGTAAGCCAGCGAATCGGTGAGCATCATTTCTGCACACACATCTCTTAAGATCACAGCCACAGTGTGAGGGGGTATCATGCGTTCTCCCAACCAAATTCTAAGGGTTTTCCAGGGAGGTTTTAGACGTGGGCACTTTACGTTAGGGGCCTGTTTAGCTGGGCCAATCTGTGTATTGTACTGCACTTGTTTGTTTTACACACCAGGGTGTGGTGTGCTTTAACTTTAATAAAAGCATTGCCGCTTGAGACCATGGTATTCATTCGTGACTCATTGATCTGTTCAGTACAGTAATCACTCCCAGCTCTAGAACTATTGTAAAGTGGGGGTGCTTCGAAAACACCCAAGGGAAACCACTTACATACTGCCATTCACGACTGGATGTGACAGGACTGCAGAGATTTGATCTGATCCGTTGACTGCTTAGCTCTGTCTAAAGCAGTCTCACCAAAGCCTTGTACAGTTGCAGTAAGACTTCTTTATTCCTGTACTTCAAGCCCCTTGCAATAAAGGCCAACATGCAATTTCCCTTCCTAATGGTTTGCTGTCCCTGCATGCTAATGTTTTGTGCTTCCTGTATGAGGACACTCAAGCCTCTCTGAACACAAACATTAATAGTTTCTCACCATTTAAAAAAATATTGTTTTTCTATTCTTCCTACCAAAGGGAATAACCTCACATTTCCCTACATTATACTCCATCTGCCACCTTATCACCCACTCAGTTAACCTGTCTATATCCCTTCACGGGCTCTTTGTATCTTCCTCACAGTTTACTTTCCCCCCTAGCTTTGTATCATCGGCAAACTTGAATACATTGCATTCGGTCCCTTCATCCAAGTCATTAATATAGATTATAAATGGTTGAGACCAAAGCACTGGTCCTTGTGGCACCCCACCAGTTATAGCCTGCCAACCTGAAAATGGCCCATTTATCCCTACTCTCCGCTTTCTGCCATTAATCAATTCTCTATCCAATCCAATCTATTACCCCCAACTCCATGAGCTCTTGCTTGAATAGCAACCTTTTGTGTGGTACCTTATCAAATGCCTTTTGGAAACACAAATATTCTACATCCACTGGTTCCCCTTTATCTAGCCTACAAGTTACATCCTCAATAAACTAATAAATTTGTTCAATATGATTTCCCTTTTATAAAACCATGTTGACTGCCTAATATTATGATTTTCTAAATGCTGCTAACACTTCCTTAATAATGGATTCCAGCATTTTCCTGATAACTGATGGCTGGCTAACTGGCCTGTAGTTTCCGGTTTGCTCTCCCTTCCTTTCTTGAATAGTGGGGTTACCTTTGCTACCTTCCAATTCACTGGGACCATTCTAGAATCTAGGGAAATTTGAAAGATCATAACCAATGCATTCACTATTTCTGCAGCCACCTCGTTTAGAACCCTTCTGATTTCCTGGTCAACATTCATCCCTCAACCAACACCACCATAAACAGATTAACCGGCCATTTATCTCATTGCTGTTTATAGGACCCTCATGAGTGCAAATTAGCAGCCTTGTTAACTTATATAATGGGATCTGCACTCAATGCAATGAATGACTTTTCAAGTGTTTCGGGGCTATACAAATGCAAATTGTTCCTTTTAGAGGATGTAATGAATATTTGAAAATAAACCAAGTTGCTCCTAACTTAAAATTTTTAGGCACAGAATCCATTTATTTTTGTGTCAGTCCTTGCCCCAGTTCTCCTCCTCCCTCCTGGACTGTGATTCTCTGGACACTGCCTACTGTTCAGCATCTCACCCAAAACCTTCTAGCTTTGGGACACCAACAATAATTTATAGCTGGAAGTTGTCATCTGTGCTTTGGATTTGCTTTCTTTTGATCCATTCTCAAATCCACAAGCATTAAATAGTCAAATGCCTTAGTATTGAAGTGATTTAATTTCCAGTTATAACAAGTGCTTAAAATGCTGCTAACCTTACAGCAGTGCTGCTACCAACAGCCTCAATTTCAACAACAGTATTGAAATGTAGGAGAGCTGGTACGGATACAGACTTCAAGACACTACGTAGGCAGCAGAGCTTATGCAGCAACACACAATGCTGCTGCCAGCAACAACTCTACTCGCCACTGACCACTCTGGTTTCAGACAAGCTGTGTACCTAGCCCAACAGTTTCCACAATGTTTGCCTTAAATGGACTTTCCCCAGGATCAAAAGTCACTTTTGCAACTTTCAAACAACTTGTTTTGTGTTACTAAACATACTTACTTTATAAACAGAGAAAATTCTGTTGTATAATTATAAACTGATCAGAAAATAAGTCAAGACCTTGCAGAATAAGTGGACTTTATTCCCTGTACTTACAGTAAACAAATATAAATTTG
The DNA here is from genome assembly GCF_044704955.1 of Pristiophorus japonicus. Classification (NCBI taxonomy): domain Eukaryota; kingdom Metazoa; phylum Chordata; class Chondrichthyes; family Pristiophoridae; genus Pristiophorus; species Pristiophorus japonicus. The sequence continues at coordinate 404,427,466 of NC_091977.1, forward strand.
TTACTACTCTCTACCAAAAGAATGGGAACCGCTACTTGCAAAATCAGCTTTACTGCTCTGAACTTAGTATAGTAAGTTTACAGTCTTTGACAATTGAGACACATATTAATAAAGAAAAATCATGGAAATAAAATCCTTCCATTGTGTATGCATTTCTGCTGTAAGAAAACGCATACAATGCCGGTCAATGCTCAGTGCAGACATTCTTTGAAGATCAAAGTTACTTACCTGATTCGTCTGGCTGGTTAAATAAGGTTCAAAATCGTCATCGTTCACTGTGTCTTTTTGATGCATCGAACCGTTCTGAACTGTAATTAAAACATTTCATTAGAAAATGCTCTGAAACAATGCAATCATCTTTGAAAATCCAACTTTTTAAAGATTGTTTAAAGACGGTACAACAGGATACTACCAGAGTCATTGATGAAAAGGACAGGTGTCTCATGAAATTTTATGCACGCAGTTTCAGGACATACTGTATGAACATGTATGGTACGCTTAACTAGAACATTATGCAGTTTGCAAGTTGTAGATCATGTTTTTTTTTTTTAAAAAGCTGCATTACTACACTACCTCTAAAAAATAGATTTAGGATTAAGCAGAGTATAATACGGATGCAAAAAATATTTAGTATAATTACATGGCAACAATCTGATCAATGGTTACCTATCGCATCATAACCCAGAGGAAAGAATCTTGAGCAATTAATAGCCCAACACCTAAAGATTCATCCCTTCAAAATGACAACCAGGAAATCATTCCCTGAAAATATTAAATTGGATGATATAATGCTTGTCATTGTAAAACAGTGCATCATGAAATGCACAATATATTATTTTGCTGGTAAGGTGCAGCTTTAAGGCCAAACTAAGTCTAATTGTACAAGTAAACACAGCCAGAGGTCAGATTTTCATTATTATTTGTTCAGGGAACTGCATTAGTGGATTGGAATGCGCAACTCTGAAAAATTAAGCATTTTAAGATCATTTGCATCTGTAGTGCAGTGCAGCATATGCACAGGCACGGTCCCAGCCTGCAAGACTATTGGCAGGCCGGGGCCATTGGAGGGAGCAGCGTGCGACGGCATATCACTGCAGGGAGCAGCACGTGCTGCTGCAGGAGGGTGACGGCTGCAAACCAAGGTCGCTGGTTGCAGTGCGGGAGGGGCGAAGGAGCGGCAAGAGTTTGTAGAGGGAAGTGACCAGAGCCCAGGAGAGGCGTGAATCTGGAGCCCAGAGAGGGTGAAGGCCCAGAGGCAGCACGGGCCAGCCCACACTGCAATGTGTGCGCGCTCAGTCTGTGCAGCAGAGCTGGTCTCCAGTTAGTCTTCGGTAACCCTTGCCACTGGACCAAGACCTAGCTCTGTCAAGCCCATGTGGTGGCTGGTGTGCAACGGCCACTACACATTAAAAAAATCCATGCACAGGCATCTTCCATCCTTCACGATGTCGTTCGAGATCTGGAATATTAGGTCCTTTATTGAAACACCTGGGAACTCATCCCTTTTTGGCGTGGAAGCAAGTCAGCCTCGCTTTGAGGGACTGCCTATGATGTTGAAGATGATGATGATGATGAAGCATAGGCAATTGATATATTAGTAGGAAACCTTCTGAGGCATTATTCATGTTAAGTTTGGCTTTTAAAGGACAGGAGTTTTATACTGTTTAATAATCAATGTGTTATTCTGCTATAGTAGTGTTGTCTCTCTTTACTTAACAATTAAACTTTGTTACTCAAACACAAACCCAAGCCATTTAATCAAGTTTCATTGTTGTTTGGTCAGGTAATTTTGCAAATTGTAAAAGTGGTGGTCAATTTCAGCTCCAGATCAATTGTCCCCAGTATTAATTAGCTTGTGAAGGAATCCATACACTCTTGCATTGTTTTTAAAAGAGTTGCCCAAGGCAATGCCAACAGCAAGTCAAATGATTTGCTAAAAAGGACAGGAATATTGGCCCGGAATTTGCAGTGAGGACAATGGCGAATTGGCAGCATTTGCCGTCATTCCGCCTTTGAAATCGACCGGAACTTCGGGATTTGGCGCATGTGGAAATCCTTAAGTTGCGGTCTGTCATTGACAGCTCCAAAATAGGCTGCGCTATCTCCCCCTCTACAACCCGCCCCCACGTGAGCCCACCCCCTCCCCCAAACACAGCAAGCAATCTGTGTAATGACCCAAATCAGAGAATCTGGTCAAAACTTCGGCTCTTCCGCAGTAGTACACTTAAATTCCCCACTAAAAGTTAGACCCAAAGGGATTAGGTTTTAACAGCATTATTACTGCTAAACAAATGTTAAGGGCCTGGTAAATAAATTGTAATTGTGTGCAGTGAAATTTGTCCATTTTAATAAAAACATTTAAGTATTTAAGAAACTTTTAAAATGTTTTTCATTTTTTTTTTGTGTTTGTCCATCTGTATTTCAAGTTTGCCTTTTCCCCATGCAAGAGCACCAATCTTTGTTTTGCTCTCTCAGAGCTTACACATTTCCTTGATTGCTGTCTGAGAATTCTGCATTTTGAGTGGCTGAGTTCACACAAGAGGTTCCCCATTATACTTCACTGATTTGAATTAAATGTGGAAAACCCCAAGTTCTCGACACAGGATCGCAAGATCCTTTTGCGAAGCGTACTCAGGACCAGCAGCAAACGCCTTCGCTTCTGACTGCAAACTCCAGGCCATTATACCATGTAATACACAAGTAATTATTCAATATAGGTGTTCTTACAAAAGACTGATATTAAGTAATACACTGGTCAATTTAGAGCTGAAGACATCATGGTTCTGGTAGGTTCTATTAGCTGGAGAGTTTGTCTGCACTTTAGATGTTCTTTACTTTTTTTACTGCATGTGACATGGAAATTTGCATTGGTGTGACACTCAAGTGTGAAACATCAAGTTTGTGCATATGTAGTTTTTTTATTCCTAACAATCTTACTTAAGATCAATCAAAAGACATGCTATTTTATAAGGATAAAATGATACCCTATAATGCACATTGTATTATTGTTCTAGTAAAGTGTAAATGCTTGCCTTCAAGGCTACAAAATGGAATTGCTGTTAATTGATCTCTGCCAATCCAGTGTTTAAGAAGCTGCGATTGATTTTTTAAAAAACAGTTCATATAGATGTCAATTAAGAAGCTGCAGCCATTTGGGTTCCAGTGAGTTACTTCATTTCTACATACTTCTCTTTGAAGTGGCACACAAATTTTTGAGTGCGAGACTTGAAGCATGACAACCAGGAAATGTGAACTAGAACCCTGTTATCCAATACATTAGCCACATGTGGCTAATTGTATTTCCAATTAGTAAAAGAAAAAATTAGTAATAGACAGTCATTAGGCATACAATCTCCATTTATATTCGCATGGTGTATACGTGTACTTTAACCTTTGTGCACACGTTTGTAAAATGGTACGACAAAAAGCAGAGTGGGCGAGTGTTCTGTTTGATCGTTGAATACTTTACTTGCTTGGTTACTGAATGGTAGAAGTATGTTAAGTAAATGTATTTACCTGTATTGTGCGAGTGCATACAAGGTGTTTTCTACTAAAATTTGAACATGTGGCTAAAATAGAGTTGTCGTAGCCACAGCTGTGCCCAGTCAGCAATTTCACATTGGACAAAACTGCACAAGACATACTATTTTCATATACTTATGGATAGATAGCTGATTTCCATTTCCAAGGGATTCATTCTGTTTTTGATCAGTTTTTGTGTAGACATCAAACATCAGTGCATTCCATGCACTTGAGGTCTGATAAGAGGATGTGATGTTAATAATACAGGTTCAGTGAGAAAGCTGCAGTTCATTAGGAAATCCAATGTTCAGTAGATAAATCAGTAATAATGAAGGTTCCAACTGTTCTCTCAGAAGACACTTAAGTAAATTATATATTATTTTCATAAGAAATAAGAGCAGGAGTAGGCCGTTTGGCCTCTCGAGCCTGCTCCGCCATTCAGTAAGATCAGGGCTGATCTGATCATGGACTCAGCTCCACTTCCCTGTCCACTCCCCATAACCTCTTATTGCTCAAAAATCTGTCTATCGCCACATTTCTTATGTTCTTATTATTTTCCTTTCTCCGGCATCACACATCTTCCTATCTAGAATGAAAAGACGGAGCTGCAGATTTTGCTTCTGCTACAAATAACTCTCAGATCAAGTGGCCATATGGTGAGTCAAACAATGCCAGCTCTCCTTGGACTTGAATGTTGGGGGTTTGATTAAAAAGTTTGCAGATGACACTAAAATAGGCTGCGTGTTTGATAATGAAGAAGAAAGCTGCGAACTGCAGGAAGATATCAATGTACTGGTCAGGTGGACAGAACAGTGGCAAATGGAATTCAATCCGGGTAAATGTGAGGTAATGCATTTGGGGAGGTCTAACAAGGCAAGGGAACACACATTAAATGGTACGACACTGAAAAGTGTAGAGGACCTTGGAGTGCAGGTCCACAGATCTCTGCAGATAGCGGGTCAGGTAGATAAGGTGGTTAAGATGACATATGGAATACTTGCTTTTATTAGTCAAGGCATGGAATACAAAAGCAAGGACATTATGCTTGAACTGTATAAAACACTGGTTAGGCCGCAGCTGGAGGGAGTACTGTGTGCAGTTCTGGTCACCACATTACAGGAAAGATGTGATTGCACTGGAAAGGGTGCAGAGAAGATTTACAAGAATGTTGCCTGGCCTGGAGAATTTTGGCTATGAGGAAAGATTGGAGATGCTGAGTCTATTTTCTTTGGAACAGAGAAGACTGAGGGGAGACTTGATTGAGGTGTATAAAATTATGAGGGGCCTGGATAGAAAGGACCCATTTCCCTTTGCGGATGGGTCAACAACCAGGGGGCATAGATTTAAAGTAAATGGGGGGGGGGGAAAACAGGAAGAGGTTGAGAGGAGATATGATGGGAAATTTCTTCACCCAGAGTGTGGTGGGGGTTTGGAACTCACTGCCTGAAAGGGTGGTAGAGGCAGAAAGCCTCACCACATTTAAAAAAATACTTGGATGTGCACTTAAAAGTGCCGTAACCTACAGGGCTACAGACCAAGAGCTGGAAAGTGAGATTAGGCTGGGTAGCTCTTGGTTGGCCGGTGCGGACACTATGGGCCGAAATGGCCTCCTTCCATGTTGTAAATTTCTATGATTCTATGATTCCTCCGTGCCAGAGATCAAATATTTTACTTCCATGTGGCAGTTCATATAGTGGCAAATTTAAGAACCTTTAAAACAGAGATGAAAGTTTAGAGGCCTCTGCAGCTTGAAATCAGACTGTCAACTTTTCATCCAAATGTCAACAGCTCAGCCGCTTGAGATCCCATCACTAGTAAACAATACACATTACAATTAGCTGGCCTCAGCAAATGGTGACAAACAGGAAGTGAAGTCAGAGTTTGGTACATTCTTATACATGTAGCTCATTTTATTGAATAATATGGGCGTACAGTCAAAGCACTGGATTTTCCTGGAGAAATTGCAGACAAACACCTTACAATTCTAAAATAATTAATTCTATTGCGGACTCATTTTCCGGCAGCCAGAATGGGCCAGAATTTGCTGTCAAAATAAGGCTGAGGCTAATGGCTCTGGTCATGATTTATGTGCAAATGGCACAGCAACTTCAGGTGAAGGGCAGATGCACATTTAAACTCAAATATCCAAAAGTTGCTGTCAGGGTTGTGCCACTCCGTCATTAGTTTCGCAAAAACAGCAACTCGTTGTCTGTCTCACCATTGAAATGCTTTGAATGGCTTGAAGTTGTTGTTTTTGCACATTAGATATGAACTAAACTTGCCACATCAACTCATTCAGGTTTTAATTGTTGCTGGCAATTAATTGTCTCTTATCTCCCTCTCCTTTAATCCAAATTTTCTTTCCTCTCGATTTCTTTCTGTACCTGACTTGGCATTGAATTCACCCACTCTAATTAATACTTCCTTCTCCATCATCAAGCTGTTAATTTCACAATACTTCAATCTGATTGGGTAAGGAGATACACAGTTACTTGCCCTGTTCACTCAAGTCCCAGATACCCTATTTTGCTTGCTGCGCCATTTTCAACTCACACTTTCAGAAACTTGCGAGGCAAAAAATTAAAAACCTAAATGTGCAAGGGCAAGTCTAACTAACGGCAGATAGATGCCCTGCCACTGCAGATCATGGTCCAATGTCAAGAAGAGAGAACAGTGGATGATCAGAGAACATGGGAAATACTACTGTAAATGTTATACAGCCCAAATATAATGTAATTAAGAATTTAAGGCAGGTCAGCATTGATAAGACTTGCAACAGTTATTTCTCTAGTCTCCAGGTTGTCAGTATTTCAATTATATATTTTATAAACTGAGTAACTAAAAATTCCATTATTATATGTGTTTGTAAATAAACAAAAGGGCTGGCTATGCAATTTTTCAACATAACCCTATATTTTAAGTTGTTTAGGTGCGTCAAAGATGTTATGCAAGTTTATGAAAATGTAGTAAGCAGATCATAAGTGAAATTTTCTCAACTGAGTACATTTATTATTGTTTAAATCACGTATGTGCTATGCTGTTATCAGAAGCAAACATCAAGGCTACTCACATTAACACAGTCAAATCAATATTGCTGTATAGGTATTTATGTTATTTCACTTTCAAGACTTTGAAACAAAGGAAACCAAACACCCATGATAAAAAATAGAAGTCAACAAAGTGCAAACAAGTGAAATGAAAGTAGTAAAGTATCAAACTTCAGACTGAATGATTTTATCAGATTCATATGTAAAAAGAAAATCAAGGTAACCTAAAACTTCAGTCCTGTAAAGCGTGGAAGCTAATTTGTCCTATCGGACAACTTAGAAATCATGTCTTGCAATAGGAGTTCTTAAGTTTGATAGAAGTGGAGAAAATATTACTAAGTTTTCAAAGTTTGTTTGGTGAGCTCAGAAATAAAGATGCTCACGTTAGAAAAAAATCTTCAGGTTAAAGCGCTCTCTAGTAAAACAAACAAAAAAAATACAAAAAAAATTCAAAACACTCAGTCTGTATGAAATCAACAGAATGAGTAACGGACCAACTCACCTTTACTTCCCTGTCCTTTCGGTCTCTGATGTAGTATCGTGTTTAATAGAAAGCAAAAATACAAAAGAAAAGAAAACAAAAAAACACACAAAAAGAAGAAAACACCCGTCAGTACCTTATGAAAATTCTGAATTAAATATCAACAAGTTCTTTTAAAAAATAATCATAAATAAACCTTGTTATAATATTGCAAGCGACAGGAAATGTCTGAGAGAGAACGAGTCGTTGCCCGCGAGTCGTGGCCTTCGCGGCGGCCCGGACTCGAGCACTCGCTCCCCAGCTGGCAGTTAGCGCATTACCTGATCCACGCTGGTAGCAGACATTCTTCATGAAAGATCAGCAGGCAGGGGCTCGGCCTCGGGCTCCGGCTCCAGCTCCGGCTCGGCGGATTTGGTTTAAACCGTGCTCCCAGCGGATCGTGCAGCGGCTCGAGCCAGTGATGGTATATTCCCAGGAGGCGGGGAGCGCGCCGCTGGTTGCGTATCGGCAGATTTCCCTTAGCCTCTGTCTGTCGTTGTGGAGGCGGCAGCGAGTGTATGTGTGTACGTGTCTGTAAATGTACGATTATTATCTCTCTCTCTCGCACACACAATGGCGGAGGGCTCCAGCACTCACTTCCGTTCGCAGCCTCTGACCTTCCGGCACCTGACGTCATTGCGTGAAGGACAACCGAAGAAAAGTGGAAGAAATGGGAGGAGAGCGAGCGAGGCGCCAGGTGCAATACAGTCCTCCGGCCCAGGGGGCGCCATAGCGGCAGCGGCTTTCCCAAGGAAGATGGCGAGCGCTCTTCCGCTGAGTCCCAAACAGTCTCTCTCTTAGGCGGTCCCTCGTGTCAAGGATGACTTGCTTCCACCAAAAAGGGATGAGTTTACAGGCGTTTCAATGAAGGACCTGATATTCCAGTTCCTGCACTACATGTTGAAGGGTGGAAGATGCCTGTGCGTGGATTTTAACGTGTGGTGGCCGTTGTACAGTACCATCAATTGGAAGACAAGCATTGTAAGAAAAGGACTGAACTATTATAAATACTGTGCGCAAAAGCAAAATACTGCGGATTCTGAAATAAAAACAGAAAATGCTGCAAATCTCAGCAGCTCAGGCAGCATCTGTGGAGAGAAACAGATTTATCGTTTCAGGTCGATGACCCTTTGTCACCAGGAACCAGTGGGAACCTGTTCAACCTTCTTCATCTCCAGGCCAGATCCAAGACCGTCCCAACCTCTGTCGTCGAGCTACAGTACGCGGACGACGTTTGCGTCTGCACGCATTCAGTGACTGAACTCCCAAGTCATAGTCCACTTCTTCACTGAGACGTACGAAAGTATGGGCCTTACACTAAACATCCGTAAGACAAAGGTCCTCCACCAGCCTGTCCCTGCCACACAGCACTACCCCCCAGTCATCAAGATCCACGGCGCAGCTCTGGACAACGTGGACCACTTCCCATACCTCGGGAGCCTCGTCACAAGGGCAGATATTGACGACAAGCTTCAACACTGCCTCTAGTGCAGCCTTCGGAAAAGAGGTTTGAAGGCCCTCAAATCTGCCACCAAGCTCATGGTCTACAGGGCTCTATTGATACCCGCCCTCCCATATGGCTCAGAGACGTGTACCATGTACAGTAGACACCTCAAATCACTGGAGAAATACCACCAACGACATCTCCGCAAGATCCTGCAAATCCCCTGGGAGGACAGACGCACCAAAGTTAGCGTCCTTGACCAGGCCAGCATCCCCAGCATTGAAGCACTGACCACACTCAACCAGCTCCACTGGGCAGGCCACATTGTTCGCATGCCTGACACAAGACTACCAAAGCAAGCGCTCTACTCAGAAGTCCTTCACGGCAAATGAGCCAAAGGTGGGCAGAGGAAATGTTTCAAGGACACCCTCAAAGCCTCCTTGATTAAATGCAACATCCCCACCGATACTTTGGAGTCCCTGGCCAAAGACCGCCCTAAGTGGAGGAAGTGATTTGGGAGCATGCAGAGACCAAGCGCAGGCAGCAGAAGGAGCATGCGGCAAACCAGTCCCACCCACCCTTTCCTTCAATGACTGTCTGTCCCACCTGTGACCGAGTCTGTAGTTCTCGTATTGGACTGTTCAGTCACCTAAGAACTCATTTTTCGAGTGGAAGCAAGCCTTCCTCGATTCCAAGGGACTGCCTATGATGATGATGTGTGTATATAATTTATTACTGCTCCAATAAACACAGGAAAGAGCTAACCAATTTCAATGTTAGACAGCAATGAATTTGAAGTACTGGTTAATGGTGTGTGTGACAGCTAGCTGGCAACTGTAGTGGAGAGGACATGGAGTGCAGTAGTTTGAATGAGTTGAAGCTTTTGGAGAGGTGAGGCAGGGAGGCTGACTAGAAGATCAAATCAAGCCTCAAGTTGATGAAAGCATGGACTCGAGTATCATCAGCGGAGGGAGAGGCAGGGCCAGCAGCAGCAACATAACAGATCTGGAAGAAAGCAGTCTGGGTAACAGAGCGGATGTGGGGAGAGAAACAGCTCAGAGTCCAGCTATAAATCAAGGATCCACACCTTCTGACAGCTTGACGTAGCAGCTGAGGAGACTAATACAGTTGAAGCCAGAGACAGAACAAATTTGCGGTCAGTGGCAAACCGTCGGCAAGCAACACTGACCTCGAAGTCAGCTGTGACTCAGTGGGTAGCACTCTCGCATCTGAGTCAGAAGGTTGTGGGTTCAAATCCCACTCAGGACTTGAGCACAAAAATCTAGGCTGACACTCCAATGCACTGCTGAGGGAGTGCTGCACTGTCGTAGGTGCAGTCTTTCGGATCAGACGTTAAACCAAAGCCCCGTCTGCTGTCTCAGGTAGACTTAAAAGATTCTATGGTACTATTTCGAAGAAGAACGGGAATTATCCCTGGTGTCCGTGCCAATATTTATCAATCAACATAACAAAAACAGATTATCTGGTCATTATCACATTGCTGTTTGTGGGAGCTTCCTGTGCGCAAATTGGTTGCTGCATTTCCCACATTTCAACAGTGACAGTGACTACACTCCAAAAGTACTTCACTGGCTGTAAAACGCTTTGAGACGTCCGCTGGTCGTGAAAGGTGCTATATAAAGCAAGTCTTTCCTCCTTTCTTAAAGATCTTACGATGTCTGTGGCGAAAACGCTGTCGAAAGGGGATCCCTAGCGTAGAGCAGCGGTGATGTCATCAAACTGTCCAAAAAGCTAATCACGTTAAAAAATTCTCACAGACAGCCAACCAGGAAATAAAAAGCACTGTATATCTGTACTTTTTAAAAGTTTTACAGAGAACAAAATAAAGAGTAGGGCATACACATAGGATTAAGGTAGAAGCTGAAATATTAGCAACAAACTTTAAATAAAATAAAAAAATATATTTTTTAATTTTAAAAATTTTGGGGCTGGAAATTCATCAGTTTTCTGCCCTTTTACCGCCATAAAATTATTTACCACTGAAATACCGGCGATCTAATAATTTACCACCGAAATACTGCCAATGGTAAATTCATCTGTGATTATCCGCCAGCGATTATAAAAAAAAAGTCACCGTTTTTATGACGTCAATCAGTGTGCAACGTCGAAATACTACCGAAAATTACCGCCAGCAATAATTTCGTCAATACCACCATTTTTACCACCGGCCTAAAATACCGCCGTTAAAACTGTAGTCTTACCTGCTCGGACCCAGCGGTAATGACGCCATTTTGAAAAACGGAGCCGAAGTTCATTGTATGAAAGGATTTTGAGAGAAGGCTGAGTTTTATACAGTGAGCTTTATGAGAGCTTTATGTGAGTTCAGAGTTCGATTTTAACACTATTTGAGCACATTTGAGGACATTTTTTTAAATATCCCTGCCGATAATACTGGCTACTTATTCTATGCAGAATAGAGCTGAAAGAAGGTTTATTCAGGAGCATTATGAGCCTAATCAAAGAGCTCGCAGACTTAGGAGGAGGCCTTACCCCCAACAACTTTTCAGGGAGAAGTGCTCATAGCTACATCTGTCTGAGGCACAGTGCATTAGAAGGCTGCGCTTTCGAAAAGAGGTGGTCACAGAGATATGCCAGCTCATAAAGGCAGACCTGCAGCCCACCAGGACTACACTGCCGGTCAAGGTGAAGGTCATTGCGGCACTTACATTCTATGCCACCGGCTCCTTTCAGGCATCAGCTGGGGACATATGCTGCATCTTGCAGCACGCTGCACATCACTGCATTCACCAGGTGACTGCTGCACTATATGCACGCAGAATGGACTTTATAAACTTCCCAATGACCAGGGAGGCACAGAATGAGAGGACTGAGTTTTGCATGAATTGCTGGCTTCCCCAAGGTTCAGGGTGCCATTGACTGTACACACATCGCCCTGCGAGCACCTTTACATAATCCAGAAGTTTACCGAAATCAAAAGGGATTCTACTCCCTGAATGTACAGGTCATCTGCGACCATATGCAGCGCATCATGGCAGTCAATACCCAGTTTCCACGGAGCATCCATGATGCTTTCATCTTGCCTGCGGGCACTGTCTCTGACCTGTTTAAGCGTCAGCCACAAGGTCACAGCGGGATGCTGGGGGACAAAGGTTACGGCCTCGCTACCTGGCTCATGATCCCCCTCCAGAACCCTCAGACAGAAGCCGAGCATCGTACAATGACAGCCATATAGCCACACGCAATATAGTGGAAAGGACAATTGAAGTGCTCAAGGAGCGCTTCTGATGCCTGGACCACTCTGGAGGCAGCCTGCAATACCACTCTGAGCAGGTCGCTGAGTTCATTGTGGTGTGCTGCATGCTATACAACTTAGCCATCATGAGGGGACAGGAATTGCCACTGGGTACTGCAGGACCACCTGAGGAGAGAGGGGAAGAGGAGGGGGGGGGAGCACGAGGAGCCTGGCGATGAACCCATGCCACCACCCCCACCATAGGGAAGCCTTGTGGAGCTTTCGCCACTGCAAAACTTACATCAGAAGCTCATAAATCAATGCTTTGCTTGAACAGTGAGAGTTACATTTCACCTTTGCCTGCCCACTCTATCCCACCATGTTGACGATTATCCCTCTTATTCTAAAAGTGAGATACTGTACAAGAATGGTTAAGTTGAACAAAACGATTGATAAAAAATGTACAATTTTGAAACTTTGAAAATAAATAAATAATTTTTTCTGTTCAAATAATTTGTAAATTTGTACATTTTTGTGAAAGAAGAACAACAAAAACAATAACGATATACCACAACAACAACCACCCCCCGGCACCCCCCTGCACCTATTTTAACTGCGGCCACCTCTCCCACCCTGACCTTAACCCCCCCCTTTCTTCCTCCCACCACCCATACCCCTACCCACATTGGGACCAGGAAGTTGTGCAGTAAGGCGTCCAGAGTGCTGCTGTTGTCGTGGGGGTAGACGATGGCGACGCCATGTGTGGATCCCCTGCAGAAACTCGGGGTATGGAAGGCCCGGCTTCTGAGTGGGAAGGCTGCTGTTCTGCCTCCCCATTCACAGGTGCTGCCTGCCTGGGTGGTATGACACTGGGGGCTGCAGTCCCAAATTTCAAGACCATCATTTGCCGCAGGACACTGACAGTCTCGGTGCTTTCCCGGATCACAGCAACCATCTGCAACATGTCCGCAGCTTGTCTGCCAGATAGTGTGGCGATGTTGCTGGAAATTCCACCCAGGGCCTGGAGGAGCTCTCGACCGAGTTCAATGCTCTCCCTTGACAGTCCCACCATGCTCAGGTTTGCGCCTGCCTGTCTCTCAGTAGACCAACTTTGCTGACTCAACCTCTGTAGAGGCGGCATATGGGATTCTACCCTTGAGGCATGTTGCTGTACACAACTTGGTCCCACTGCCTTGGAAGCAGGGATCCCTTGAAATGTGGATCCCTCCGAGGGAGTTGTGGTGGCAGCTAAAATAGGTGCTGACTCGTCCAACCCCTCCATCCCCACCTCCCCCTCCACCCATAACTCCTCCTCCACCCCCACTGACACTAACAACAACGCCCCCACCCCCGCAATAGCTGTTTCCTCTGGGTGCCCCTCATCCACCTCTCTCTTCCTCATTCTCCTCGTTGATCTAAGCACCAAAGTATGACCTGGAGGTGGAGGCTTCCATGGTGGGATGCGGCGCATGCGACTCCTCATCTGGAAATAGAAAATAACATACGAGTGATTAGCAGCAGTGGAGGGGGCAGGGTGACATGAGTACAGACACATAGCGCAAGCCTATTTGAAGGACCACCACTACTGCATTATATATCGTCAAGAGACACTACATGAAATTACCCGAACCCGAGTCCACAGACACTGCATGACATTACATTACATGACCTCAACACAGCCCAGGAATTTTGCAGGACTTACCCTCAGTTGAAGACATAGAATCAGCACCCGCATGGGTAGTTGATCTGTTGTGGGCACCCACCAGGGCTGCCACACATTCCTCCATCTCTGTTAAGGGCTGGATGTTGGGTGGGCCACCCCCTGTGCGTCACTGCTCACTTCGATTGTGAGCCAGTTTTTTCTGCAAAAATTACAACAGCAATACTTAACCGAATTGCCCTTCTGCTCTTGTGGCACACACAGATAGCCCATAAAGCACTTATAACATACTGTGTGCATTTAATACAGTCCTTTGTTTAATATCCCATTAAGCTGCACGTGGTTCATGAGGAAGACAGCAGAAACATCTTTAAAGATCTCTGAAAGTCATCTTAATAATGTGTATAGATCATTCATGGCAAATAAGGTGCAGCACTAAGCCTCCCTATAGCAACATGTCAGATTACATTGTAAGTAATCAAGAGTGCATGAATAAAAATATTACTTTCGGGCACACACACCAAGATCATTTCACCTCTTCCTGCACTGCTGGGGGCCCCGGTGGATGTCATCTGCTGAGTACACCTCCTCAGCAGTAGCAGTCCATATTCTTTTGCCGACAACTGGAACGGGTTTTGCTCATCCACCCCAAAACAATTGGCCCAATCTGGCCTCCACTGCTGCCATCTAGGCTGAATTTTTGTGCCCTTTGTCTCGCTACTTCTGAGTGCTGCATTTTTCTCCTATTCTCCTGTTATCTTCTATTCAAATATCTCTCCTCTCCGATTATCGCCTATTATCTCTCGCTCTCTCTCTCCAAAATGGATGACTGCTGGGTGCACTGCGCATGTGCGGGTGAACCCGGACTGTAACACCTGACCAGAACTGTCATGTATTCAACCAGCATTGTAACCCATGTATAAACTGACCTAAGTTGTACACCGTGAGAACACTGACCACTAGGTGGGAGACAATCCGAACCTGGACCTTCAGGTATAAAAGGGGAAGCTCCACCCACCTTCATCACTTGAGTGCTAAGGAATAAAGGACAGGTCACAGACTGACCTTCTCTCAAGCATGGGCCTCGTGTGCATTTATACTGTGTAGTACGGACGTATCAATGGCGACAAGAAACTGGGATTTAAACCACGCGAGCATGGCCACCAGCAGAACAGACGAGAGGTACTGTGTTAAGGAATGGTTGGGACAGAGATTCAACGTTGTTAAAGCAGCACACAGTTCTCCAGGCAGACAAGGGCAGTCAGGCATGCCCCAACATGTAGTCGAACCCAGAGGGGGAGTTCGACAGAGACAATGGCAAGCTGAACAGCGATTCACGCCATTGCAAGGGACAATGCGGCCAGTAATGGGGCCATCAACACCTGTTAATGGTGCACTCAAGGACAATAACAGGGGCAGTCAGGGACGATCGACTGGCAAGGGACCTTTTGTTTCAAACCGCAACTCATGCTGGAGGCGTGGAGGCATACATTCAGCCGGAGTTTGCAGAGATGAGCAAAATACCTGCAGAAATTGCAGAAATGGACACTGGGGGAAATCGCTGGAAGCTGAAGTTCGGCGAGTTCATGTGGAGCACGTATACAGTTCATACACCAGGACGCCACCGATAATGATGAAAGTGCTCCTCAATGGCATCCCAGTATCAATGGAGTTAGACACGGGTGCCAGCCAGTCCCTGATGGGTATCAAACAGTTCGAAAAGTTGTGGGCATCCAAGGCCAGGAGGCCAAAATTATCGGCGATTGACGCACAGGATTTACACAAAGCAGGTCATTCCGGTGCTAGGCAGCGCCACGGTAGTCGTGACCCACAAAGATTCGGAGAACAGGTTGCCACTCTGGATTGTCCCAGGGGACGGTCCCGCACTACTGGGGAGGAGTTGGCTTGCTGTCATGAACTGGAAATGGGGCGATGTCAATGCAATTTCCTCTGTGGAGCGAGTATCATGCTCACAGGTCCTGGACAAATTTGACTCATTATTTCAACCCGGCATTGGCACTTTCATGGGGGCCAAGGTAGTGATTCACATAAACCCGGACGCCAGACCAGTACACCACAAGGCCAGAGCGGTGCCGTACGTGATGCGGGAAAAGATAGAAAGCGAATTGGACTGCCTGTTGAGGGAAGGCATCATCTCGCCAGTCGAATTCAGTGACTGGGCAAGCCCGATTGTGCCGGTGCTCAAGGCGGATGGGTCGGTCAGGATATGTGGCGATTACAAGGCCACCATCAATCGGGTGTCACTCCAAGACCAGTACCCGCTACCGAGAGCGGAGGACCTCTTTGCGACGCTATCCGGTGGCAAACTTTTTTCAAAATTGGACCTGACCTCAGCTTACATGACCCAGGAGCTGGCGAGTGAGTCGAAGAAGCTGACCACCATCACGACACACAAGGGGTTGTTTGAGTACAACAGATGTCCGTTTGGGATTCGCTCAGCCGCCGTGATCTTCCAACGAAATATGGAAAGCCTCCTCAAGTCGATTCCAGGGACGGTGAATTTTCAGGACGACGTCCTCATTACGGGTTACGATACTGAAGAACACCTCCACAACCTGGAGGAGGTGCTACGCAGACTGGACCGGGTAGGTCTGCGACTGAAAAAGGCGAAGTGCATCTTCCTAGCTCCAGAGGTAGAATTCCTGGGGATGAGGGTAGCAGCAGACGGGATCATCCCTACTGCATCCAAGACGGAAGTGATCCAGAGAGCACCCAGACCCCGTAACATGATGGAGCTGCGTTCATTCCTGGGGCTCCTGAACTATTTTGGTAACTTTCTTCCCAAATTGAGCCGCTACACGTGCTCCTATGCAAAGGTCGCGAATGGGTCTGGGGGGACAACCAGGAAAGGGCTTTTAATAGAGCACGCAATTTGTTATGTTCCAACAATCTGTTAACGGTATATGACCCATGTAAGAAACTTGTGTTAACGTGCGATGCGTCGTTCTATGGTGTCGAGTGTGTGTTGCAGCATGTCAATGCCAAGGGTCAGTTACAGCCGGTAGATTATGCCTCCAGGAGTCTGTCCCAGGCAGAAAGGGGCTACGGGATGGTAGAAAAGGAGGCGTTCGCATGTGTATATGCGGTAAAGAAAATGCACCAGTACCTGTTTGGCAGGAAATATGAGCTGGAGACAGATCACAAACCCCTAACGTCCCTTTTGGCTGACAACAAGGCCATAAATGCAAACGCATCGGCCCACATACAGAGGTGGGCACTCACGTTAGCTGCCTATGACTACACAATTCGGCACAGACCGGGCACCGAAAACTGCGCCGATGCACTCAGCAGGCTCCCACTAGCCACCACTGAGGGGGCTACCGAGCATGCTGCTGAGATGGTCATGGCTATTGAAGCTTTCGGAAGCGAAGGCTCACCCGTGACAGCCTGTCAGATTAAAGTCTGGACAAATAGAGACCCGCTATTGTCTCTAGTCAAGAAATGTGTCCTGAATGGGGACTGGGCAGCCACGTACAGGGCATGCCCTGAGAAATTTAAACCATTTCACAGGCGCAAGGATGAACTCACGATTCAGGCCGATTGCCTACTGTGGGGAAACCGCGTAGTCATGCCCCAGATGGGCAGAGAGGTGTTCATCAGAGAACTCCACAATGGGCACCCGGGCATTGTCACGATGAAGGCAATTGCCAGGTCACACGTTTGGTGGCCATGGATAGACGCAGATCTGGAACTTTGTTTTTTCAGGTGCAACACTTGTGCCCAGCTGGGCCATGCGCCCAGGGAAGTCCCCCTTAGCCCTTGGCCATGGTCCGCCAAGCCTTGGTCACGCATCCATGTGGACTACGCAGGTCCTTTCTCGGAATGAGTGATCACAGTATGGTTGAATTTGTAATACAGATTGAGGATGAGGAAGTAGTGTCTCAAACGAGCGTACTATGCTTAAACAAAGGGGACTACAGTGGGATGAGGGCAGAGTTAGCTAAAGTAGACTGGGAA
This sequence comes from Pristiophorus japonicus, assembly GCF_044704955.1. NCBI lineage: Eukaryota > Metazoa > Chordata > Chondrichthyes > Pristiophoridae > Pristiophorus > Pristiophorus japonicus. Next base: position 404,444,851 of record NC_091977.1, read on the forward strand.
CACAGACTAAACGGTGGAACAATTGAGGAACAGAGGAGGACTTTTAAGGAGCTCTTTCATAGTGCTCAACAAAAATATATTCCAGTGAAAAAGAAGGGCGGTAAGAGAAGGGATAACCAGCCGTGGATAACCAAAGAAATAAAGGAGAGTATCAAATTAAAAACCAATGCGTATAAGGTGGCCAAGGTTAGTGGGAAACTAGAAGATTGGGAAAATTTTAAACGACAGCAAAGAATGACTAAGAAAGCAATAAAGAAAGGAAAGATAGATTACGAAAGTAAACTTGCGCAAAATATAAAAACAGATAGTAAAAGCTTTTACCGATATATAAAACGGAAGAGAGTGACTAAAGTAAATGTTGGTCCCTTAGAAGATGAGAAGGGGGATTTAATAATGGGAAATGTGGAAATGGCTGAAACCTTAAACAATTATTTTGCTTCGGTCTTCACAGTGGAAGTCACAAAAGCCATGCCAAAAATTGCTGGTCACGGAATGTGGAAAGGGAGGACCTTGAGACAATCACTATCACTAGGGAGATAGCGCTGGACAGGCTAATGGGACTCAAGGTACACAAGTCCCCTGATCCTGATGAAATGCATCCCAGGGTATTAAAAGAGATGGCGGAAGTTATAGCAGATGCATTCGTTATAATCTACCAAAATTCTCTGGACTCGGGGAGGTACCAGCAGATTGGAAAGCAGCTAATGTAACGCCTCTGTTTAAAAAAGGGGGCAGACAAAAGGCAGGTAACTACAGGCCGGTTAGTTTAACATCTGTAGTGGGGAAAATGCTTGAAGCTATCATTAAGGAAGAAATAGCGGGACATCTAGATAGGAATAGTGCAATCAAGCAGACGCAACATGGATTCATGAAGGGGAAATCATGTTTAACTCATTTACTGGAATTCTTTGAGGATATAACGAGCATGGTGGATAGAGGTGTACCGATGGATGTGGTGTATTTAGATTTCCAAAAGGCATTCGATAAGGTGCCACACAAAAGGTTACTGCAGAAGATAAAGATACGCGGAGTCAGAGGAAATGTATTAGCATGGATAGAGAATTGGCTGGCGAACAGAAAGCAGAGAGTCGGGATAAATGGGTCCTTTTCAGGTTGGAAATCAGTGGTTAGTGGTGTGCCACAGGGATCGGTGCTGGGACTGCAATTGTTTACAATATACATAGATGACCTGGAAGAGGGGACAGAGTGTAGTGTAACAAAATTTGCAGATGACACAAAGATTAGTGGGAAAGCGGGTTGTGTAGAGGACACAGAGAGACTGCAAAGAGATTTAGATAGGTTAAGCGAATGGGCTAAGGTTTGGCAGATGGAATACAATGTCGGAAAATGTGAGGTCATCCACCTTGGGGAAAAAAAGAGAATATTATTTGAATGGGGAGAAATTACATGTTGCGGTGCAGGGGGACCTGGGGATCCTTGTGCATGAAACTCTTTTGGAGTTTACCTGAAAAAACATAAACATTAAACCATGCCACCCGCCCTGGATGACACACCAGTCATTTACAAGGCCCTTTTTTTCTTTTTTGTGGGATTTTTTTTGTGTTTTTTTTTTTTTTTGGGCACATTTTTTTCCTCCAGTGCCCCCTATAAAAGGGGAGGGGGACACTAAAAGCACCAGCAATTAAAACAAATTAAACTTTAAAACATAAAATCAAATTAAAATTTGGTTGCCGGGCGTGACAATGCACTCCAGTCCCTCCAGTGCCCACCTCTCGCGGAAGGCCGCGAGCGTACCGGTGGACACCGCATGCTCCATCTCCAAGGACACCCTGGCGCGGATGTACGCGCGGAAGAGAGGCAGGCAGTCAGGTTGAACGACCCCCTCGACCGCCCGCTGCCTGGACCGGCTGATGGCACCCTTGGCCGTGCCCAGGAGCAGTTCTACGAGGAGGCCCTCGGACCTACCCGCTCCCCTCCGCACAGGGTGCCCAAAGATCAGGAGAGTGGGACTGAAGTGCAGCCAGAATTTCAGGAGCAGCCCCTTTAAATAATAAAACAGGGGCTGCAACCTCGTGCATTCCATAAAAACATGGAACACGGACTCTTCCAGACCGCAGAAATTGCAGGCGGCCTGGGAGTCCGTGAACCGGCTTAAAAATTTGTTGCACGGCACTGCTCCGTGCACCACCCTCCAGGCCAAGTCCCCGATGAATAATGGGAGGACTCCCGCATAGAGTGCCCTCCATCGGGGACCCCCGCCTCCTCCGGACGGCAAGATGGTACGCCATGGCGTGTCCGGACAGCCGGCAAGGATGGCAAAGTTGAGAGTGTGCAGGAGCAGCCCGTACAGGAAACCCGTCCGCGCGGAACTGAAAGGCACGGAGGGGATTTCCTCGAGGCGGCTCAAGTTGTGAGGCGCCGGCTCCCAAGGGAGGTTCCGGGGTTTGGCGCCGATGAGGAATTCCGTCCGGACGGGGGTCAGTTCGGACGGGATCTCCCCACATGCTTGAGCCTCCTCGATGCACCTAACAAAGTCAGGGCCCAAAGCTGTTTTTAGCGAGTCGATGGCTTCGGCCGTGCGGCAGACGTTGGCTGAATTTAGGCGCCGCGCCAGCATGCCTGGCGCCATCCAGCCCGCTCCTCCGCCATCGAGCAGGTCCCTGACCCTGGTCACTTCACCAGCCACAGCCCTCTCTTCCGACCGCCACATAAAACCTCGGTCGTGGAGGTATGGATTCCCGAGCAGCGGTTCCTGCAGGACAGCCGCCACTCCAGCCGGCGGAGAGCTGCGCTTGGTGGAGACTTTGTTCCAGACCCTAATGAGTTCCTTGTAAAAGACAGGCAGCTCCTGGAGGGCGGTCCTGACACCCCCCAAGTTCACAAACAGGAGCTGCGTGTCGTAATTCAGGTCGCGCTGCTGGCGGAAGAAATACGTCGCCAGAGCACACCACCTAGGAGGGGGCTCGACGTAAAAGTATCTCTGCAGGGTCTGAAGACGGAAAGTCGCGAGCTGGGCGCTGACACACACCAACGACTGACCGCCTTCCTCAAGCAGGAGACTCAAGACCGCGGCAGAGACCCAGTGCTTCCTGTTGTTCCAGAAGAAGTCCACCAGCTTCTTCTGTATCTTGGCGACAAACGCAGGGGGAGGGGTCAAAGTGACCAGCCGGTACCACAACATTGCGGCCACCAGCTGGTTTATGACTAGCGCTCGACTCCTGTAGGACAACACTCGGAGCAGTCCTGTCCAGCGCCCTAGGCGAGCGGCGACCTTGGCCTCCAGCTCCTCGTCGGGGCTAAGGTAGGCTCCCAGATAGAGGAGATGGGTCGTGCTCCAGGCAAAAGGCCTGAGCTCCTCCGGCAGGGAGTCCACCCGCCACTGACCCACCAGGAGTCCGGAACATTTTTCCCAGTTGATTCTGGCGGAGGATGCGGCCGAGTAAATCTCCTGGCACTCACGCATCCTCCGCAGGTCAGCGGGATCCTCTACCGCGAGGAGCACGTCATCGGCGTAAGCCGAGAGGACGACCTACACGCCCGGCCCTTGCAGAGCCAGTCCCGTCAACCTCGTCCGCAGGAGGCGCAGGAAAGGCTCCACGCAGATGGCATATAACTGGCCGGACATGGGGCATCCCTGGCGCACCCCTCTCCTAAAGCGAAGGGGCGCCGTCAAGGACCCGTTAACCTTAATCAGACACTCCGCGGCGGCATACAAAAGTCGGATCCGGGCGACGAAATGCGTCCCGAACCCGAAAGCGCGCAGAGTTCCGAGCAGATAGTCGTGATCCACCCTGTCGAACGCCTTGTCTTGGTCGAGAGATAGGAAGGCGACCGACAGACCAGCCTCCTGGGAATGATGGATGAGGTCCCGGACCAGATGGATGTTATCGTGGATTGTCCGGCCCGGGACCGTGTAGGACTGGTCGGGGTGGATCATGTGGTCCAGCACGGTGCCAAGGCGAGCAGACATCGCCCTGGCGAAGATTTTGTAGTCCGTGCTGAGGAAGGAGACCGGGCGCCAGTTCTTAAGGAGGCGGAGATCGCCCTTCTTAGGCAGCAGGACGATGACTGCCCTGCGCCAAGAGAGGGGCATCTCCCTGGTCGCCAGACTTTCCCCCAGGACCCGCGCGTAGTCGCTCCCCAGGACGTCCCAGAACGCCCTGTGGAACTCCACGGTCAGCCCGTCCAACCCCGGGGATTTTCCCCTCGAGAGCCGGTCGAGGGCACCGGTCAGCTCCGCCAGGCTTAGCGGAGCTTCCAAATTTTCACCGCCCTCCGGGCTGACTTTCGGCAGGTCCTCCCACAAAACTCTATGCGCTTCCTCGCTGGACGGATCCGGAGAGAACAGAGCCCCTAATATTCACGGGCCCTGTTGTTGACGCCCTCCGGATCCGAGACGAGAGAGCCATCGTCGGCCAGCAGCGTCAAGAGCTGCTTACGGACACTCTGCCTTTTTTCCAGCGAGTAGAAGAAGGGGGAGCCGCGGTCCAGATCCCGCAGGAACCGGATCCGCGACCTCACGAACGCGCCTCGGGACCCGACGAGCTGCAGGTCCTTCAGCGCGGCCTTCTTAGCTTCGTACACCGTCCGCAGGGCCGGGTCCTCGACGACTTGACCGAGACGGGATTCCAGGTCGAGCACCTCTTTTTCTAGGCGCCCGACTCCGGCCGCCCGCCTCTTGGTCGACCCCCTCGCGTACTCTTGACAGAAGACGCGGACGTGAGCCTTGCCCACGTCCCACCATAGCCTCAAGGAGGGGAAGCCCCCCTGCTTCCTTCTCCAGTCGGCCCAGAATCGACGGAACGAGTCCTGGAACCGCACGTCCTCCAGCAGCCGGTTGTTAAAGTGCCAGTACGCGGACCCCGTCCTCGCGCGGAGCGAAGCGAGCTCCGCCCACACCAGGTGGTGGTCCGAACACGGCACCGGCCGCATGGAGGCCGCCGGGACGCAGGAAACGTACGTCCGAGACACGTAAAGGCGGTCGACTCTGGACCATCCTACTCCAGGCCTCACCCAAGTAAAGGCACTGGAGTCGGGGTGGAGATTTCGCCAGACGTCCACCAAGTCGAAGGACCCGACCAGGTCCCTCAACTTCTCCATCGCCGTCATGCTCTGCGGGGCACCGGAGCGGTCCCTCGCCTCGAGGGTGCAGTTAAAATCCCCCCCGAGGACAATGCAGTCGCCGACGTCGACGGAGCCAAAAAGAGCGGACACTTCTTCGAAGAAGCGCGCCTGCTGCGGGCCGGGCTGAGGGGCGTACACGTTCATGAGATGGGGCGGCACGTCCCCCAGGCGAACCGTTACGTGCAGCAAGCGGCCTGGCACGGGCTCCTCGACCCCCAAGATCTCCGGCTGAAAATGCGGGCCCAGCAAGATGGCCACCCCACTAAAAGTGGCGGTGAGGTGGCTCATGCGGACCTCTCCTTGCCATTCCAGGAGCCACGTGGCTTCGTCTCCCGGAACGGTGTGGGTTTCTTGCAGGAAGCACACCGCATATTTCCCCTCCCGCAGGAGCGAAAAATTGTCAAATCTACGACGTGCCCCTCTGCCGCCGTTGATGTTGAGGCTGGCTATGGTTATCTTCATGGCAAAAGCATAGTGCAACCTCTACCTTAACCTATTGCGGGGGAGGGAGCGGAGTCTTTTGTTGACCTCCACTCCTTCAGCAGCCCCGCAAGGAACTTTTTGAGCCGGCGCAGCTCAAGGTCTTGCGCCCTTGATAAGGGCCCGCCCGCGGCCATGGTTTTAGCGGCGACGCGGACGGAAGCGATGAGCAGCCCCGGCTCGGACCATCTTTCCCGGGCCAGATGGGCTCGGTTGCGGCGACCCTGGCTCTCGACCAAAAAGTCCCGGAGATCCTCTACGGGAATGAGGGAGGACTCAGCGGCGGGCACGAGGAGATCCACCGCCTCACTGGCGATGGACTCGAGATCTTCACCCGCGTCCTCCACTGAGTTCCCGTCCTCCTCCGGGAGGTCGCCGCTAGCAGCCGGCCCATCGACCGCACGAGGTACAGCAAATGGCCTGGCCGCTCCATCCGGCCCTGGCTCTGCCCCGATCCCACCCCCAGGATCGTCGGCAGAGGAGTCCCCACTGGGCTCTTTTAGAATTGGTGCTGGGTCGGGAAGTGACAGTGGAAGGGGTTCCTCCTCCGCCCCAGGAACCGGGGAACAAGGAGAGACCCGGCCATAGAAAATCCCAAGGCCCTCCAAGCGCTCCAGCTCCAAAGCAGGGGGCGAGAGTGGGTGTTCCTCCCCCTCCCCGCCGCCACCCCCCCGGCCCAGCGTGTACAGATTCATTAAAAGTGTTAATACTTTGTATTTCTGCCAAGTCGAGCAAATCCCAGGGGAAGTTGGATATTGGCTGGGCGGGCTCAGGTTCGGCCTTTTCGGCCCTGCCCGCTTCAGTCCCCGGGACGCTCGACCCGGCGGCTACGTATTCTTCCGCTGGCCCCACGCCCCCCACGACAGGCAGATCTTTCACGGCATCCCCGGGAGGCAGCGGCTGGGCAGCCTCGACTGCCTCACCCTCCCCGGGGCCAGATTCCTCGTGCCTACGGCGCAGTTTGGGGGCGCCGGTGGGGGACGCGGGACACGTGGTGGGCACCGACTCCTCCGCGGAGGGATGTTGTTCCCCCCCCGCCTCATTGGAGCGGCGCCTCCTTTTTTTCCTGGGGGGGCACGGAGACAGGGAGACACGCGTGTCTGCCAAGGCCTCCCGCTCCACTCCCCCCTTTTTCTTATCTTGCCCGGGCCCGAACCCCTCTGCGGTATTAGTCAAGGGCTCGGGCATGGGCTCAGGGCACCCCACGCTCGCCGGTGACGGGGTTGGGCCGAGCGCGGTAAACAGCTTGTCTGGCGCACTAAGGGGACCCGCCTCTAGGTGTTTCGCCTTCTTCTGCGCCTTCTTTCCGGCCGGACGCTCTCCCTCCCCCCCGCCGGAAGCCGTGAAAACAAAGGCCCCCGACGATGCCCGCGCACCCACAGCTCCCGGCACGCGGACGCTACTAGGGGGAGGGGTGGCGGCGGCGCCAGCCTTGTCCGCCCTCAGTGGTTTGGCGGCTTTGGAGGCGGGGCAGTTCTTACGAACGTGCCCCACCTCCCTGCAGGCATGGCACCGCATGCCGTCCGACGTCCAAAAGACACGGTAGGCAGTCCCCTCGTGCACCACATTAAAATTGCCCTCTGTCGTCTCTTCCCGCGCCAGCCGGACAAAGAGCTGGCGGCGGAAGGAGAACACATGGCGCAGGCTGTTCTCCCTGAGGCCAAGCGGCATGGGGTTGATCCCCGACCTTACCTCCCCCAGTTGGTGTAGGTGAGGGAGGAGGAGCTCAGCGGGAACAAAGGGCGGGACGTTTGATAGAATGACCCTCTGCGCGGTGGCCTCGAGAGGGTCCACCGGCAGGAACGTCCCGCCCACCGTGAGCCCCTTTTCAATGGCCAGGGACACCGCCCGCTCCGATCCCTGGAAGAACACGGCCTTCCCAGACATCTTGGAGGCTGCGACAATGGCCGAGGGGCCGACTACCCCAGCCATCGCCCGCACGCACTTCTCAATGCTCATTGTGGGGTGAGTGTAGCTCTTGACCCCGTGTTTCGTAGTTATAAGTCTGAATGGTGGCAGGGCAGCAGGTGGCGCAGGAGGTGCCGTGGATGTGGATGCCGCCTGCGCATAAGTCCTAGCTGGCCCTGCCACCGGCGTAGATGGGGTCGCCATCACGGGGTCCCTTTAAGGGCTACACCCACCCCAAAGTCACAGGCCTTAATGGTCTTTAAATGGCCTCGTTTAATAGACTGAGCAGAGGAGCTCTTAACGAGGCACACCTCTCCCCTAGTTGACAATTGGGGAGGGGCCTTGCTCCCTCTGCTCAGTTGTCTTAATTGTTTTATATTTTTCCAATCAATTTGGGAGGAAAAGGGCTCTCAGAGAGAGAGGGGAGAGACAGAAAGTAACAGAGAAAGAGAGAGGGGGTGGGAAGGGGGGAAACTGCGAGGGCAGGTCTCCCCTCGCAGCTGTGGGTGGGTGCAATCCCCAGATGGCAAACAAAAATAGTCTTTGGGGTGGTCTTCGGGTGAGGGGAGAAGATGTCTTCACCTGGTGCAGCTGGAGCCACACAGGCACACACTCCCAACGATGTTTAATTAGGGTGGATTAATTGTTTCTTCAGCCTGGTAGCTACAGCTATCCCAGGCTAGGCAATGGGGGAGGGGTGCTTCAAAGGTGTGTGTGGCCTAGTTGTAAGCAAGGCCCCCACACACACTTCCACACACACACACCCCCCACGATGTTCCGGCCCCCGACTGGTCTTCTTTCCTCCCCCCAATGATACAGCAAAGTCTTTTCGGGACTGCACCATTACACCCACCTGTAGAATGGTCGAGTCTCCCTCCTTCCACACTGGATGTTGTTGTTGGTCTTTCCCCCTCTCTCCAACTCTTTGTAGAAATGGTGAAGTTGTTCAAGTTTTCTGTTTTTTCCTCCTCTCCCTCTGGGTGAAAGTTGGTGGTGAAGCCTCTTCCTTCCTTCCTTCTCTTCCTGGGCTGATTCCCAGGCCCAGCCAGGAGCAAAAGCAGCAGCTCCTTCTCTCACTGCTCACAGCTCCAACTGTTTAGGCCACGCCTCCACTGCTCCACTATTGGCCCAGGTGCAGCAGCTAATCAGGAAGGCGAATGGAATGTTGGCCTACATTGCGAGAGGGATGGAGTACAAAAGCAGGGAGGTCCTGCTGCAACTTTACAGGGTATTGGTGAGGCCGCACCTGGAGTACTGTGTGCAGTTTTGGTCACCTTACTTCAGGAAGGATATACTAGCTTTGGAGTGGGTACAAAGACGATTCACTAGGCTGATTCCGGAGATGAGGGGGTTACCTTATGATGATAGATTGAGTAGACTGGGTCTTTAATCCTTGGAGTTCAGAAGGATGAGGGGTGATCTTATAGAAACATTTAAAATAATGAAAGGGATAGACAAGATAGAGGCAGAGAGGTTGTTTCCACTGGTCGGGGAGACTAGAACTAGGGGGCACAGCCTCAAAATATGGGGGAGCCAATTTAAAACCGAATTGAGAAGGAATTTCTTCTCCCAGAGGGTTATGAATCTGTGGAATTCTCTGCCCAGGGAAGCAGTTGAGGCTAGCTCATTGAATGTATTCAAATCACGGATAGATAGATTTTTAACCAATAAGGGAGTTAAGGGTTATGGGGAGCGGGCGGGTAAGTGGAGCTGAGTCCACGGCCAGATCAACCATGATCTTTTTGAATGGCGGAGCAGGCTCGAGGGGCTAGATGGCCTACTCCTGTTCCTAACTCTTATGTTCTTATGTTCTATGTTCTGAGATATATGCAAATTAATGGGAACATATATTTAAATATTATATTGCCCAATGCGCCACAGCACACAGGTGAAGGAGAAATTTGATAGAGATGTTCAAAATCATGAAGGGTTTTGATAAAATATAGGGAGAAACTGTTTCCAGTGGCAGAAGGGACAGTAACCAGAGGTCACAGATTTCAGGTAATTGGTAAAAGAACCAGAGGTGACGTGAAGACAAATTTCAGTGAGCTGTTACGTTCTGGAATGTACTGCCTGGATGGTGGAAGCAGATGCAATAATAACTTTCAAAAGGGAATTGGATAAATACTTGAAGCGGAAAAAAAATTGCAGGTCTGTGAGGAAAGAGCAGGGAAATGGGACTAATTCGATAACTCTTTCAAAAAGAAGGATGGACTAAATGGCCTCCTTCTATGCTGTATCTTTCTATGATTCATGCAGCCAAAATTGACACTGTTCACATTCTACCAGTTTCAACAGCCAAGACTAAAATTGACCCCATTATGCTATTTATTAAATTAATAAATCTTAGCTATTTATGTGTACATATATTTCAAAAACTGTGCAGGTAAGTTTTCATGTGATATGCCTGCTAATGAGCTGAACAATGCATCTTCTCGCATAAATAGGTTATATCTATCCAGTTGGCAGACATGACGAACACACCATGGCAACAGACATTACACTCCAAAACAATTCACTCTTGGGTAGTTTTCCTTTTTATACTATGAGAATCAACAGAAAACAAAGTTACAACATTTTTTAAATACAGTATAAGAAAACAGAATATAAATAATGGCTGACCTGCTGGTAGGTTTATATGATTCATTCAGTATAATGCTGTGACTATACTGGACTGTGTAGCATGCATAGCAGGATTATTCATAGTGTGCGGTTGTTTTAGGAAAAAATATTAAAATTAAATTGGTGACACAATCTTATATGTTTGGAAAAATATTACAGGGTAAATCATAGCTGATGTTATAAACTGATTAACAGAGTCTATGGTACAAATCCTACTGGTGTTTCATGGACTACTATATTTAGGTATTTATTATTTGATATGTTTAGATTTAAAGAGGTTCTAAAATTATAGTAACAGTCAGCACAATTAGATGAAATTAGGGTTGGGTGTAAAGTATATTAAATGTCCATAATTAGACTGGTATTAATGATTATGCAAGTGATACAGGAGTCATCACAATTTGTGCAGTAATTATCAGTTGCAAAAATGGGTTTGGTTTCTGGTGGAGTGTCACATCTATGCACAATAGTAGCAATTACATTTCAGGTGTGAGATTTGTTTTTCAATTTGGTTGCATGAAGAGTTTTTAGAACTTGGAATCCTTTGCTTGGTTGAGGTAGAGACAATTGCATTCTTTGGGCCCAAGTTTCGAGCCGCGCCTAGAACAGCACAGTCCCGACCTGGACGCCCGTTTTTCGTGCCACAAAGTGCGCCTAAAAAAAACCTCCAGATTCTCCACCTTCCTGCAGGTCCTCTGGCCCTCGGCGCGGCGCAGCAGGAGCTGTAGGGGGCGGAGCTAGGTCCCTGCGCTGAAAACAGTGCCGGGACCTCTGCACATGCACGCTACAGTGGGCACGCAAGTGCAGTAGCTCCAGGTGCCCGAAACTGTGTGGGAGGGGCCCGAAGCACGCAGCCCCTAGCCCTGGCCGAATGGCCTCACTGGGGCTGCGTGAATAAGGCTCCTCCCACGGCCAGCTCCTGCTTCCTCCCGACCCGACTCGACTCCCGCTTCCCGCCCCCCGCCTCCAAACTGGACCCGACCCGCCCCGACTCCCGCTTCCCCCCCCCGCCCTCGGACCGGACCGGACCTGACCCGACTCCCGCTTCCCCCACCCCCGCGACCCGACTCCCACTTCCCCCCCCCCCCACCCCCCGCCCCCGGACCCGACCCGACTCCCGCTCCCCCCCCTGAACTGGATCCGACCCGACTCTTGCTCCCCGCCCCCCCCGGGCTGGATCCGACCTGACCTCCCTCCCCCCGACCTGACCTCCCTCTCCCTCCCTCCCCCAGACCCGAACCGAACCGACCTCCCTCCCACCACCCCCCCGACCCGACCCAATGCCACCTACCTGTAAATCTGGTGCTGGGGACGGGCCCTGCTCGAAGTCTCGGGCCCGGCCCGTTCAGCCTCCCTCCCCCTTCTCCTTTCCCCCCCCTCTTCTCCTTACCTCACCCCATCTCCTTCCCCCCATCTCCTTTCCCCCCATCTCCTTTCCCTCCCATCTCCTTTCCCCCCCAACTCCTTTCCCCCATCTCCTTTCCCCCCATCTCCTTTCCCGCCCATCTCCTTTCTCCCCTTTCTCCCCTTCTCCCCCATCCCTGCCCTTCTCCCCTTCCCTCCATCTGCTCCCCACCTCTCTCCCTCTACCCCCCTCCTCCCCCTCCCCTCGCTGTCAGAAACACAGACACTGACAAACAGAGAATGAGAGACACACACAGACAGACAGAGAGATAGAGACACTGACAGAGACACACTGGGGGGGGGGCATCCCAGCACGCTGTTGGAGGGCTCCCGGTACTGCAGTCGGTAAGTAGAAAATGTTTTATTTATTGATTTAAAAAAAATATATTTCTTATTAATTTTTTTTGATTGATTTATTGGTTGATTTATTGATGTTTATTATTAATTATTGATCATTAATTATTGATGATGGCTCTTTATTTGTAAAACTGAAGTGTTTAATGTTTGTAAACTTCCCTTTAAACCCCCCCTCCCCCATTCTCTACGCCTGATTTGTAACCTACGCCTGATTTTCTAAAGTGTAGACAAGGTTTTTTCGAGCGTACAAAAATCTTCACTTACTCCATTCTAAGTTAGTTTGGAGTAAGTTTTCACTGACGAAACTTTGAAAACAGGCGTAAGTGGCCGGACACGCCCCCTTTTGAAAAAAAAATTCTGTTCCAAAGTGAAACTGTTCTGACTGACTAGAACTGGAGCAAACTAAATGCCGAGATTTCTAAGATACTCCGTTCTACACCAGTTGCTCCTAAAAATCAGGAGCAAATCATATGGAAACTTGGGGCCTTTAAGTGGAAGTCTAAGAATATCGATATGTTTTTACATTACTCCAATTGCAAACAGAGACAAAACAGTAATGCAGATGGAACTGGTTTAAATCATGTTCTCAAAAAGCCTGTCTTTTCCCCTCAATGGTGTTGATAACATTGGAGAAGAATGAATTTCAGGACCAAGGATATTGTACATATAAATAAATAGGGATAGGCAGAAAAAATTGATCTTAAAGAATTATTAAGATTGAAAAATATAGCACCTTGAAAAAGTTTGCGTCCTCCGCCCAGAGATTTGGCAGAATCCGGCTAGGAACTGACAGGGGCGCTAAATCAGCCATTGCACAGCAGAGCTGGGGGGACGATAACGAAAGTTTGGTCGGTAAATTTGGCAGACCCATGAGCATGCGCAGAACTCCAAGTCAGACCCCGGCAACAGCCGAGTCTTAAAGGCGTGACATAGTAATGCACCCACTAAAGTTTTCAAAATCACTTGTTTTCAACCTGTACTGTTATGTTTGTCTGCCGCTGCAAACTCAGAGGCTCATGCACCGTGCTCTGTATAAACGTGGCACTGACTGTGACTTCCGAAGGAAGTGCTTCCTCATCCCTTTAAGTAGCCACTAGATAATGACTCTGCAAGCCTGTATCAACTGTTCTTATAGACGTTGTTCTTGGCGGCCACTAAGTGAGGTGGCCGCACTTAATTTTTCAACCGGGCCACAAGCGTGAGCGTTGCACCAGTCATGATTGGACTGATAGTAAGCAACCAGGCGCTACTGGTTTGCGCCCCCGGTGAGCCTCTAATGAATTTTCGGTCGGGGCGCTAAACTCTGCACTCCCGGTCGGTAACCTCCTATGCTTCCATTAATGCCCCCTCTAGCCGCTAACTGAGACATTAGACAACCGAAAATCCAGCCCACAAGCTTTTAAAACACAGGCTTTTCATCACAACAGAGGTAGTATAAGATCAGGAGATTTCTACACTATAAAAGCCAATAGGCTGCTATGAGTGCATGCATCAAATTTGTTTACAGCAAAGCTATGAATCGAGGAAGAGCAATGATAGGAAATAACAATTTGCTGTGAAAAGGTATGGGTCCTCTCATCTCCATTTGGCAATCAGTTTGAATAACTAAGTAAAACATCAAATAGTATTGCACCCAGCAGGATGTAGATCATAAAGAAAATGGTATAAAATAGATGTCATGTTTTTATTTAGTGAGAAAGAAAAAGACTGATGATGCACTCAAGAACGTGTGGCATGAATAGTGTCATGACTCAAGAGTCTGATTACTGTAAACTCACTCAGGTGCAACCTGATCCATCTTTATTCCAGCCCAAGAGTGCCAGCGTGACAAAGACACCCAGCTTATATACAGGTGACCAAGCACACATGCCACATGTGTACAGCCCGATGACCTCCAACCTCAGCGCCCTCTGGTGTCTGGTGACCCTCAAGCATTAATACATAACAACATCCCCCTTTTAAAATCTTAACAACAGTCTTTTTACAAATTGAGACGGTCTGGGGCTTTCCTCTCACGAGTTGATCGTCTCAGTTCAACATTGGCTCTAGGCGAGCGTTCTGAGTCCATTGAGACTGAGGGCTGAGTAGCCGATCTGATGGAAGTGATCATAACCCCATCAGAGACTGAAGGTTCAGAGTCAGTAATGTCAGCAGAGTCCTCTGATGAGTGAACAATAGTTGGTTGGTCACTGACTGCATCTTCCTCACTCGGTTCCAGTTCATCCGTGTGCCGCAGTTTAACCTGGTCCAGGTGTTTCCTGCATGTTTGCCCATTCTTGAGCTCGACAATAAACACTCTGTTACTCTCCTTGGCTGTAACAGTGCCAGCAATCCACTTTGAACCTTGACCATAGTTCAGTACATAAACCGGATCGTTGACCGAGATGTCACGTGACACGCAACACGATCATGACACCATTGCTGACTTTGACGTCTGTTTTCAACATGATCATTCAAATCAGGATGAACAAGAGAAAGCCTGGTCTTGAGATTTCTCTTCATCGCATGTGGCATGTGTGCTTGGTAACCTGTATATAAGCTGGGTGTCTTTGTCACGCTGGCACTCTTGGGCTGGAATAAAGATGGATCAGGTTGCACCTGAGTGAGTTTACAGTAATCAGACTCTTGAGTCATGACACTATTCATGCCACAAGTTCTTGAGTGCATCATCAGTCTTTTTCTTTCTAACTAAATAAAAACATGACATCTCTTTTATACCATTTTCTTTATGATCTACATCCTACTGGGTGCAATACTATTTGATGTTTTACTTAATTATTCAAACTGATTGCCAAATGGAGATGAGAGGATCCATTCCTTTTCACAGCAAATTGTTATTTCCTATCATTGCTCTTCCTCGATTCATAGCTTTGCTGTAAACAAATTTGATGCATGCACTCATAGCAGCCTATTGCCTTTTATATTGTAGAAATCTCCTGGTCTTATACTACCTCTGCTGTGATGAAAAGCCTGTGTTTTAAAAGCTTGTGGGCTGGATTTTCGGTTGTCTAATGTCTCAATTAGCGGCTAGAGGGGGCATTAATGGGAGCACAGGAGGTTATCGACCGGGAGTGCAGAGTTTAGCGCCCCAACCAAAAATTCATTAGAGGCTCACCGGGGGCGCAAACCAGTAGTGCCTGGTTGCTTACTATCAGTCCAATCATGACTGGTGCAACGCCCACGCTTGTGCCCTGGTTGAAAAATTAAGTGGTTCAGCAGGAGGAACCCCAGTAAGCGTATGAGGTCTTGATCTGTAACTGAGCAATATACATGACAACCATCTCTGCAGTGAGCTCCGAGTTACATGTTTCATACGTTGCTTGATCGTTTGAATGACACACTCTGCTTGACCATTAGAAGCAGGCTTGAATGGAGCTGATCTCACATGTCTGATGCCATTGATTTTCATGAACTCCTGGAACTCAAGACTTGTGAAGCAAGATCCGTTAAAGCTCACAACAATGTCAGGAAAATCATGATTAGCAAACATGATAACGAAGGCTCTCAATGGTAGCTGTAGACGTGCTGGATGACATAATAATACACTCTATCCACTTAGAGTATGCATCTACTACGACATAAAACATCTCTCCTAGGACAGGCGTGCAAAATCAATGTAGATCCTCGACCATGGTTTGGATGGCCACGACCAAAGACTCAACGGAGATTGCGCTGGTACTTTACTTAGCTGCATGCAAGTATTGCAGTGATGCATGCATGATTCCAGATCAGAGTCAATTCCAGGCCACCATACATGAGGCTAGCAATGGACTTCATCATGACAATACCAGGACGAGTGCTATCAAGTTCACGTACAAATATTTCTCTACCTTTCTTAGGCATGATTACACAATTACCCCACAGTAAACAGTCTGACTGAATGGACAGCTCATCCTTGCAATGGTTGTAAGATTTGGTCTCCTCACGCATCTCCATAGGTATGGCAGACCAATCACCACTGAGTACACACTGTTTCATAATCGATAAAACAGGGTCATGGCTGGTCCAGATCCTAACTTGTTGAGCAATGACAGGGGTTCCTTCACTCTCAAAAGCATCCATTATTAACAGTAGATCTGCAGGTTGAAGCGTCTCCATCTCAGTTATGGGTAAGGGCAGACGACTCAGTGCATCGGCACAATTCTCAGTACCAGGTCTATGACGGATGACGTAATCATAGGCAGACAATGTCAGTGCCCACCTTTGAATGTGGGACGATGCATTGGTATTAATACCTTTGTTTTCCGCAAACAATGAAATGAGTGGCTTGTGATCCGTTTCTAGTTCAAAATGAAGACTAAACAGGTACTGGTGCATTTTTTTTATCCCATACACACAGGCCAAAGCTTCTTTCTCTACCATTCTATAAGCTCTTTCCGCTTTAGACAGACTTCTCGAAGCATACGCAACAGGTTGTAGCTTGCCCGATTCATTTGCTTGTTGGAGTACGCAGCCAACCCCATATGATGAAGCATCACAGGCCAATATAAGATGCTTACACAGATTATAATGAACAAGCAACTTGTTTGAACATAACAGATTCTTGGCTTTCCCAAAGGCTCTATCTTGAGACTCACCCCAGACCCAGTTGTCGCCTTTTCTTAGTAACACATGCAGTGGCTCTAGTAAAGTGCTCAATCTGGGTAAGAAATTACCAAAGTAGTTGAGTAGCCCAAGGAACGAACGCAGCTCTGTCACATTCTGAGGCCTGGGTGAATTTTTGATAGCCTCGGGTTTCAAATCAGTGGGCCTGATGCCATCAGCAGCAATCTTCCTCCCGAGGAATTTGACTTCAGATGCCATGAATACACACTTCAAGCGTTTCAGCCTGAGTCCCACTTTGTCCAGATGCTGTAGGACTTCTTCAAGATTGTTCAGATGTTCAGCAGTGTCGTGACCTGTGACCAGAATTCATCTTGAAACACGACAGTTCTAGGAACAGACTTTAGTAAACTCTCCATATTCCTCTGAAATATGGCTGCAGCCGAACGAATCCCAAAAGGACACCTGTTGTAGATGAACAGTCCTTTATGGATATTGATGCAGGTGAGTTTCTTCGAAGTGTCGGCAAGCTCCTGGGTCATATAGGCTGACGTCAGATCCAGTTTCGTGGACGACTTTCCACCAGTTAGCATGGCGAACAGGTCATCAGCCCTCGGTAATGGTTACTGATCCTGTTTCAAAAATTGGTTAATCGTAACCTTGTAGTGTCCACAAATCCTGACAGTGCCATCACTCTTCAACACAGGAATAATGGGACTAGCCCACTCATTAAACTCGACCGGTGATATGATCTCTTCATGCTACCATATATCAAGTTCAATTTCAACCTTCTCTCTCATCATGTACGGAACAGACCGAACTTTGTGATAGACTGGCCTTGCATTGGAGTCCAGGTGAATCTGCACCTTGGCTCCCATAAAATTACCAATGCCCGGTTCAAACAAAGAAGGAAACTTTTTCAATACTTGAGCACATGAAGCATCATCCACCGAGGACAACATCTTGACATCATTCCAGTTCAGTTTTATTTTCTCGAGCCAATTCCTGTCGAACAGCATTGGACCATTATATGGGGTGATCCATAATGGTAGCTCGTGAACCACACCATCATATGACACCTCGATTGCTGCACTGCCGAGCACCGCTATGAGTTCCTTAGTGTAAGGACGCAACCTGGCATTGACTGGACTCAGCTTCGGTTTCGCAGCCTTAGTGTCCCGCAGCTTGTCGAATGTCCTTTGGCTCATTATCGACTGGCTCACACCCGTGTCCAGCTCCAGTGATACAGGCACGCCATTCAGCTTCACATTAACGACTATTGGCTGGCTCTTGCTCAGGAACAAATACAGTCCATTCACTTCCTCCTCGGGTTGCGTATCTGGGTTATCACTGAACTGGTCCTCATCAACCATGTGTTGAGCCGCACCACGCTTGCTCCGTTGTGGACACATCCTATGAAGATGCCCCACTTTCGAACATCCATTGCATGAGTATTGTCTGAACTAACACTGATGAGGCTGATGTTTGCCCACACAATGCCAACAGGGTGAAATCTGGATTGAACCAGTTGGCGGGCTCTGAGCAGCGGCAGGTTTCGCGTAAGCAGCTCTGCCCGAAGACGACGCCATCTTGTTTACAGCACTTGCCGTGGAATTCCGACTCATCGATGATATCTGCCTCAAATTATCATCCGTCGTCATGCATGCCTGGGCAGTTGCAATGTCCTTTTTCAAATCCAGCGTCTCTGCAGCCAACAGCTTCCTGAGGATCGCATCATGGCTGATGCCTATCGCGAAGACATCACGCAGCATGTCTTCCAGCATGTTCCCGAACTTACACGGCTCAGCAAGATGTCGCAGGTCAGCCACAAATCCTGACAGGTCCTGGCCCTCAGCACGAACATGCGTGTAGAAATGGTAGCGTGATATGATGATCCCCTCTTTTGGCTTCAGATGGTTACCCACCAACGTACACAATTCCTCGTACCCTTTTTCCGCCGGACATACAAGCGAGAGAAGATTCTTCATGAGGCCGTAAATTTTTGGGCGACAAACAGTGAGGAGAACTGCCTTGCGCTTAACTGCATAGGCCTCTGCCTCCACGTCATTAGTCACAAAATACTGATCCAGGCAGTCGAAAAGTCCGCCTAATCCTCGCCCTCCGCGAATCTCTCCAGGATTCCAACAGTGCCCATTGTGCCTGCGAAGGTTCTTAAACTACCTCATCGCCAATTGTAATGACTCAAGAGTCTGGTTACTGTAAATTCACTCAGGTACAATCTGATCCATCTTTATTCCAGCCCAAGAGTGCCAGCATGACAAAGACTCCCGGCTTATATACAGGTGACCAAGCACACATGCCACATGTGTACAGCCCGATGACCTCCGACCGCGGCGCCCTCTGGTGTCTGGTGACCCCCAAGCATTAATACCTAACAAATAGCCTTGGAGATGCCATCTTCATGGGTCCTCATTAAAATCCACATATGTGAGTTTTGAATGCAGGGCTCATGTGTATGGGTGTTTAGAGTGTTTCAGATTAATGTTTTGTCAGTAATAAATACATGAAGTGAATTATCAAACATATCACTGTCTCTAGCTTTACCAATCTGTTCAATGGGTAAAGGACTTATCCAACAGAAAGTTGGATAAATATTTGAAGCAGAAGAAGATACAGGGTTATGGGGAGAAAAAGGGGCAGTGGGATTTGTTTTGCATTGCTCTAGCAAAGAGTTAGCACAGATACAACGTACTGAATAGCCTTCATCGGTCCTGTAAACTCTTATGGTTCTATTTAAGACAAAATAGTTTTATGGTTTAGAAATACTAAATCAAAGGAAACAGTAATGGTACTGCTGAATCCAACCATTCTCTTTGTAGATAATTTTGTAATGTTCACGTTTCATGTAAAGAGAGCCACCTTTCTGAAATAAATATTTGGCAAACCTTTCCTTATTTAAAATTTGTTCTCAGGATGTCAGTAAGGCTGCATTAATTGCCTATGTGTTGTTGCTCTAAGAAGGTGGTCCTTCTCTTTGAACTTTTGCAGTCATTGTGATGATGATGCTCCCACAATTTGTTCAGTAGAGAATTCCACAATACTGACCAACCAAAAATGATGGAATGGCAATATATATCTAAGTCAGGATGGTGTCTGACTTGTTGAGGAAATTGGAAATGATGACGTTCTCACAACATTGCTGCTATTGTCCTTCTCGTT
Organism: Pristiophorus japonicus; assembly: GCF_044704955.1. Taxonomy (NCBI): domain Eukaryota; kingdom Metazoa; phylum Chordata; class Chondrichthyes; family Pristiophoridae; genus Pristiophorus; species Pristiophorus japonicus. The sequence goes on from NC_091977.1 coordinate 404,464,429, forward strand.
GATAGAGGTCACAGTGGAGGGAGATGCTGTTGAAGTAACCTTGGTGAGTTGCTGCAGTGCAGCCACAGTGTGTCAGATATGGAGGATGTGGAAATTGAATCCAGTGGCAGGGCCATTGATCAAGCAAATTGTTGTCCTGAATGGTGTTGAGGTTCTTGAGTACTTTAGGAAGGCAAATGGCATGCTGGCCTTTATTGCAAGAGGGTTGGAGTACAAGAGTAAGGAAGTTTTACTACAATTGTACAGGGCTTTGATGAGACTATACCTGGAGTACTGTGCACAGTTTTGGTCTCCTTATCTGAGAAAGGACATATATGGCTTACAAATATGGTGCAACAAAGATTCACTAGATTGATTCCTGGGATGGGAGGGTTGTTCTTTGAGGAGATATTGAGTAGATTGGGCCTATACTCTCTGGAGTTTAGAAGAATGAGATGATCTCATTGAAACATATAAGATGGGTTGGCCATTTAAGACTGAGATGTGGAGAAATTTCTTCACTCAGAGGGTTGTGAATCTTTGGAATTTTCCACCTGAAATGGCTGTGGATGCTGAGTCGCTGAGTATATTCAAGGCTAAGGTAGATAGATTTTTGGACTCTAGGGGAATCAAGGGATATCATATGGGAGTGGAGTTGAGGTCAAAGATCAGCCATGATCTTATTGAATGGCAGAGCAGGCTCGAAGCGCCGTATGGCCCATTCCTGCTCCTAATTGTTATGTTCTTATGCACTGTTGCAGCTGTACCCATCCAGGTGATTGGTGAGTATTTCATCACACTCCTGACTTGAGCCTTGTAGATGGTAGAGAGGCTTTGAGAGGACTGGAGGTGAGCCATTCATCACAGAATACCCAGTCTTTTCTATGCTTTTATACACACAATGGTGATATAGCTTGTCCAGTTCTGCTTCTTGCCATGGTAACCTCCAAGGTGTTGATGGTCGGGGACTCAGCGATGGTGGTGCCATTGAAGATTAAGAGAAGATGGCTGATCTAGTAATGGGGAATGAACCAGAGCAGATAAGAGAAGTAAAAGTATGGGAACATCTAAGCAATAGTGAAAATAATATAATATGCTTTAAAATAATAATTGAGAAGGATGAAGGCCAGAGTAATAGATTGGAGAAAAGCTGATTTTGAGAGTCTGAGAAAAGAACTTGGGAAAATAAAATGGACAACAATATTGGCAAACAATGAAATAGTATAGCAATAGGAAACATTTAAAATGGTGTTCAACAGAGTCCTGGAAAAATATATTCCACTAAAAAACAAGAACAAGCTAAACACTAATGAGACACTGTGGATGAGTAAAGCCAGAAGGAAAAAAAATGAGGGCAAGGAAAGAGGCATACATTAAGTACATGGACAGCAGGGGAGCGCATTATAAGGGAGAACATGAAGAGATTAGGAGAGAAGACCAAAAAAAATTAGGACGGCAAAGAGGAACTATGAAATTAAATGATCAAGGACAATAAAACAAAATAGTAAAATATTGTAGAGGCACTTCAATAAAAAAAAAGGAGGGTCGGGATGGGAATGGGGCAACTAAGCGATGGACAGGATAATACCACAGGTAACGATAGAGAGATGGCAGAAATATTAAATAATTATTTTGTCTCAGTATTTACCATGGAGATAGAACAGGTGGACATGACATTGTATCATGAGATTAGTAATGCGATAAATACATTTAAAATAAAAAGAGGAAATATATTATATAAATTAATCAAACTCAAAGAGGAAAAAACCCTGGTTCAGATGAATTACATCCATGCATTTTAAAAGAGTCGAAGGAAGAGATAGCAGAGTCATTACTACACATATTTAATAATTCATTAGAAAAAGGTGTAGGCCAGATAGTTAACATAATACTTACATTTAAGAAGAGAGATAGAACATGTCCAGGGAACTATAGACCAGTCAGCTTAACATCAGTGGTTGGAAAAATAATGGAATCTCTACTAAAGGAGAAAATAGAAGAACATCTAGAAGCCAAAAATATAATAATGAATAGCCAGCATGGATTTCAAAAGGAAAAATCTTGCTTGGCTAACCTCATTGAATTTTTTAAAGAGGTAACAGAGAGAATAGACAAGTAATGCAGTAGATGTAATTTATCTAGATTTTCAAAAGGCCTTCGATAGGGTACCACATAATAGACTAATGAATAAGGTCAGAGAATGCAGAGTAGGGAACAAGTAGCAGAATGGATAGCTAGCTGGCATTAAGACAGAAAGCAGAGAGTAGAGGCAAAAGGTAGCTATTCACAGTGGCTAAAGGTGGGTAGTAGTGTTCCATAAGGATCAGTGCTGGGACCACTGTTGTTCACAATTTATATTAATGATTTGGACACCAAATTGGGGGGGGGGTATAGTTAATACTGAGGAGGACTGCAACAAATTACAGGAAGATATTAATAAACTTGCAGAATGGGCATATAATTGGCAACTGAAATTCAACACAGAAAAATGTGAGGTATTACATTTTGGTCGGAGTCTGGGTGGGGTAGAGGAGCAAAGGCATCTTGGAGCACGAATATACAAACCACTAAAAGTAGCGACATTGGTTAACAAGGCCATAAAAAAGGTAAACCAGGCACTAGGCTTTATTTCTAGAGGGGTAGAATTGAAAATTAGTGAAGTTATGCTCAACTTGTATTGAACCTTGGTTAGACTACACTTGGGAGTACTGCATACAATTATGGTTACTATATTATAAAAAGGATGTGGAGGCACTAGAGAGGGTGCAGAGAAGATTTGCAAAGATGATACCAGAAATGCGAGGGTATACCTATCAGGAAAGGATGAACAGGCTGGGTCTCTTTTTGCTTAAAAAAAGGCTAAGAGGTGACCGAATTGAGGTCTTTAAAATTATGAAAGGTTTTGATAGAGTAGAATAGAAACGTTTAAAATTCTGACGGGGTTAGACAGGTTAGATGCAGGAAGAATGTTCCCAATGTTGGGGAAGTCCAGAACCAGGGGACACAGTCTAAGGATAAGGGGTAAGCCATTTAGGACCGAGATGAGGAGGAATTTCTTCACCCAGAGAGTGGTGAACCTGTGGAATTCTCTACCATAGAAAGTTGTTGAGGCCAATTCACTAAATATATTCAAAAAGGAGTTAGATGAAATCCTTACTACTAGGGGGATCAAGGGGTATGGTGAGAAAGCAGGAATGGGGTACTGAAGTTGCATGTTCAGCCATGAACTCATTGAATGGCGGTGCAGGCTAGAAGGGCCGAATGGCCTACTCCTGCACCTATTTTCTATGTTTCTATGTTTCTATACAGAGGAGAGTGTTCGTACTTGTGGGGAAGAGCATTACTAGAGGCCATCAATATAATACAGTCATCAAGAAATCAAATAGGAAATTCAGAAGAAACCTCTTTACCCAGAGAGTGGTCAGAATGTGGAAATCGTTACCACAGGGAGTAGTTGAGGCAAATACTATAGATGCATTTAAGGGGAGGCTAGATAAGCACATGAGGAAGAAGGGAATAGAGGGTTATGCTGATAGTTAGATGAGGAAAGACGGGTGGAGGCTCAAATGGAGCATAAATGCTAGTTATAGACTGGTTGGGCTGAATGGCCTGTTTCAGTGCTGTATTTCCTATGCAATCCTATGTAATTTTGCTGTACTGTGTGAGCCCTTCGCACAATAGCAGTTACCGAGCCCAATAAACATAGGGCTGGATTTGCACCTTGTTTCACACCCCGGTGGGTCCGTAGATGCTGTTTCTGGGAGTGAAATGGGACGTCCAGGATTTAGTGCCCGGCCAGAAGTTTCGCAAATAGTTTTGCGGCAGTGCAAAAACTTACTGCCCACTCTCCGTTTTGACCGACAGTATGACTTAAATCATTGTGCAAGGCTGCGCTAGCACCATAAATGGAACTTTTGGTCCTAACGCCTCAATTTAACGACCGCCCTAGAAAACAACTGAAAAAACCAGGCGGTCCCAGGGTGCAGCAGGTGCTATTGGCGGCATATTTAAATGGAGACTGGAGGATCTTATATCGCAGTTGTCAGTGAGAACCTATGGTTGTGCGCAGAACACTGCGTGAGGCTCCGAGTTGCAAACGGCACTTTTATGTGCCATGACACTTTGCTTACAAGGCCAGTGAGAGATTTCAATGGAGACAATACTAGTTTGGCAGAAAATCATGCTGGTTGCTATTGGCAGGTGGCTTCAAGTTGGAAGAAGGGTTCTTGTCCATGTTGAGCCATGGAATCAAAGAGGTCATAGACGTTTGGGGAGGAGGCCTTACCCCACACAGGTTTACAGGAAACATCGCTCATACCTCCACATCTCTGATGCGCAGTGCGTTAGAAGGCTGCGCTTCTGAAAAGAAGTGCTGACAGAGATATGCCAGCTCATACAGGCAGACCTACAGCCTATCAGCATCAACAGGACTGTGCTGCCAGTCAAGATGAAGGTGACTGTGGCTTTCTATGCCTCCAGTTCCTTCCAGGCAGCAGCAGGGAACATATGCAGCATCTCGCAACACACTGCACATTGCTGCATTCACCAGCTTACAAGGGCTCTGTATGCCTGCAGAATGGACTTCATAAAGTTTCCAATGAGCAGGGACAGCCAGAATGAGAGTGCTCTAGGGTTTGAACAATTTGCAGGCTTCCCCAAAGTTCAAGGTGCCATTGACTGTACACACACCGCCTTGTGAGCACCATCACACAATGCAAAGGTCTTCAGAAACCGAAAGTTACAGCTGGTCTGCGACCACACTCAGCGCATCCTCACAGTGAATGCCCGCTATCCAGGGAGCACAAATGGGGGCAGAAATTCCGGCCTCCCGGGTCCGTACTGAGTGTGTACAGACCCGGAAAGGCATCACAAAAGCCGGTTTGCAGCACACAATGCGCATGCACTGAAAATCGGCTTTTCCAATCTGTCAAGTGCTTGAAAGATCTTCCATATCTCGGGAGCGAGGACATTTTCAAGGGCAAGGTTGCGGGATTTACCCATGTCTTGCCCAGCAAATGTCTTCAAAACTCTTGCGCCTGATAAAAGCAGATGCATAGCCTAGTTTTACCAGCGTAAGAGTTTTAAAATGCACAAAAACATTTTAAAATAAAATTATAAAAACACATTTTATTGTTAAAAACCCTTCCCACTACGGTAAGTTTATTTTAAACCATAATTTAAAAAACTTTTTTAAAAAACGGAAAAATATATATTTTTTAAATACATAAATAACTTTAATTTAAATTAATAAAAATATGTGGTGCATTTTTTCTATTTTTTATTATTGGTTTTGTGTGTTTTGGGGCTGTTTCTCATTCATAATAGTGGGAACTCTTACGGAGTTCCCATTATTATGAATGAGAACATACTATCCTGATTGGCTGCCCAGAGCCATGTGACTCCAGCTCCAGGCCTGCGCATATCCCGATGTGCATGTGCTGCGACTCACAGTCAGACGAGGCCTCAAGACCAGGAACTCACATAAGTGCAGCAGGATAAGGTAAGTGCACATTTTAAAAAAGTTTTTTACCTGATCGCTCATGGGAAGCAGCCGACCGTAATTTCTGGGCTATGATGCATTCATCTTGCGTGAGAGCAGTGTCTCACGAATGTTTCAACAACAAAGACAAGGTCAGAGCTGGCTGATCAGAGACAAAGGATACGGCCTGGCCATCTAGCTCATGACCTCCTTCTGGGACCCTGCCCCAAAAGTCGAACATCGCTATAATGAGAGCCATGCAGTCACCCACAGCATCATCAAACAGGCAATTGGTGTACTGAAACAGCGCTCTGGAGGCAGCCTTCAATACTCCCCACAGCAGATCTCAGAGTTCATTGTCATCTGCTGCATGCTACACAACTTAACCATCAGGAGGGGACAGGCATTGCTAGTGGGGATTGCAGGATCACCTCAGGAGGAGGAGGAGGAGGAGGAGGAGGAGGAGGAAGAGGAGCCTGGCAAGTAACCCCTTGCACATCCACCACAACCACAGGGGAGGCAGCTCATCATTGACCGGTTTGGTTGAAGTGGGAAGGAGGGGTTGCATCGTTGACTCGCTACTCAATGCTACCATGTTGACTATTCTACACTTGATTCTGTGAATGAGACACAAGACACCAATGGCAAAGGTCAAACAAACACGTTTATCAAGGTCTAACATTAACAATTTCTCACCCCCCAAAAACCCAAACCAATACTATCCTTAAATACTATGTAAATGAACACAAGACTGCTTCCTGCAGTGAACAAAAAATGATTTCACACAAAGGTACAGACATTACTGGCAATGAAGTGATGCCAGCCCTTAATGGGTCTTTGCTAGACATTCCACCCCCTTCTCTTCAACCCCCTCCCGTGCCTGCTGCTCCTCCTCAATGAGGCCTCGGGGCGTACAGCAAGGCTGCTAGAGGGCTGCTGTGTTGGGGTACCAGACAATGCAGATGGTGTCTCAGGATGGCGTGGACCAGCTCTTGGCCTGGAAGGCCCGGCTTTGAATTGGGGCACCTCGTCATCGGCGTCACCAGTCACAGGTGGCTGGGGCGGAAACCGTGTATGGAGCATGGCTGCCGTCTGAGTGGTGGGATCTGGAATGCTGTCATTCTGAGAAATGAAACCACCTCGCATTTCCATGGAGCCACTGACTCTCCAACAGGGCTGGGCCTTAGAACTGCGGCACGATGTCTCCCCACACTTTGCTGGCCTGCTTTGGCCAGTGGGGAATGCAGAACATATGGAAGCAGACATAGACTGTATCACCCGGCCAAGCTGAAGCAAAGCTTGTGCCTGTGATGCATCCGAGTCTGCGGTGTGATCAATGGAATACGCCACACATTCTGGAACTCCACTGTCGCTTGGAATCAATTATTAAGGATGTCATAGCAGTGCATCTGGAAAATGGTGACATGATAGGTCCAAGTCAGCATGGATTTGTGAAAGGGAAATCATGCTTGACAAATCTTCTGGAATTTTTTGAGGATGTTTCCAGTAAAGTGGACAAAGGAGAACCAGTTGATGTGGTATATTTGGACTTTCAGAAGGCTTTCGACAAGGTCCCACACAAGAGATTAATGTGCAAAGTTAAAGCACATGGGATTGGGGGTAGTGTGCTGACGTGGATTGAGAACTGGTTGTCAGACAGGAAGCAAAGAGTAGGAGTAAACGGGTACTTTTCAGAATGGCAGGCAGTGACTAGTGGAGTGCCGCAAGGTTCTGTGCTGGGGCCCCAGCTGTTTACATTGTACATTAATGATTTAGACGAGGGGATTAAATGCAGTATCTCCAAATTTGCGGATGATACTAAGTTGGGTGGCAGTGTGAGCTGCGAGGAGGATGCTATTAGGCTGCAGAGTGACTTGGATAGGTTAGGTGAGTGGGCAAATGCATGGCAGATGAAGTATAATGTGGATAAATGTGAGGTTATCCACTTTGGTGGTAAAAACAGAGAGACAGACTATTATCTGAATGGTGACAGATTAGGAAAAGGGAAGGTGCAACGAGACCTGGGTGTCATGGTACATCAGTCATTGAAGGTTGGCATGCAGGTACAGCAGGCGGTTAAGAAAGCAAATGGCATGTTGGCCTTCATAGCGAGGGGATTTGAATACAGGGGCAGGGAGGTGTTGCTACAGTTGTACAGGGCCTTGGTGAGGCCACACCTGGAGTATTGTGTACAGTTTTGGTCTCCTAACTTGAGGAAGGACATTCTTGCTATTGAGGGAGTGCAGCGAAGGTTCACCAGACTGATTCCCGGGATGGCGGGACTGACCTATCAAGAAAGATTGGATCAATTGGGCTTGTATTCACTGGAGTTCAGAAGAATGAGAGGGGACCTCATAGAAACGTTTAAAATTCTGACGGGTTTAGACAGGTTAGATGCAGAAAGAATGTTCCCAATGTTGGGGAAGTCCAGAACCAGGGGTCACAGTCTGAGGATAAGGGGTAAGCCATTTAGGACCGAGATGAGGAGAAACTTCTTCACCCAGAGAGTGGTGAACCTGTGGAATTCTCTACCACAGAAAGTAGTTGAGGCCAATTCACTAAATATATTCAAAAGGGAGTTAGATGAAGTCCTTACTACTCGGGGGATCAAGGGTTATGGCGAGAAAGCAGGAAGGGGGTACTGAAGTTTCATGTTCAGCCATGAACTCATTGAATGGCGGTGCAGGCTAGAAGGGCTGAATGGCCTGCTCCTGCACCTATTTTCTATGTTTCTATGTTTCTATGTTTCTACAGGCCACCAGCCTCTCTGTGTGGACAATGATGGCCTCTCTGGTCTCACGACTTGCAATGACAATCTGGGACACTGCCTCCACAAGAGTCACAGTAAGCTTCCCGATGCTTGCTGGGATCCCTCCCAATGCATCCATCAGCTCACGGTGCATTCCTGTGGTTTCCCTGGACATTTCCACCAAGTCCAGTTCCACGTTTACCTGTCTTTGAGCAGAGCGACTTTGCCGACTCACCCTCTGGAGAGCTGGCCTGCGAGATTCCACCCCGGCACTGCATTGCTGTATGCCACTGGGGCCAGGAGCCTCCAAATACTCACATCCCGGGAAGTCAGCGATGTCCCCAGATATACTTAGCCACGATGGGGCAACTGGTGGGCTATGATGCTTCACAGGAGCAATCTTCTCCACTCCCTTGTCGTCTCCACCATGTCCTGACGTGAGGCCTCCGTCGAGGGATGCTGCGCATCTGGTTGGTCATTTGGAAGTAGAAAACAACAGAGAAGTGGTTAGCAGCAAAGGAGGGGGTAGGGTGACATGAGAAAGGTGGCATTGCACATGTTCACTTGAAGGGCCACTGCAACTTCATAATATCTCTCAATGCAGTCTCGAGTCATGTAATCCATTTACATACCTTCACTACCCGAAGGGGGCTCAGCATCACCCCTGGCGATTGCCCGAGCTGGGAATCCAATTAGGGCCGAGACCCTCTCCTCCACATCTGTGAATGGGTTTGGTTGAGCAGCTGCTCTTATCTACTATGGGAATATTTGGACTGCAAAGAGAAAAATAGGAAGGGTTCAGACAGGGTTTCTCTGGTGTTGTGGCACATATGCCTACCAGAGTATAATAGGTGTTGCTTCCGTTCAATCTGTTTGGATGTTACATGTGCTTCGTCAGTATTTGATCGCAGGTTTGAGGCATCTAATATGGAGGCTGTAAGTGATCTTTCAGAAAGGCAGCGCAGCAGTTGGAGTGTATTGCGAGGGATGATGTGAATGATAGGTTTAACATGCTTGGATCATTAAAAGCCAATTGGTGCCGAAGTAAGCCTTCATCTTTCTTAGACATTGTGATAGCCACCCCACAGAGTGTTGAGAGGGACCATATGCATGAAAAACTTCACATAGTGTGTGAGATTAATGAGAAGTCATGGGGGCTGAAATTGCCCCTTCCCTTAAGGCCTGTTACCGCTGGAAATCGACGGCCACGCTGCGGAGTGCAACAGTCGCCGATTTTTCAGGTAAAGGCCGCCATTTTTTTAATTCCGCTCCTGCGGTATCGCGGCGGTAACCTGCTCTCCTACCTGCTGCTCTGCTGCTGCCGATCCGTCCAAAGTGCGTCATAAGAGCACGCACCGTTGATGTTCCCAACGATGGTGAAATTCCGCTGAAATAAAGTTGCTCCCGCCACGTGGAGCCAAAAGCTGCTTTTTTCTGCTTGTGCAGTGAGGCTGTAGTCCTTTTGGAAACATAGAAACATAGAAAATAGGTGCAGGAGTAGGCCATTTGGCCCTTCGAACCTGCACCACCATTCGATAAGATCATGGCTGATCATTCCCTCAGTACCCCTTTCCTGCTTTCTCTTCCCCTTAGACGTAAGGGCCATATCTAACTCTCTCTTGAATATATCCAATGAACTGGCATCAACAACTCTCTGGAGTAGAAAATTCCACAGGTTAACAACTCTCTGAGTGAAGAAGTTTCTCCTCATCTCAGTCCTAAATGGCCTACCCTTTATCCTAAGATAGTGTCCCCTGGTTCTGGACTTCCCCTGTCATGTTTGTAACCTTCACATAACTATAATCTTTATGTAACAACACTGTACACTGTATACACCTGAGAAATGCACGCCTTGGCCACAACGGGTGAACTTGTGGGAGACACTCCTCACCTGGTCATCCAGGTATATAAAGGGAGGTCCCACGCAGGGTCATCACTTCTTGGTCCTGTGAATAAAGGTACAGGTCACAGAGTGACCTTGTCTCCAGTATGTGCCTCGTGTTGATTTGCTGTATTGTGTAAGGACACAACATTTGGCGACGAGAAACAGGAATCAACGACTCAAGAGAATGGCCACTGGTAGCAGGGAGGAATGGTACTGTGTTGGAGAGGACTGGGCTGATTTCAATGAGAGGCTCCAGCAGAGCTTTGTCACGAAGGACTGGCTGGCAGCAGCAGTGGCTGACAAGCGGAGGGCGCATCTACTGACCAGCTGTGGGCCTAAGACGTATGCGCTGATGAAAGACCTGCTCGCACCCGAGAAGCCGGCGGACAAGACCTTCGAGGAGCTCAGCAAACTGATTGGTGAGCACCTCAAACCGGCGAGTAGTATACACATGGCCTGACACCGATTCTATACACACCGGCGTCGGGAAGGGCAGAGCATACCGAACTTCGTTGCGGACGTTCGGCACTTGGCCAGCCTCTGTAAGTTCACAGACGCCTGCAGGGGGGAGATGTTATGGGATTTCTTCATTGAGAGCATTGGTCATGCCGGGATTTTTAGGAAGCTAATTGAGACCAAGGACTTGACCTTGGAAGCAGCGGCATTGATGGCTCAAACCTTCATGGCGGGGGAGGAGGAAACCAAGATCATATACGCGCGCAACTCTGCTCCCAACGTGGCGATGGAGCAGGGAGTTAACATGGTAAATGCGACTCAGAACCCCGCAGGCAGGCAAGGGCAATTCGACACCAACCAGGCAGTAACAGACTCTAGGGTGGGTCCTCAACAGAGACAACGGCAGGTTGAACGGACATTTACACCATCACAAGGGACAATACGTCCCGGGATGGGACCATTGACACCCACAAACAGAATGCTCAAGAGTAATCAAAGAGACAATCAGAGAGGAATGCCTGGTAACAGTTCTTTTGTTCACAACAATCTCAGCTCATGTGGGGGCAAACATGCTGCGAAGACCTGGCAGTTTCAACAATTCATCTGCAGAAATTGTAACTTGAGCGGACATTTAGCCAGGATGTGCAAGAAGCCCGCAGTGAGGCTGGTTTACGAAGTGGATGAACTCAAGAGAGGTCTGCAAGGCAGGGGTATGCCTGGGACACAGCAATAGATGCTGAAGTTCAGCAGGTTCAGGTGGCAAACATCACACACAAGAACGCCACCTATGATGTTGAGAGTACTGTTAAACGGCATCCCGGTACGCATGGAGCTGGACACAGGAGCCAGCCAGTCACTCATGAGTGTCCAACAATTTGAGTAACTGTGGCCACTCAGAGCTAGCAGACCCAAACTTGAACGCATTGACATGCAATTATGGACATACACCAAAGAGATCATCCCAGTGCTAGGCAGTGCAATGTTGGTGGTCACACATAATGGAACTCAGAACCACTCTGGATTGTCCTGGGAAATGGTCCCGCACTTTTGGGGAGGAGCTGGCTAGCCGAGATGAACTGGAAATGGGGGGATGTGCACGCCATTTCATCTGTGGAGCGAAGTTCATGCTCACAGGTCCGACAAAAGTTTGAGTCATTATTTCAACCTGGCATCGAGACTTTCAAAGGCACCAAAGTAGTGATACGCATCACCCCGGACGCCACAAAGCCAGAGCTGTGCCGTATGTGATGCGGGAGAAAATTGAGAGTGAGTTGGACAGGTTGCTAAGAGAGGGCATAATTTCGCCCATTGAATTCAGCGACTGGGCAAGCCCCATCGTCCCTGTTCTAAAAACGGACGGCTCGGTCAGGATCTGTGGCGACGACAAGGCCACTATCAACCGAGTGTCACTACAGGACCAATACCCGCTTCCGAGAGCGGAGGATCTTTTTGCCACGCTGGCGGGCGGCAAGCTGTTCACCAAGTTGGACCTCACCTCAGCCTACATGATCCAGGAACTGGCCGAAGAATCCAAGCTTCTGACCGCCATCACCACGCACAGGTGTCCGTTTGACATTCGTTCAGCAGCCGCTATCTTTCAAAGGAACATGGAAAGCCTGCTCAAATCCATCCCCGGAACAATCGTATTTCAGGACGACATCCTTATCACGGGTCGAGACACCGAGGAACACCTCCACAACCTGGAGGAGGTGCTATGCCGACTGGACCAGGTAGGCTTGCGACTAAAGAAGTCCAAGTGTGTGTTTTTGGCCCCAGAGGTCGAGTTTTTGGGCAGTAGGGTTGCCGCAGATGGGATCCAGTCTACCGAATCCAAAACGGAGGCAATCCGTTGCATGCCCAGGCCCGGCAACACATCGGAGTTGAGTTCATTTCTGGGGCTATTGAACTATTTCGGGAACTTTCTGCCGAACTTAAGTACACTGTTGGAGCTGCTACACGTGCTCCTGCGTAAGGGTTGCGATTGGATTTGGGGGGACTGTCAGGAACGGACTTTCAATCGGGCACGGAACCTGCTTTGTTCCAATAAGTTATTGACCCTGTACGACCCCTGTAAGAAATTGGTTTTGACATGCGATGCATCATCCTATGGGGTTGGGTGCGTGTTGCAGCAGAGTAATGATGAGGGCCAACTCCAACCTGTGGCTTATGCCTCCAGGTCACTCTCCCAAGCAGAAAGGGGGTAAGGGATGGTTGAAAAGGGGGCACTCGCATGTGTCTATGGGGTGAAAAAGATGCACCAGTACCTTTTTGGCAGAAGGTTCAAGTTAGAAACGGACCACAAGCCGTTAACATCCCTGTTGTCAGACAGCAAAGCTGTCAATGCCAATGCGTCAGCTTGCATACAGCGATGGGCTCTCACACTGGCTGCGTATGACTACACCAATCGGCACCGGCCAGGCACAAAAATTGCGCTGATACGCTCAGCAGGCTTCCACTGGCCACCACTGAGGGGGCAGCGGAGCAAAGCGTTAAGATGGTCATGGCTGTTGATGCCTTTGACAGCGCAGGCTCCCCCATCACAGCCCACCAGATCAAAACCTGGACAAACAGAGATCCCCTCCTATCTCTGATTAAGAAATGTGTCCTGACTGGGGATTGGGCGCCCGCACACGGAGCATGCCCTGAAGAGGTCAGACCGTTCCACAGACGGATGTATAAACTCTCCATCCAAGCCGACTGCCTACTATGGGGCAGCCGAGTAATCATGCCCCAGAAGGGAAGGGAAGCATTCATCAGGGAACTCCACAGCGAGCACCCAGGCATTGTGTTAATGAAGGCCATTGCCCGGTCACATGTATGGTGGCCAGGAATTGATGCAGACCTGGAACACTGTGTTCGCAGGTGCACGATGTGTGCCCAGCTGGGCAATGCCCCCAGGGAGGCCCCATTCAGCCCAGGGCCCTGGCCCACCAACCCATGGTCACGTATTCATGTAGACTATGCAGGCCCGTTCATGGGAACAATGTTCCTCATTGTTGTTGATGCGTACTCGAAATGGATCGAGTGCATCATATTGAATTCGTGCATGACATTCACCACAGTGGAGAGTCTGCGTGTGGTCTTTGCGACCCACGGCTTGCCAGACATCCTAGTTAGCGACAACGGCCCGTGTTTCACTAGTTATGAATTCTGGGAGTTCATGTCGTGTAATGGCATCAAACATGTCAGGACAGCGCCATTCAAGTCGGCTTCCAATGGACAGGCGGAACGTGCGGTCCAAATCATAAAGCAAGGCATGCTCCGGATTCAAGGACCCTCCCTTCAATACCATCTATCGCGCCTCCTGCTGGCCTACAGGTCCCGACCGCACTTGCTCATGGGGGTCCCGCCAGCGGAACTACTCATGAAACGTACACTCAAAACTCGGCTGTCGCTCATTCATCCAGTCTTATCATACATTGTTGAGGGCAAGCGCCAGTCCCAAAATGAGTGCCACGACCGTAACTCAAAGTGGAGATGGATAGAAATCGATGACCCGGTATTTGTTCTTAATCACGCTGTGGGGCCCAAGTGGCTCGAGGGTACTGTAATTGGTAAAGAGGGGAATAGGATCATAGTGGTCAGATTCAACAATGGGCAGATATGCCGCAAGCATCTGGACCAAGTTAAAAAAAAGGTTCAGCATGGACACTGAGGAACCTGAGGAACATCATGAGATGTTGTCCACACCACTGCCAGTGAACGAGCAACAAGAACCGTCAGCAGCATGCACAGTCCCTGCGGTCAGCCCGGACGAGCCGGAATCACCACAGGTGACAAAGACGCATGCCAAGGCTCAACAACCAGAGCCCCAACTGCGGCGCTCCACGAAAGAGCGTCGACTGCCTGAAAGACTCAATCTTTGGCCCAAAGGCGTTGTGGGGAGGTGATGTCATGTATGTAACCTTCATGTAACTGTAACCTTTATGTAACAACACTGTACACTGTATACACCTGAGAAATGCACACCTTGACCACAGGGGGTGAACTTGTGGGAGACACTCCTCACCTGGTCATCCAGAGATATAAAGGGAGGTCCCACACAGGGTCATCACTTCTTGGTCCTGTGAATAAAGGTACAGGTCACAGAGTGACCTTGTCTGCAGTATGTGCCTCATGTTGATTTGCTGTAATGTGTAAGGATACAACATCCCCAACATCGGAAACAATCTACCCGCATCTAATTTGTCCCGTCCTGTCTTTGATGTTTCTACGAGATCCCCTCTCATCCTTCTAAACTCCAATGTATAAAGACCCAGTTGATCCAGTCTCTCCTCATACGTCAGTCCAACCATCCCGGGAATCAGTCGGGTGAACCTTCGCTGCACTCCCTCAATAGCATGAAGGTCCTTCCTCAGATTAGGAGACCAAAACTGAACACAATATTCCAGGTGAGGCCTCACCAAGGCCCTGTACAACTGCAGGAAGACCTCCCTGCTCCTATACTCAAATCCCCTAGCTATGAAGGCCAACATACCATTTGCCTTCTTTGCCGCCTGCTGTACCTGCATGCCAACTTTCAATGACTGATGAACCATGACACCCAGGTCTCGTTGCACCTCCCCTTTTCCTAATCTGCCACCATTCAGATAATATTCTGTCTTCGCGTTTTTGCCCCCAAAGTGAATAACCTCACATTTATCCATGTTATACTGCACCTGCCATGCATTTGCCCACTCACCTAACCTATCTAAGTCACCCTGCAGCCTCTTAACATCCCCCTCACAGCTCACAACGCCACCCAGTTTAGTGTCATCTGCAAACTTGGAGATATTACACTCAATTCCTTCATCCACATCATTGATGTATATTGTAACGAGCTGGGGTCCCAGCATTGAGCCCTGCGGCACTCCACTAGTCACTGCCTGCCATTCTGAAAAGGACCCGTTTACCCTGACTCTCTGCTTCCTGTCTGCCAACCAGTTCACTATCCACGTCAGTATGTTATTCCCAATACCATGTGCTTTGATTTTGCACACCAATCTCTTGTGTGGGACCTTGTCAAAAGCCTTTTGAAAGTCCAAATACACCACATCCACTGGTTCTCCCTTGTCCACTTTACTAGTTACATCCTCAAAAAATTCCAGAAGATTTGTCAAGCATGATTTCCCCTTCATAAATCCATGCTGACTTGGACTGATCCTGTCACTGCTTTCCAAATGCGCTGCTATTTCATCTTTAATAATTGATTCCAACATTTTCCCACCACTGATGTCTGGCTAACCGGTCTATAATTACCTGCTTTCTCTCTCCATCCCTTTTTAAAAAGTTGTGTTACATTAGCTACCCTCTAGTCCATAGGAACTGATCCAGAGTCGATAGACTGTTGGAAAATGATCACCAATGCATCCACTATTTCTAGGGCCACTTCTTCAAGTACTCTGGATGCAGACTATCAGGCCCCGGGGATTTATCAGCCTTCAATCCCATCAATTTCCCTAATACAATTTCCCGCCAAATAAGGATATCCTTCAGTTCCTCCTTCTCACTAGACCCACTGTCCCAAAGTACATTCGGAAGGTTATTCATGTCTTCCTTCGTGAAGACAGAACCAAAGTATTTGTTCAATTGGTCTGCCATTTCTTTGTTCCACATTATAAATTCACCTAAATCCGACTACACGTTTGTCTTCACTAATCGTTTTCTCTTCACATATCTGTAGAAGCTTTTGCAGTTAGTTTTTATTTTCCCAGCAAGCTTCTTCCCGTACTCTATTTTTCCCCTCTTAATTAAACCCTTTGTCCTCCTCTGCTGAATTTTAAGTTTCTTCCAGTCCTCAGGTTTGCTGCTTTTTCTGGCCAATTTATATGCCTCTTCCTTGGATTTAACACTGTACTTAATTTCCCTTGTTAGCCACAGTTTAGCCTCCTTCCCCGTTTTAGTTTTACTCCAGACAGGGTTGTACAATTGTTGAAGTTCATCTGTATGATCTTTAAATGTTTACCATTGCCTATTCACCGTCAACCCTTTAAGTATCATTTGCCAGTTTATTCTAGCCAATTCACACCTCAAACTCTCAAAGTTACCTTTCCTTAAGTTCAGGACCCTAGTTTCTAAATTAACTGTGTCACTCTCCATACTAATAAAGAATTCTACCATGTTATGGACACTCTTCCCCAAGGGGTCTCGCACAACAATGTTGCTAATTAGTCCTTTCTCATTACACATCATCCAGTCTAGGATGACCAGCTCCCTGGTTGCTTCCTCGACATATTGGTCTGGAAAACCATCCCTAATACATTCCAGGAGATCCTCCTCCACCGCATTGGTACCAGTTTGCTTAGCCCAATCAATATGTAGATTAAAGTCACCTATGATAACTGCTGTACCTTTATTGCATGCATCCCTAATTTCTTGTTTGATGTTATCCCCAACCTTACTACTATGTTTGGAGGTGCAGCTCCCATTAAAGGGGAGGACCTACTGCCGCTACCGCCATGTTTTTTTTTGTCCGAAAAGAAGTGATGACAGATATGCCAGCTCTTACAGATAGACCTGCAGCCTACCAACACCAGCAGGACTGCATTGCCTGTCAAGGTGAAGGTGGCTGTGCCATGGCCTTCTATGATTCCAGCTTCTTCCAAGAAGCAGCAGGGAACATATGCAGCATCTCGCAGCACACCGCCGCTGCTGCCATGTTTGTTTTTGTCGGCCAACAGCCATGACGGGCACACAATTATGCCCTCAGATTTGGCCGGGCTGCCAACAGGCCAACACCCCTTCTTGGGTTCCAGGCCGCTGGCCCGGTCGAAACCTTCCCTGGTGGCCCAGTGGACCAAACTTAAACAATCGCGCAGGCTCTCCCCTTTAAGTGAAGGGGATAGACATGGTAACGCGGCACCGTGATAACATTATCAGCACTACGCTGATGACTGACTGCGGTGACCACACTGCCTGCCCCCAACTTCCACCCTTCTCATCATCATCATAGGCAGTCCCTCAGGATTGAGGAAGACTTGCTTCCACTCTAAAAATGTGTCCTTAGGTGGGACAGCTGGTCGTTGAGGGAAAGGGTGGGTGGGATAGGTTTGCCACAGGCTTTTTTCGCTGCCTGCACTTGGTTTCTGCATGCTCTCAGCGATGAGACTCGAGGTGCTCAGCGCGCTCCCGAATGCACTTCCTCCACTTAGGGCGGTCTTTGGCCAGGGACTCCCAGGTGTCAGTGGGGATGTTGCACTTTTTCAGGGAGGCTTTGAGGGTGTCCTTGTAACGTTCCTCTGCCACCTTTAGCTCGTTTACCGTGAAGGAGTTCCAAGTAGAGCGTCAATCCTCTTCTCAATCTTCTTCGCTGACATGTTCCGCCCGTCTAGTGTGCTCACCTCTGCACTTCCGCCCCCATTATGACCGACTTCCCGACCATCGAAAAAAAAAGCAAAGAGCGGAATTTCGCTCAAGAGGCCACCTCACCGGTAAAAACACGAGAAACAGGATAGGTGTGCCCCGTTTCCACCAGTGGGCAATTTCAGCCCCACGGAAGCATACATAGATGGAAATGGTATTCACCCTAACGAACCATGTAAGGTCGTTCAACTTTTTGCGGCACTGTGTGCCAGTCCTGGGCACAGTGCCTGCAGCAGACACCTCCTGCGCTATCTCCCTCCACATTCTCTTAAACACAGGAGAGAGTGGTCTGGCTCCCCCAGCAAGAAGGAGTGAGGCTCACCTCCTCTCCACTGCATGGACTAAGGCAACACTTGTCTCATGGCTGAAGCGACTGGCACACTGCCCTCTCCTGATTCTCTATCTCAGCAGAAGTGGCTGAAGTAGGTCGTTTTTTTTACACACATGTGCGCAGGAAGCTACCATGCTCTGCATTAGCATTTGCAAACGGAAAAGAAAAAAAAAGAAAAATTCACTGCATATCCACAAAATGGACCCTTCCTTTAATGGCAAAAGTTTTGGCTCCAGAGCACAAAGTCAGTCATGCAACGCCTGACTTAACGCCAACATTCCTCCAGATGACTTTTTTGACGAAACTTCAGGTGCAAAATTTTACGCCCTGCCACAATTAACCCCCAAAATCCAAAAAGCTGAAAATCCAGCCCATCGCATTTAGCAACATTAGAGGTAGCTATTCCTTTTAGGTTATTAAGACATGATTGCTATAAATATTCAGAAATGTTTGATAATCAGTGATGGGCAGTGACTCCAATATCATTTCTATGTGCTGCCAGTAATTACCTTGTGGTAAATTGGGTGAAATTATGTATATTTAAAATCTTAACATCCATAAATGAATCAATTTATTTATTTTTTATTGATGATTTTTAAAAGAAAACTAACTGTTCCCGGACCTCCACCATTGTTACTCCAAACCACGTTTTGGAAGTGGGCTTGCACAAGCAAGCAGAGAAAACTATGTCACACTTGATTGATTCTCAATAGGCGTCTATTGATATGGAGCCAAAAATGTTTTGGAAATAGCAAAATTCAGGTTTTATCTTCGCAACACCAGTGAATTTTCTATCATCCGCTAGAGTGCAGCATAGTTATATGCAAACCGTAGGCAAGTGATGTCGACGGGCTGTTTTTATCCTCGTCACATCATTACTGATCCAGCAATGGAAAATAAACCTTTGGTTCTGTCTGCTGTAGTTTATTCCTTCTAATTGGCCATTTTCAACTACATTGTGCTAAATGTTGCTTCTTAACCTTAAATTTGCTCCATGATTATATATTTTTTTTAAATTAGTACCCAATCATATTTCAGTAAAAATAATCTGAGACATCTGGCTGTCAGTTCCTCACCCATCCCCACTATATGCTTCTAAAATAAAATTTAACACACAACAGATTCACCTGTAAATGTTCCCTCCCATCTTCCATAAATGGGATGATGCACCCAACAGGTTTCTGAACATCATGAACAATTGCTACCCCACCAATTGCCTCCCCATGTTCTTGAGGCTCAATATGAGGGTTAGAAGTAAACCAACAAAATGCAAATGCAGGTATTGACCTCCAGTATAAGAGACTATAAAGGAGCGTGCTGTCTGGTATTTTCTAACCGGGCCGAGCTGTAGGTTCATGAGGCCTGCACTGTGCGCTTGTGTTGAAAAAGACACATTTCAAAAAGGATTTCTTGGTCCAAAAATGTTTGAAGTGGTAATAGGAACATAGAATTGCTAGACGCAAAAAACCAAGGTATATCTAGTTTGCCTTCTATCATCCTGGTAGTCACATGATACAATGATAAGGATGCGTCTATTTTTACTAACTGAATTGCAACCGTTTATTGGCTCTCCATTATCACATGACCAATTGCCGATTGGGTCCCCTTGGAGGATAAACCACACCCAGAAGTTTCTCTGGAATGTGCGAATGGAACCGCCCAGCCTAACTTTGCACATTGTAACATGATCCATTTTGACTTCAGAAATCACAAAGGACACATCCCTCCCCAGCCAGCAACCTTACCCCTTGCCCCCCTCCCCCTCCCTCACCATAGATGGGGCATTGTGTACGGATTGTTAACAGGTTTATTGGGTTTGGAGTGAATAGTTACAGGGTTGTGACTTCTGGATTTCATCCACTCCAACGATGTCCTTTGTAGGGGGCTGTAAGAATGTGATCCGTCTTTCCTGAGTTCCCTTTCTCCCCTCCGATCCCCCCCCCCACTTGTGTCTCTCTCTCCACCCCCCCCCCAGACTCTCTCTCCCTCTCCCCCAATCTCTAGCCCTCTCTCTCCCTCCCCCAGTCTCTCTCCCTCTCCTTCCCCCCAGTCTCACTCTCTCTTCCCCAGTCTCTCTCTCTCCCTCTCCCCCAGTCTCTCTCTTCCCCTATTTGTCCTAACCCTCACTTCTGTGCATGCGTCGGGAGATGCATGCACAGAAGGGAGACGTACTACAAATAGTTACCCCGCAATGATAATGGAGTTGTTGACTAACATAGCAACCAATCACTATCAATTAGTCTACTACAGATGCATATATGAGACAAGTGGTGGAAAGCTTTCAACACCACGGGCCGGATTTTCGAGAAGTTAGCGACCGTGTTTTCACCGCGATTTGACCCTCCGTGGTGGAAACCTGGTCATAAAGCCCGGGTACCTGTTTGCAGCGGCGCTTTCAAGTACCGCCGGGGAGAGGTGCGCCGACATGCAACGACACAGATTGCATTTGCATCCAATTTTCGGCTCTCTCCCAACCCGTACGCCGCACCCAGAATACTAACAGGTCAAACATGTTGGTGCAGCCCTGTCAGCAGCGGTAAGTATGAAAACCTGCAAAAAAGATAAGTTAAAGTTTTTATTTTTTAATTCTTTTTCAGTGATTTGCTAGCTAAGGGTTTTGTGAATGTTTTTTGCAAGTTTTTTCCCCCTCCCAAGGCCTCTCTCGCAATGCTCTTGGCCCCAGACTAAATTTGGCGAATCTTCATGGAACACCCTTCTACCCCTGCCCCCTTACATAAAACCCGAAAGTTCGGCCTAAAAACGGTAGCGCAACGTAAACGTTAGTTTTCACATATCGCTACCATTTTCACCAAAAAAACCCGAAAGGCGAAAATCCGGCCCCATGGGTCTAAAGTCATCTGTTTCATCCCTCTCCCTGCCCTCTGTCTGAGGCTGAACCAGATCGTTCACAACCTTGGCGTCCTATTTGACCCTGAGTTGAGCTTCCGACCCCATATCCCTCCAACACCAGGTGCGGCCTACTTCCACCTCCATAACATATCCCATCTCTGCTCCTCCCTCAGCTAATCTGCTGCTGAATCCCTCATCCATGCCTTTGTTATCTCTAGACTCGATTATTACAATGCTCTCCTGGCTGGCCTCCCACCTTGCATCCTCCATAAACTTTGGCTCATCCAAAACTTTGCTTCGCTATCCTAACGCACACCATGTCCCATTCACCTATCACCCCTGTGCTCACTGAACTACATTGGCCTTCAGTTCAACAACGTCTCAATTTAAAAATTCTCATCCATGTTTTCAAATCCTTCCATGTCCTTACTGCTCCCTATCTCTGTAACCTCCTCCAGCCCTACAGTTAGAATTTTGGGGTTCTGGCCAATTAACACTTTCACTCTTAAGTTCTGAAAGATTCAACTTGACCCGGATTAGTGACAGTGATTATATTTTATTCAATGTAAATGAGACTTGATATATTACAGTATCTGAATAGTAGTTAAACAAGGCGCAATCAAGAGTTATATTACCCTTAATGCCCTGGCGACCTCCATGAGTTTACCCCACTCCGGGCTGTGCCTCCAGTTTCCTCCGTGTGGTGTGACACGTGTGG
This sequence comes from Pristiophorus japonicus, assembly GCF_044704955.1. Lineage (NCBI taxonomy): Eukaryota > Metazoa > Chordata > Chondrichthyes > Pristiophoridae > Pristiophorus > Pristiophorus japonicus. Next base: position 404,486,217 of record NC_091977.1, read on the forward strand.
TTTCTCCACCAGCCCATCCCTCCTTGTTTCCGTATCTTTTGGAGGGCCCCAAGCCCTCGGTCAAATACAACTACACTCTTTGTGCCTGAGAGACCCCTTCTTATACCGTTACTTTGAATTCAAACCTATGGAGCTTTGCTAGACCTATCACTGGTTGACACTTAACCTTCCTTTCTGTCTTCATAGAGTCTCTCGTGTCACCTGACGATCTGCAGTCCTTCCATTCTTTTACTTTGTTTCATAGCAGTTCAGTTATTCCAAGAACCTTGGATGACATGCAGGACCCTTTCCTATCTGTCTGCTTTGCTATCTTATCAGTCTAGTTGCAGTTCCCAGCCCTTTTCCAAGGTCCTGCTGCAATATTTCAATTCACTATTGTTCAGTTATATGTAGTGTGATAAATATTTGCTCTTTATTTAGTCAAGGTAGCCATTATTTTCCTATCTACCCTTGTAAGTTAATTATGGTTGTCTACATATATAAAAAACAAGTATTAATAAGCAAAATGACTATAATCTTACACGACAATCCTCCAAGATCTCTGTGTGCCTCCAATTCTGGCATCTTGCGCATTCCCGATTTTCATTGCTCTAGCAGTCAGCTGCCTAGGCCCTAAGCTCTGACATTCCCTCCCTAAACCTGTCCACATCTCTACCTCTCCTCCTTAAAATTGCTCCTTAAAACCTGCCTCTTTGGCCAAGCTTTTGGTCACCTGTCCTAATATCTCCTTATGTGGCTCTATGTCAAATTTTGTTTGATAATGCTCCTATGAATGTTTTGTTACATTAAAGACATCATAGAAATGAAAGTTGTTGTTCCTCCCAAGCATATGTCATGTCTCAAATTATTCATATCTTGTCTCCAAAAATATTTGCCTGGATCTTGCAGTGGGTATGACAGCGTACACTGAGAGTATACCGTCATGCTGCCTTTGAAATACACCGCAAATTCGGGATTTCCACATGCGCCTCCGCGTGCGCTGAATCCTGAACTTGTGATCTGTCAAGGTACACCTTGACCAATCATCTACACTGCTGAGGAACTCACAATTACTGGCGCATAGTTAGGCTCTTTGCCCACCAAATGCACAGCAATTGCAGACAAAACTCTTATGGTTGCTGAAAGTGTAGGAGCCTGTTTTACAAAGTAAAAGAAGATCTGCAGTTGAAAAATCACCACTTTGCATTTCCCCAATATCAAGACAAATGACAGGATAGAACCGTTTACAATCCTATCAATCAATTTTGATTGGAAATGCATTGCAAAATGATTAGTCTGCCCTTACATGTTTTCTTAACAATGCTACAAAGCAATTTGAGGAGTATATGGGCTAGACTTTCCATTATTGTGCAGATTACCCAAAAATGTGCGTTATTTCCAGTGTTGCCATTTATTATGGGTTTTGAGATCGCCAGATTATCGCCCATTTTCAAAACCCTTAGTTTCCACTTTATAAAATGGACATTAGCAGGAGCGATGTGAAATGGGCGTTAGCGGTAATTTTTTTTTCTTCTGCCGTAAAATGTTGGCTCCATAGCAACGCCATAGCAACGGTCTTTTCCCGCGTTTCAGGAGGTCAGGGGGCATCAATACATGCGTAGAAGTGGAGAGTGAGAGCAGAGAGGAAGTGAAAGCTTATGTGGGTGTGTAGTCTGGTTCTTTGTGGTTTATTTGGCTGTTGTGGGAGCTAATAAAGATTTTTGTGATGAGTGAGAAGAAATTAGAGCACTATTTAATTTGGTCACACAGAAATATTGGCAAAAAATAAATAACGTGGAAGGCATGGAGGAGGCAAGACAGCACATTGTGGAGGCGGAGGAGGCTGGTGAGGGCAGTGGAGAGGAAGTGGAGTTGGGAGGATGAAGACAAGCTAGGAGATTCTCCGACAAGGCAAATGCTGCCCTCCTGCAGAAGGTGGAGTCATGTTGGGGTCAATTGACCCGGGGTAGGCGTGGGAAGCCCAACCTGAAGGTTTACCAGAAAATTTGGGCCGAGGTAGCTGAGGCGGTCTCATTGGTGATGCATGAGGTGCGTGAGGGCAACCAGTGCCGCAAGCGCTGGAATGACCTTGTCGGCTCCAGCAGAGTAAGTATTACGTTTATTTACATTTACTTATATAATTATATAATTGGAATTGTAAGTGTAATGAGTGAATGAATTCAGATCTGATGTATTGCAGTTAGACCGGGAATGTTTTACTCAAAGCTTATGTTTACGGTGTATATCTTTAGGTTAATAATGATAATAATATTTATAACATCTGTCGGTTATGTGTTGTATCAGTATCTGTGACAGTACCTAGCAATGATCTTACGCAATGATCTTATGCTATGTTGTGACGTTGTTAGATTTTGCAGAAGAAGCTTTCAAAGAATAGGGCTGAGCAGCGGCGCACAGGTGGCGGTCCACCAGTCATGTGCAAGCTGACCGACCTTGAGGAGCGGGCATTGGCACTAGTGGGGATGCCATGCATGCAACAGCAGAACCTGATGTGATGCCATGTAAGTAAAGTGTACACCATTACGTGATGTAAAGTCAATTGATGCCACACCCATTAATATCCAAACAATATATATTAGATGACTGATGAAAGTGTTATCTAATTAATGATGGGCTCATGAAAATCATTGTAATGCAGAATTTTGTTATGTTCATTAAATGTGATGTCTGTGATTATTTTAAAAGCAGTAGTGCTGTTCTCGTGCATATGCTGTGTGTAGCGTTTGAATCACCCTGTGACCCTAGAATCCCCTTCTCCTCTAATAACCTCATTTATGTTTTGTAGCTCAGCCAAAAGCGCAGTTACAGGCAACAGCACCGAGGCAAGGTGCCGATTCGGTGTCGGCGTCGGCAGGGATCGTCATTCTGGTGGTGAGGAGCCCCGAATCTTGCCCGTGAAGCTGCAGGGTGCCCTCTCCACTGACGACAGTGCGGAGTTTGAGAAGCCTGTAGCGACAAGCTCCATCGTGCCAACTACACCGATTACATTTAGTGCTCCTGCGGCCTTCACCGTGGAGGTAGCAGTGCCAAGCACTTTGTCGCAGGGCACCCCAAGTGTCTCCATGGCGGTGCCGTCCCGCGGAAGTTGGTTCGACGCAGCAGGACTGCTTCACGAGCTGCAGATCTAAGCGGGGACATGATTAATTTGTCCAGGAGGAGTGTTGACATAGGTCAGCAGATTCTCCAGACAATGGGGGGCATATCCCAACAGCTGGCCACAATATCCGCGACCATGACAGAGTACGTGCCGTGGATGGCGGTGGCCCTGGAGGTGATAGCCAGGAACACTGGTGCCACAGGGCTACCAGTGTTCCTGGAACACGGCACTGAACCCCAAGGTGCCGCACCTCCATTGCCAATGACACATGCGAGCCAAGAGGAAACTCTTGCTTCTAGCTTGGAGGACGTTCCCTCCTCGGGAGCATCCTCTCCAACATCCGGGCAACCAGCGGATCTGCCGTTATCCCCCCCAATGAAGCAGCGCCTGAGGAGCACTGCGGCAAGGTGGCTTGGAGTCGGGAGGGGAAGGGGAAGAGGTAGAGGTGGAGAGGAGAAGCGGGGGGGGGGGGCGAAAATGAAAGTGAGGTGCATGGCCGCACGGGTTGTAGTTGTGAGAGTATTGATGTTGTTGTTGTTGCTATTGAATAAATGTTGGGAGGTTTGGCGGAAGGGGGTAAGGGGAGGATGTACCTTGTTTTTTTACATTTGTGTTCTCTGTGTTTGAAGTCTTAGAAACATAGAAACAAAGAAAATAGGTGCAGGAGTAGGCCATTCGGCCCTTTGAGCCTGCACCGCCATTCAATGAGTTCATGGCTGAACATGCAACTTCAGTACCCCATTCCTGCTTTCTTGCCATACCCCTTGATCCCTCTAGTAGTAAGGACTTCATCTAACTCCTTTTTGAATATATTTAGTGAATTGGCCTCAACAACTTTCTGTGGTAGAGAATTCCACAGGTTAACCACTCTCTGGGTGAAGAAGTTTCTCCTCATCTCGGTCCTAAATGGCTTATCCCTTATCCTTAGACTGTGACCCCTGGTTCTGGACTTCCCCAACATTGGGAATATTCTTCCTGCATCTAACCTGTCTAAACCCATCAGAATTTTAAACGTTTCTATGAGATCCCCTCTCATTCTTCTGAACTCCAGTGAATACAAGCCAAGTTGATCCAGTCTTTCTTGATATGTCAGTCCCGCCATCCCGGGAATCAGTCTGGTGAACCTTCGTTGCACTCCCTCAATAGCAAGAATGTCCTTCCTCAAGTTAGGAGACCAAAACTGTACACAATACTCCAGGTGTGGCCTCACCAAGGCCCTGTATAACTGCAGTAAGACCTCCCTGCCCCTGTACTCAAATCCCATCGCTATGAAGGCCAACATACCATTTGCCTTCTTCACCGCCTGCTGTACCTGCACGCCAACTTTCAATGACTGATGTACCATGACACCCAGGTCTCGTTGCACCTTCCCTCTTCCTAATCTGCCGCCATTCAGATAATATTCTGCCTTCGTGTTTTTGCCACCAAAGTGGATAACTTCACATTTATCCACATTATACTGCATCTGCCATGCATTTGCCCACTCACCTAACCTGTCCAAGTCACCCTGTAGCCTCTTAGCATCCTCCTCACAATAGATGATATAAATGTTCTAAATTTGTTGTGGGGTGGGGTGTTTTGTACAATTATCAGTTTGAATTAATATACATATTAAATTTATTTTATTTAACATAACATTTTTGCTCATTTTCTCACATAAGACAGCTTCTCCCTGTAAGTGCGCCGGGTGTAAGTTCTCGTCCTCCTCCTCCTCCTCAGTCTGCCACCTCTTTGATAGAGCACATAATGCTCTTCAATATATCTTCTGCCATCACTAGTCTGCAGCATGTGCGTAGACTGAGAAATTACAGGCCCCATTACAATAACTATTAGTATTATACCTATTGTTCACAAACAATAAATTTACCTAGTAAAACAAATAAAATAATTTTAAATCATCCACAGTATGATAAGATGTTTGTTCAGATGTTCAAATCACCTTAAAATAACCCCAGATTACATCAAAACTCCCCAGAAGTTGAAGCAGCCTTTTATATGAAAAGTCCTCCGATTTACAACAAGGCGTCCATAGTGCTGGGTTAAATTCAGGTGAGCAACTTTTTCTCATAGTTTGTTTCGGCGAGCAATATTTTCGGCGATATGTGGGCAAGATGAGGAAAGTAACGTTCGGCGATCTAATAGGCGTTAGTTTCCATTTTTCTGACGTTTACGGCAGGAAAAAATGGACGGGCGGTATTATTAATTCTCGGCATTATTTAAATGCTGAAAGTAACGCTGCCCGAAAAAGTGAGCGATAAATGGGCGTAATTTTCCATTTTTTTCCTAAATGGGCGATATCTGGGCGTTATACCTCATCTCAGCATTAAAATGGATGTTAAGTGGCAGTAGCGATACAAAACTTATGGAAAGTCTAGCCCCAAATGTTTTGGCCGTTTACTTATATTTCCTCAAGAAATATTGGCAAATATATCTTTGTAATGAGAAACCTGATAATTAAACTTGGATTGTGTTTGACCCTTGTCTTTTGCTATAGCCAGAATAAATTATATAACAATTCTGAAGTTCTCAGTTATAAAATTTGTACCAAAACTATCTTTATTGAACTTGTTGAAATCAAATGATTCAAACGACAATTTATAATCGAACATACTGATGAACACATTTACACCTGCAGAATTGTCAAGTTAAAACACACTGTCAAAGCATAAGTAAGAGAGAAAGCAGACTACTCACTTAATAGGAACTGACTGCAGAGCTGTTTGAATTGTTTTTATGGATATACAGAGGAAGATAATCTCATTCATCCTGTGAGGTTTCTGTGTGATGAATAAAGCTTTTTGTTTTATGTTAGAACAAAGAATCCAGCAGACAGACAATTAGACGGTTTTAGGTTGATATATCATTAGCAAACGTATATTGTGTATGTTTTGGTAGAGGAAACATTTTTGTCGGTTGAGTTTCATTTTAATTACTTGGAAAGTTGAATAAGAAAAGAGAGACTTGCATTTGTTTAGTGCCTTTCACGACTACCGGACGTCCCAAAGAGAAATACTTTTTGAAGTGTAGTCACTGTTGTAATGTGGGAAGTTCAATAAAGTGAACATCTATCAGATTTCGGGAACAAATTCTGTCCTTTCAACTCAAAAATGGACAACATAACAAACTATATAATGCATCTATAACAAGGAAAATAGATTTATCTATTTCCAGTCTAAATGTCTGAATAATATATTTTAATCCTGAAAATTAACATTGAATATATGGCTGGGAATCTCTTTCTGAAGTTCAACAACATTACTTGTAGAAATGTTAAGCCTTTAGAAAAAAGAAAGAAACACTTGGATTTATATAGCAGCCTTTTACGACCACTGAACGTCTCAAAGCACATTACAGCAAATGAAGTACTTTTGGAGTGTAGTCACTGTTGTAATGTAGGAAACACAAGAGTCAATTTGCTCACAAGCAAGCTCTCACAAACAGCAATGCGACAATGACCATGGGCTAGAACCTCCACTTTTGTACTTATCGCCCAAAAATGGGTGTTATTTCCGGCATGGGTGTTAAAAAAGGGTTTTCTGATCACTGGCTTTGCGCCCATTCTCAAAACAACTAGTTTCCATCTTTGAAAATGGGCATTACTGCGAGCGATATCAAAAGGGCGGTAGCGTAAAATTTTTTTGACTTTCTGCTGGAAAGTGTGGCCGTCCTTTAGCAACAGCATGGCAACACTCGATTCCTGCGATGCAGGAGGTCATCATTATTGTGTTCCTAACACAGATGAGACTGCACACAGGGAGGTTAAAGTAACAGTGACCTCAGTCTTTATTAAGACACTCCAGAGTCAGGAACAGGCCTTAGGGGCCGGCTTATATACAGAGCCCCCAAGGGATGCTGGGATCCCTTGGGACTTCAGGGGATGTGCTCCCTGGTGGCGGAACATGGGAGTGCATGCTTTACAGATACACATCACACCCCCTAAAATCAAAGTGAAAACTATTTACAAGGTGAGGCGGTCGGGAGCCTTTCTTTCCCTGGTGGACCGCCTCGGTACAAATGTCTGTTCTGGCGTGTTGGCTGTGCCCTCGCTGGGGCTGGCATGTTGTTGGCCCTGCAGGGCTGTTGGGTGAGCCTGGCCTTGCTGGGCTGTTGGGCGTGATGGGTTCAATTTCCTGGTCCGGGGTGGTGTCGTTGATCCTTTGGGTGTGTGTTGTGGGCCCGAAAAAGGTGGTGTCTGCTGTGGGTTGTTCAGGGCAGTCTTTGAACCGCAGCCTTGTTTGTTCCAGGCGCTTTCTGCAAATTGTCTAGTTTGACTACAAGCTATCACCATGCCCACGATCCACTTGAGACCATGTCCATAGTTTTGCACATACACAGGGTCATTCAGTTCAATTTCCTGTGACACAGTGGCGCGACCATTGGTTGCATTTTGTTGCTGCCATCTGCTCTCTACCTGATCATGCAGGTTGGGGTGAACCAGCGAGAGTCTGGTTTTAAGTGTCCTTTTCATGAGTAGCTCAGCCGGGGGCACCCCTGTGAGCGAGTGGGGTCTCATGCAGTAGCTGAGCAGTACTCGGGACAGGCGGGTTTGGAATGAGCCTTCTGTGACTCGTTTAACGCTCTGTTTGATTGTTTGTACTGCCCGCTCTACCTGTCCAGGTTTAAACGGGGCCGAGGTGACATGTTTGATCCCATTGCAGGTCATGAATTCTTTAAAGTCGGCACTGGTGAAACATGGCCCGTTGTCACTGATCAGTATGTCAGGCAGGCCGTGGCTGCGAAACATGGCCCTCAGGCTTTCAATGGAGGCGGTGGCGGTGCTTCCCGACATTATTTCACATTCAATCCATTTTGAAAAAGCATCCACCACCACCAGGAACATTTTACCGAGAAACGGGCCCGCATAGTCAACATGGATCCTCGACCATGGTCTGGAGGGCCAGGACCACAAACTTAGTGGTGCCTCTCTGGGAGCGTTGCTCAACTGAGCACACACGCTGCATTGCCGTACACAGGACTCTAAGTCAGAGTCAATACCGGGCCACCACACGTGGGATCTGGCTATCGCTTTCATCATTACTATACCCGGGTGTGTGCTGTGGAGATCCGAGATGAACGTCTCCCTGCCCTTTTTGGGTAGCACTACACGATTACCCCACAACAGGCAGTCTGCCTGAATGGACAGCTTGTCCCTTCGCCGCTGGAACAGCTTGATTAGCTCTTGCATTTCAACGGGGATGCTGGCCCAGCTCCCATGCAGTACACAGTTTTTTACTCGGGACAGCAGAGGATCTTGGCTGATCCAAGTCCTAAATCTGGCGGGCCGTGACAGGTGATTTATCATTTTGAAACGCTTCCATGACCATCAATAAGTCTGCGGGCTGCGCCACAATCAACAAGTTTGCAGGCAGCGCCATTTCCACCCCCGTGGTGGACAATGGTAGCCGACTGAGAGCATCCGCACATTTCTCAGTGCCTGGCCTGTGACGGATGGTATAGTTATACGCTGATAGCGCAAGTGCCCACCTTTGTATGTGGGTTGAGGCATTAGTATTTATCCCCTTGTTTTCAGTGAACAGGGATATGAGGGGCTTGTGATCGGTTTCCAGCTCAAATTTGAGGTCAAACAGGTACTGCTGCATTTTCTTTACCCCGAACAAACACGCTAATGCCTCTTTCTCAATCTTGCTATAGGCCCTCTCGGCCTTAGATAGGCGACAGGTTGCAACTTCCCCGCAATGTTAGCTTGTTGTAATACACACCCGACTCCGTACGATGACGCATCACATGCTAGCACAAGTCTTTTACACGGGTAATACAATACAAGCAGCTTATTGGAGCATAATATGTTTCTGGCTTTCTCAAAAGCAATTACTTGTTTTTTTCCCCATACCCAGTTCTCACCTTTACGCAATAACACAAGTAGGGGCTCTAAGAGGGTGCTTAACCCCGGTAGGAAGTTACCAAAATACTTGAGGAGTCCCAGGAACGACCGCAGCTTCGTGATGTTCTGTGGCCTGGGCGCGTTCCTGATAGCCTCTGTCTTGGCGTCTGTGGATCGAATGCCGTCCGCCGCGATCTTTCTCCCCAAAAACTCCACTTCTGCTGCCATGAAGACGCATTTTGATCTCTTCAGCCGCAGCCCTACGCGATCCAGTCGCTGGAGGACCTCCTCCAGGTTTTGTAGGTGCTCGATGGTGTCTCGACCCGTGACCAATATGTCATCCTGAAAAACCATCGTGTGTGGTACTGACTTGAGTAGGCTCTCCATGTTTCTCTGGAAGATTGCTGCAGCCGACCGAATTCAAAGCAGGCATCTGTTGTGGATGAACAGTCCCTTGTGCGTGTTGATGCAGGTGAGGCCCTTTGAAGACTCCTCCAGCGCCTGTGTCATGTAGGCCGAAGTCAGGTTGAGCTTGGTGAACGTCTTGCCTCCTGTCAGCGTCGCAAATAGGTCGTCTGCCTTCGGTAGCCCGTATTGGTCCTGTAGCGAGAAACGATTAATAGTTACTTTATAATCGCCGCAAATCCTGACCGTGCCATCTCTTTTGAGTACTGGAACAATCGGGCTGGCCTACTCGCTGAATTCCACTGGGGAGATGATGCCCTCGCGTTGCAACCTGTCCAGCTCGATTTCCACTCTCTCCCTCATCATGTGAGGTACCGCTCGCACCTTGTGGTGAATGGGTCATGCCTCTGGGACCAAGTGGATCCACACCTTCGCCCCGGAAAAGTTTCCAATGCCTGGCTCAAAAAGGGAAGGAAATTTGTTAAGAACCTGGGTACATGAGGCCTCATCGACATGTAATAGCGCTCGGATGTCATCCCAGTTCCAGCGGATTTTGCCCAGCCAGCTCCTTCCAAGCAGTGTGGGGCCATCGCCCGGGACAATCCAGAGTGGCAGTTCATGCACCGTGCCCTCGTAGGTGACCTTGACCATGGCGCTGCCCAGGACAGTGATAAGCTCTTTGGTGTACGTTCTCAGTTTCGTGTGGATGGGGCTCAGGGCAGGTCTGAGTGTCTTGTTGCACCACAGTCTCTCACCATCTTTTTACTCATGATGGATTGGCTAGTGCCAGTGTCCAGTTCCATGGCTATGGGTAAGCCATTCAATTTTACATTTAGCATTATAGATGGACATTTCGTCAAAAATGTGTGCATCCCGTGTACTTCAGCATCTGCCTCCTCTCTCTGAGGCTCGAAATTGCTTTGATCCATCATGGACTGATCTTCCTCTGTCACGTAGTGGTTAGCAGGTTTTGCAAAGCTTGCAGCTCGTCTGCAAGCTCGTTGGAGCTGCCCCATTGTTCCACAGCTCTTGCAAACATACCCTTTGAAGCAGCATGAATAGGCTGAATGGAAGCCTCCACAACGCCAACAAGTTGTGAATTGCCTTACATTCATCTCTTGTTGCGGACTCTGAGTCATCTGGGTCACCTGAGGCCTGCTGGCAGTTGCAGACTCATGGTTTCTGCCCTTTACATTTCTGCTCGCAAACACAGTTCCAGTTAATTTATGAACATTGTTAGCACTTGTGTGCTGAGAGATTTGTTTGGTGGTATCACTGGTGGACATAAACGCCTGTGCTATTGCAATGGCCTTACTGAGGGTCAGTGTCTCTACAGTCAAAAATTTTCATAGGATGGTCTCGTGGCCAATGCCCAATACAAAAAAGTCTCTGAGCATCTGCTCCAGGTAGCCATCAAACTCACATTGTCCTGCAAGTCGTCTTAGCTCGGCGACATAGCTTACCACTTCCTGACCTTCAGATCGCTGGCACGTGTAGAACCGATACCTCGCCATCAGCACGCTCTTCCTCGGGTTAAGATGTTCCTGAACCAGTGTACGCAGCTCCTCATATGACTTATCTGTGGGGCAGAAGAATCTTCATGAGGCTGTAGGTCGGTGCCCTGCAGACCGTGAGGAGGACCGCTCTCCTTTTTGCAGCGCTTCCTTCTCTGTCCAGCTCGGTGGATACAAAGTACTGGTCTAGCTGTTTGACATAGGCTTCCCAGTCCTCACCTTCCGAGAACTTCTCCAGATGCCCACAGTTTGCTGCATCTTTGCGTTGGATTTGTATACTTGTCGCCAATTATTGTGTTCCTAACACAGATGAGACTGCACACAGGAAGGTTAAAGTAACAGTGACCTCAGTCTTTATTAAGACACTCCAGAGTCAGGAACAGGCCTTAGGGCCGGCTTATATACAGTGCTCCCAAGAGATGCTGGGATCCCTTGGGACTTCAGGGGATGCACTCCCTGGTGGCGGAACATGGGAGTGCATGCTTTACGGATACACAACAATCATCATCATGGGCAGTCCCTCGGAATCGAGGAGGACTTGCTTCCACTCCAAAGTGAGTTCTTTGATGCCTGAACAGTCCAATCCGAGAGCCACAGACCCTGTTACAGGTGGGACAGACACTCGTCGAGGGAAGGGGTCGGTGGAGCTGGTTTGCCGCACGCTCCTTTCACTGCCTGCGTTTGGCCTCTTCATGCTCTTTGCGTGAGACTCGATGAGCTTAACGCCCTCCCGGATATACTTTCTCCACCTCGGGCGGTCTTCGGCCAGGTTCTCCCAGGTGTTAATGGTGATGTCGCACTTTACCAGGGAGGCTTTGAGGGTGTCCTTATAACATTTCTGCTGTCCTCCTTTGGCTCGTTTACCATGAAGGAGCTCCGCATAAAGCATTTGCTTCGGGAGTCTCGTATCTGGCATGCGAACTATGTGGCCTGCCCAGCGAAGCTGATCGAGTGTGGTCAGTGCTTCAATACTGGGGATGTTAGCCTGGTCGAGGACACTGATGTTGGTGCGCCTGTCCTCCCAGGGAATTTGCAGGATCTTGCGGCGACATCGTTGGTGATATATCTCCAGCGACTTGAGGTGCCTTCTATATATCGTCCATGCCTCAGATCCATGCAGGAGGGCAGGTATTACTACTGCCCTGTAGACCATGAGTTTGGTGGGAGATTTGAGGGCCTGGTCTTCAAACACTCTTTTCCTCAGACGGTCAAAGGCTGCCCTGGCACACTGGAGGTGACGCTGAATCTCCACATCAATGTCTGCCTTTGTTGCTAAGAGGCTCCCGAGATATGGGAAATGGTCCACGTTGTCCAGGGCCGCGTCGTGGATCTTGAAGATTGGAGAGCAGTTCTGTGCGGCGATGACAGGCTGGTGCACGACCTTTGTCTTATGGATGTTAAGCGTAAGGCCCATGCTTTCATATGCCTCAGTGAATACATTGACTACATCCTGGAGTTCAGCCTCTGAATGTGCACAGACACAAGCGTTGTCCGCATACTGCAGCTCAATGACAGAGGTTGGGGTGATCTTGGACCTGGCCTGGAGGCGGCGTAGGTTAAACAGCTTCCCACTGGTTCTGTAGTTTAGTTCCACTCCAGCGGGGAGCTTGTTGATTGTGAGGTGGAGCATGGCGGCGAGGAAGATTGAGAAGAGGGTTGGAGCGATGACGCAGCCCTGTTTGACCCCGGTCCAGACATGGATTGGGTCTGTAATGGATCCGTTGGTAAGGATCACGGCCTGCATGTCATCGTGAAGCAGGCGAAGGATGTTGACAAACGTTTGGGGGCATCCGAAACGGAGGAGGACAGTGTCAAAGGCCTTTGTAAGATCGAAAAAGGCCATGTATAAAGGCTGGCGCTGCTCCCTGCATTTTTCCTGCAACTGTTGAGCTGCAAAGATCATTTCTGTTGTGCCCCGTAGGGAACAAAATCCGCATTGTGATTCCGGGAGGAGCTCCTTGGCCACAGGGAGAAGACGATTGAGGAGAACTCGAGCGACAACTTTCCCAGTGGCTGAAAGCAAGGAGATTCCCCTGTAGTCGCCTCAGTCGGACTTGTCCCCTTTTTTAAAAATGCTCTCAATCATTGCATCGCTCAGATCTCCCGGCATGCTCTCCTCCCTCCAGATTAGAGAGATGAGGTCATGTATCCGTGCCAACAGCGCCTCTCCGCCATACTTTAGCACCTCAGCAGGGATTCCATCTGCACCCGTAGCCCTGTTATTCTTGATTTATGGCTTTGCCTACCTCATGCAACGTTGGAGTTTCACTGAGTTGGTGGCGGGTCGCATGCTGCGGGATGGAGTTGAGAACACTCGAGTCAAAGGCAGAGTCTCGATTGAGGAGATCTTCAAAGTGCTCCTTTCATCGGGCCCTGACAGCCTCAGTGTCCTTGATGAATGTTTCCCCGTTCTTGGCCAGGAGTGGGGTGGGGCCTTGGGAATTTGGAACGTAGCTGGCCTTGACTGCAGTGAAGAATCCTTGCATATCGTGGCTGGCTCTATAGGGCTCCCTTAGCTGGGTCTCTAAGTTCCCCGGCATTAACTTTTTTGCGGAACTGCTTCTGCTGTCCCCTCTGCTTTGGGGCAATGTTAATGTTGATGATGGATCGGATTAGGTGGTGGTCCGTCCACAAGTCATCAGCTCCTGTCATGGCACGGGTGATGCGCACATCCTTGCGATCCCTGACTCAGACGATGAAATAGGCAAGCAGGTGCCAGTGTTTGGAGCGAGGGTGTTGCCACGATGCCTTGTATTTGTCCCTTTGGCGGAACAGGGTGTTGGTGATGAGGAGTTCATGTTCTAGACATTTTGTCAGGAGTAGGGTACCGCTGGAGTTGGCTTTCCCTACCCACTCTCTGCCAATCACGCCTCCCCAGAGGCTGTGTCTTTGCCGACCCTGGTATTAAAATCACCCAGGAGGATCAATTTGTTGCCCGTGGGGACGCGGGACAAGGATGTATCAAGGTTGGAATAAAAACCCTCTTTAGCCTCATCCATTGCATCGAGTGTTGGGGCCTACGCACTGATGACTGTGGTGCATTGGTTCCGAGATAGGGTAATACGGAGAGTCGTGAGGCATTCGTTAACCCCACAGGGGGAGTCTTTGAGGTAGTCGACCAGCTCATTCTTGACGGCAAAGCCGACTCCATGAAGGCGGCGTTCTGCCTCTGGTTTCCCTTTCCAGAAGAAGATGTAACTTCCACCGTGTTCCTTCAACTGCCCTTCCCCTGCCCGTTGGGTCTTGCTTAGGGCAGCGATGTCAATGTCAAAACATCTGAGTTCCCAGGCAACTATGGCGGTGCAGCGTTCCGGCCTGTTGCTGTTGGGATTGTCCATGAGGGTCCTGACGTTCCAGGTCCCGAACTTCATACTGACGAAGTGGAAGATGCCTGTGCGTGAGTTCTTTTAACGCGGGGTGGCCGCTGCACACCGGCAACCACACGGGCTTAACAGAGCAAGGTCTTGGTCCAGTGGCAAGGGGGTCCAAGACAACTGGAGACCAGGCACAGCTCGATAAGCCTAATTGCCTACGGTGAAGTGTTGGCCGCAAGCTCGGCACCGGGCAGCGCCATTGATGGTAGATGGCCCGAGGCTAGATTGGGGGGCAGGCATTCGGAAGGTGACTTCCAAAGTCATTTTAAAAGTTAAAAGTTGATAAAGATTCCCAATTTATTTTAAAAGTTTCTAAGAGTTGTTTAAAAAGTCTAAGATGTGAATCAATAATAGGTTATAAAAGTTTCCCCAGTTTAAAAAGTTTCTAAAGATTGTTAAAAAGTCACGGATGTAGATCAGTAATAGATGTTTAAAAGTATTTCAATTAAAAGTCTAAAATGTAAATTTTAAAAGTTCTCCCAAATTGTTTAAAAAGTTTAAAAGTTGATTAAAAATTTAAAAATTAATTAAAAGTTGGCGAGAAGTTTCAGACGTTGGGTTGAACGCCGCCGCCGCGGTCCCTTCGGCCGGTTCCACATTCCCGCCATCTGTCAGCACAATGAGCACCTGGTTAGCAACCACAGGGATGTGGCCTGGTGTGGAGTCCTTTCAGTCGGGATGGCCCGGGACCAGTGTGGAGTCCTTTCGGCTGGCACGGGATCCCTTCGGCCCAGGATAGAAGCGGCTGGGGTCCCTTCGGCAACTGCAAGGTAACGTTTATTTGTTGTCCCGCTGGGGCAGCTGAGGGCCCGCTGTGTGTTGTCCCGCTGGGGCGGCTAAGGGCCCGCTGTGTGTTGTCCCGCTGGGGCGGCTAAGGGCCCGCTGTGTGTTGTCCCGCTGGGGCAGCTGAGGGCCCGCTGTGTGTTGTCCCGCTGGGGCAGCTGAGGGCCCGCTGTGTGTTGTCCCGCTGGGGCAGCTGAGGGCCCGCTGTGTGTTGTCCCGCTGGGGCAGCTGAGGGCCCGCTGTGTGTTGTCCCGCTGGGGCAGCTGAGGGCCCGCTGTGTGTTGTCCCGCTGGGGCGGCTGAGGGCCCGCTGTGTGTTGTCCCGCTGGGGCCCGGGACCGGTGTGGAGTCGTTTCGGCCCGGGACAGAAGCGACCGGTGCGGGGTACCTTCGGTCCGGGATAGAAGCGGCAGGCGCAGGGAGAGAGGGGGGTGGGGGGTCCCTCAAGTATTGTACTTGAGCTGTTGTGACCTTAGTCCCATTTATTGTAACTCCAGATGTTGCTGCTGGCTCTCATGTGGTTGGCAATGGGGGTGCGGCACCTTGGGGTGCTGTGTGGCGCTCCGGGACCACTGGGAGCCCTCTGCCACCAGTGTTCCTGGTTACCAGCTGCAGGGCCTCCTCCATCCCTTCCGTGTTATATCTTAATTGTTGGACAAAAACTCGGTGCCAACTATGTTCTTGGGTGCTTAGTAAGCTTTTTGTTACTGGTGAATCTCGGTCAAGGGTCATCATGACATGCGCAGAAGAGGAGACAGAGAGGGAGCTCAGAGGCACTGAAAGTGTTTGTGGCTGTGGTGTGTGCTTGTCTTGCTGTTGAGGGAGGCACGACGGAGATTCACCAGTAGCACAAAGCTTACTAAGCATCAAGAACATAGTTGGCACCGAGTTTTTGTCCAACAATTAAGATATAACATGGAAGGGATGGTGGAGGCCCTGGAGCTGGTAGCCAGGAACACTGATGGCAGAGGGCTCCCAGTGGTCCTGGAGCGCCGCACTGTACCCCAAGGTGCCGCACCCCCATTGCCAACCACATGAGAGCCAGCAGCAACATCTTGTTTCTGGCTCGAAGCACGTTCCCAGCTCGGGACCGTCCTCTCCTGTATCCGTCCAAGCAGCGTTTCGGCCGTCACCCTCCCCCCACCCCCCACCCCCATCCCCGACCAATGAAGCATCGCCTGAGGACCTCCTCGGCCAGGCGGCTTGGAGTAAGGAGGGGAAGGGGAAGGAGGAGAGGTGGGGAGGAGAAGCAGCGGGGGGGCGGGGGGGGAGCGTGGGGTGGGGTGGGTTGGTTTGTACAGAAATACGGATGATTTCAGACTAATGTTCGGTTTAAATGTTTTTTATTTAACAAAATCTTGTAGCACATTGGCTCAGTTGGCTGCACCATTACACGCTGGTGATTCCTTAACATCAAAGAGTATAATCACACTTGTGCATGCATGCCTGTTTACTGTGTGATCTCTGTAACACTATTATGCCACAATGAATGTACCCTTACACTGTACAACAGAGGGTGCTGCTGCTGGAGACTGCAGGTAACCCAGTATAAAAAGGAACTCACATCTTGTTGTCCTCACTCAAGAGCTGCAAATAAACGACTACAGGTCTACACTGTTTAAGTATCATACCCTGCCTCATGGAGTCATTACTAAAGGTGCCTACATACACAGCAACACTTAACTTCAATCAACTTAAACTTTAACTGTCACCAAGGTAATGCCAACCATTGATGTATGACCTGCACACCCAGCAGTGTGTCAGCCTTGTAAATAATACGAATGTTCTTTCAGGCAAAACGATCATTGATGAGCTCCTGATGTAAGGCTCTTGCAGCTATCATGCCACCAGGGGCCTTTTCATGCGGTCTACATGGGTGGGTGCATTGGGGGCGGGTGGGGAGTTCGAGGAGGTACGAGAGTTCATTGGAGAGGCCGATAAAAGGCACATCAGTCACAGTCGGGAAGCGAGAGTTCGAGAAGGCATGGGAGTTCATCGGAGAGGTCAGCCGGTGCAGCTGCAGCAGGGAGAGAAGGCAAAAAAGAAGAAAGAAATTGAAAGGTGACGTCACAGCCAAGGGGGTAAGCGATTGGTTGCTGATTGGTGAGCAGTTTTTCTTTTTCTTTTCTTTATCAGTAAGTAATCTTTTAGCATTGTTGTTGCCAAATTAAGTTAAGCTAAGGGTTAAGTCATGGCAGGAGAGCTCGGACACATGTTATGCTTCTCCTGTGCTATGTGGGAAGTCAGGGACGCTTCCAATGTCCCTGACGACTATATTTGTGAGAAGTGCATCCGCCTGCAGCACCTGACAGACCACATTGTGGCACTGGAGCTGCAGGTGGAATTACGCTGGAGCATCCATGATGCTGAGGATGTCGTGAATAGCACCTTTAGTGAGTTGGTCACACTGCAGGTAAAAAATACACAGCTAGATAGGGGAT
Source organism: Pristiophorus japonicus (assembly GCF_044704955.1). Lineage (NCBI taxonomy): Eukaryota > Metazoa > Chordata > Chondrichthyes > Pristiophoridae > Pristiophorus > Pristiophorus japonicus. The sequence continues at coordinate 404,503,672 of NC_091977.1, forward strand.
GGGTGACCAACAGGAAGAGCAGTGGAAGGAAGGTAGTGCAGCGGTCCCCTGCGGTCATCCTCCTGCAAAATAGATACACCGCTTTGTTACTGTTGAGGGGGTGATTCATCAGGGCAGAGCAGCAGCAGCCAAGTTCATGGCACCTTGAATGGCTCTGCTGCACAGGAAGGCAGGAAAAAGACTGGAAGAGCTATAGTGGTAGGGAATTCTATTGTAAGGGGAATAGATAGATGTTTCTGTGGCCGCAAACGAGACTCCAGGATGGTATGTTGCCTCCCTGGTGCAAGGGTCAAGGATGTCTCGGAGCAGGTGCAGGACATTTTGAAGAGGGAGGGTGAACAGCCAGTTGTTATGGGGCATATAGGTACCAACAATATAGGTAAAAAACAGGATGAGGTCCTACAAGACGAATTTAGGGAGCTAGGAGCTAAATTAAAAAGTAGGACCTCAAAAGTAGTAATCTCAGAATTGCTACCAGTGCCATGTGCTAGTCAGAGTAGGAATCGCAGGATAGCTCAGATGAATACATGGCTTGAGGCGTGGTGCAGAAGGGAGAGATTCAAATTCCTGGGACATTGGAACCGGTTCTGGGGGAGGTGGGACCAGTACAAACCGGATGGTCTGCACCTGGGCAGGACCGGAACCAATGTCCTAGGGGGAGTGTTTGCTAGTGCTGTTGGGGAGGAGTTAAACTAATATGGCAGGGGGATGGGAACCTATGCAGGAAGACAGAGGGAAGTAGAATGGGGGCAGAAGCAAAAGATAGAAAGAAGAAAAGTAAAAGTGGAGGGCAGAGAAACCCAATGCAAAAAGCAAAAAGGGCCACATTACAGCAAAATTCTAAAGGGGCAAAGGGTGTTAAAAAGACAAGCTTGAAGCCTCTGTGCCTCAATGCAAGGAGTATTCGGAATAAGGTGGATGAATTAACTGCGCAGATAGCAGTTAACGAATATGATGTAATTGGCATCACTGAGACATGGCTCCAGGGTGACCAAGGCTAGGAATTCAACATCCAGGGGTATTCAACATTTAGGAAGGATAGGCAGAAAGGAAAAGGAGGTGGGGTGGCATTGCTGGTTAAAGAGAAAATTAATGCAAACTAAGGAAGGACATTAGCTTGGATGATGTGGAATCTGTATGGGTGGAGCTACGGAATACCAAAGGGCAGAAAACGCTAGTGGGATTTGTGTACCGACCACCAAACAGTAGTAGTGAGGTTGGGGACAGCATCAAACAAGAAATTAGGGATGCGTTAAATAAAGGTACAGCTGTTATCATGGGCGACTTTAATCTACATATTCATTGGGCTAACCAAACTGGTAGCAATGCAGTGGAGGAAGATTTCCTCGAATGTATTAGGGATGGGTTTCTAGACCAATATGTCGAGGAACCAACTAGAGGGCTGGCCACCCTAGGCTGGGTGATGTGTAATGAGAAAGGACTAATTAAGAATCTTGTTGTGTGAGGCCCCTTGGGGAAGAGTGACCATAATATGGTAGAATTCATTAAGATGGAGAGTGACCCAGTTAATTCAGAGACTAGGGTCCTAAACTTAAGGAAAGGTAACTTTGATGGTATGAGATGTGAATTGGCTAGAATAAACTGGCGAGTGATACTTAAAGGGTTGATGGTGGATAGGCAATGGCAAACATTTAAAGATCAGATGGATGAACTTCAACAGTTGTACATCCCTGTCTGGAGTAAAAATAAAACAGGGAAGGTGACTCAACCATGGCTAACAAGGGAAATTAAGGATCATGTTAAATCCAAGGAAGAGGCATATAAATTGGCCAGAAAAAGCAGCAAACCTGAGGACTGGGAGAATTTTGTAATACAACAGAGGAGAACAAAAGATTTAATTAGGAGAGGGAAAATAGAGTATGAGAGGAAGCTTGTTGGGAACATAAAAACTGACTGCAAAAGCTTCTATAGATATATGAAGAGAAAAAGATTTGTGAAAACAAACGTAGGTCCCTTGCAGTCAGATTCAGGTGAATTTATAATGGGGAACAAAGAAATGGCGGACCAGTTAAACAAATACTTTGGTTCTGTCTTCACGAAAGAAGACACAAATAACCTTCCGGAAATATAGGGGACCGAGGGTCTAGTGAGAAGGAGGAACTGAAGGAAATCCTTATTAGGCGGGAAATTTTGTTAGGGAAATTGATGGGATTGAAGGCCGATAGTCTGCATTAAAGAGTACTTAAGGAAGTAGCCCTAGAAATAGTGGATGCATTGGTGATCATTTTCCAACAGTCTATCGACTCTGGATCGGTTCCTATGGACTGGAGGGTAGCTAATGTAACATCACTTTTTAAGAAAGGAGGGAGAGAGAAAATGGGTAATTTTTGACCAGTTAGCCTGACATCACTAGTGGGGCAAATGTTGGAATCAATTATTAAGGCTGAAATAGCAGAGCATTTGGAAAGCAGTGACAGGATCGGTCCAAGTCAAGCACGTATTTATGAAAGGGAAATTCTGCTTGACAAATCTTCTCGAATTTTTTGAGGATCTAACTAGTAGAGTGGACAAGGGAGAACCAGTTGACGTGGTGTATTTGGACTTTCAAAAGGTTTTTGACAAGTTCCCACATAAGAGATTGGTGTGCAAAATTAAAGCACATGGTATTGGGGGTAATATAGTGACGGGATAATGCGTCCTTTAAAGAATGGCAGGCAGTGACTAGTTAGGTGCCGCAGGGCTCAGTGCTGGAACCCCAGCTATTTCCAGTATACATTAATGATTTGGCTGAGGGAATTGAGTGTAATATCTCAAGCTTGCAGATGACACTAAGCTGGGTGGCGGTGTGAGCTGTAAGGGTGACGCTAAAACGCTACAGGATGACTTGGACAGGTTAGATGAGTGGGCAAACGCATGGCAGATGCAGTATAATGTGGATAAATGTGAGGTTATCCACTTTGGGGGCAAAAACACGAAGGCAGAATATTATCTGAATGGTGGCAGATTAGGAAAAGGGGAGATGCAACGAGATCGAGATGTCATGGTACATCAGTCATTGAAACTTGGCATGCAGGTACAGCAGGCAGTGAAGAAGGCAAATGGTATGTTGGCCTTCATAGCTAGGGCATTTGAGTATAAGAGCAGGGAGGTCTTACTGCAGTTGTACAGGGCCTTAGTGAGGCCTCACCTGGAATATTGTGTTCTGTTTTGGTCTCCTAATCTGAGGAAGGACGTTCTTACTATTGAGGGAGTGCAGCGAAGTTTCACCAGACTGATTCCCGGGATGGCAGGACTGGATCGACTGGGCCAGTATTCACTGGAGTTTAGAAGGATGGGAAGGTATCTCATAGAAAACATATAAAATTCTGACGGGACTGGACAGGTTAGATGCAGGAAGAATGTTCCCGATGTTGGGGAAGTCCAGAACCAGGGTACATAGTCTAAGGATAAGGGGTAAGCGATTTTGGACTGAGATGAGGAGAAACTTCTTCACTCAGAGAGTTGTTAACCTGTGGAATTCCCTGCCGCAGAGAGTTGTTGATGCCAGTTCATTGGATATATTCAAGAGGGAGTTAGATATGGCCCTTACGGCTAAAGGGATTAAGGGGTATGGAGAGAAAGCAGGAAAGGGGTATTGAGGGAATGATCAGCCATGATCTTATTGAATGGTGGTGCAAGTTCAAAGGGCCGAATGGCCTACTCCTGCACCTATTTTCTATGTTTCTATGTTTCAGCATCAGCCTGATTGTCTGGGCCGATGTCAGCATCCGCCTCCTCATCCTCCTCTTCCTCTCTCTGGTGAGATGGCATGTCAGACTCATCAGGCAATTCTTGTCCCCACCTGATAGCTAAGTTGTGTAGCATGGAGCACACCACCACGAATTGAGCTAACTGCTCAGGGTGGTATTGGAGCTCGCCTCCTGAGTGGTCCAGGCATCGAAAGTGCTGCTTCAGCACTCCAATGGTTTTCTCTATGATAGTGCGAGTTGCTCTGTGGCTCTCGTATCGCCTCTCGGCTTTGGTGTGGGTGTCACACAGGGGGGTCATCAGCCAGGTGGCGAGGCTATATCCTTTGTCACCAAGTGACCAGCATTGATCTTGTGGCTGATTGTTAAACAAGTCAGATACAGTGCTCTCACACAGGATGTGAGCATCATGGATGCTGCCCGGAAATTGAGCATTCACTGCCAGTATAATTTGCTGATGGTCGACAACCAGCTGGACATTCAGGAAGTGGAATCCCTTGCTGTTCCTGAAAACCTCTGCATCCTGAAAAGGCTCCCTGCACCTTGGGGAAGTTTGCAATTCTGGAGAATCCGAGAGCCCTCTCACTCTGTGTCTTCCTGGTCATCGGGAAGCTGATAAAGTCCGTACTGCATGCATACAGGGCTTCAGTGACCTATCTAATGCAGCGATATGTGGCATGCTAACAAAGTACACAAATGTCGCCAGCTATGGCCTGAAAAGGATCCAATGCATAGAACGACAGTGCCGTGGTGACTTTGACCTCGACGGACAGTGTAGTACTGATGGTGCTGGCAGGCTGCAGATCTGCCCTGATCAGCTGACATACCTCAGTGATAACCTCTTTGTGGAAGCGCAGTCTCCGAAGGCGGGTGGTGTCGGGCAAGTCGAGGTAAGAATGCTTCTCCTTGTACTTGTGAGATTGTAACGTCTGGTCCTCCTCATCTATCTATCATTTCTTACATTGGGCACATAATGCAGTGGAGCGTTCCTTTGGCGATGTCAAGTCTGCTGCATGTAATTGGTCACCAAGAGAGGGTGAGAAAGGATAAGCCCCTTTGCAGTAGCTCTCTCTTTTCCACCGATTGGTCACAAACAAGGAATGTCCCGACGAAGACACCTCTTCAATTCCAATCGGTCACAGTGTTATGTTCAGATTAACTCCACAAGACTATATGCTGTAAGCTCAAACTGATGTGACCTTAGTCTCTTTAATCAAACTCCAGAGTGATGAAGCAGCATGTCAGACAACCTTTTATACTTGCTTGCATGAGGTGTGCAGGTGACCCTTGGGTCTCCAATAGGTGCGCCCCTTGGTGGCAAGTCTTGCACTATTACAAAGTTTACATACATAACATTACTTCCCCCGCCCCCCCCCCCCCCCAAAGTCTTAGATACAAGTTATTTACAGGTTGAGATAATCAGGGGCTCTTCGTTCCTGGGTTGATCGCCTGAGTTGAAATCCTGGCATGGGTGAGTTGGTCAGATCATTGCTGCACTGCAGCGCGGCTAGTCTGATCGGACTGTCGGGCATTGTGGGTTCATCCTCGTGATTGACCGCGAGGTCGATTGTGGTTGAGTGTGTGTTGGTGGATCAGTAATGGTAATGTCCTCTTCAAACTGCTATTGGTTGTCAGTGAATCACAGGTTGGTCAGATTCAAATGCTTCTGCACTTTTGTCCACTCAGAAGTTTGACAACAAACACTCTACTTCTCTCCTTGGCGAAAACAGTGCCAGCAACCCAATTGGGACCATGACTCCATGACTGTTATTAAGAACAAACACAGGGTCATTAGCCTCAATGTCACGCGATACAGCCGTATAATCGTGGTACATGTTATGTCAGTGACGCCGGGTTTCTACATGATCATTGATAACCGGGTGGACTAAGGAGACCCTGGTTTTGAGTGCTTTCTTCATTAACAATTCTGCCGGGGGAACCGCAGTAAGCGAGTGTGGTCACGTCCGGTAGCTGAGCAGAACCTGAGATAACCGGGTCTGCAGGGAACCGTCCGTCACACATTTCAGGCTCTGCTTGATAGTTTGGACTGCCCATTCCGCTTGACCGTTGGATGCGGGCTGAAACAGGGCAGACCTGACATGTTTGATACCATTGCGGGTCATGAACTTGTTGAATTCTGAGCTGGTGAAACATGGTCCTTTGTCACTAACAAGGACGTCGTACAAACCATGTGTGGCGAATATGGCCCGGAGGATTTCAGTGGTGGCAGTGGATGTACATGATATTATTACACATTCAATCCATTTAGAGTAAGCGTCCACTGCTACTAGGAACACCTTTCCAAGAAAGGGGCCAGCGAAATCTATGTGGCCCCTGGACCATGGTTTGGAGGGCCATGACCACAGACTCAGTGGGGCCTCCCTTGGTACATTGCTCAACTGTGAGCAAGTGTTATATTGGTGTATGCATGACTCCAATTCCGAGTCAATGCCGGGCCACTAAACATGTGACCTGGCAATAGCCTTCATCATGACTGTGCCTGGGTAGGTACTGTATAGGCCACGTATAAACGTTTCCCTGTTTTTTTTGTCAAAACCACGCGATTCCCCCATAGGAGACAATCCGATTGGATGGACATTTCATCCTTGCGTCAGTAAAACGGCTTAATTTCGTCTTGCATTTCCCCGGGAACAGCCGACCAGCTCCCATTAAGGATGCAATTTTTTTACTAGTGATAGCACAGGGTCCTGGCTAGTCCAGGTCCTGACCTGGCGAGCCTTGATGGGTGACCCTTCACTCTTAAAAGCATCCATTAAAAGAAACAAGTCTGCGGGTTGTGCTATTTCCACCCCGGTGGTGGGCAATGGTAGCCGACTGAGGGCATCAGCACAGTTCTCAGTGCCTGATCTGTGGCGGATTACATAATCATACACAGATAATGTTAGTGCCCATCTTTGGATGCGGGACGAAGCATTGATGTTAATACCTTTGATTTCTGAAAACAGCAAAGTGAACAGTCTGTGGTCGGTTTCGAGCTCGAACCCGAGTCCAAATAGGTATTGGTGCATTTTCTTAACCCCGGTTACGCATGCAAATGCTTCTTTCTCAACCATACTGTAGACTCTTTCAGCCTTAGCTAGACTTCTGAATGCATATGCCACCGGTTGCAGTTTGCCTGACACATTGGCTTGCTGTAACACACAACCGACCCTGTACAAAGATGCATCACAAGCTAGTACTAAACGTTTACACAGGTCATACAATACAAGTAACTTGTTAGAACATAGCAGGTTTCTGGCCTTATCGAAGGCTGTCTCTTGAGATTTACCTCAAACCCAGTCGGCACCCTTATGTCGCAATAAATGCAAAGGTTCCAGCAAAGTACTCAACCCGGGTAGAAAGTTTCCAAAATAGTTGAGGAGTACCAGGAACGAACACAGCTCCGTCACATTCTGTGGTCTGAGTGCATTCTTGATGGCCTCCGTCTTGAAGTCCATGGGTCTTGTCATGTATTTCACCATCTTGCAATGACTATAAGTATGTAACTGTAACTCATGCATACTTTACCTGTACCCTTGTAATGCACACCCCGACCACAGGGAGTGAGCTCCTCACCTGGGCTTCCAGGTATAAAAGGGGAGGTCCCACCCAGGATCAGCACTCTTCAGTCCTGGAAATAAAGTGAAGGTCACAGAGTGACCGTGTCTGATATATACATGCCTCGTGTGAGTTTGTAACAAGGCGCAAAGACACTACATCTGGCGACAAGAATCGGGAATCACCGAACCACGAGATGGCCACCGGTGGCACAGAGGAACGCTACTGTGTGGATGAGGACTGGGACGACTTTGTGGAAAGACTCCAGCAGAGCTTTGTCACAAAGGACTGGCTGGAAGAGGCAGCGGCTGACAAGCGGAGGGCGCATCTACTGACCAGCTGTGATCCACAGACGTATGTGCTGATGAAAGACCTGCTCGCACCCCAAAAGCTAGCGGACAAGTTCTTCGAAGAGCTCAGCCAGCTGATCAGTGAGCATCTCAAGCCGGCAAGTAGCGTACACATGGCCCGGCATCGGTTCTACTCTCACCGGCGTCAGGAGGGACAAAACGTCTCGGACTTCGTGGCGGAACTTTGGCATTTGGTCAGCCTCTGTAAGTTCTATGATGCATGCAGGGGAGGGATGTTAAGGGACTTTTTCATCGAGGTCATTAATCATGCCGGCATTTTCAGGAAGCTCATAAAGACTAAGGATTTGACTTTAGAAGAGGCAGCGTTGATAGCTCAGACCTTCATAGCAGGGGAAGAGGAGACCATGCTAATTTACGCACACAGCCCTGGTTTCAATGTTGCGATGAACCCGGGTGTTAATGTTGTAAAAAGGACACAGGACCCCACAGGCAGGCAAGGGCAATTCGACACCGTCCAGGCAGCAACTAGCTCCAAGGTGGGCCTGCAACAGGGACAATGGAAAGGGGATCGGCAATTCATGCCATCACGAGGAACAATGCATCCTGTGATACGACAATTAACACCCTCCATCAGAGTTCTTAGAAACAACCAAACGAGCCATCAGAGAGGAATGCCTGGGAATAGCCCTTTTGTTAACAGCAATCTCAGCTCATGTTGGAGATGTGGGGGTAGACACACTGCAAAAATCTGCAGATTCCAACTTTACACCTGTAGGATTTGTAATGTCAAGGGACACCTGGCCAGGATGTGCAAAAAGGCAGTTGCGAGGCTAGTCTGCGAGACAGACGAACCAGACGAGGGGTCTGAAATGCAGGATGAGGCCTGGGGAACAACCATGGATGCTGAAGATCAGAGAGTTCATGTGGCCAACGTCCACAGCTCATACACCAAAACACCACCCATGATGATGAAAGTCTTACTGAATGGCATTCCGGTGCACATGGAGCTGGATACCGGAGCTAGCCAGTCCCTCATGAGTGCCCAACAATTTGAGAGACTATGGCCACACAGAGCTAGCAGGCCCAAATTGGAACGCATTGAGATGCAGCTACGTACGTACACCAAAGAGATCATCCCAGTGCTGGGCAGTGCAAACTTGATGGTAACGCATAATGGATCACAGAACCGGCTGCCACTCTGGATTGTTCTGGGAAATGGCCCCATGCTCTTGGGGAGGAGTTGGCTAGCTGAGATGAATTACAAATGGGGAGATGTGCATGCCATTTCATCTGTGGAGCGAAGTTCATGCTCGCAGGTATTGCAAAAATTCGAGTCACTGTTTCAACCTGGTTTCGGAACGTTCAAGGGCACCAAAGTAGTGATACACATCACTCCGGACGCCAGACCAGTGCACCACAAAGCCAGAGCAGTGCCATACGTGATGCGTGAAAAAATTGAAAGTGAACTGGACAGGCTGCTCAGAGAGAGCATAATTTCGGCCGTTGAATTCAGCGACTGGGCAAGTCCCATTGTTCCTGTCCTCAAAGCAGATGGCTCGGTTAGGATTTGAGGCAACTACAAAGCCACCATCAACCGAGTGTCGCTGCAAGACCAATACCCGCTTCCGAGAGCGGAGGACCTTTTTGCCATGCTGGCAGGTGGTAAGCTGTTCACGAAGCTGGACCTCACTTCGGCCTACATGACTCAGGAACTGGCTGAAGAATCCAAGTTTCTGACCACCATCACGACACACAAAGGATTTTTTTTTACAATAGGTGCCCGTTTGGCATTCGTTCGGCAGCGGCTATCTTTCAGTGAAACATGGAAAGCTTGCTCAAGTCTATCCCTGGAACGATCGTGTTCCAAGACGACATCCTTATCACGGGTCGAGACACTGAGGAACACCTCCGCAACCTGGAGGAGGTGCTACGCCAATTGGAACGGGTAGGTCTGTGGCTGAAAAAGGTCAAGTGCGTGTTTTTGGCCCCAGAGGTCGAGTTCCTGGGCAGGAGGGTTACCGCAGACGGGATCCGGCCCACTGAATCAAAAACTGAGGCGATTCGCCGGGCGCCCAAGCCCGGCAACACGTCGGAATTGCGATCATTCTTGAACTATTTTGGGAACTTCCTGTCGAACTTAAGAACATTGTTGGAGCCGTTACACATGCTCCTCCGTAAAGGTTATGAATGGTCTTGGGGGGGATTGTCAAGAACGGGCTTTCAATAAGGCGAGGAACCTGCTGTGTTCCAACAAACTGTTGACTTTGTATGACCCCTGTAAAAAACTAGTTTTAACATGCGATGCGTCATCCTATGGAGGTGGGTAAATATTGCAGCAGGGTAACGATGACGGCCGACTCCAACGGGTGGCTTACGCCTCCAGGTCGCTCTCCCAGGCAGAGCGTGGATACGGCATGGTCAAGAAGGAGACACTCGCGTGTGTGTACGGTGTGAAAAAGATGCACCAGTACCTTTTCGGAAGACAGTTCGAGCTAGAGACGGACCACAAGCCATTAACATCCCTGTTGTCTGACAGCAAGGCTGTCAACGCTAATGCGTCAGCTCACATACAGCGATGGGCCCTCACGCTGGCTGCGTATGACTACATCATACGACACCGGCCAGGCACCGAAAATTGCGCTGACGCGCTCAGCAGGCTCCCACTGGCCACCACCGAGGGGGCGTCGGAGCAGAGCGCCGAGATGGTCATGGCCGTTGAGGATTTTGACACTGCGGGCGCCCTCATCACAGCCGCCAGATCAAACTCTGGCCCAACAGGGACCCCCTCCTATCCATGATAAAGAAATGTGTCCTGACTGGGGACTGGGCGCCCGCACACAGGGCGTGCCCCAAGGAAGTCAGGCCGTTTCAGAGATGGATGGATGAACTCTCCGTCCAAGCCGACTGCCTGTTATGGGGCAGCCGGGTAGTCATGCCCCAGAAAGGAAGGGAAGCGTTTATCAGTGAACTCCACAGCGAGCACCCTGGCATCGTGTTAATGAAGGCCATTGCCCGGTCACACGTGTGGTGGCCGGGGATTGATTCGGACCTGGAACACTGGGTTCGCAGGTGCACGACATGTGCCCAGCTGGGCAATGCCCCCAGGGAGGCCCCACTCAGTGCGTGGCCCTGACCCACCAGGCCATGGTCACGTATTCACGTGGACGATGCGGGCCCATTCATGAGAAAAATGTTCGTGATCGTTGTCGATGCATACTCGAAGTGGATCGTGTGCATTATATTGAACTCGTGCACGACATCCATCACTGTGGAGAGTCTGCATATGGTTTTTGCGACCCACGGCTTGCCGGACATCCTGGTCAGCGATAATGGCCCGTGTTTTACCAGCCATGAATTCCAGGAGTTTATGTCGGGCAATCAAGCAAGTCCGGACAGCACCGTTCAAGCCGACCTCCAATGGCCAGGCGGAATGGGTGGTCCAAGTCATAAAGCAGGGCATGCTACGCATCCAAGGACCCTCCCTTCAGTACCACCTATTGCGCCTCCTGCTGGCCTACAGGTCCCGGCCGCACTCACTCACGGGAGTCGCGCCAGAGGAACTCCTCATGAAACGCACACTCAAGACGCGGCTGTCCCTTATTCACCCAGCCCTGGCAGACATTGTTGAGGTCAAGCGCCAGTCCCAAACCGAGTTCCATGATCGAAACTCAAGGGGGAGGTGTACAGTAATAGATGACCCGGTATTTGTTCTTAACCATGCTTTGGGACCCAAATGGCTTGAGGGCACCGTAATTGGCAAAGAAGGAAACAGGATCATGGTGGTCAGACTAAACAATGAGCAGATATGCCGCAAACACTTGGACCAAGTAAAGACAAGGTTCAGTGCAGACACGGAGGAACCGGAAGAAGAGCATGATGAGATAGCACCCACACCACTGCCAGTGCACGAGCAACAAAGACAGCCCTCAGCATGCACAGTCCCTGCGGCCAGCCCGGACAGTCCAGAATCACCTCAAGTGACAGAGATGCATGCTGAGGCTCAGCTACCAGAGCCACAACTGCGGCGCTCCACGAGAGAGCGCCAACCACCCGATAGACTTAACCTCTGAAACTAAAAGACCTAATGGGGGAGGTGATGTCATGTATTGCACCATCTTACATTGACTATAAGTATGTAACTATAACTCATACATACTGTACCTGTACCCTTGTAATGCACACCCTGACCACAGGGAGTAAGCTCCTCACCTGGGCTTCCAGGTATAAAAGGGGAGGTCCCACCCAGGATCAGCACTCTTCAGTCCTGGAAATAAAGTGAAGGTCACAGAGTGACCGTGTCTGATAAATCCATGCCTTGTGTGAGTTTGTAACAAGGTGCAGAGACACTACAGGTCTGATGCCGTCTGCCGCAATCTTTCTCCCCAAAAATTCGACCTCTGGCGCCAGGAAAACACACTTGGAGCATTTCATCTTAAGTCCCACTCTGTCCAGTCGCTTTAGAACATCTTCCAGGTTGTGCACGTGTATGGTGGTGTCACAACCAGTGATCAGGATGTCATCGTGGAACACAACGGTGCACAGAACCGATTTCAGCAGAATCTCCATGTTTCTCTGGAAGATGGCAGCAGCCGAGCAAATCCCAAAAGGGCATCGATGGTATATGAACAGTCCTCCTTGTGTGTTGATGCACGTCAACCTTTTTGAAGATTCAGCCAGCTCCTGTGTCATGTAAGCAGAGGTTAGATCCAGCTTGGTGAACAACATCCCCCCTGCTAACATTGCAAACAGGTCCTCCGCTTTGGGTAGTGGGTACTGGTCCTGTAACGAGACTCGGTTGATCATTACTTTGTGGTGTCCGCAGATTCTGACTGTGCCATCGCTTTTCAACACTGGAACAATTGGACTGGCCCACTCGTTGAACTCGACTGGCGATATAATTCCCTCTCGTTGAAGTCTGTCCAGTTCGCTCTCGACTTTCTCCCGCATCATATATGGAACCGCTCGGGCCTTGTGATGAATGGGCCGTGCATCAGGGACTAGATGGATCTGCACTTTGGCGCCTGTGAAGTTGCCGACGCCTGGCTCAAATAGCGATGGAAATTTGTTCAGCACTTGAGCGCACGAGGCATCACCCACCAAAGACAGTGCTTTGATGTCATCCCAGTTCCATCAGATCTTTCCTAGCCAGCTTCTGCCGAACAGCATTGGGCCATCGCCTGGTACAATCCATAGTGATAAATTATGCACAGTTCCATCATACGATACCTTCACTGTCACACTGCCAATGACTGGTATGAGCTCTTGGGTGTAAGTGTGCAGCTTTGTTTGGATTGGGCTTAGTTTTGGCCTTTGTGCCTTGTTGCCCCACAGTTTCTCAAAAGCCTTCTGGCTCATAATTGACTGACTCGCCCCTGTGTCCAATTCCATGGAAACTGGAATGCCATTTAATTTGACTTTCAACATTATCGGAGGGCATTTGGTGGTAAAGGTGTGTATCCCATACACTTTCTCTTTAGTCTCGGGTTGAGTTGTCTCTCTTACTCGTTCAGCATGATCCGCGCCGGATCAGTCATCTTCTGCCGACTCTGCCACGTGGTGAGTCGCAGCACGTTTGTACATTCGCTGGAGGTGCCCCATTGTTCCGCAGCCTTTGCACACGTAGTGCTTGAATCGACATTGATGGGCTCTATGATTACCCCCACAGCGCCAACATGACGTTAATGAATTTGTTTTCACGCCCACGGCTACTCTGAGTCATCCTAGGTCTGGCCTCTGCAGGTGTGTAGGCCCTGCCATGTACAGTTCTGCCAGATGAAGGTGTTATTTTATGCACAGTACTTGCCGGTGAGCTTCAATGCTAAGATATCTGCTGAGTGTTATCATTCGTGGACATGAAAGCCTGGACTATCGTGATGGTCTTGCTCAGATCTAAGGATTCGGCAGACAGCAGTTTGCGAGGAATGACCTCATGGCCGATTCAAGCACGAGAAAGTCCCGCAACATTTCCCCGAAAACTCCAGCAAATTCGCACAGTCCCGCAAGGCATCTTAGGTCGGCAACATAGCTCGCCATGTCCTGGCCCTCGGAGCGATGGTGCGTATAAAAGTGATACCTGGCCATTAAGATGCTCTCCTTCGGCTTGAGGTGTTCCCGAACCAGTGTACACAACTCTGCATATGTCTCATCCGTTGGTTTCATCGGTGCTAGCAGATTTTTGATGAGGCCATATATCGTGGATCCACAAACGGTGAGGAGAATTGCCCTGCGCTTGACCACGTTACTGTCCGTATCCAGCTCGTTGGCCATAAAGTACTGGTCAAGACGCTCAACGAAGCCAATCATCACCCTCAAGAAATCTCTCAAGAATACCAACAGCAGCCATAACCGCGTTAAAGTTCGTGATCTATTACTCGTCGCCAATTGTTATGTTCAGAATATCTCCACAAGACTGTATGCTGTAAGCTCAAACTGATGTGACCTTAGTCTCTTTAATCAAACTCCAGAGTGAAGAAGCAGCATGGCAGACAACCTTTTATACTTGCTTGCATGAGGTGTGCAGGTGACCCTTGGGTCTCCAACAGGTGCGCCCCCTGGTGGCAAATCTTGCACTATTACAAAGTTTACATACATAACACACAGTATGGTCAAGATGTTTTTACAGATGTTCACATCAACTCCAACGACCTGCAGAGTACATCCAAACTCCGCCGAGGTTGAAGCACAGCAGCCTTTTAAAGGACGCGACATGTGATCTAGAACATGGCGTCCATAACGCTGTGATTCGTTCCGGTTAGTTCCACGTTTTGTGGGCGGTTTTTGGGGCGAGCGATATTGTGGGCAATATGTGTGCGAGGTGGTGAAATTGACGATGGCCGATCTTCCTGGCCGCTAGTTTGGGTAAATATGCTCTTTACGACAAAAAACAGTGGGCAGGTGTTAATATTGAATCTCGGCATTAATTCCATGCGGAAAGTAACGCTGGGTGATATTATGGGCGTTGATTTCGCCCATTCTGCTGATTCCGCCCCAAAAAAGTGGGCGGGTGGTAATATTTTTTCCTGCGTTAAGCACATGGGGAAAGTAACGCTCAGCGATAAGTTTCTGAAAAATGCCCGCCAGTTTCCATTTTGTGCCAAAATGGGTGATATATGGGCGTTATATGTCATTTCAGCGATAAAATGGGCGTTAAGTGGATGTTAAGCATGCAAAAAAAAGAGAGGTTCTGGCCCTATATAATCTGTTTTTTTGTTATATTGATTGAGAGATAAATATTGGCCAGGACACCGGGGATAACTCCCTTGCTCTTCTTCGAAAAACTGCCATGGGATCTCTTATGTCCACTTGAGAGAGCATACGGGGCCTCGGTTTAACATCTCATCTGAAATATGGCACCTCAGCACTGCACTGGAATGTCAGCCCAGATTTATTTTTCCACTCATATCCCTGAAGCAGGACTTGAACGCACAACTTTTTGACTCAGAGGTAAGAGTGCTACCCACTGAGCCACAGCTGACACTTTATTGTGTTTCAAAGCAGGAAGTTGTAAACATAAGGACTGGTAAGATATAAGTTTGGATGAAAAAAAACAAAATGCTGTTATGTGAAATAAGTCCAAGTAGCAGTTTAATTAAAAGTCTTTAGAAGCTTTTAAAAGCTTTTAAAATATAATTTCTATGTAAAAGACAGAGAAATTTCTGTGGGCATGGCTTAGTTTTGAGAGCGTTGTGGGTGTGCCTTCCCTTACACATAGGCTGTATGCTGTGCTCCTGGCCTTCTTGATGTCATACACTATGCAGAACTCTGGAGTGCTGAAGAGGAAGTCTCCATTGTGGGCCATGCACGAGGTAAGTACGTATTGTTTTCGTAGGTCGGTGACATACTCCAGAGCTTGACCGCAATTTTTGCCCATTATTGACTGAACGAAATCTATATAAGTTGCATTTGAATGAGTCAATACTACCTCCTTCCACCATCTCCCTATGGAGCCAGTTCCATAGGTTGAGCACTCGCTTAATGAAATAATGTTTTCACTGATTAGTTTTGAATTTAGCCCCCTTTAAGCACAGGTTGTACGTATCCTTTGGTTTTAGTGTTCTGGACAAGGTGAAACAGCTGGATGTGATTTACATTATCTAGTCCCATTCGAATCCTAAAACAGCAATCATATTACCTCTCATTCTTCTCTTATCCAGTGCGAGCATGCCCAATTTATATAATCGCTCCTCATAATCCAATCCCTCCATCACCTCCATCATTCTGATTGTTCTCTTCTGTAAAATGTCAATAGCTACAATATTCTTTTTGTACTACGGCAGCCAGAACTGTACACCATATTCTAAGTACGGTCACACCAATGATTTATAAAGTGGCAGCATTACCTCATCATTTTGGCGCAATATTCACTGTTTAATGCATCCCAACATCTGATTTGCTTTACTCACTGCCACTGATCATTGTTGCAATAGCTTCAATTTATTTTCAATCAGGGCCAGCAGATCTCTATCATTTTCCATGCACTAAGTAATACTTCCTTCCAAGATTTTTGACCCTGTGTGAAGTACTTTGCATTTTTCCATATTGAATTTTATCTGCCATCTATCTGCCGAGTTCCCAAGTATTTTCAAATCCTCTTGTAGCTTATTCTGTTCAGCTTTAGAGTCTAACACCTCCATTACCTTTGTATCATTTGTAAATTTACTCATTGTGCTTGTGACTCTTAGCTCCAGATCATTTATGAAGATATTGAACAAAAGAGATCACAAAACAGAACTCTGTGGGACCCGACTGGTAACATTCTCCCAGGCTGATGACAATCCCTGTACAATTACCCTCTGGCAAGATGGCTGCCAGGGTAGCAGCTCCCTAGGGAGCTCCCCTGCCAAATCAACTTCCATCTTCTGCCATCCAACAATTTTCCACCCTCAACCTCCCCTAGCCCTAATAGACCCAAATAGAGGGTGCATTCTCTTAAATCCTTACTTTAAACCCTAATCCTGCGAATCCCACAAGTTCGGGCCTACCTCAGGCTTCCCTCCACACCATTGGACTACCAGTGACGAGCAAGCCTTCTGCAGCGGCGACCTGGACCTCTTCGCCCCCCTCGGCGACCTCCTCCTCGACGTGGACTCAGCTACCCTACCCAATCCTTGACAATGGCCGGCGAGCCAGGTGAGCCTCCGACCAGGCGATCGGGCCTCCACTCGTCCAGCAGCGATCGGGCCCCCTCCAGCAGCGACAGGGCCCCCTCCAACGGCGACCGGGCCTCCAGCCATGACCAGGCCCCTTCCAGCGGCGATCGGGCCCCCTCCAGCAGCGACAGGGCCCCCTCCAACGGCGACCGGGTCTCCAGCCACGACCAGGCCCCTTCCAGCGGCGATCGGGCCCCCTCCAGCAGCGACAGGGCCCCCTCCAACAGCGACCGGGCCTCCAGCCGCGACCAGGCCCCTTCCAGCGGCGATCGGGCCCCCTCCAGCGGCAACCAGGTTCCCTCCAGCGGCGGCAGATGAGCCTCTCCTCCACGACGGCGTCGGGGCCTCCTCCCCTTCGGCGACAGCTGGACCACTCATTCCCCACTGGTGAGCTCCTCAATAATGACCGGGTCTCCTCCTCTTCTACGACGGCCAGCTCCACTGGACGGCAGTGTGGATGACAAATCTGACATAATTTATTGGAGAACTATTTCACTTAAACTTGGAACCTCCACTCCAGCACAAGCATTCTCATATCCTGTTCACAATAACTTGCAGTACGAACCCCAGCTGACCCTGTATTACACCTCACCCTTCATACATGCACGTCTACTTATAACTCTTTTTGGAGTTTATCTGCAAAACAAAAAACATTAAACCATGCCACCCGCCCTGGATGACACAGCAGACATTTACAAGGCCCCTTTTTTTTCCTTTTTTTTTGTTTTTTTTGGGGGCGCTAAAATCACATTTTTTCCCAGTGCCCCCTATAAAAGGGGAGGGGGACACTAAAAGCACCGGCAATTAAAACAAATTAAACTTTAAAACGTAAAATCAAATTAAAATTTTGTTGCCGGGCGTGATGATGCACTCCAGTCCCTCCGGTGCCCACCTCTCGCGGAAGGCCACGAGCGTACCGGTGGACACCGCGTGCTCCATCTCCAAGGACACCCTGGACCGGATGTAAGAGCGGAAGAGAGGCAGGCAGTCAGGTTGAACGACCCCCTCGACCGCCCGCTGCCTGGACCGGCTGCACGTCTACTTATATCCTGACGCAGAAATGTGGGTCGAGACAAATTAAACCTCTATCAAAGTCAGAATCCAAAACATATTATTGGAGAAGTATTTGTTGTGGTATTGGTGATTACACCAATACTTCCTTTTTGTAATTTGTATGGAGAATGAATCCCATTGCCTGTTCTAAGGTTTGAAGATTTCATGGGATAATGGTGGTGCATTACACTTATTCCCCACTGGTGACTCCTCCTCAACGATGACCGGGTTGCCTCCTCTTCTACAATGGCCAGCTCCACTGGACGGCAGTGTGGATGACAAATCTGACAATTTATTGGAGAACTATTTCACTTCACCTAACCCATAAGATGGCCCTGTAACTGTAGGCACCACTTCTGCAAATATGATGGCTGACTGGTTCTGGCTCTGCATGGGCCATTTGGGTTGGGTGACTGAGTGAGATGAATGGAGAGTTGTCCTTGAAAGCAGCTTCCTCACCCATGCCTACTTCTGCCATGTCCCTCTTTAAATGTGACTCTCCATCTATGTCACACAGCCTCTGCTCCTCAGCTATAGGCGTGGCAACAAAATGGGAAGCAATGTTTACTGCTATTGGCAACACATTTACATATTTCATTGATCAATGCACGTCATGCTGTGATATTAACATATTAACATTCCAATTGACAGTGTGTGGAAACTCCAGAGATAGCAGAAAAAGCAGCAATGATCGTTGGTAGTCTGCAGCTGCAGACTCTCTCCAATTGACATTTATGCAGAGACGCTGGGGCTACGGGGTTTTAGCCTTGATGTCGAGAAAAGAAAATTGGCAAATAAAATAATCTGGTTGTAGTTTTGCTCTTGCAACATCTTGTAATCTAGCCCACCCCCAGTTATACTTACCGTGTAGTAAAATATCAAAACAGAGTAAACCAAAGTACAATATGGGATTGGGTGCCGCTTTGGTCCCGCCCACGATAAATACAGGCGTAACTTTCGGTGCTTTTGTGATGAAAGTATCATCACTAGATAACGCCGAGTGGATCGCGCGGCTTCAGAGCGCCTGCTGCCAACTGCGACCATTGGACGAGAACATGTCGACAGAGTGTAAACCGAAGGAAAGGAACCCAGGGCACAGCAGCGAGGATCTGGCGGGGGACGAGCTTTACTCCGACTCCATGCTCCGCTCCATTTCTGAGCTCCGGCTCCGAGCGCTCAAGCAGAGCCTGCACTGGCCGCTGGGCTTGCAGAATGAGTTCCTGCTCAAGTTTCTGAGAGCCCGCGACTTCCACATCGAGCTGGCGCTGAAGGTGAGGCGACAGAAACGGACAAACTACAGAGGGAGAGAAGCTGGCAATAACATGTTGGAGGGAGAGAAAGGGGGTGAGGGCCAAGGTAAGGGTAAGGGTGAGGGGGTTGTAGGGTGGGAGGTGCACGTCTCGCAATCTGATCTTTCCGTGGCTCCTGGGTTCTTTGGACCAGGGCAGCGATGATCTTTCCAGTTCTTGGCACCTGCCTCGGGTGCCGCAGGCTCTAGCTGAGGATAACTTTCAGGACCTTTAAATAACTTAAATCTGGAGTTAAACTGCTCGTGGGTAAAGGTTTGGAGAAATGTTGACGGTGAAACTGTCAGCGTTCACCACCATTGACCCTCTGAAACTGACTGTAACTTCAGGATTTGGCACAAGCGCAGATAAACCTGGAAACCCAGAAGTTGCAGTCAGTCATTTCCTGCTTCGCCACAGGTTGACTGCGAAACTCCCCAGAGCCGACAAACAATTCAAATCACTTGAACTGGCGAAAACTTCCTCTATTCGGCTGGGAAATTGCTATTAAACCCCCACCAGAAAGTTAAACCTTGTTGTAACTGGGATTTTAATGGCAAATTGTCTGCTGAACAACTGTTCTGGCCCTGAAAAACGAATGTTATAAAAATTAAAGAACATAAGAATTAGGAGCAGGAGTAGGCCATTCGGCCCCTCGAGCCTGCTTCCCCTTCAATAAGATCATGGCTGATCTTCTACCTCAACTCCAGTTTCCTGCACTGCTCCGGTATAACTTGCTTCCCTTAATATTCAAAAATCTATCGATCTCTGTCATGAATATACTCAAAGACTAAACCTCCACAGCCCTCTGGGGTATAGAATTCCAGAGATTTACCATGCTCTAAGTGAACATATGAACAAAAGAAATAGGAACAGGAGTAGGCTATTCAACCCCTCGAGCCTGCTCTGCCATTTAATAAGACCATGGCTGATCTGATCATGGACTCAGCTCCACTTCCCTGCCCATTCCCCATAACCCTTTATTCCCTTATTGCTCAAAAATCTGTCCACCTCTGCCTTAAATATATTCAATGACCCAGCCTCCACAGCTCTCTGGGGCAGAGAATTCCATAGATTTACAACCCTCTGAGAGAAGAAATTCCTCCTCATCTCAGTTTTAAATGGGTAGCCCCTTGTTCTGAGACTATGTCCCCTAATTTTAGTTTCCCCTATGAGTATCCTCTCTGCATCCACTTTGTCGAGCCCCCTCATTATCTCATATGTTTCGATAAGATCACCTCTCATTCTTCTGAACTCCAATGAGTAGAGGCCCAACCTACTCAACCTATCTTCATAAGTCAACCCCCTCATCTCCGGAATCGACCTACTGAACCTTCTCTGAACAGTCTCCAATGCAAGTGTATCCTTCTTTAAATACGGAGACCAAAACTGTACGCAGTACTCTTGATGTGGCCTCACCAATACCCAGTACAATTGTAGCAGGACTTCTCTGTTTTTATACTCTATCCCCGTTGCAATAAAGGCCAACATTACATTTGCCTTCCTGATTACTTGCTGTACCTGCATAATAACTTTTTGTGTTTCATGCACAAAGACCCCCTGGGTTCCTCTGAACTGCAGCACTTTGCAATTTTTCTCCATTTAAATTATAAAGTGGATAACCTCACACTTTCCCACATTATACTCCATCTGCCAAATCTTTGCCCATTCATTTAGCCTGTTTATATCTCTCTGCAGATTTTGTGTCCTCCTCACAATTTGCTCTCCCACTCACCTTTGTATCATCAGCAAACTTGGCTACATTACACACAGTCCCTTCATCCAAATCATTAATATAGATTGTAAATAGTTGAGACCCCTGCACCGATCCCTGCGGCACCTCACTAGTTAATGTTTGCAACCGGAAAATGACCCATTTATCCTGTCTTTGTTTTCTGTTAGTTAGCCAATCCCCTATCCATGCTAATATATTATCCCAACCATGTGAACTTTTATCTTGTGCAGTAACCTTTTATGTGGCATCTTATCAAATGCCTCCTGGAAATCCAAATACACCATATCCACTGGTTCCCCCTTATCCACCCTGCTCGTTACATCCTCAAAGAACTCCAGCAAATTTGCCAAACATGATTTCCCTTTCCAGTGAAGAAGTTTCTCCTCAGCTCTGTCCTAAATGGCCGACTCCTTATTCTGAGACTGTGAACCCTGGTTCTAGACTCCCCAGCCAGAGGAAACATCCTTCCTGCATCCACCCTGTTTTAGTCCTGTAAGAATTTTGTATGTTTCAATGTGATCACCTCTCATTCTGCTAAACGTGAGAGAATATAGAACTAGTCTGCTCAATTTCTCTTCATAGGACAATCCCCCCCATCCCAGGCATCAGTCTGGTGAACCTTTGTTGCACTCCCTCTATGGCAAGTATATCCTTCCTTAGGTAAGGAGACCAAAACTGTACTCAATACTCCAGGTGCGGTCTCACCAGGGCCCTATATAATTGCAATAAGATGTATTTACTCTTATTGTCAAATCCTCTTGTAATAAAGATCAACATACCATTTGCTTTCTTAATTGCTTGCTGTACCTGCATGTTAACTTTCAATGATTCCTGTACAAGGACACCCAGGTCCCTCTGAACATCAACATTTCTCAATCTCTCACCATTTAAAAAATCGCTGCTTTTCTATTTTTCCTACCAAAGTGGATAACTTCACATTTATAGAATCATAGAAACTTACAGCATGTAAGGAGGCAATTTCGGCCCATCGTGTCTGTGCTGGCCGACCAAGAGCTATCCAGCCTAATCCCACTTTCCAGCTCTTGGTCCGTAGCCCTGTAGGTTACGGCACTTTAAGTGCACATCCAAGTATTTTTTAAATGTGATGAGGCTTTCTGTCTCTACCACCCTTTCAGGCAGTGACTTCCAGTCCTCTACCATCCTCTGGGTAAAGAAACTTCCCCTCATATCTCCTCTATACCTCCCCGCAATTGCTTTAAATCTATGCCCCCTAGTTGTTGACCCCTCTGCCAAAGGAAACTAGTCCTTCCTATCCACTCTATCCAGGCCTCTCATAATTTTATACACCTCAATCAGGTCTACACTCAACCTCCTCTGTGCCAAAGAAAACAGACCCAGCCTATCCAATCTTTCCTCCAGTCCAGGCAACATGTTTGTAAATCTCCTCTGCATCCTTTCCTGTGCAATCACATTTTTCCTGTAATGTGGTGACCAGAACTGCACACAGTATTCCAGCTGTGGCCTAACCAGTGTTTTATACAATTCAAGCATAATGTCCTAGCTCTTGTATTCCATGCCTTGACTGTGTGGCAGCTTTTTGATTGCCTTCTGAAAATCCAAATACACCACATCCACTGGTTCCCCTTTATCTATTTTACTAGTTACAACATCAAAAAACTCTTAACAGATTTGTCTCTGCCCAATCCTATTATTATTAATAATATTAATTATTAATTAATTATTAATAATAGATGGTAGCATTTTACCTATAACTGGTGTCAGGCTGACAGGTCTGTAGTTCCCTATTTTCTCTCTCCCTCCTTTCTTAAACAGCGGGGTTACATTAGCTACCTTCCAATCTCCGGGAACCTTTCTAGAATCTATGGAATATTGGAAGATGACAACCAATGCATCCACTATCTCGATAGCCACCTCTTAAAAAAACCCTAGGATGTAGGCCATCAGATTATGGGGATTTATTGGCTTTTAGTCCCATTAATTACTCCAGTACTATTTTTTACTAATACCAATTTCTTTCAGTTCTTCATTCTCTTGGTTCTCCACTATTTCCGGGAGATTTTTTTGTGCTTTCTTCCATGAAGACAGACACAAAGTACTTGTTTAATTTCTCTGCCATTTCCTTATTCCCCATTATAATTTCTCTTATCTCAGCCTATAAGTGACCCATATTTACTTTCGCTAATCTTTTCCTTTTTACAGACCCATAGAAGCTTTTACAGTCTGTTTTTATGTCTCTCCCTAGTTTACTCTCGTATTCTATTTTCCCTTTCTTTATCAATTGTCTGGTCCTCCTTTGCTGAATTCTAAAATCTTCCCAATCCTCATGCTTACTACTCTGTTTGGCAACATTATAAGCTTCTTTGATCTAATACCATCTTTAACTTCTCTTGTTAGCCACGGTTGGACCACTTTTCCTGTGGGGTTTTCCTGTCTTAAAGGAATGTATGTTTGTTATAAATTATGTCTTAACTCTTTAAATGTGAGCCATTGCTTGTCTACTGTCATACCTTTTAAAGTAGTTTCCCAATCTACCTTAGCCAACTCGCCCCTCACACCTGCATAGTTTCCTTTGTTTAGATTTAAGACCCTAGTTCCGGATTTAACTAAATTACTTTCAAACTCAATATAAAATTCTATCATATTATGGTCACTCTTCCCTAAAGACCTCTTTACTGCAAGGTTATTAATTAACTCTTTCTCATTGCACAATATTAGATCTAAAATAGCCTGTTCCCTAGATGGTTCCTCAAGATACTGATCTGGAAAACCATCTTGTATGCATTCCATGAATTCATCCTCTATACTATTACTGCATATTTGGTTTGCCCACTCTATATATGTAGATTAAAGTCCCCCATGATTACTGTATTACCCTTATTACAGGCATCTCTAATTTCCTAATTTGTACTGTGGATTTATATTTGTGGAATGTCAAATATTTCCATTAATATGATTAAAAATTACATGGTTTTTTTTTAAATATATATTTAAAAAGTTTTTTAAAAGATATTTCAACTTCTACCTTAGTCAGCAGCGAGTGGTGTTTCGCCGCTGACTGCAAATTCCTGGCCAATAAGTTTCTATCTTCCTGTAATTGCCTCTCTGCTTGTCTCTCACTTTCTCAATTAATATACTTTCAGTATAATGGGACAAAATTTACTGCAGCCCAGGACCGTTCCTTAGCACTTACCCGTTTAATTTCTGTGAAACATTGCAGTACAAATTGCTGTAAGTGGGAGATTGAAATGGCACAGCCCCCTCTACAGTGCATCTGGGACCTGTGAACATGTCAAGCATCAGTATATCTGATTAACCAATCCGAGTGAAGGATTGAAGATTGAACACAATTAAAAGCTGAAGGGTTGAGACTCTATCTTTTATAAAAATTAATTTTCAGTGCCAGAGAGGCTGTTCAGCAGTAATTAAGACTTTCCATGCCATTAACAAGGCGACTTAGACTGGAATGGACAAGCCCTAACTTGTAGCTGTACTTATTAGGGATAACTTAATGGCAGTAGAAAAAAGTGACACTGCTATCAGCAAGACAAAATAGAATCCATATGGATAAAGATAAAAGATAATAAAGGATCAAGCACACTAATAGTAGTCTACAGACCACCGAATAGTGGAAGGGAGATGGAGGAAGAAATATGCAGACAAATTAGGGAAATTAGTAAAGAAACATAGAATAATAATCATGGGGGATTTCAACTACCATGATATTAATTGAACAGAAGAGGTAGATAAAGAGGATAAGGGAATGGAATTCCAACAATGTGTACAGGACTCCTTTCTGACCCAATATGTAAAAAGCCCAACAAGGGAGGATTCGCTATTGGATCTAGTAATGGGGAATGAAATAGAGCAGATAAGAGAAGTAAAAGTAAGGGGTCATCTAGGCAATAGTGATATCATATAATACTTTTTAAGATGATAATTGAGAAAGACATCAGTACAACGAAAACCAGGATAATAGATTGGAGAAAAGCTGATTTTGAGGGGCTGAGAGTAGAACTTGAGAAAATAAAATGGGGAAACAATATTGGCAAAAATCGATGTTGAACAGCAATGGAAAACATTTAAAACAGTGTTCACCAGAGTGCAGGAATAATATATTCCATTAAAAGTAAAGAACAAACTAAACACCAATGAGACTTCATGGATGAACAAAGCCATAAGGGAACAATTGAGGGTAAGGAAAGAGGCATACCTTAAGTACATAGACAGCAGGGGAGTGCATGATAAGGGAGAATATGAAAAGATTAGGAGAGAAATCAAAAAACAATTTGGAATGCAAAGAGAAACTATGAAATTAAATTATCAAGGAACATAAAACAAAATAGTAAAATATTTTACAGGCACATCAATAAAAAAAAGGAAGGTTGGGATGGGACTAGGGCCATTAAGAGGTAGATAGGATAATTCCACAGGTAACGATAGCGAGATGGCAGATATATTAAATAATTATTTTGCCTCAGTATGTACCAGGGAGATAGAACAGGTGGACATGACATTGGATGATGAGATTAGTAATGAGATAAATACATTTAAAATTTAAAGAAGGGATATATTAAATAAACTAATCAAATTCAAAGAGGATAAAATCCCAGGTCCAGATGGATTGCATCCACGCATTTTAAAAGAATCTAGGGAAGCGATAGCAGAGGCATTACTACCCATATTTAATCATTAGAAAAAGGTGTAGTGCCATAGGACTGGCAGATAGGTAATGTAATATATTTAAGATGGGGGATAGAACATGTCCAGGGAATTACACACCAGTCAGCTTAACATCGGTGGTAGACAAAATAATGGAATCCCTACTAAAGGGGAAAAGAGAAAAACAACTAGAATCCAAAAATATAATAACAAATAGTCAGCATGGATTTCAAAAGGGAAAGTCTTGCTTGACCAACCTCATTTAATTTTTTGAAGAGTTAACAAAGAGAGTAGACAATGGTAATGAAGTAGATGTAATTTATCTAGATTTTCAAAAGGCCTTCGATAAGATACCCCATAATAGACTGATGAACATGGTCAGAGAATGCGGAGTTAGGGGACTAGGAGCAGAATGGATAGCTAGCTGGCTTCAAGACAGAAAGCAGAGAGTAGGGGTAAAAGGTAACTATTCACAGTTGCAGAAGGTGGGTAGTGGTGTTCCGCAAGGATCGGTGCTGAGACCACTGTTGTTCACAATTTATGTTCACAATTTAGACTTTGGAATCAAAAACACAATTTCTAAATTTGCGAATGACACCAAATTGGGGGCAATAGTCAATACTGAGGAGGACTGCAGCAAATTACAGGAGGACATTAATAAACTCACAGAATTGACATATAACTGGCAAATGAAGGGCTAGGTCTCTTTTCTCTTTAAAAAAAGGGGTGACCTAATAGAAGTCTTTAAAATGATGAAAGGGTCTTGATAGAGTGGATACAGAGAGAATGTTTCCACTTGTGGGGAAGAGCATAACTAGAGGCCATCAATGTAAGATAGATGCCAAGAAATCCAATAGGGAATTCAGAAGAAACTTCTTCACCTAAAAAATGGTGAGAATGTGGAACTCACTACGACAGGGAGTGGTTGAAACGAATAGTATAGATGCATTTAAGGGGAGGCTAGACAAGCATATGAGAGAGAAGGGAATATAGGGTTATGCTGATAGATTTAGATGACGAAAGATGGGAGGAGGCTTGAATGAAGCATAAACGACGGCATGGACTGGTTGAGCCGAATTGTCTGTTTCAGTGCTGTATTTCCTATGTAATCCTATGTAACTTTTTGTGGTGAGATTAATTCATATCTACTATGCAAGTACAGTATCTTTACACTGTTCAATGCATTTGAATGAGGAGCCAGACAGCAGGATGCAGTTTTTGGGAAGCTAACAGCGGAGCAGCGCATCTCACACTGCAACTTTTGGATTTTCATGTTTAACCGTGCATCTGCCATTGCCTGTTGTTGCTATACAATTTGATCATAAATAATAGTGAGCGCTGTTAGCCTCACCATTATTTTGACAGTAAATTCTGGCCCAATGTATTTCTTCATACCCTTCATAATGAATCTTTCTTATTTTCATTTTGATAATTTTAAGCACATTGAAATGCTAGAGTCCATCATTAAGGAAGTAGTAGCAAAACATTTGGAAAATCATAATGCAGTCAAGCAGAATCAGCATGGTTTTATGAAGGGGAAATCATTTTTGACAAATTTGCTTGAGTTGTTTGAGAATGTAACGATCATGGTGGATAAAGGGGAACCAGTAGATGTTGTGTATTTGGATTTTCAGAAAGCATTCGATACGATGCCACATAAAAGATTACTGCACAAGATAAGAGCCCACGGGGTTTTGGTAATATATTAGCATGGATAGAGGATTGGCTAACTAACAGAAAACAGAGAGTCGGGATAAATGAGTCCTTTTCAGGTTGGCAAACTTTAACTAGTGGGGTGCCACAGGGATCAGTGCTCGGGCCTCAACTAATGACTTGCATGAAGGGACCGAGTGTAAAGTAGCCAAATTTGCTGATGATACAAAGATAGGTGGGAAAGCAAGTTATGTGGAAGCCGCAAAGAATCTACGAAGAGACATAGATAGGCTAAGTGAGTGGGCAAAAATTTGGCAGATGGAGTATAATGTGGGAAAATGTGAGGTTATCCACTTTGGTAGGAAAAATAAAAAAGCAATTTATTATTTAAATAGGGAGAGATTAGAAAATGTGGTGGTACAGATGGATCTGGGGGTCCTTCTACATGAAACACAAAAAGTTAGTATGAAGGTACAGCAAGTAATTAGGAAGGCAAATGGAATGTTGGCCTTTATTGCAAGGTGGATGGAGTATAAAAGTAGGGAAGTCTTGCTGCAACTGAAGAGGGTGCTGGTAAGACCACACCTGGAGTACTGTGTACAATTTTTGTCTCCTTATTTAAGGAAGGATATACTTTACCTGGAGGCAGTTCAGAGAAGGTTCACGAGGTTGATTCCTGAGATGAAAGGGTTGTCATATGAAGAAAGGTTGAGCAGACTGGGCCTATACTCATTGGAGTTTAGAAGACTGAGAGGTGATCTTATTGAAATGTCTTGGGGCCGAGAATTGTGGACATACTGCCTCATACTGCCGACATACCACCCAAAATCGCGAAATTGATAAAAAAATACCTACATACCGCCTGGCGGGAAATTCATCAGCAACATACCGCCAGTGGTGTGCATACCGTCTGCCCACACGGAGCACCCTACAGACTGCCCAAATGTCCAACATTGCCAGCATACCAGCGACATACCACCGGAGCTGCACATCGTCTGAAAAAAGGTGGGTTTCTGCCGATGGTATGTCGGCTGGGGTTTTAACAGCCAGCATAGGGCTAGGTAGTGAAGGATGTCTGACTCCCCAAATCACTTTACAGGAGAATAGGGACAAACATCACCCAAAATTCAGGGAGTTAAAAGCAACCATTAGAGAAGCCAAGAGATCTTTGGTAAAAAAGATGGTGCATAATTATTGTAATAATAGCAAAATATTTTCCAACGTTCAAGAGTCAGAAGACACAGGGTTAGAACCTCCACTTTTTTTGCCTGCTTAACATCCACTTAACGCCAATTTTACCGCTGAAATGACATATAACTCCCATATATCACCCATTTTGGTACAAAATGGAAACTGACGGGCAATTTCCCTGTGTGCTTAACGTCGAAAGAAAATATTACCGCCCGCCCACTTTTTTGGGGCGGAATCAGCAGGATGGGTGAATTCAACGAGCATAATATCGTCCAGCGTTACTTTCCGCACGGATTAACGCCGAGATTCAATATTTAACGCCCGGCGACTGTTTTTTGTCGTAAAGAGCATATTTACCCAAACTAGCGGCCATGGAGGTCGGCCACCATCAATTTCACCACCTCGCACACATATCGCCCACAATATCGCCCAAACTAGCAGCCATGGAGGTCGCCCACCATCAATTTCACCACCTCGCACACATATCGCCCACAATATCGCTCGCTCAAAAAACCGCCCACAAAAAATGGAACTAACCGGGACGAATCACAGCGTTATGGACACCATGTTGTAGATCACATGTCGCGTCCTTTAAAAGGCTGCTGTGCTTCAACCTTGGCAGAGTTTGGATGTACTCTGCAGGTCGTTGGAGTTGATGTGAACATCTCTTTAAAAAAAAATCTTGACCACACTGTGACCAATTGGAATTGAAGAGGTGTGTTTGTCGGGACATTCTTTGTTTGTGTGCAATCGGTGGAAAGCAGAGAACTACTGCAATGGGGCCTGTCCTTTCTCACCCTCTCTTGGTGACCAATTACATGTAGCAGACTCAAGATCGCCAAAGGAACGCTGCACTGCATTATGTGCTCAATGAACAAAGTGACAGACAGATGAGGAGGACCAGATGTTACACCTCCCGCAAGTACAAGGAGAAGCATTCTTACCTCAACTTGCCTGACACCACCTACCTTCGGAGACTGCGCTTCCACAAAGAGGTTATCACTGAGGTATGCCAGCTCATAAGGGGAGATCTGCAGCCTACCAGTATCATCAGAATTGCACTGTCCGTCGAGGTCAAAGTCACTGTGGCACTATCGTTCTATGCTCGAGTTCTTTTTAGGCCACAGCTGGAGACATTTGCGGACTGTCTCAGCATGCCAGACATCACTGCATTAGACAGGTCACTGAAACCCTGTACGCATGCAGGAGGAACTTGATCAGCTTCCCTATGACCAGGGAGGCACGGAGTGAGAGGGCTCTAGGTTTTACCAGTAATGCAAACTTCCCCAAGGTGCAGGGAGCAATAGACTTTACACACATCGCGATGCGGGCACCATTTCAGAATGCAGAGATTTTCAGGTACTGCAAGGGATTCCACTCCCTGCATGTCCAGCTGGTTGTTGACCACCAGCAAATTATACTGGCTATGAATGCTCAATTTCCGGGGAGCATCCATGATGCTCACATCCTGTGTGAGAGCACTGTATCTGACTTGTTTACCGATGAGCCACAAGGTCAATGCTGGATGCTTGGGGACAAAGGATATGGTCTCGCCACCTGGCTGATGACCCCACTATGTGACACCCACACCGAAGCCGAGAGACGATAACAACGAGAGCCACAATGTGCTGCAAGGATTTGTTAAATAAAAAACATTTAAACCGAACATTAGTCTGAAATCATCAGTATTTCTATAGAAACCCCCCCCACCCCCCGCTTTTCCTCCCTACCTCGACCCCTTCCACTTACGCTCTTGACTGCAAGCTGCCTGGTCGAGGAGGTCCTCGGGCGATGCTTCATTGGGGGGGGGGGGGGTATTACGGCCGAAGCGCTGCTTGGACAGATAGGGGAGAGGATGGTCCCGAGGTGGGAGTATGCTCCAAGCCATAAGCAAGATGTTGCTGCTGGCTCTCGTGTGTTTGGCAATGGGGGTGCGTCACCTTGGGGTGCAGTGCGGCACTCTGGGACCATTCCAGGCTACCAGCTCCAGGACCGCCTCCATCCCTTCCATTTTATATGTTAATTGTTGGACAAAAACTCAGTGCCAACTACGTTCTTGGTGCTTTGTGGGCTTTTTGCTGCTGGTGAATCTCTGTTCCTCCCACAACAGCCAAACAAGCACATACCACAGCCACACATGCTTTCAGTGCCTCTGAGCTCCCTCTCTCTCTGTCTCCTCTTCTGCGCATGTCATGGTGACCCTTGACCTCCTGAATTGCGGGAATCTAGCGTTGCCTTGCCATTGCTAAGGACGGCCACACTTTACGGCAGAAGGTCAGAAAAATGTAACACTACTGCCCATTTGATATCGCTCGCGGTAACACCCATTTTCAAAAATGTAAACTAGGTGTTTTGAGAATGGGTGAGAAGCCGGCGATCTGAAAACCATTTTTTAATGCCCACAGTGGAAATTTTGGGCGATAAGCTCAAAAGTGGAGGTTCTAGCCCATAGTTACATAGAACTACATAGATTTACATAGAGTCTGCAGCACAGGAACAGGCCATTCGGCCCAGCTGGTCAATGCTGGTGTTTCTGCTCCACATGGACTCCTCCCAGTGCTCTTAAGTAAATCCTTCTCTTCCTTTCTCACTCATGTGCTTATCTGGCTTCTCCTTAAATGCATCAGTGCTATTCGCCTCAACTATTCCTTGTGGCAGAGCGTTCCACATACTTCTTCTCTTTGGGGGGAAAAAAAGTTTCTCCTGAATTCCCTATTTGATTTATTTGTGACTATCTTATATTTATGACCTGTAGTTTTGGACTCCCCCCCCTCCCCCCCCAAGTGGAATTTTTTTTTCCATATCCACCTTATAAAATCTTTTCTTAATCTTAAAGACCTTGAATAGGTCAAATATCGGCCTTCTCTTTATTCTAGAGAATAGAGCCCACCCTGTTCAACCTTTCCTGATAAGTATATCCTCTCAGTTCTGCGATCATCCTTGCAAATCCCTTTTCCACCTTCTCCAGTGCCTCTATATCCTTTTTATAATATGGTGATCAGAACGGTGCACAGTATGTCAACTGTGCTCCACCTAAGGTCCTATACAAGTCGGTGATTGGAGAATGTGCAGGTACAGTAGGAGCGGCGAGGTCTGAGCGAAGGAGCGGTGACAGATAGCAGAGTGATGTGATTGGGGCCAAGGAGAGGCGTGAGTTTGGGGCCCAGAAGAGGCGTTGACCCAGGGGAAGCACGGGCCAGTCCACACTGCGATATGTGTGTGCACTAGGTCCGTGCAGCAGAGCTGGTCTCCAGTCGTCTTGGTTAATCCTTGCCATTGGACCAAGACCTAGCTCTGTCAAGTTCGTGTGCAAGGGTCAAGGATGTCTCGGAGCGGGTGCAGGATATTTTGAAGGGGGAGGGTAAACAGCCAGTTGTCGTGGTGCATATAGGTACCAACGATATAGGTAAAAAATGGGATGAGGTCCTACAAGACGAATTTAGGGAGCTAGGAGCTAAATTAAAAAGTAGAACCTCAAAAGTAGTAATCTCGGGATTGCTACCAGTGCCATGTGCTAGTCAGAGTAGGAATCGCAGGATAGCTCAGATGAATATGTAGCTTGAGGAATGGTGCAGAAGGGAGAGATTCAAATTCCTGGGACATTGGAACTGGTACAAACCGGACGGTCTGCACCTGGGCAGGACTGAAACCAATGTCCGAGGGGGAGTGTTTGCTAGTGCTGTTGGGGAGGGGTTAAACGAATATGGCAGGGCGATGGGAAACTATGCAGGGAGACAGAGGAAAGTAGAATGGAGGCAGAAGCAAAAGATAGAAAGAAGAAAAGTAAAAATGGAGGGCAGAGAAACCCAAGGCAAAAAGCAAAAAGGCCACATCACAGCAAAATTCTAAAGGGGCAAAGTGTGTTAAAAAGACAAGCCTGAAGGCTCTGTGCCTCAATGCGAGGAGGATTCGGAATAAGGTGGACGAATTAACTGTGCAGATTGCAGTTAGCGGATATGATGTAATTGGCATCACGGAGACATGGCTCCAAGGTGACCAAGGCTGGGAACTCAACACTCAGGAAGGATAGACAGAAAAGAAAAAGAGGTGGGATGGCGTTGCTGGTTAAAGAGGAAATTAATGCAACAGTAAGGAAGGACATTAGCTTGGATGATGTGGAATCGGTATGGGTGGAACTACGGAATACCAAAGGGCAGAAAATGCTAGTGGGAGTTCTGTACAGACCACCAAGCAGTAGTATTGAGGATGGGAACAGCATCAAACAAGAAATTAAGGATGCGTACAATAAAGGTACAGCAGTTATCATGGGTGACTTTAATCTACATATTGACTGGGCTAACCAAACTGGTAGCAATGCGGTGGAGGAGGATTTCCTGGACTGTATTAGGGATGGATTTCTAGACCAATATGTCGAGGAACCAACTCGAGGCCTAGCCATCCTAGACTGGGTATTGTGTAATGAGAAAGAACTAATTAAGAATCTTGTTGTGCGAGGCCCCTTGGGGGAGAGTGACCATAATATGGTAGAATTCATTATTAAGATGGAGAGTGACACAGTTAATTCAGAGACTCGGGTCCTGAACTTGGGGAAAAGTAACTTCGATGGTATGAGACGTGACTTGACTAGAATAGACTGGCGAGGGATACTTGAAGGGCTGATGGTGGATAGGCAATGACAAACATTTAAAGAGCACATGGATGAACTTCAACAATTGAACATCCCTGTCTGGAGTAAAAATAAAATGGGGAAGGTGGCTCAACTGTGGCTAACAAGGGAAATTAAGGATAGTGTTAAATCCAAGGAAGAGGCATATAAATTGATCAAAAAAGCAGCAAACCTGAGGACTGGGAGAGTTTTGTAATACAGCAGAGGAGGACAAAGGGTTTCATTAGGAGGGGGGAAATAGAGTATGAGAGGAAGCTTGCTGGGAACATAAAAACTGATTGCAAAAGCTTCTATAGATATGTGAAGAGAAAAAGATGAGTGAAAACAAACGTAGGTCCCTTGCAGTCAGATTCAGGTGAATTTATAATGGGGAACAAAGAAATGGCAGACCAGTTAAACAAATACTTTGGTTCTGTTTTCACGAAGGAAGACACAAATAACCTTCCGGAAATATTAGGGGACCGAGGGTCTAATGAAAAGGAGGAACTGAAGGATATCCTTATAAAGCATGAAATTGTGTTAGGGAAATTTATGGGATTGAAGGCTGATAAATCCCTGGGGCCTGATAGTCTGCATCCCAGAGTACTTAAGGAAGTGGCCCTAGAAATAGTGGATGCATTGGTGATCATTTTCCAACAGTCTGCTGAGTCTGGATCAGTTCCTATGGACTGGAGGGTAGCTAATGTAAAACCACTGTTTAAAAAAGGAGCGAGAGAGAAAACGGATAATTATAGACCGGTTAGCATGACATCAGTAGTGGGGAAAATGTTGGAATCAATTATTAAAGATGAAATAGCAGCGCATTTGGAAAGCAGTGACAGGATCGGTCCAATTAAGCATGGATTTATGAAAGGGAAATCATGCTTGACAAATCTTCTGAGTTTTTTGAGGATGTAACTAGTAGAGTGGACAAGGGAGAACCAGTTGATGTGGTGTATTTGGACTTTCAAAAGGCTTTTGACAAGGTCCCACACAAGAGATTGGTGTGCAAAATCAAAGCACATGGTATTGGGGGTAATGTACTGACGTGGATAGAGAACTGGTTGGCAGATAGGAAGCAGAGAGTCGGGATAAATGGGTCCTTTTCAGAATGGCAGGCAGTGACTAGTGGAGTACCGCAGGGGTCAGTGCTGGGACCCCAGCTCTTTACAATATACATTAATGATTTAGATGAAGAAATTGAGTGTAATATCTCCAAGTTTGCAGACGACACTAAGCTGGGTGGCGGTGTGAGCTGTGAGGAGGACGCTAAAAGGCTGCAGGGTGACTTGGACAGGTTAGGTGAGTGGGCAAATGCATGGCAGATGCAGTATAATGTGGATAAATGTGACGTTATCCACTTTGGGGGCAAAAACACGAAGGCGGAATATTATCTGAATGGCGGCAGATTAGGAAAGTGGGAGGTGCAACGAGACCTGGGTGTCATGGTTCATCAGTCATTGAAAGCTGGCATGCAGGTACAGCAGGCGGTGAAGAAGACAAATGATATGTTGGCCTTCATAGCTAGGGGATTTGAGTATCGTAGCAGGGAGGTCTTACTGCAGTTGTACAGGGCCTTGGTGAGGTCTCACCGGGAATATCGTTTTCAGTTTTGGTCTCCTAATCTGAGGAAGGTCTTTCTTGCTATTGAGGGAGTGCAGCGAAGGTTCACCAGACTGATTCCCGGGATGGCGGAACTGACATATGAGGAGAGACTGGATCAACTGGGCCTTTATACTCTGGAGTTTAGAAGGATGAAAGGGGATCTCGTAGAAACTTACAAGATTCTGACGGGACTGGACAGGTTAGATGCGGGACGAATGTTCCCGATGATGAGGAAGTCCAGAAGCAGGGGACACAGTCTTAGGATAAGGGGTAGGCCATTTAGGACTGAGATGAAGAGAAACTTCTTCACTCAGAGAGTTGTTAACCTGTGGAATTCCCTACCGCAGAGAGTTGTTGATGCCAGTTCATTGGATATATTCAAGAGGGAGTTAGATATGGTCCTTGCGGCTAAATGGATCAAGGGGTATGGAGGTAAAGCAGGAAAGAGGTACTGAGGGAATGATCAGCCATGATCTTATTGAATGGTGGTGCAGGCTCGAATGGCCGAATGGCCTACTCCTGCACCTATTTTCTATGTTTCTGTGTGTGGTGGCTGGTGTGCAATGGCCACCACACATTAAAAAAATCTATGCACAGGCATCTTCCACTCTTCAACATGTAGTTTGGGACCTGGAATATTCAGTCCTTCATTGAAACACCTGTGAACTAATCTCTTTTTGGCAAGGAAGGAAGTCATCCTCGATACAAGGGACCTCCTAAGAAGATGTCGGCGGTATGTAAACTCACTGTTCCTCCCCCTCCAGTGATCTATTCCTCCCCCTCAGCGATCTGGTCCTCCCCTCGCCCCCCCCCCCCCCAGAAAGATCTAATCCCCCCCCCCAGAAAGATCTAACCCCCCCCCCCCAGAAAGATCTAATCCCCCCCCAGAAAGATCTAATCCCCCCAGAAAGATCTAATCACCTATCCCCCCAGAAAGATCTAATCCCCCCACAGAGAGATTTAACCCCAACCCCCGAGATCTATTCCGCCCCCTCTCCCGAAAAATGTGTAAATAAATAAATAAATAGATAACAATATAAGTATTATAAATAAATCAAAAACACTGCACAAAGCAATTAAAAATCTAAACATATCTGGAGACACTTGCCTGCGATCCGACGTCGGCAGGCTATGTCCTCCGGACTGCTCTTCTCCGGGCGAGGGTTGCGGGGGGACATAGGTCGATGAAAGAGCACGCGTGCGCAGGACTCAGGACTCAAAGAGTCCCAAGTCCCAGACAACTTACCCTGCACTGCCCGGGCAGACCGTGCATCGCACTCCACTGATGCACAACTCAGGACCGCCCGGACCAATGTAGCCAGCAATCAACTCTAGCAGTACCAGGCGATGAAGATTGACCGCCCACTGCGTGACCGCCGAGAATTGGGCAGTCCACCAAAGCCGGGCCCCTAAGATTCTGAAGGGGTTTGACAGGGTAGATGCAGACAGGATGTTTCCCCTCACGGGGGAATTTAGAACTAGGGGGCATAGTTTCGGAATAAGGGGTCACCCATTTAAAACGGAAATGAGGAAGAATTTCTTCTCTGAGGGTCATGAATCTTTGGAATTCTCTACCGCAGAGAGCGGAGGAGGCTGGTTCATTGAATGTATTTAAGGTGAAGATGGACAGATTTTTGAATGATAAGGGAGCCAAGGGTTATGAGGAGTGGGCAGGGAAGCGGAGTTGAGGCCAGGATCAAATCCACCATGATCTTATTGAATGGTGGAGCAGGCTCGAGGGGCAAAATGGCCTACTCCTGCTCCATAACATATTTCTTATGTTCTTATGTAAGTAGCATGGTGCTTTGGTGCAGTTTTATTTACATATTGTAATTTTGCCTCGAAAAAAGTTCTCAATATATGTTTCAAATTGCAGTGAAAACAATTTTATGTAAAAATGTACTAAAAAGTACATAAATGCTTGAAATATAAAAGTGTTATTTTGTACTAAAATACTTAAATAAAAGTAATTATTTAAACTCAGAGTAATAAAAGTCCCCGTAAAAATGAAGGTGAAGCTGTGTGATTGTTCTCTATATGATGGGAATATATAGTGAAGCACTGGTAACTATTGGTGCAGTTAGCTCCCCTCAGGGGCTCTAACTATGCGGCGAGCAGGTTCCAATCATTTTTACAGTCGATAGAGCCGAAGAGACCCAGCAAAGGTAAGTTTGAAATGATTTCTGTGGGGCATGTAGGAGCAGGACTGCTACTCTGGGCTCCACAAAAATAATCTGGGTCATAGTTGCCCTGGGACCCCTCCTCCATGATCGCAACCCCTCCCCCAACCCCCCTAAATTTGTTTTACCATGCTCTGCTGGTTGCAGCAGCCTCATGATGGTGAGCCTAAAACCATCCTTAATTGATGCACTTAAGGGAAATCTAGATAAACACATGAGGGAGAAAAGAATAGAAGTAGATGTTGATGAGGTTAGATTAAGAAAGGTGGGAGAAGCCTTGTGTGGAGCATAAACACTGGCATGAACCCGTTGGGCTGAATGGCCTGTTTTTGTGCTGTTTACACTATCTAACGATGTAGTGATTAAGGGCCCAAGTTTGCACATGATTTGCGCCTGATTTTTAGGAGCAACTGGTGGAGAACGGACTATCTTAGAAATCGCAATTTTCCACATTTTTTTTTCTGCAGTTCTAGTCAGGTAGAACAGTTCTACTTTGGAACAGAATTTTTTCTTCAAAAGGGGGCGTGTCCAGCCACTGACGCCTGATTTCAAAGTTTCCACAGTGAAAACGTACTCCAAACTAAGTTAGAATGAAGCAAGTGAAGATTTTTGTAGAACTGAAAAAACCTGTTCTACACATTAAAAAATCAGGCGCAGGTTACAAATTAGGCGTCCAGAACGAGGTGGGGGGGGGGAGAAAGGGAAGTCATTAAATTCTACAATAAATCCTTATTTATACTTCTACAAATATTATACAAATAAATCCAACCTGAATAAACATTTATAAGCAAAGAAAAGATTAAATAAACCATCTTCCTACCTGTGTGAAAGTGCTTCAGGCACGGAGAATGCTGCAGGCGTTCGTTCCCGCGGAGGGGAGGGGGGAGAAGGGAACAGCCGTTTCGTTCCCGCGGAGGGGAGGGGGGGGGGAATTGAACAGCCCGTTCTTCCCGCGGCGGGGGGGGGGGAGGAGACAGTGAGAAAGCTGCAAGTGCTGACGTGCTGATGGCAATGTGCTTTTATTAAAAAATGTTCAAAAATTAAACAGCTACAAAGAACTACAAAAATGGCCAAGTGCCAATGTTTTTTTCACACTGAGCATGCGCGAACGCTCCAACGCGCACGCGCAGCGTTGCCGGCAGGAAAAAAACTAATTTAAATAGTACCCGCCCCCTCCCACTTACAAAGTCGGCGTGAGTGTAGGCTCCGCCCCCCCCTGGGCGCCGCGCCAGGCAGACAAGGAGCTGCAGAACGCTCCAGAATTGCGAGGTTTTTTTTAGGCGCCGTTTTAGGCGTGAAAAACGGGCGTCCAGCTCGGAGGGGCGCCCATTTTTTATCGTGTGGAAACTTGGGCCCATAATCTGGCGAGCTGCATCTGGCTCCACCTGGCGCCCTGATTAAAATGAGGCCTGGCCTTCAAAATAGCAGCCGACTCTTTACCAAGGGTACGAGCTACCAGCTAGGGCGATCTGCCTGTCAGGTGGCCAAAAGTCAACATCGACCTGGTTTATTTTTCTGAGAACGGGGCTGACTGGTCACATTTAGTTGTAAACCCCATGTCTTGAGGGTGGGGGAAGGGCAGCTGGTACAATTTAATTCTGAATTGCGAACGAGATTGAAGTGTCCTTAGGAGCATGCAGATTTGTTCTATTTTCCTATCTGGGGAAGGGGTTAGAGCAGACTTTCAGTTTAATTGATAGCAGATCCAGGGATGTTATTTCTTGCATTGTCTAGTGCTGGGTCGGTTCGAACGGTAGGCACGTTGATCAGAGTGAGAAGGTTTCCTGTTGTCAGCTCTGATGTTCTCCAATGCTTCACTGTCGGTTTTTACATCAGCATTTTTTATTTTGGATTCTACTTGCTAAATAGATAGTAAATAAGAATATTCAGTACAGGAGGCTACACTTACCTGATCATTCCAATCATGCACTTTTTCTGTTGCGAGCGGGAAAAGACATTCTGGCTGTGGCTTTTTCTGCTACAGTCAAACATCTGAGGAACAGGCAGATTTTTTAATACTTTCCCTGTTGGGTATACTTTGGAGTTGAACCAGAAGACTATTCTGCAGGTCTCTTCATATTCCAGCTGTGGGATGTATCATAGTAAATAACATTATAAATGTTAAAACAGATAGAGACTTCATCTTGACTAGAAGAGGAAATCTCAAAATGTATAAGGCTTCAGGTCTAGATGACATCCACCCAAGGGTGATTGAAAAAATGGGATCGTTCTTTGTGAGCCGCTTGCCCGTATCTTCAGTAGCATCAGGATAGTTCCTTTAGATTGAAAGGTAGCTCATGTAGTTTCAATTTTAAAAAAAGCGATCAAATCAAAGCCAGGGAACTATAAGCCCATCAGCCTAACATCCATCATCAGAAAGATGCTTGAAGGGATCCTAAGAGATGTTCTTTATGATCACTAGAAAAGAGAAGGGGCCATAAGGGATACTCAACACTGGTTCCAGAAAGGAAGGTCGTGTCTCAAAAACTTGATTGAGTTTACTGAAGAAGCTGCTAGGTTAGTGGATGAGGATAATCTGATTGACATTGGCTACCTGGATTTTCAGAAAATATCTCACATTAGGTTACTTCATAAGATAAAATCTTGTGGTATCAGTGGGAATTTGATATACGGGATTAGGAATTGGCAACCAATCCAGCAGGGAAAATGTATTGAACGGTTGTGGATCAGCCTGGTGGCAGGTTACTCATGGTGATCCCCAGGGATTGGCATTAGACCCACTGCTGTTCATTGCTTTTATTACTGACCTGGATACTAGTGTTGGAATATGGTCAGTGAGTTTGCAGATGATACTAAAATTTGTGCAAGGGTTAAAACTGTAGAGGAGTGCAGTCTTCTGCAAAAAGATTTAGATGCACTAGAGAAATGGGCCAAACAATGGCACGTGATGTTTAGCCTAGATAAAGGAAGTGTGATGCATGTAGGTAGGACCGACACAGAATATACTTATCATCTATAGGGAACAATACTGAAAGCAGTTGAGCCATTCAATTGGTTTAGCCATTCATCATCAGATCTGGTTGGACCACATCAAGCACTGTTGGGTCCTGCTTTCCTTTGCCAAAACTGTTCAATATTCCAAGGTCATCCTGGACTGCAAAGATAATCCCTGGCTCATTTTCTCTACTATCAGCTGTTTCCTTAAACCCCTCTCCCCTGCTCCCTCCACCCTCACTTCCAAAAGCAAGTATGAGGAGCTCATGGACTTCATTGTCACTAAGCTTGGGACCATTCATTAAGTTGCCTCTGCAGCATCCCTCCCTTCCCCTAAATGTCCTCCAAGGTTCCCCCTGCCCTATCCCTGAATTCGCATCTTTCTCTAAGTTCTCTCCTATCTCCCATCATGCCCTCTCCAATTTCATCTTGTCCATGAGACCCACCTCCTACTCTTGTGACCCTATTCTCACTAAACTGCTGACCATCCAGCTTCTCTTCCTGGCCCCCATGCTGACATTGTAAACAGTTCCTTTTCCTCTGGTGCTCTTCCC
Organism: Pristiophorus japonicus; assembly: GCF_044704955.1. Taxonomy (NCBI): domain Eukaryota; kingdom Metazoa; phylum Chordata; class Chondrichthyes; family Pristiophoridae; genus Pristiophorus; species Pristiophorus japonicus. The sequence continues at coordinate 404,543,856 of NC_091977.1, forward strand.
CTCTCTTTAAAATCTGTCGTCTTCACCCTCTTTCTCAAAAGATCTATACATGACTCCTCTACCTTGCAAACTATTGCCCATCTACAACCTCCCTTTCCTCTCCAAAGTCCTTGAACGTATTGTCACTGCTCAAATCCGTGCCCATCTTTCCTGCAACTCCATGCTTGAATCTCTCCAATCAAGTTTGCACCCCTGCTGCAGTACTGAAACGACTCTGTGACCATGGTGAACTATCCCTTCTCATCTTTCTCGACCTGTCTGCAGCCTTTGGCACTGTTGACCACACCATCCTCCTCCAATGCCTCTCCTCCTTTTGTCTAGCTGAGTGAGACTGTCCTCACCTGGTTCCATTCTTATCTATCCAATCATAGCTGGATAATCATCTGCAATGGCTTCTCTTCCCGCTCCCGCACCATTACCTCTGGAGTCATCCAAGGATCTATCCATGGCTTCCTCCTATTTCTCATCTACATACGGCCACTCAACAACATCATCTGAAAACACATTGTCATGTTCCACTTGTATGCTAATTCACCCAGCTCCACCTCACCACCAACTATTTTGACCCTACCACTGTCTCTGATATGTTATGCTATTTATCTCACAAAGTACAGGATAAGTAAAAATTTCCTTGAATTAAATATTGGGAAGACCAAAGCCGTTGTCTTCAACTCCTGCCACAGACTCCATTCCCGAGTCACTGATTCCATCCACCTTCTTGGCTATTATTTTAGGCTGAACCAGACTGTTCACAGCCTCTGTGTCCTATTTGATTCTGAGCTGAGCTTCTGACCCCATATCCTCTCTGTTGTGTATGGAGAAAGAGTCAGACTGAACACTGTGAGCTCAAAGTAAAGTGTGACCTTAGTCCTTTATTGCAAGTCTCCAGAGTGCCTCTCCAACCTGTGAAGCCTCCTTAAGTACCTGTGCTCCCAAGGGATTATGGGATCCCTTGGGACTCCAGGGGATGAGCCCTCTGGTGGCTGTACAGAGTAAATACAAGTATACATTTAGAACAACACTCCACCCCAAAGTCAATAGTGTAACTATTTACAATGTGAGTCAATCTGGGGCCCTTCTTGCCCTGGTTGATCGTCTCGGTGTGAAAGCTGGTGTTGTTGAATCATTTGTTGGGCTCTCACTGGGCTGCTGTGCAGCTGGCTTTGCTGGGCGACCTGGTGTGTTGGGCCCTGCTGGGCTGCTGTGGATGATGGGTTCTGCTTCGTGGTCAACTGTGGTGCCGGTTGCCACTGGTGTGTATGTTGGGGGATCAAAAAAGGTAGGGTCCAAGGTGGGTTGCTCAGGATAGTCCGTGAATCTGAGTTTGATTTGGTCCAAGTGTTTCCGGTGAATGATTCCATTTGAAAGTGTAACCCGAAACACCCTGTTCCCCACTTTGGACACGACAGTGCCGGGAAGCCATTTGGGACCTTGTCCATAGCTTAATACAAATACAGGATCGTTAATTTCAATGTTGTGTGACACATTTGCGCTATCATGACATGCACTTTATTGAAGCCGCCTGCTCTCTACCTGTTCATGTAGATCAGGGTGAACTAACGAGAGCCTTGTCTTAAGTGCTCTTTTCATGAGCAGTTCAGCAGGTGGGATCCCAGTGAGTGAGTGGGGTCTCATGCAGTAGCTAAGCAGAACTTAGGATAGGCGAGTCTGCAGTGAGCCTTCAGTTACCCTCTTCAAGCCTTGATTGATGGTTTGCACTGCTCTCTCTGCCTGACCATTGGATGCTGGTTTAAACGAAGCAGATGTGACATGTTTGATCTCGTTACGGGTCATGAATTCTTTGAACTCAGCACTAGTATAACATGGCCCTTTGTCGCTCACCAGGACATTGGGTAGGCCGTGTGTGGCAAACATGGCCTGCAGGCTTTCAGTAGTGGCAGCGGACGTGCTAGCCGACATTATCTCACATTCAATCCACTTGGAGTATACGTCTACAACCACAAGGAACATTTTACCCAAGAACGGGCCTGCATAGTCGACGTGTACCCGAGACCACGGTTTGAAGGGCCAATACCATAAACTTAGCAGCGCCTCCCTGGGTACATTGATTAACTGCGAGCATGTATTACATCTGTGAACGCAGGACTCTAAGTCCACATCGATACCGGGCCACCACACATGGGATCTGGCTATTGCTTTCATCATTACGATGCCTGGGTGGAGCACTGTGGAGGGCATTGATGAAGGTTTCTCTGCCCTTCTTGGGGACCACTACTTGATTGCCCCACAGAAGGCAATCTGCCTGCATAGACATTTCATCTTTGCGCCGCTGGAACGGCTTTATGTCTTCCTGCATTTCCACTGGGACACTGGACCAGTTCCCGTGAAGCACACAGTTTTTGACTAGAGATAATAAGAGGTCCTGGCTTGACCAGGTTTTGATCTGCGGGGCAGTGACGGGTGATTGCTCACTCTCAAATCCTTCCATAACCATGGCTAGATCTGTGGGTTGCGCCATTTCCACCCTGTGATGGGCAATGGCAGCCTACTGAGAGCATCGGCGCAGTTTTCTGTGCCTGGCCTTTCGCGGATGGCGTAGTTGTATGCGGACAACGTGAGTGCCCATCGCTGGATGCGGGCGGATGCGTTGGTATTTATCCCTTTACTCTCTTAGATATAAGTGGCTTATGGTCAGTTTCCAATTCGAATTTTAGCCCAAACAGGTATTGATGCATTTTCCTTACCCCATAGACACATACTAACGCTTCTTTCTCAATCATGCTGTAGGCTCTTTCAGCCATGCATAAGCCACCGGTTGCATAAGCCACCGGTTGCAGTTTCCCGAAATCATTAGCTTGTTGCAATACACACCTGACTCCATAGGACGACACATCACATGCTAGTACCATGGATCATACAGCACAAGCAATTTGTTTGAGCATAACAATTTTCTCGCTTTTACAAAGGCATTTTCTTGGCTTTTGCCCCAAATCCATTCATCCCCTTTTCGTAGTAAGACATGCAGTGGTTCTAACAGTATGCTGAGACCCGGTAAGAAGTTACCAAAGTAGTTCAAGAGTCCCAGAAACGACCGCTGCTCTGTCACGTTCTGTGGTCTCGGTGCGTACTCGATTGCCTCCGTCTTCGCGTTGGTGGGCCTGATGCCGTCCGCCACAATCCTCCTTCCCAGGAACTCCACTTCAGGCACCAGGAAAATGCACTTCCCGTGTTTTAACCTGAACCCCACGCGGTTGAGTCGACTAAGAACCTCCTCCAGGTTCTGCAGATGCTCGACTGTGTTCCGACCTGTGACCAAGATGTCATCCTGGAAGACCACGGTGTGCGGGACCGACTTCAGTAAGCTTTCCATGTTTCTCTGGAATATCGCCGCCGCCGATCGGATTCCAAAGGGGAATCTGTTATAAACAAAAAGACCGTTGATGCAGGTGAGGGCCTTCGATGATTCCTCTAGTTCCTGCGTCATGTAGGCTGAAGTCAGATCCAGTTTCGTGAACGTCTTTCCTCCCGCCAGCGTTGCAAAGAGGTCGTTGGCCTTTGGTAGTGGGTATTGGTCCTGCAGGGAGAAACGATTGATAGTTACTTTGTAATCATCACAGATTCTGATGGTGCTGTCTCCCTTGAGGACTGGGACAATAGGACTGGCTCACTCGTTGAACTCGATTGGTGAAATGATGCTATCTTTGCAGCCGGTCTAGCTAGATCTCTACCCTTTCTCTCATCATGTATGGTACTACTCTCGCCTTGTGATGGATGGGTTGCGCTCCCGGAATTAGGTGGATCTGCACTTTTGCTTCTTGGAATTTCCCGATGCCTGGTTCGAACAGCGAAGGAAATTTGTTTAAGACCTTGGCACACGAAGTGTCATCAGCGGGCGATAGTGCTCGGACGTCATCCCAGTTCCAGCATATCTTTCCCAGCCAGCTCCTGCCGAGCAGCATGGGACCATTGCCCGGTACCACCCGGAATAGTAGCTTGTGCACCGCTCCATTGTAGGAGACCTTTACGGTAGCACTGCCGATTACAGAAATCAGTTCTTTCGTGTGAGTTCTTAGTTTCGTGCGAACTGGAGTTAAGACTGGCCTTGAGGCCTTGTTGCACCACAACCTTTCGAAAGTCTTTTTGCCCATGATGGACTGGCTCGCGCCCGTGTCCAGCTCCATTGACACCGGGAGTCCATTTAGTTCAACATTCAGCATTATCGGGGGACAGTTCCTGGTGAATGTTGCACCCCATGTACCTCTGCCTCCTCGATCTGAGGCTCTGGTTCATCGTGATCCTCCGTGGATCTGTCCTCTTCTGCAACATGGTGGTTTGCAGGTTTAACAGGTTCTGCAGCTCGCCTGCACACTCATTGGAGGTGTCCCATTGTTCCACAGCCTTGCAAACGTATTCTTTGAATCGGCATGAATGGAAACGATGATCACCCCTGCAGCGCCAACAAGGTGTTAATGGCCTTGCATTCATCACCCTTGATGGTGGACTCTGAGACATCTGCGGACGTGTAGCTGCAGGTATGTGTGACCTGCCCTGTACGTTACAATTCGAAAACAACATCATTTTGTTCACAGTACTTTTAGCAGCACTTGTGCTGAGAGATTTGCTTCGTATTGTCACTGGTGGCAATGAACGCCTGGGCTATCGCTATGGCCTTACTCAAGGTTGGGGTCTCTACAGTCAAAAGTTTGCGAAGTATGGTTTCGTGGCCAATGCCAAGTACAAAAAAGTCTCTGAGCATGTGCTCTAAATGTCCTTCAAATTCGCAATGTCCTGCAACGCGTCTTAGCTCGGCAACACAACTTGCCACTTCCTGGCCTTTCGAATCCTAACGAACAGGGCAGGTCACACATACCTGCAGCTAGACGTCCACAGATGTCTCAGACCTTTTGCAGGTATAGAACTGGTATCTCGCCATCAGAACGCTTTCCTTCGGGTTCAAATGCTCTCGGACCAGTGTGCACAAATCGTCATACAATTTCTCCGTGGGTTTTGCGGGAGTGAGCAGATTCTTCGTGAGGCCATATGTTGGTGCCCCATAGACGGTGAGGAGGATCGACCTTCATTTGGCAGTGTTATCTGTCCCATCTAGCTTGTTGGCCACGCAGCATTGGTTGAGTCGCTGCACAAAAGTTTCCCAATCATCACCCTCCGAGAATTTCTCCAGGATGCCCACTGTTCTCTGTATTTTTGGGTTCGCTATCTGTATCTCGTTGCCAGTTGTTTTGTATGGAGAAAGAGTCAGACTGAACACTGTGAGCTCAAAGTAAAGTGTGACCTTAGTCCTTTTTTGCAGGTCTCCAGAGTGCCTCTCCAATCTGTGAAGCCTCCTTAAATACCTGTACTCCCAAGGGATTATGGGATCCCTTGGGACTCCAGGGGATGAGCCCTTTGGTGGCTGTACAGAATAAATACAAGTGTACATATATAATACTCTCCATCACCAAAGATGTCCACTTCCATGTCGTAATATTGCCTGTCTCGGCCCCAACCTCAGCTCATTTGCTGCTAAAACTTTCACCAATGCCTTTCTTGCCTCAAGATTCAACTATTCTGATGCTCTCCTGGCCAGCCTCCGATCTTCCGCCCAAAATAAATGTAAACTCATCCAAAACTGCTGTGTGTATCCTAACTCTCACCAAGTCCTGATCACCCATTCTGCTGTGCTCGCTGACCTACATTGGCTCCTGGTCCGCCAATGCCTCAAATTTAAAATTCTCTTCCTTGTGTTCAGGTCTTCAAATCCCTCCATGGCCTTACCCCTCCACTGCCTCTGTGTTGTCAGACTGCGTATCCAATATTCATGAGCCTCCAGTTAAACATTGGAAAGTCCGATGCTATTGTCTTCGGTCCCTGCCACAAACTTTGTATGCTCGCCACCAATCTATCCCACTCTGTTTAATTTCTAACCTCGAGCTGAGGTTCCGACCCCTTATACTGTCCGACCACTCTCTTCCAGCTCCATAACATCACCCCCTCCACCACTGCCTCAGACCATCTGCAACTGAAACTCTGATCCATGCCTTTGTCACTTCCGGGCTCAACTATTCGAATGCTCTCCTGGTCAGCCTCCCAGCCTCCACCCACCATAAACTCTGCCGCTCGTATCCTCTCCTGCACCAAGTCCTGCTCACATAACACCCCTGTACTTGCTGATCTTTATTGGCACTTGGTCACCCCCCGCAATGCCTCAAATTAAAAATTCTGATCCGCGTGTTTAAATCCCTTTATGTCTTTGCCTCTTCCTATCTCTGTAAACTTCTCTAGCCATAAAAATGTCTGAGCACTCTGCATTCCTCCAACTGTAGTTTCTGGTAAATCCTCCACTCCCTTCGGCCCACCATTGGAAGCCAGGGTGTATGCTGTAAATCTCTCCACCTTCGTCTCTTCCTTTAAGAACTTTCTTAAAACCCACCTCTTTGACCAAGCTTTTAGTCAACCCTCCTAATATCTCCTTTGACTCAGCATTCACTTTAGTCTGATTACACTTTTGTGAAGCACCTTGGGGCAGTTCTTTATGTTAAAGGTGCAATATCAATGCACGTTGTCGTTGTGTCCTTCACAACAACATTTGTAAGCACCAGCACAGCTATGCACATCTCAGAGGATGCAGTTCATGAGTTTGAAGCGAAAACACTGGGCAATCACAGTGCACAGGTCAGTCAGAGTATTGATAGCAGGAGGAGCAGAAATCTGCTGGCTAGTTGGCTATATTGCTGCCATCAATGAACCCATGTATTTTATGTGGTGAAATTTGACAGACATTTCTTGCTTCTATCGCATGCTCTTCAGTACAAAACAGGACAAAAGTGCTAGCCATGCAACAGTCACCTGCTTGATACATGTGTCGCTAGCACATTGGCAGATACAGTAATGCTAGCTAGAGGCATAGGAATTCAGGCTGAAGTGACCTTGACAACTACTGGCAGTATCATGTTTAGAGTTTGACTGTAGGTCAGATTGCAGCATTCAGCACAACTCTATATCGCAGCTTTCTTGGTGAATCCTAGCTAACATATATACTATTCCTCAGGCAAGTCTAGATAAGTCAGTCCTTTGCTATATATGCAGTCAACAGCTTAACGGTAGGTGGACACAGTACTCCTCTGTTGCATTCTGGCTGCTTTCTTCCACTGAAAACACATCATGTAAACCCTTTTCAGCCATTTAGTTATTTATACTTTTAGCAAAAAGATTGCAAAATGTTGCCAACGTCACAGCAGCCACTGACCTCTCATATTCACATTCTTGTTACCGTTCTTTTTGTTTACAAATCGTGGAATATTTACAACTAAATAAATATTAGATCACTTTGGAATAACTGCAGTGTGGAACAAAACGTTAGAGGGGGAGAAATTCATAAGAGCATAGGAAATAGGAGCAGGAATAGGCCATTGGCCCCTCGAGCCTGCTCCTCCCTTTAATAAGATCATGGCTGATCTGATCCTGGGCTCAGCTCCACTTCTCTGCCCTCTCCACATAACCCTTCACTCCCTTATCACTCAAATATCTGTCCATCTCCACCTTAAATATATTCAATGATCCAGCCTCCACAGCTCTCAGGGCAGAGAATTCCACAGATTTCCGACCCTCTGAGCGAAGAAATTTCTCCCCATCTCAATTCTAAATGAGCAACCTCTTATTCTTAAACTATGCCCCCTAGTTCTAGATTCCCCCACGAGTGGCAACATCCTCTCTGCATCTACCCTGTCAAGCCCCCTCAGTATCTTAAATATTTCAATGAGATCACCTCTCATTCTTCTAAACTCCAACCTGCTCAACCCATTCATCTCAGGAATCAACCTAGTGAAACTTCTCTGAACAGTCTCCAATGCAAGTATATTCCTCCTTAAATAAGGAGGCCAAAACTGTACGCAGTACTCTAGGTGTGGTCTTACCAATATCCTGTACAGTTGTAGCAGGACTTCCCTACTTTTATACTCCATCCCCCTTGCAATAAAGGCCAACATTCCATTTGCATTTCTGATTACTTGCTGTACCTGCATACTAACTTTTTGTGTTTCATGCACAAGGACCCCCCCAGGTCCCTCTGTATTGCAGGAATTTGTAATCTCTCTCCATTTAAATAATAATTTGCTTTTTTATTTTTCCTGCCAAAGTGGATAACCTCACACTTTCCCACTTCTGCCAAATTTATGCCCACTCACTTAGCCTGTCTATATCCTTTTGCAAATTCTTTGTGTCCTCCGCACAACTTGCTTTCCCACTCATCTTTGTATCATCAGCAAACTTGGCTACATTACACTTGGTCCCTTCATGCAAGTCATTAATATCGATTGTAAATAGTTGAGGCCCCAGCACCGATCCCTGCGGCACCCGATTAGTTACCATTTGCTGACCTGAAAATGACCCATTGATCCCGACTCTCTGTTAGCCCCAGGCTAACGGGGCACAAACATCATTTCGCCCTGGCCGCGGCGCCACTAACGACCCCCGCAAAATTCCACAGGTGTTTAACAGTGGCGGTAACCGGTAGCGACGGTGCGCAGCGACCCTTTTTCACCCCGGAATGAAGATTCGGTTGCGTCCCCTGAAGCTGTGCTGGGCGATGCCAGTGACAGCTTCAGGGGGCATATACCGGGCTGTAGGCTGCTTGCGGGATGAAAATTAAAGGTGAGATGTCGAATTCAAAATTAAAAAATGACTGACTTACTAGTCGCAGCCTTCTTGTTGATGGTTCGCGAGGTCCGTGCCTTTGTGTGCCAGGTTGCTGCCATAGCAACCCGCTCTCTGGTGGCCCCGTTTCTGCCCCCGCTTAGTGGGCAGCTTGGCCCACCCCTTTAATGTAGGGAAGGACCCTGTGTACATGGTAGCACTACGCGTCCCACCGCGTAGCGCTGCACCCCTCGCGGAGTCTTTCCACCCCGCTCGCGCTCCACTCGCACTGCACAGAGTAAGTGGAGTGCAATATTTTGCTCCACTTGCTCTCGGGGGCGGTAACCCGAATATAGGTCACGGGGTGGGTCTTCCACGCCTGTCACAGGAACTTCCGCCTCGTGGCTGTTACCCCCCCCCAAATGGGATGCTACGCAATTTCACCCCACGAGTTTTTTTCATTATTTCTTCAGCGTATGCTCTCTGAAATTCTGATAGGTTCAGACAGGTTAGATGCAGGAAGAATGTTCCCAATGTTGGGGAAGTCCAGAACCAGGGGTCACAGTCTAAGGATAAGCCATTTAGGACCGAGATGAGGAGAAACTTCTTCACCCAGAGAGTGGTGAACCTGTGGAATTCTCTACCACAGAAAGTTGTTGAGGCCAATTCACTAAATATATTCAAAAGGGAGTTGGATGAAGTCCTTACTACTAGGGGGATCAAGGGGTATGGCGAGAAAGCAGGAATGGGGTACTGAAGTTGCATGTTCAGCCATGAACTCATTGAATGGCGGTGCAGGCTAGAAGGGCCGAATGGCCTACTCCTGCACCTATTTTCTATGTTTATATGTTTCTAAATGGGAAAGTACAGAAAATAAAGTTGGCTTGACTAAATATTTTATAATAAAATGGAGTGACATCATTAGTTAAAATCCACACTAGAATCCAATGGCCTAGATTAATAATCCAGAGGGCACCATTCAAATTCACCATGGCAGTTTGAGAATTTGAATTCAGTTTGAAACAAAACCTACAAATAAAAAGATGATGCAGGTTGAACCTTCCTTATCCAGAACTCCATTATCCGGAACCACCCCTCGTCCAGAACCATTCCCGGCCACCAGGTGGCGCATGCGCAGCACTCCGACATGAACAAATTGAAGTCCTTCCTCGTTGCCGACTCCCACAATTGCTGGCCAGACCCCACAATCTACCCCCCCCGCCCCATGGCCGCACTCCCAGCCCCAAGCCAGCCAGCCCCGATACCCTCTTGCTCAGAACCTGTCCTATCCAATTTAACGTGAACACGTGAACACCCCTCGTTCGGAAAAATCCCTTATCCAGAACAGGCCAGGTCCCAAGGGTTCTGGATAAGGGAGGTTCAACCTGTATGAGTAAAAGTGACCATGAAGCTGTTAGATTGTTGTTATAAACCTAACTGTTTCACTAATATTCTATAGAGAAGGAAACGCACCATCCCTATTCAGTCTGGCCTATTAGTGATTCCAGGCCCCCACCAAGGTGGTTGGCTCTTGCTTTCCCTCTGAAGTGACTTGCTAGGCCAAGTTGATCCTGCAAAGTACTCTTCACTAACATCTGGGAATTGGTGGCAAAGTTTTGGGAGAGCTGTCCCACAGATTAGTCAAGCAACAGCCTGACATGGATATACTCACATAATCATATCTATCAGCATAGCATGCCAGACTCCTCCATCAACATCCCTGGGTATGTTGTGTCCCAGCTCAACATTGACTCCGGATCCCATGAAGTCTTATTACTTTAGGTTACCATTGTATGATTACCACCTACCGTCCTCCCTCAGCTAATAAATCAGTACTGCTCCTTGTTAAAAACCACTTGGAGGAAGCATTGGGGGTAGCAATAACACACAGATCTCAATCTCCTTCACCAAGAGTGGCTCGTTAGTATCACCACTTACCAAGTCCTGAAGGACATAGCTGCCAGATTGGGCTTGTGGCAAGTGATAAGAAAACAAATGTGAGAGAAACACCTACTTGATCTCATCCTCACCAGTCTACCTGTTGCAGATCTGTCTGTCCATGATAGCATTAGTAGGAGTGACCACTGCGCACTTCCTGGATATCCCTTCATGTCATTTGGCACTGTGCTAAGTGAGAAAGATTAAGAACAGATTTAGAAGCTCAAATCGCAGCATCCACGAGGTGCTGTGAATCATCCGCAACAGCAGAATTGTATACCACTGTCCTTCATGCTACCTTCACCATCAAGCCATGTGACCAACCCTGGTTCTATGAGGAATGTAGAAGAGTATGCTTAGAACATCATCAGGCACACCTGATAATGAGGTGTCAACTTGGGAAAGCTACAACAGAGAACTACGTGCATGTTAAACAACAAAAGCAACATGCAGAACAGAACGATTCCACTACCAATGTATCAGATCAAAACTATGTAACCATGACACATCCAGTCGTGAATGGTGGTGGACAATTAAACAGCTAACGGGAGGAGGAGGCTGCATGAGCAACCCATCCTCAGAGCTCAGCCCATGAGTACAAAAGTCAAAGCTAAAGTGTTTGCAGCTATCTTCAGCTGGGAGTGTCCAGTGGGTGATATTTCGCGCTCTCCACTTGAGATCCACATTTTCACAGATGTCAGTCTTCAGCCAAGTTGACTTACTTTGCATGATATGAAGAAACAGCCGAGTGCACTGGACATAGCAAAGGCTACATCCCGGATGTGGTGCTGAATATCTGTGCTCCGCTACTAGCATACTAGCAAGAGCCCTAGCTAAGCTGTTCCAGTATGGCTACAACATTGGCATCTACCTGACAGTGTGAAAAACTACCCAGTTATGTCATTTCCACAAAAAAAAAGCAGGACATATCCAACCTGGTCAATTAACACCCTTTCAGCCTATTCCCAAACATCAAAAAAGTGATAGAAGGTGTTGTTGACAGTGCTATCAAGCAGCATTTCTTCACCATGTTAGATCTCTTAATTTCCAATGAAATACGAACTCCGATTGTAGTTTTAATGTCACTTTATTTTAGCAGCAGTAACAAGCTCTTGGCTTTAAGCCAGGTCTTTGTCCTTCTGATATCACATGGCCAAAATGGCTGTATTTATACCGGGTTCAATTTACAGAAAAGAACTCGCCTTCTTTGACCTTATTGGCTCAATTATAGTCTTTTAACCTTTTAATTGGCTCGCTACCCAAGATCCTAAAATGTCAAGTTGATTGATGACTTAATGCAACATGCTCCCACTCACGTAGCATCTCTGACTTGGTGTCTGTGAATTTTCACAGCCTGTCTAAATGCAGCCTGTTTGAATTCTCTATCAACCAATAATCTGCTCACTGATCGTCAATTTGGATTCTGCCAGGACCACTCAGCTCCAGACCTCTATCAGCCTTGGTTCAAACATGGACACAAGAGCTGAATTCCAGAGTGGAGGTGAGAGTGACTGCCGTTGATATCAAGGCAATATTTGATCGAGTGTGGCACCAAGAAGCTCTAGTAAAACTGAAGTCAGTGGAGCTGAGGGAAGAAACTCACCATTGGCTGCAGTCATTCCCGGCACAATGATTAATAACAAATAAAAGTTTAATAAGAAAAACCATGATAATATATGTGTCTCTCCATCTTCTTATTTGTGTCTGCATCTCTATAACTTTCCAAATTTGGCTGTCTCTCGGTGTACATCTTCTCTGTAACTTGTATTCTCCTGTATATGTATCATCCTAGCTAATTCTGTGCTTTTGTTGCACTGTGTGACTTGCTCTGTGACATTCAGAAGAAAATAGACACTTGCAGAGTTTCATGAAGCAATCACATTTTATACCAAGCTACAGCCTCCTAAATTATGAGTTTTCCCACAGAAAACCACTGTATTAGTCCTTCTTTAACCAATATCACCGTTATTTCAGAGGCTTGTTTGCTGTTCCACAGTATAAAATGTTTATCATAACAGGTATGATGCGATTGGTGGGTTTTCTGTTCACAGGTACAATTTCACTCAGTAAGAATTCTCCCATATGAGAAAGCTACAAATCACCATCTTGACAATGGGTCACTTAGGGGGCGAATTTCTGCTGGGGTTTTACTGCTCGTCTTCTGTAACCTCAGTGGATGAACTGCGGAAACCCCAGATAAATGGCATAAATGGTGTTTACGCTATTATCCTAAGGCTTCCATGGCTCTTCCATTGCAGTTATAGCAGACGAACCCCCATGGAAATTCACCCCCTCTATAACCATAAAATATGTGTTATTAGCAGCTTTTCAATACCAGAAGAAATAATCTGCCTCAGTGGTTGAAATCACTCCCTCAGCACTGCATTAGAGTGTCAGCCTAGATTTATGTGCTCACTACCTTCTGACCCAGAGGCAAGTATGCTACCCACTGAGACACAGCTGATGCCTTAATAGGGTTAGGTGAAGCAAATAGAGTGAGAGCAGGTTTGTGTGGAGAAGTGGGTTGAATGGCCTGTTTATGTGCTGTAAATTCGATGTAAAATAAAGAAGTTGAAATCGGACAATTAAAACAAAAAGAAAAGGAAACAAGGTTTAGCTTATGTTAAAAACGACAGGAGCTGGATATACTAAATAAATCAGTACTTTTGTTTGTAGGCCAGTGGTTTTGAAATCAGGACCAGGACACTGAAAGTCATTTTGAGCTGAGATTTATACTGCGTAGTAAGAAAACTGTTGCAAGGTGAGTAGTTTTGTGCTGTATGAACTGTGTAAAGAGTATACACTGTGAGGTTCACTAGGATAGTGCATACCAAAATGAAATTTGAAATACTGGTTTAACCAGAATTCTTATTGAAACAAAGCTCAATTTCCTTTCATTATGTGATCTCTTATTTTGTTCTGAAAACAGAGCCAGTTATTGTAGTATCATGTCAGTGATTATATAAGGTAGCTATAGAAACCAGAAGCATCTGAATATACTCATGATGACAAAGCAAATCCTATATAATATAGACTGCTCTAGTTGAGTCATTGTGATGACTATTACTTAACATTGCGAAACTGGTTAATGAGGATTAATCATTCACAGTGTTGGGGTAAATCTTACATCAAGAAGTAGTGTGATTGCTTTAAGAAAGTATGTTCTGACTAATAGCATTTAATAATTCAGTGTGTCCATGATGTGATATTAACATAGGGCATTGTGATTAAACAACATGGCAATTGGGCTCCCCGGTGCTGGGTAATTACCCTGCACACAGATGGTAGCCCGGATATTGGGCATCGGTCCTCATTCCCATATCAATGGCAATGCAGGAGGAGGCCACGCGGGTAGGTGATTGCTGGCTGGGGGGAATATTTGGGCTTGCGGTGGGGGGGGGGGGGCGGGGGGGCTGCGGAATCGCAGGAAGCGATTGTGGCAAGTTGGGAAATCTAGGGAGCCTGGAGGTTAGGGCCAGGGGTGAGACTGGAAGTTGGCCAGCTCCTGGAGGTCTGGGATCTTGGGGCCGTTGGAGGGGAGGGAGGTGGGGGGGTTTGGGAAGGTGCTTTACAGTTAAATGTCAGCTGTGGCTCAGTGGGTAGCACACTCACCTTTGAGTTGTGGGTTCAAGTCCCACTCCAGGGACTTAAATCTAGGCTGACAGTGCAGTGCTGAGGGAGTGCTGCACTGTCGGAGATGCTGTCTTTCAGATGAGATGTTTAACCGTGGCCCTGTCAGGTCTCTCAGGTGGATGTAAACGCTTCCATGGCACTATTTTGAAGAAGAGCAGGGAAGTTAGCCCCGGTGTCCTGGCCAATATTTATCCCTCAATCATCATAACAAAAACAGATTATCTGGTCATTATCACATTGCTGTTTGTGGGAGCTTGCTGTGCGCAAATTGGCTGCCGCGTTTCCCACATTACAACAGTGACTATACTCCAAAAGTACTTAATTGGCTGTAAAGCGCTTTGAGACATCCGGTGGTCGTGAAAGGGGCTATATAAATTCTCTTTAAAAAAAATAACTTCCCTTTTTTCTGCAGTTGATCTGCAAGTTGGTTTCTTGGAGTGCAACCAGCCTCCAGGCAAATCAGTTGTCCAGCGGGGACCTCAATCAGGCATTAAGTGCCTTATTTACCTATGCAAAGAGCTTAACGTCTGTTTTAGTCATGGGTAAAGGACGCACGCCTCTTGTTTGTTAAGAACATAAGAAATAGGAGCAGGAGTAGGCCCTTCCAGCCTGCTCTGCCATTCAGTAAGATCATGGTTGATCATCTACCTCAATTCCACCTTCCTGCACTATCTTCATATCCCTTACTTCCCTTAGTATCTAAAAATCTATCGATCTCTGTCTTGAACATACTCAACGACTGAGCATCCACATATCTCTAGGATAGAAAATTTCTAAGCTTCTCAACCATTTGAGTGAAGAAATTTCTCCTCACCTCAGTCCTAGTCATAGGACAATCCCCTGATCCCAGGAATCAGTCTAGTAACCTTTGTTACACTCCCTCTAAGGCAAATATATCCTTCCTTATGTAAGGAGAACAAAACTGTGCACAGTATTTCAGGTGTGGTCTCACCAAGGTCCTATATAATTGTAGTAAGAGATTTGAGCAGAAAAATCTAGGCTAAGACAGTACTGAGGGAGTGCTGCATTGTTGGAGGTGCTGCCTTTTGGATGAGACTTTAAACCGAGGCCCCATCTGCCCTCAGGTGAACATAAAAGATTCTATGGCACTATTTCGAAGAAGAGCAGGGGAGTTATCTCCAGTGTACCAGCTAATATTTCATCATCATCATAGGCAGTCCCACTAAATTGAGGAAGACTTGCTTTCACTCTAAAAGTGAATTCTTAGGTGACTGAACAGTCCAATATGGGAATTACAGTCTCTGTCACAGGTGGGACAGACAGTCGTTGAAGGAAAAGATGGGTGGGGAGTCTGGTTTGCCGCACGCTCCTTCCGCTGCCTGCGCTTGTTTTCTGCATGCTCTCGGCGACGGGACTCGAGGTGCTCAGTGCCCTCCTGGATGCTCTTCCTTCAC
This sequence comes from Pristiophorus japonicus, assembly GCF_044704955.1. Lineage (NCBI taxonomy): Eukaryota > Metazoa > Chordata > Chondrichthyes > Pristiophoridae > Pristiophorus > Pristiophorus japonicus. Next base: position 404,559,434 of record NC_091977.1, read on the forward strand.
TTAGGGCAGTCTTAGTGTTCTCGATCAGGCCAACATCCCCAGCATCGAAGCACTGACTACACTCGACCAGCTCCGTTGGGTGGGCCACATTGTTCACATGCCGGACACAAGACTCCCAAAGCAAGCGCTCTACTCGGAACTCCTACACGGCAAGTGAGGCCCAGGTGGGCTGAGGACACCCTCAAAGCCTCCTTGATAAAGTGCAATATCGCCACTAACACCTGGGAGTCCCTGGCCAAAGCTAATATTTTTCCCTCAATCAACATCACTAAAAACAGATTATCTGGTCATTATCATATTGCTGTTTGTGGGAGCTTGCTGTGCGCAAATTGGCTGCCGCATTTCTTACTTTACAACAGTGACGACATTTCAAAAAGTACTTCATTGGCTGTAAAGCGCTGTTATGTCCGGTGGTCGTAAAAGTGCAATAGAAATGCAAATCTTTTTTTTTTCTTTACTCTTGTACTCCAATCCCTTTGTACCATTTGCTTTCCTAATTGCTTGCTGTACCTCCCTGCTAACTTTCTGTGATTCGTGTACAAGGACACCTAGGTCCCTTTGAATACCAACATTTCCCACTTTCTCACCACTTAAAAAAATATTCTACTTTTCTATTTGTCCTACCAAATTGGATAAATTCACACTTTTTCATGCTATATTCCATCTGCCCACTCAGTTAACCTGTCTATATCCCTTTGCAGCCTCTTTGCATCTTCCTCACAGCTTACTTTCCCACTTAAATTTGTATCATCAACAAATGTGGATACATTACACTCAGTCCTCTCATCTAAGTCATTGATATAGATTGTAAATAGCTGAGGCCCAAGCACTGATCCTTGTGGTATCCCACTAGTTACAGCCTGCCAACCTGAAAATGTCCCGTTTATTCCTACTCACTGTTTTCTGTCCATTAACCAAACCTCAATCCATGTTAATATATTATTCCAATCCAATGAGTCCTAATTTTGCATAATAGCCTCTTATGTTGCACCTTATCGAATGCTTTTTGAGAATCCAAATACACTACGTCCACTGGTTTCCCTTTATCTATCCTGCTAGTTACAACCTCTAAAAACTCTAATAGGTTTGTCAAACACAATTTTCCTTTCGTAAATCCGTGTTGACTCTGCCCAATCATATTATGGTTATCTAAGTGCCCTGTTACCACATCCCTAATAATAGATTCTACCATTTTCCTTACTGCTGATGTCAGGCTAACTGAGCTATAGTTCCCTGTTTTCTCTCTCCATCCTTTCTTGAATGGCGGGGTTACGTTTGCTACCCTTCCAATCTAATGGGGACTGTTCTAGAATCTAGTGAATTCTGGAAGATCAAAAACAATGCATTCACAATCTCTGTAGCCACTTCTTTTAAAACCCTAGCATATAAACCATCAGGTCCAGGAGATTTGTTGATTTTTAGTCCCATTAATTTCTCGAGTACTGTTTCTTTATTATTACTGATTTATTTAAGTTCCTCATTCTTGCTAGACCTTTTGGTTCCTTATTATTTCCGGAAGTTTTTTTGTGTCTTCTACTGTGTAGATAGATACTGTGGGCCCAAGTTTCGGCCTCAGTTGCTCCTGATTTTTTGGAGCAACTGGTGTAGAACGGAGTATCTTAGAAATTCAAATTCTCGGCATTTAGTTTGCTCCAGTTCTAGTCAGTTAGAACAGTTTCACTTTGGAACAGAATTTTTTTTTCAAAAGGGGGCGTGTCCGGCCACTTACGCCTGTTTTCAAAGTTTCGGCAGTGAAAACTTACTCCAAACTAACTTAGAATGCAGTAAGTGAAGATTTTTGTACGCTCGAAAAAACCTTGTCTACACTTTACAAAATCAGGCGTAGGTTACAAATCAGGCGTAGGGAATGGGGGGCGCGGTTTAAAGGGAAGTTTACAAACATTAAACACAGTTTTACAAATAAAGAGCCATCATCAATAATAAATTCTAAAAACATCAATAAATCAACCAATAAATCAATCAAAAAAAATTAATAAGAAATAATGTTTTTTTAAATCAATAAATAAAACATTTTCTACTTACCGACTGCAGCACCGGGAGCCCTCCAACAGCATGCTGGGAGGCACCCCCCCCACCCCCCCAGTGTGTCTCTGTCAGTGTCTCTATCTCGCTGTCTGTGTCTGTGTTTCTGACAGCGAGGGGAGTGGGGGGAGGGAGGCAGAGGGGGAGGGAGGGATGGGGGAAGGAAGGGGGAGAAGGGAGGAGAAGGGGAAGGGGAAGGGGAGAGGAGAAGTGGAAGGGGGGGGAGAGGAGAAGTGGAAGGGGGGGAGAGGAGAAGGGAAAGGGGGGAGAGGAGAAGGGGAAAGGGGGGGAGAGGAGAAGGGGATGGGGGGGAGAGGAGAAGGGGAAGGGGGGAGAGGAGAAGGGGAAGGGGGGTAGAGGAGGAGAAGGGGAAGGGGGAGAGGAGAAGGGGAAGGGGGAGAGGAGGAGGGGAAGGGGGAGAGGAGGAGGGGAAGGGGGAGAAGAGGAGGAGGAGGGGAAGGGGGGAGAGGAGGAGGAGAAGGGGAAGGGGGAGAGGAGGGGAAGGGGGGAGAGGAGGAGGAGAAGGGGAAGGGGGAGAGGAGGAGAAGAAGGGGGGGAAAGGAGAAGGAGGGGAAGGAGAAGGGGGGGAAAGGAGAAGGGGGGAGAAAGGAGAAGGGGAGAAAGGAGAAGGGGGGGAAGGATAAGGGGGGGAGGGGGGGAAGGAGAAGAGTGGGGGGGAGGCTGAATGGGCCGGGCCCAGCCGGGTCCAAGACTTCGGGCAGGGCCCGTCCCCAGCACTAGATTTACAGGTAGGTGGCGTCGGGTCGGGTCCGGGGTCCGGGGTCGGGAGCGCGGGTCAGGTCGGAGGGAACATGGGTCGGGGTCGGGAGTGCGGGTCGGGTCTGGTCCGGTCCGGGGGCATGGAGTGGGGGGGGGTTCGGGAGCACGGGTCGGGTCGGGGGTGGGGGGGGAGGATGGAGGTCGGGTTGGTTCGGGGAGGGAGGGAGGGAGCGCGGGTCGGTTCGTGTCGGGGGCGGGGGGAGGGAGATCAGGTTGGGTCAGATTGGGTCTGGGTGGGGTGGGGGGGGAGGTCGGGAGCGCGGGTCGGGTCGGGGGGGGGGGGGTGGTGGGAGGGAGCGCGGGTCGGGTCCAGTCCGGTCCGGGGGCGTGGAGGGGGGGGGGGGCGGGGAGAAGCGAGAGTCGAGTCGGGTTGGGAGGAAGCAGGAGCTGGGCGTGGGAGGCAGCCTTATGCACGCAGCGCCAGTGAGGCCATTGGGCCAGGGCTGGGGGCTGCGTGCTTCGGGCCCCTCCCACACAGTTTTGGGCGCCTGGAGCTACTGCACATGCGCGCCCACTGTAGCGTGCATGTGCAGAAGTCCCGGCACTGTTTTCAGCGCAGGGACATAGCTCTTCCCCCTACAGCTCGTGCTGCGCCGTGCCGAGGGCCAGAGGACCAGCAGGGAGCCGGAGAATCTGGAAGTTTTTTTTAGGCGCACTTTGTGGCGCGAAAAACGGGTGTCCAGGTCGGGGCTGCGCCATTCTAGGCGCGGCCCGAAACTTGGGCCCAAAGTATTCATTTCATCTTGCTGCCATTTCTTTATTCCCCATTATCCTCCCTGTCTCTGCATTTAAGGGACTCGCGTTTACTTTTGCAAGTTCATATTTTGCTGAATTCTAAAATCCTCCCAATCCTCAGGCTTACTATTATTTTTGGCAACATTATAAGCCTCTTCCTTTAATCTATGGGCGGGGCAGTGAGACGAGCTGAATTGCTCCAGCAGAGAGCCGCCATGGGCTCAACGGGCCGATTGGCCTCCTCTGTGCTGTAACCATTCTATGATTCTAAGTGATACTATCTTTAACTTTTCTTGTTAGCTACTGTTGGACCACTTTTCCTGTGGGGTTTTTATTCCTTAAGGGAATCTATATTCATTGCGAATTATGAATTAATTCTTTAAATGTTTGCCATTGCATATCTTCCGTCATATCTTTTAATCTATTTTCTCAACCTACCTTAGCCAACTCGCCTTTCATACCTATGTAGTTTGTGTGGTTCAGATTTAAGACCCTAGTTTTGGACCGAACTAAATCGCTTTCAAACTCAATATAAAATTCTATGATATTATGATAACTCTTCCCCAGAAGCTCTTTTACTACAAGTTTATTAAGTAACCCTTTCTCATTGCACAATACTAGATCTAAAATAGCCAGTTCCCTAGTTGGTTCCTTGACAAACTGATCTAGAAAACTATCTTGAACACATTCCATGAACTCATTCGCCACACTATTACTGCAAATTTGGTTTGCCCAGTCTATATGAAGATTAAAGTATCCCATGATTACTATATTACTCTTTTTAAATGCACCTCTAATTTCCTGATTTATGCTCTGCCTGACACCACAACTACTCTCTGGGGACTATAAACTACTCTCACTAGCCTTTTCTGCCCCTTGTTGTTTCTTAGCTTCACCCAAACTGATTCTATATCGATTTTCTGAGCTAAGATCCTTTCTCTCTATTGTCTTTATCCCATCCTTTATTATTACGGTGACGCCCCTTCCTTTTCCATTTTGCCTATCTCTTCAAGTATCCTGGAATATTTAGTTCCTAACCTTGGTCACTCTGCAACATAGAAAACATAGAAACATAGAAAATAGGTGCACTTCTAGCCTGCACCGCCATTCAATGAGTTCATGGCTGAACATGCAACTTCAGTACCCCCTTCCTGCTTTCTCGCTATACCCCTTGATCCCCCTAGTGGTAAGGACTTCATCTAACTCCCTTTTGAATATATTTAGTGAATTGGCCTCAACAACTTTCTGTGGTAGAGAATTCCACAGGTTCACCACTCTCTGGGTGAAGAAGTTTCTCCTCATCTCGGTCCTAAATGGCTTACCCCTTATCCTTAGACTGTGACCCCTGGTTCTGGACTTCCCCAACATTGGGAACATTCATCCTGCATCTAACCTGTCAGAACCCGTCAGAATTTTAAACGTTTCTATGAGATCCCCTCTCATTCTTCTGAACTCCAGTGAATACAAGCCCAGTTGATCCAGTCTTTCTTGATAGGTCAGTCCCACCATCCCGGGAATCAGTCTGGTGAACCTTCGCTGCACTCCCTCAATAGCAAGAATGTCCTTCCTCAAGTTAGGAGACCAAAACTGTACACAATACTCCAGGTGTGGCCTCACCAAGGCCCTGTACAACTGTAGTAACATCTCCCTGCCCCTGTACTCAAATCCCCTCGCTATGAAGGCCAACATGCCATTTGCTTTCTTAACCGCCTGCTGTACCTGCATGCCAACCTTCAATGACTGATGTACCATGACACCCAGGTCTCGTTGCACCTCCCCTTTTCCTAATCTGTCACCATTCAGATAATAGTCTGTCTCTCTGTTTTTACCACCAAAGTGGATAACCTCACATTTATCTACATTATACTTCATCTGCCATGCATTTGCCCACTCACCGAACCTATCCAAGTCACTATGCAGCCTCATAGCATCCTCCTCGCAGCTCACACTGCCACCCAACTTAGTGTCATCCGCAAATTTGGAGATACTACATTTAATCCCCTCATCTAAATCATTAATGTACAGTGTAAACAGCTGGGGCCCCAGCACAGAACCTTGCGGTATTCTACTAGTCACAGCCTGTCATTCTGAAAAGTACCCATTTACTCCTACTCTTTGCTTCCTGTCTGACAACCAGTTCTCAATCCACATCAGCACACTACCCCCAATCCCATGTGCTTTAACTTTGCACATTAATCTCTTGTGTGGGACCTTGTCGAAAGCCTTCTGAAAGTCCAAATATGCCACATCAACTGGTTCTCCCTTGTCCACTCTACTGGAAACATCCTCAAAAAATTCCAGAAGATTTGTCAAGCATGATTTCCCTTTCACAAATCCATGCTGACTTGGACCTATCATGTCACCTCTTTCCAAATGCGCTGCTATGACATCCTTAATAATTGATTCCATCATTTTACCCACTACTGAGGTCAGGCTGACCGATCTATAATTCCCTGTTTTCTCTCTCCCTACTTTTTTAAAAAGTGGGGTTACATTGGCTACCCTCCACTTGATAGGAACTGATCCAGAGTCAATGGAATGTTGGAAAATGATTGTCAATGCATCTGCTATTTCCAAGGCCACCTCCTTAAGTACTCTGGGATGCAGTCCATCAGGCCCTGGGGATTTATCGGCCTTCAATCCCATCAATTTCCCCAACACAATTTCCCGACTAATAAAGATTTCCCTCAGTTCCTCCTCCTTACTAGACCCTCTGACCCCTTTTATATCCGGAAGGTTGTTTGTGTCCTCCTTAGTGAATACCGAACCAAAGTACTTGTTCAATTGGTCTGCCATTTCTTTGTTCCCCTTTATGACTTCCCCTGATTCTGACTGCAGGGGACCTACGTTTGTCTTTACTAACCTTTTTCTCTTTACATATCTATAGAAACTTTTGCAATCCGTCTTAATGTTCCCTGCAAGCTTCTTCTCGTACTCTATTTTCCCTGCCCTAATCAAACCCTTTGTCCTCCTCTGCTGTGTTCTAAATTTCTCCCAGTCCCCGGGTTCGCTGCTATTTCTGGCCAATTTGTATGCCACTTCCTCAGCTTTAATACTATCCCTGATTTCCCTTGATAGCCACGGTTGAGCCGCCTTCCCTTTTTTATTTTTACGCCAGACAGGAATATACAATTGTTGTAGTTCATCCATGCGATCTCTAAATGTCTGCCATTGCCCATCCACAGTCAACCCCCTTAAGTATCATTCGCCAATCTATCCTAGCCAATTCACGCCTCATACCTTCAAAGTTACCCTTCTTTAAGTTCTGGACAATGGTCTCTGAATTAATTGTTTCATTCTCCATCCTAATGCAGAATTCCACCATATTATGGTCACTCTTCCCCAAGGGGCCTCGCACAACGAGTTTGCTAATTAATCCTCTCTCATTACACAACACCCAGTCTAAGATGGCCTCCCCCCTAGTTGGTTCCTCGACATATTGGTCTGGAAAACCATCCCTTATGCACTCTAGGAAATCCTCCTCCACCGTATTGCTTCCAGTTTGGCTAGTCCAATCTATGTGCATATTAAAGTCACCCATTATAACTGCTGCACCTTTATTGCATGCACCCCTAATTTCCTGTTTGATGCCCTCCACAACATCACTGCTACTGTTTGGAGGTCTGTACACAACTCCCACTAACGTTTTTTGCCCTTTGGTGTTCTGCAGCTCTACCCATATAGATTCCACATCATCCAAGCTAATTTCTTTCCTAACTATTGCATTCATCTCCTCTTTAACCAGCAATGCTACCCCACCTCCTTTTCCTTTTATTCTATCCTTCCTGAATGTTGAATACCCCTAGATGTTGAGTTCCCAGCCCTAATCATCCTGGAGCCACGTCTCCGTAATCCCAATCACATCATATTTGTTAACATCTATTTGCACAGTTAATTCATCCACCTTATTACGGATACTCCTTGCATTAAGACACAAAGCCTTCAGGCTTGTTTTTTTAACACCCTTTGTCCTTTTAGAATTTTGCTGTACAGTGGCCCTTTTCATTCTTTTTCTTGGGTTTCTCTGCCCTCCACTTTTCCTCATCTCCTTTCTGTCTTTTGCTTTTGTCTCCTTTTTGTTTCCCTCTGTCTCCCTGCATTGGTTCCCATCCCCCTGCCATATTAGTTTAACTCCTCCCCAACAGCACTAGCAAACACTCCCCCTAGGACATTGGTTCCGATCCTGCCCAGGTGCAGACCGTCCAGTTTGTACTGGTCCCACCTCCCCCAGAACCGGTTCCAATGCCCCAGGAATTTGAATCCCTCCCTGCTGCACCACTGCTCAAGCCACGTATTCATCTGCGCTATCCTGCGATTCCTACTCTGACTAGCACGTGGTACTGGCAGCAATCCCGAGATTACTACTTTTGAGGTCCTACTTTTTAATTTAGCTCCTAGCTCCTTAAATTCATTTCGTAGGACCTCATCCCTTTTTTTAACCTATGTCGTTGGTACCAATGTACACCACGACAACTGGCTGTTCTCCCTCCCTTTTTAGAATGTCCTGCACCCGCTCCGAGACATCCTTGACCCTTGCACCATGTCTCCATAATGGCTATTAGGTCAAACCTATGTATTTCTATCTGTCCTTAATTCATCTATTTTGTTTTGAATGCTTTGTACATTTGGATATAGTGCCTTTAGCTTTAACTTTTTCTATTTTTTCCTTATGTCACCTTAGTCTCTGATGCCCTATTACCTTTGTTAAGCTCTCTGTCCCTTCCTGACCCATTATTTTTATCTAAATCGCTACTCTGCCACACAGCCTTGACATTTCTCTTACTGCTTTTGCATTTACCCTTTTGTGAATCCCCCCACCCCCACTTCATTAGTTTAAAGCCCTGTTTACTGCCCTAGTTGTTTGATTTGCCAGCCCAGTTTAAATGGTGCCTGTCCCAATGGAACAGCTCCCTTTCATCAGTACTGGTGCCAGTGCCTCATGAATTGAAACCGATGCCTCCCACACCACTCTTTGAGCCACGCATTTAACTTTCGAATCTGTTTGTCCCTGTGCCAATTTGTACGTGGCTCAGGTAACAAGCATGAGATTATTACCTGTGAGGTTCTACGTTTTAATCTCAACCCTAGCTCCTCAAACTCACCCAGAAGTACCTTATTCCTAGTTCTACCTATGTTGTTGGTTCTTACATGGACCACGACAACTGGATCCTCCCACTCCCACTCCAAGGGCTAGATTTTCCACTTTTTTTTGCATGCTTAACATCCACTTAATGTCCATTTTACTGCTGAAATGACGTATAATGCCCATATATTGCCCATTTAGCCACAAAATGGAAACTGACGGGCATTTTTCGGAAATTTATCGGCAAGCGTTACTTTCCCCATGTGCGTAACGCCGGGAAAAAATACTAGCATTCCCTACTTTTTTTAGGCGGAATAGTCAGAATGGGCGAAATCAACGCCCATAATATCGCCCAGCGTTAGTTTCCGCACGGAATTAACGGCAAGATTCAATAATACCGCCCGTCCACTTTTTTTTGTCGTAAAGATCACATTTGCTGAAACTAACGGCCATGAGATCACCCAGCGTCACTTTCACCACCTCGCCCACGTGTCGCCCACAATATCGCTCTCCCAAAAAAACGCCCAGAAAAAGTGGAACTAACCGGAACTAATCACAGCGGTATGGATGCCATGTTCTACATCACATGTCGCATCCTTTAAAAGGCTGCTGTGATTCAACCTCGGGGGAGTTTGGATGTACTCTGGAGGTCATTGGAGGTGATGTGAACATCTGTAAAAACATCTTGACCATACTGTGACCGATTGGATTGGAATTTAATAGGTGTCTTGGTCACGACATTCATTGTTTGTGATCAATCGGTGGAAAACAGAGAGCTATTGCAATGAAGCCTGTCCTTTCTCACCCTCTCTTGATGACCAATTACATGCTGCAGACTTGAGATGGCCGAAGGTACGCTCCACAGCATTAAATGCCCAATGTAAGATGTGCCAGACTGATGAGGAGAACCAGACGTTTCACCCCCTGCAAGTATAGGGACAAGCGGTCTTACCTCGACTTGCCCGACACCTGCCTTCGGAGACTGCACTTCCACAAAGAGGTTATCAATAAGGTATGCCAGCTCATAAGGGGAGATCTGCAGCCTGCCAGCACCATCAGTACTGCACTGTCAAAGTCACAGCGGCACTGTCATTCTTCGCGTCGGGCTCTTTTCAGGCCTCAGCTGGCGACATTTGTGGTCTGTCTCAGCATGCCACACATCGCTGCATTAGACAGGTCACTGAAGCCCTGTACGTACACAGGAGGGGCTTGATCAGCTTCCCGATGACCAGGGAGGCACAGAGTGAAAGGGCTCGAGGATTCTCCAGAATTGCAAACTTCCCCAAGGTGCGGGGAGCAATAGACTGTACTCACATCGCGTTGCGGGCACCTTTTCCGGATGCAGAGGTTTTCAGGAACCACAAGGGATTCCACTCCCTGAATGTCCAACTCGTTGTAGACCACCAGCAAATTATAATGGCAGTGAATGCTAAATTTCCAGACAGAATCCATGATGCTCACATCCTGCTTGAGTGCACTGTATCTGACTTGTTTAACAATCAGCCACAAAGTCAATGCTGGATGCTTGGTGACAAAGGATATGGCCTCACCACCTGGCTGATGACCCCCCTGCGTGACACCCAAACCGAAGCCGAGAGGCGATACAACGAGAGCCAAAGAGCTGCTCGCAATATCGTGGAGAAAACCATTGGAGTGCTTAAACAACCCTTTAGATGCCTGGACCACTCAGGAGGCGAGCTCCATTGCTATCCAGAATAGGTAGCTCAATTCATGGTGGTGTGCTCTATGTTGCACATCTTGGCTATCAGGAGGAGACAAGAATTGCCTGATGAGTCTGACAGTCCACCTCACCAGAGAGAGGAAGAGGAGGACAAGGAGGTGGATGCTGACATTGGCCCAGACAATCAGGCTGATGCTGAAGCCATGCCCCCGCCCCCCTGTAGACTGCATGAAAGGGCCCATGGTGGCATTATAGCTTCAAGAGCTTACGTCAGGAGCTCATCAATGATCGCTTTGCCTGAAAGAACGTTGGTGTTATTTACAAGGCTGATACACTGCTGGCTGTGCCTGTCATACATCAATGGTGGGCATCACCTTGTTGACAGTTAAAGTTTAAGTTGATTGGAGTTAAGTGTAATTATACCCTTTGATGTTAAGGAATCATCAGCATGTAATGGTGCAGCTATCTGAGCCAATGCGCAACAAGGTTTTGTTAAATAAAAAACATTTAAACCGAACATTTGTCCGAAATCATCAGTATTTCTGTAAAAACCATCTCTTCCCCCCCGCCCCCCCCCGCTTCTCCTCCCCACCTCTACCTCTTCCCCTTCTCCTCCTGACTCCAAGCCATCTGGCCGAGAAACTCCTCAGGCGATGCTTCATTGGGCGGGTGGGGTGGGGGTGGATAACAGCCGAACCGCTGGACGGATACAGGAGAGGACGGTCCCGAGGTGGGAATGTGCTCCAAGCCAGAAGCAAGATGTTGCTCCTGGCTCTCATGTGTGGTTGGCAATGGGGGTGTGGCACCTTTGGTTGCAGTGCCGCGCTCTGGGGCCGCTGGGAGCCCTCTGCCACCAATGTTCCTGGCTACCAGCTCCAGGGCCTCCACCATCCCTTCCACGTTATATATTATTTGTTGGACAAAAACTCGGTGCCAACTATGTTCTTGGTGCTTAGTAGGCTTTTTGCTGCTGGTGAATCTCCCTCGTGCTTCCCACAACACGCTTTCAGTCCCTCTCAGCTCCCTCTCTCTCTCTCTCTCTCTACTCTTCTGCGCATGTCATGATCACCCTTGACCTCCTGAATCGCGGGAATCGAGCGTTGCCATGCCATTGCTAATGATGGTGACACTTTACAGCAGAAAGTCAGAGTGATTTAACTCTACCGCCCATTTCATATCGCTCACGGTAACGCCCAATTTGAAAAATGGAGACTAGGTGCTTTGAGAATGGGCGAGAAGCCGGCGATCTGAAAAGCCATTTTTACCACCCATGCCGGAAGTAACGCCCATTTTTGGGCGATATGCATTAAAGTGTAAAATCTAGCCCCAAGTTCTTTTCCAGCCACAAGGAGTTGTCCTTTTATCCTGGCACCGGACAGGCAACACAATCTTCGGAACTCCTGGTCACGGCTGCAGAGAACAATATCTATCCCTCAACTATACTGTCCCCTACCACACTACCACATTCTTTTTCACTCCCCCAATTTCAATGGCCTCTTATACCACGGTACCGTGGTCAGTTTGCAAATCCACCCTGCAGACTTTTCCCTCATCCACACAGGCAGCAAGAACCTCATAACTGTTCAAGAAGGCAAAGGCTAAGGCTCCTCCAGAACTGCGCCTGCGGTCCCCTTACCTGCCTGATTCACAGTCATACCCTCCTGTCCCTGACCACTAACCAAACTTTTATCACTATCTAAGGGGTGTGACTACCTCCTGTATGAAAGTGTCCAGGCAACTCTTCCCCCTCTCTGATTCATCGCAACATCTGCACCTCGGATTCCAGCTCAACAACTTTGAGCTGAAGTTCCTTGAGATGCAGACACTTGCTGCAGACATGGTCATCTGAGATGCTCTCCACAAACTCCCACATGCTGCAGTTGAGGTAGATCACCTGCACTGCCATCCATATTTAACCTTGTTTTTATTTAATTATTTAGTTTAAATTAAATTAAAAATAGGTAGACAACTTTTGCTACAAAAACACTTACTTACGTTTTACTCACCCTCAGAGCTGCTCCTCAGTGCTCACCGTGACTTCAATTTTGCAGATTTTCCTTTTCATTTGATTCACTGTCCGCTCTTCTGAAACTAAGTTTTATATTAATTATTAATTATTCTGAATATTTATTTAACTATTTATTTAGTTAAGTATATATTGTAAATTAAATACTTTGCTCAGTTTCCTCCGGATTCATTGCCAATCTGGGTTTGTTTCACTGCTGGGCTTGGCTGCCACGGTTCTCCTTATAAACTGCTCCAGTTCTCACTGTTTTACTCTTTGTTCTTACCCAATATGGCAGGCAGCGCATTTTCAGTTGAAAGTGTGCGCGTGCTTCCTGCCTGCCATTTTGTAGACTTCAGAGGCTATGTAGTACCTTGCAAAATGGTGCCTATGCGATTCAATTTCAAGGCATCTACATTCAATAATTGAATGTCTCCCTGGCCTTGACACGTACAGGTGGCATTCTGAGTTCATTGTGCAAGTGAGACTGTCCTCATAATTCATAACCCAATCCAGTATCACTCCAATTCCATAAAGAATACAGTTTTGTCAACTTTTTTAAACCGATCAGACTAGTTAGTAGTGGTAAAAACAGAAAATGCTGGAAATCTCAGCAGGTCAGGCAGCCTATGTGGAGAGAGAAACAGAGTTAACATTTCAGGTCGATGACCCTTCGCCAGAACTGGCAAATGTTCGAAATGAACAAATTCTTAAGGAGCACTGAAAGGGGGAGGGGAGGAAAGAACAAAAGGGAAGGTCTGTGATAGGGTAGAAGATGGAAAAGATTAGAAAGGGATGATGGGCCAACTTGAGATGGTAATGGCAGAAGTGAGAAAGAGATTAGTCTAGATAGGATGTGAATGGTGGAATAATTGCCAGCTGCCATGGGAAACAGAGAATTGTTTTTACATAAGATTGGGGGGGGCGCGGGGAGGTTTAAAAAAAGGAGGAAAGAGAGCAAATTTGGGCAGAGGTTATGGTCTGAAATTGTTGACCTCGATGTTGAGTCTAGAAGGCTGTAAAGAGCCAAAAGAAAGATGAGGTGCTGTTCCTCAAGCTTGTGTTGAGCTTCATTGGAACAGTGGAGGAGGCCGAGGTCAGAGATGTCGGAGTGGGAGTGGAGCGGGGAATTAAAGTGACAGGCGACCAGAAGTTCAGGGTCATGCTTACGGACTGAACGGAGGTGTTCTCCAAAGCGTTCACCCAATCTGCGTTTTGTATCCCAAATGTAGAGGAGACCACATCGTGAGCAGTGAATACAATATACTAAATTGAAAAAAGTACAAGTAAATCGCTGTTTCACCTGGAAGGAGTAGTTGGGGCCCTGGACAGTGGGAAGGGAGGAGGTAAAAGGGCAGGTGTTGCATCTCCTACGCTTGCACGGGAAGGTGTTGTGGGAAGGGGAGGGGGTGCTGGGGTAACTGCGGAATGGACTAGGGGGTCACAGTTCCATTGCCGCTGACAACCCTTCACTACTTCGTCAAAGTGACTATTCATGCGTGAGCTTAAACAATAATGAGTGTTGGCAGGATTTGCAGCCATTAGATGGATCCTGTGTCAACTTGTTGGCAGTCTTGTAAATTGGTCAGATGGTAATGGGTTTGAGTGTCACACCAAGAAGTGACTGCATAATCTAGGCTGACGCTCCAGTGCAATTAAGAAGGAATACTGCACTGTTGTGGCATTTCATCCATCAGATGAGACACTAACCTGAGGTCCTATCTTTCTGTTCTTTTAAAGGTCCCATGGCACCATTTGAACATTTGAAATGTTGTCAAGGCTTGTACCTGAAGAGCGGCCACTTGGGCCACAGGAGACAAGATAAAACTGGGATTTAAAAAATAAAAACAAACGTTTGGCAACAACTGGTTAAGGGAGAGAGGATTCCTATTCATTTAATCCGTTACCCAACTAAGAACTTTTCACATTCTCTTCACAGTTACTGTCAAATTACCATAAATGGAGAGCTGAATGCCCTGAGATAAGTGCAGATCTGAGACCTTTATCAATCGTGGGTCTCCTAAAAGCTGGTTACCATGGGGTATTGAGGTCTCGTGATTCCAGTGGAAGTAGGGTTTTGATTTATAAAATTGGTGAGTACTGCGTCTTCTAAGTCATGCACTCTCCTTGATTCTCTAATTTTGACACTGGTGTACAGAACAGATCACCAACCTACTGATGACTAGCATAAAAAATATAATTCCCTGAACATCAGTAGTTTATTGAATTGTTTGACCTGTTATGATTGTGAGATACAATGCATTTATATGTGAGGAATACACAAACACATCCACTGGCTGTACAGAGACATCTCTTGAGGTGTAAGCAAACTGAACAAACCACATTGAACTTTCCTGATTAAGGTGGAGCTAATGTTGCAACATTTAGAGTGCATTGAAAAATTTGTTGGGTGAGGTCATGGAGACAGTGTAGCATAATGGCAGGATAAGCATTCTCCACATAACACATACCATCTCCAAGTCAAGGTAAGGTGTTTGGCAATATTATAATTTCAGATGCCAATGGAATTTTTTATTAGTCACACCAAATACATATTTGTCTATCACTTGTAAAGGAGCTCTTTCTATAAATAGTAACTTAAAAAGATGAAATAAGGAAAACAGGAATCCACTGTAAGAAAGGTTAAAATAATGCAAAGCTGCAAAATCTATGATCAGCTGATTCTGCTTCATGCTACAATCCATGCCAAACCGTGAAGTCCTGAAAAAAGGAGCATAATAATTAATTATAATGCGTACCTTTCTATACACCTGGGGCACTTGTTGCACAATTCTAAATGTAGCTCTTAAGTGCTACAAAATGCAGGAAGAGCGATCCATGCTGAAGTGAGAGTAGATGCTCTGTAATGGTTTAGTGGATCGTGTTCAGATAGCGAAGCTCCAGTTCGATGCCAAGTTTGTGTTGAATTCAACCCTGGAAAGGGAGGTACTTTCTGCTCTTGATCACTTTTCAGTGAGCCCTGTTGGAAAGTATGTGTGTATAAATGTCTGATGAGCACAGGCTAGGGTTTAGCTGTGATGACCTCCACAATAGAATAACATGTTGAAATTCACTGTCTTTGCTCATACATGAAGAATCGCCATTTGGGTGAGGTAATGGAGGGGCTGTGCCCAGAAGCATACTTTATTAAGAGTCAGCACCTTCAGGAGAAAAAGTGTCCAAAAGGAAAGCAGATATTTTGAGCTCTTTGTATCAGTAGAAGGATTGCACTGATCTCTCCAACCTTTGTTTCAACCCTAGGCAGAGGAGGAAATCTCCCTGCCTTCTCTTGCCCTTTTCGCCACTCTATATCCTGCCACTCTGCCATAATGTCTTAATTTCCTTATTTGATACTGTTCCCACTTTCTCTGACGCACATTGGCAAGTTTTCTTCTGCATGGATCTACACATTATACACTACAACTTCCATTATATCATGCACGTTACACAGTGTGTCATTGATAAACCAATATGAATCTCCAGCAGCTAAATTGTCCTGTTTGAAATAATGTTAATGTTGATTTTTTTTATTTGAATATCTGAATGGTGACAAATTAGGAAAAGGGGAGGTGCAACGAGATCTGGGTGTCATGGTACATCAGTCATTGAAAGTTGGCATGCAGGTATAGCAGGCGGTGAAGAAGGCAAATGGCATGTTGGCCTTCATAGCGAGAGGAATTGAGTATAGGAGCAGGGAGGTCTTACTGCAGTTGTACAGGGCCTTGGTGAGGCCTCACCTGGAATATTGTGTTCAGTTTTGGTCTCCTAATCTGAGGAAGGATGTTCTTGCTATTGAGGGAGTGCTGCGAAGGTTCACCAGACTGATTCCTGGGATGGCAGGACTGACATATGAGCAGAAACTGGATCGACTGGACCTGTATTCACTGGAGTTTAGAAGAATGAGAGTGGATCTCATAGAAACATGTAAAATTCTGACGGGACTGGACAGGTTAGATGCAGGAAGAATGTACCCGATGTTGGGGAAGTCCAGAACCAGGGGACACAGTCTAAGGATAAAGGGTAAGCCATTTAGGACTGATGAGGAGAAACTTCTTCACTCAGTTGTTAACCTGTGGAATTCTCTACCACAGAGAGTTGTTGATGCCAGTTCGTTGGATATATTCAAGAGGGAGTTAGATATGGCCCTTATGGCTAAAGAGATCAAGGGATATGGAGAGAAAGCAGGAAAGGGGTACTGAGGGGATGATCAGCCATGATCTTATTGAATGGTGATGCAGGCTCGAAGGGCCAAATGGCCGAATCCTGCACCTATTTTCTATGTTTCTATTTGTTCACAGGATGAGGACTGGCAAGGCCGGTATTTATTGCCCATCCCTAATTGCCCTTGAGTAGGTGGTGATGAGCCGCCTCCTTAAACTGCTGCAGTCCTTGTGGTGAAGGTACTCCCATAGTGCTGACTCTTAGTAGTTTGTTGCAACTGAATGGCTTGCTAGGCCATTTCAGAGGGCAGTTAAGAGTCACATATAGGCCAGACCAGGTAAGGACAGCAGGTTTCCTTCTCTGAAGGACAATAATGAACCAGATAGGTTTTAATGACAATCCGGTAGTTTCATGGTCACCATTACTGATACTAGCTTTTTATTTCCAGATAACTGAATTTAAATTCCCCCAGCTGCTGTGGTGGGATTTGAACTCACGTCTCCGGATTATTAGTCCAGGCCTCTCGATTACTAGTCCAGTAACATAACCACTATGCTACCATACCTGTAATTGCAGCAATATATTACAATATATACTGCTGCTTACTGCAGCCACTTTGCATCATTCACTTAAGATTGGCACAAGTTTTCTATGATTCCAACACATTGACTAATTTACCAAAGAAATTATATTAGAAGATGATTGAATTAAAATAAGGAAAGAAGTTACTTTCTTTTTGAAATTCCCTCTAAGATGGCTTGTGATAGTTTTCAAAGAAAATGAACAAACTCTCAATCACATTTTGCAAATACGCTGTACTGACAGTCGTGAGAGTCCAAAGACTGTGAAAGGTGGGCAGACTTTGGAGATTAGCCTCCGGGGAAGTTCAGCATCCAGTTATAGTTAAACAGGATTTTGTTCCCTGGTAACTAATATTTGTGTGAAGTAAGTGGAGTTTGATTCTTGAGAGTGTTTAATGCTAGTGATACTTCAGACTTACACATTTACATTTTTAAGTTCGACACAAGGATGACAGAGCAGGGACCCCACACAAGACATGTGGAGTGCAATACATGGGCCATCATGGATCCTCAGTGTAGCATATTTGCATTTTGTCAAGAATTTGAGCAGGGGATCTCTGTGTTCAGGGAGCAATAGATCAATGCTGCAGCATCAGAATGCACTCTCTAGAATGCAATCACCCAAGAGTGTTAGAAACATAGAAACATGGAAAATAGGTGCAGGAGTAGGCCATTCGGCCTTCGAGCCTGCACCGCCATTCAATAAGATCATGGTTGATCATTCCCTCAGTACCCTTTCCTGCTTTCTCTCCATACCCCTTGATCCCCTTAGTGGTAAGAGCCATATCTAACTCCCTCTTGAATATATCCAATGAACTGGCATCAACAACTCTTTGCGGCAGGGAATTCCACAGGTTAACTACTCTGAGTGAAGAAGTTTCTCCTCACCTCAGTCCTAAATGGCTTACCCCTTATCCTAAGACTATGTCCCCTGGCTCTGGACTTCCCCAACATTGGGAACATTCTTCCCGCATCTAACCTGTCCAGTCCCGTCAGAATCTTATACGTTTCTATGAGATCCCCTCTCATCCTTCTAAACTCCAGTGTATAAAGGCCCAAGTGATCCAGTCTCTCTTTATATGTCAGTCCAACCATCCCTGGAATCAGTCTGGTGAACCTTCGCTGCACTCGCACAATAGCAAGACCAAAACAGAACACAATATTCCAGGTGAGGCCTCACCAAGGCCCTGTACAACTGCAGTAAGACCTCCCTGCTCCTATACTCCAATTCCCTAGCTATGAAGGCCAACATACCATTTGCCTTCTTCACCGCCTGTTGTACCTGCATGTCAACCTTCAATGACTGATGAACCATGACACCCAGGTCTCGTTGCATCTCCCCTTTTCCTAATCTGCCACCATTCTAAAATATTCTGCTTCGTGTTTTTGCCCCCAAAATGGATAACCTCACATTTATCCACATTATCCTGCATCTGCCATGCATTTGCCCACTCACCTAACTTGTCCAAGTCACCCTGCAGCCTCTTAGCATCCCCCTCACAGCTCACACTGCCACCCAGTTTAGTGTCATCTGCAAACTTGGAGATATTACACTCAATTCCTTCATCCAAATCGTTAATGTATATTGTAAAGAGCTGGGGTCACAGCACTGAGCCCTGCGGCACTCCACAAGTCACTGCCTGCCATTCTGAAAAGGACCCGTTTATCCTGACTCTCTGCTTCCTGTCTGCCAACCAGTTTGCTACCCATGTCAGTACATTACCCCCAATACCATGCGCTTTGACTTTGCACACCAATCTCTTGTGCGGAACCTTGTCAAAAGCCTTTTGAAAGTCCAAATACACCACATCCACTGGTTCTCCCTTGTCCACTCTGCTAGTTACATCCTCAAAAAATTCCAGAAGATTCATCAAGCATGATTTCCCTTTCATAAATCCATGCTGACTTGGACCGATCCTGTCACTGCTTTCCAAATGCGCTGCTATTTCATCCTTAATGATTGATTCCAACATTTTCCCCACTACTGATGTCAGGCTAACTGGTCTATAATTACCCGTTTTCTCTCCCCCTCCTTTTTTAAAAAGTGGTGTTACATTAGCTACCCTCCACTCCATAGGAACTGATCCAGAGTCTATAGACTGTTGGAAAATGATCACCAATGCATCCACTATTTCTAGGGCCACTTCCTTAAGTACTCTGGGATGCAGACTATCAGGCCCTGGGGATTTATCAGCCTTCAATCCCATCAATTTCTCTAACACAATTTCCCGTCTAAAAAGGATATCCTTTCGTTCCTCCTTCTCACGAGACCCACTGTCCCCTCGTACATTCGGAAGGTTATTTGTGTCTTCCTTTGTGAAGACAGAACCGAAGTATTTGTTAAATTGGTCTGCCATATCTTTGTTCCCCATTATAAATTCACCTGAATCCGACTGCAAGGGACCTACATTTGTCTTCACGAATCTTTTTCTCTTCACATATTTATAGAAGCTTTTGCAGTCAGTTTTTATGTTCCCTGCAAGCTGTCTCTCGTACTCTATTTTCCCCTCTTAATTAAACCCTTAATCCTCCTCTGTTGAATTTTAAATTTCTCCCAGTCCTCAGGTTTGTTACTTTTTCTGGCCAATTTATATGCTTCTTCCTTGGTTTTAACACTATCCTTAATTTCCCTTGTTAGCCATGGTTGAGTCACCTTCCCCGTTTTATTTTTACTCCAGACAGTGATGTACAATTGCTGAAGTTCATCCATGTGATCTTTAAATGTTTGCCATTGCCTATCCACCGTCAACCCTTTAAGTATCATTTGCCAGTCTATTCTAGCCAATTCACGCCTCATACCGTCAAAGTTACCTTTCTTTAAGTTCAGGACCCTAGTTTCCGAATTAACTATGTCATTCTCCATCTTAATAAAGAATTCTACCATATTATGGTCACTCTTCCCCAAGGCACCTCGCACAACAAGATTGCAAATTAGTCTCTTCTCATTACACATCACCCAGTCTAGGATGGCCAGCTCAGTAGTTGGTTCCTCAACATATTGGTCGAGAAAACCATCCCTAATACACTCCTAGAAATCCTCCTCCACCGCATTACTACCAGTTTGGTTAGCCCAATCAATATGTAGATTAAAGTCGCCCATGATAACTACTGTACCTTTATTGCACACATCCCTTATTTCTTGTTTGCTGCTGTCCCCAATCTCACTACTACTGTTTAGTGGTCTGTACACAACTCCCACTAGTGTTTTCTGCCCTTTGGTATTCCGCAGCTCCAACCATACCGATTCCACATCATCCAGGCTAATGTCCCTCCTTACTATTGCATTAATTTCCTCTTTAACCAGCAATGCCACCCTGCCTCCTTTTCCTCTCTGCCTATCCTTCCTAAATGTTGAATACCCCTGGATGTTGAGTTCCCAACCTTGGTCACCCTGGAGCCATGTCTCCGTGATGCCAATTACATCATATCCATTAACTGCTGTCTTCGCAGTTAATTCGTCCACCTTATTCCGAATACTCCTTGCATTGAAGCACAGAGCCTTCAGACTTGTCTTTTTAACACACTTTGCCCCTTTAGAATTTTGCTGTAATGTGGCCCTTTTTGTTTTTTGCCTTGGGTTTCTCTGCCCTCCACTTTTACTACTCTCCTTTCTATCTTTTGCTTCTGCCTCCATTTTATTTCCCTCTGCCTCCCTGCATAGATTCCCATCCCCCTGCCATGTTAGTTTAACTCCTCCCCAACAGAACTAGCAAACACTTTGCCCAGAACATTGGTTCCGTTCCTGCCCAGGTGCAGACCATCCGGTTTGTATTGGTCCCACCTCCCCCAGAACTGATTCCAATATCCCAGGAATTTGATTCCCTCCCTTTTGCACCACTCCTCAAGCCACATATTCATCTGAGCTATCCTGTGATTCCTACTCTGACTAGCACGTGTCACTGGTAGCAATCCTGAGATTACTACTTTTGAGGTCCTACTTTTCAATTTAGCTCTTAGCTCCCTAAATTCGTCTCGTAGGACATCATCCTGTTTTTTGGCGATATCGTTGGTACCTTTGTGCACCATGACAACCGGCTGTTCACCCTCCCTTTTCAGAATGTCCTGCACCCGCTCCGAGACATCCTTGACCCTTGCACCAGGGAGGCAACGTACCATCCTGGAGTCTCGGTTGCAGCCGCAGAAACATATATCTGTTCCCCTTACAATTGAATCCCCTTTCACTATAGCTCTCCCACTCTTTTTCCTGCCCTCCTGTACAGCAGAGCCACCCACGGTGCCATGAACTTGGCTGCTGCTGCCCTCCCCTGATGAGTCATCCCCCTCAACTGTACCCAAAGCGGTGTATCTGTTTTGCAGGGGGATGACCGCAGGGGACCCCTGCACTACCTTCCTTCCACTGCTCTTCCTGTTGGTCACCCATTTACTATCTGGCTGTGTACCCTTTCCCTGCAGTGAGGCGAACTCGCTAAACATGCTGTTCACGTCATTCTCAGCATCGTGCATGCTCCAGAGTGAATCCACCCGCAGCTCCAGTGCCGCAATGCGGTCCGTCAGGAGCTGGAGGCGGATACTCTTCCCAGACACCGGAAGCGTCCCTGACTTCCCACGTAGTACAGGAGGAGCATAACACGTGTCCGAGCTCTCCTGCCATGTCTTAACCCTTAGATTAACTTAAATTAGCAATAACAATGCTAAAGGTTACTTACTGATATAGAAAAGAAAAAGGAAAACTACTTACCAATCACTTACCCCCTTGGCTGTGACGTCATCTTTCGATTTCTTTCTACTTCTTCTTGCCTCCCTGCTGCAGCTGCACCGGTAGGCCTCCGACGTCCCCAGACTCCCTGCTGCTCGCACTCCCACCTCTCCGACACGTTGGGCCTTTTGTAGGCCTCCGACATCCCCGGACTCCCTGCTGCTTGCACTCCCGCCTCTCCGCCCCGTTGGGCCTTTTGTCGGCATCTGATGTCCCCAGACTCCCTGCTGCTTGCAGTTCAGGATAGTGTGAAATTAACAAAGTGAGTTGCCATCTCCAGGGGTAGAAGAGGGAGGTTATGGAATTAGCCTCTAGATTGAAAAGCAGGCCCCTAGGGTGATAATATATGGTTTGCTTCCTGTACCATGAACTAGGCAGGTCAATGAGAGGAAGATTAGGAAAGTCAATGTGAGACTATTGGATTGGTGCAGGACAGAAGGATTTACATTATTGGTGTATTGGAACAAGTTGTAGAACAGGGGAAAGCTAATACTGAAACAAGGGCTTCACTTCAACCAAAACCAGCAATGTTTTTGCAGTGAGAGTAAATGGAGCAGTGGGGGTACAGTATTTAAACTGTATGGCAAGGGGTGGAGATAGTCTGCATTTCAGACTAGAAAGGGAGAGCATTATTAATTGAACAGCTGAAATAAATAGTGATAAAATATTATCAGAGAAGAAATGGAAAGAAGCAGCTAGTGAGAGATTTAAAGCACTGTAAAAGGGGCAAGGGATATCAAAAAAATTAAATGAGTAAATCACAAAAAGGAATAAGGTCCTGTTCCAAAAAATTGAAGTCTCGATCTACTACACACACATTCAAAACAAAACCGGAGTGTTAGAAGGATTAAGAACTATGGATGGATATGATACAGGAGCGATAACAAAGACATGGTTTAGATTGGGACAGGACTGGGAACTTAGGGGCTGAAATTGACTTGTTTTGCACCTCCCGTTAGCATTCCCGAAATTGTGTGGGTGTTAGCAAAGGTGTTGACATGGTAGTGCTGCGCCCTGCTAGTAGTGCCCTGAGCGGCTGCGCAAGTGCGCAACGACCCCTTTTCGCCCCGCGGCGGATATTAGCTAGCACCCCCATGAGGCCGCTACGAGCGGTGTCCGCACCGGGCTGACATCTGCTCACAGGGCAGATGTTAAAGGGGAGGTGGGGAGCGCCATGCGCCGGCATTTTTTTCTGACCGACTCACCCGTCAGCCCTTCTGTGTTTCTTTCACATGGTCTGGGCTGCCATCATGCAGCCCGGCACTCCATTTGTGTGCCAGACAGTGGCCTTGGCATCATGCCACCCTGGTGGCCCAGTGGAGGCCATCAAAGGCCCGATGGAGTGGGCAGCGGCCCTCCCCTTTAACAGAAGGGGCAGGACATTGAAACATGTCAGCGCTACGCAAAGCAGTCGTGTCGCGCCCCCGAACCCGCCCCAACAGGGGCGGGATTTCCGGGCCAGGTGCAGAAAGTCCCGCCCTGACTCTGTTACCATCCCCAAACAGGGCACTGGGGAAATTCGCCCCCTTAATATTCCCAGTTACAATGTCTTCAGGAGAGATGGAGGGCAAAAAAGGGCAGTGCTTGTGAAGAATTCTATCACAGTACTGGAATGTAAGGATGTCCTGGGGTTACATCAAAACAGAATGTGTATGGATAGAGTTAAGAAATAGGAAGGAAAATGTATAATTCTCGGTGAAAGTTACAGATCATCAAACAATGGAGATGAAATAGATGGGGAAATCTGCAGACAGTTCAGCGAGATATGAAAGAACATAAGGGCAAAAATATTGGGTGAATTTAACTGTCCCATGAGAGGTTGCAATAGGGTAATTGACTGCTATTTTATCATTGACTTGAGTGCTTATTTTTCCAGGACACTGGGACCCCAAGCTTTTTTCAGCCTATGAAGTGTTTCGTGTCAGTCTCATTACATCAGAACTAATTGTGAAGGAGGTGAAAACCCAGAAATATGGTGTGAAGGTTATCTTCGATCTTTGTGACTGGCGATTTGCTCACGCTTTGCAAATCAATCCAACAATTGCCAAAAAAATTGCCGCAGTGGTTGTAGTAAGTCTTTCATCTTCAATTCACTCAGAAATCAAATCTGCTTTTAAAAAAACAGCCGTGTAAATTTGCAAACCTTATCGGCAATAGTCTCACTCTCCACCACTGCTTACCCAGTGTCACCACATCCAAGTCAACTGTCCCACCATTGCCACACCCTGCAGGCCCTCACTCCTGTACTCCTTTCTCAATCCAACCGCACTCCAGGACTCCTCCTCGTACTGCCATAACCTGATATTCCCATTCCATGCAGCAGCATGCAGAATTCCTCCTGTTACAACCTCATTTCCAATTAATTTCAAAAAGCTGGAGAAGATTAAAAGCTTCTTTGGTAAAGTTTTATATTTAATCTATCACCAAGTTATATCTGAGAGAGAGAGGTGGTTACAAGACCTGTGGTTTCTTCTGTCTATACTGAGAATTCAAAACAACCATATGATCTCCTGTCGCATTGCCAATAGAGGGTGAAAACAAAGTAAATTCTCTGAAACTGGAGGAATAAGAATAAAATACAATATATTAAACATAAGCTAGATGATACAATATGATATAATATACATGAAAATAATATAATAATTATAATATCCATAATATAATAAAACTATAACATTAAATATAAAATAGTGTACAATATATTAAAGGTATCATACTTAATATATAGAATGTATAAAAAAACTAATGCCATCATTAAAAGTATAAACTTTAATTAAAGAAAAATTGAAATGAGAAGCTTTTATAACTTGTCTCGAGGAGGCCCTTGGCATAAAACTATGGAAGATGTTTTAAAGTGCATGATCCACTTAGAAAACCTGAAAAGAGTTTAAATGTAATATGGCGAGTAAAGAGATCAGTCTATCTATCAAATATATACATTTATGGAATGATAAAGTATGTGAGCATGTATGTTCAATTGGGATGGAGTGAGCCACTCTAACACTGAAAGTCTTCTGTTTGAATCCATTTTCTCAGCCCGACTGGAAAATAAATTGTGAGGGAGTATTGGGCAACCTTGTGGGGAGCAGCAATGGTGTTGGAGGGCCAATCCTGAAAGATGCTCTTAAGAATCCTTGGAACAGAAAAGGTTAAGAGGAGATTTGATAGAGGTGTTCAAAATCTTGGAGGGTGTTAGTAAATAAGGAGAGACTGCTTCCTGCAGCAGAAGGGTCGGTAACCAGGCGACAAAGATTTAAGGTAATTGGCAAAAGAACCAGAAATACGGAAAAAGAAAATTTATGCAGCGTGTTGTTATGATCTGGAATGCACTGCTGATAGAGTGGTGGAAGCAGATTCAATAATAATTTTCAAATGGGAATTGGATAAATACTTGAAAAGGAAAATTTTGCTGGGCTATGGGGAAAGAGCAGGGGAGTGGGACTAATTGGATAGCTCTTCCAAGGAGCCAGCACATGCTCAGTGGACTGAATGGCTTCCTTCTGTGCCGTATCATTCTATGATTCCAGGCACAACAGCAGGGAGCAGTGATGGGAGCTGGAAGCCTAAGGGGAGTTGCAACGATGCCAGAGGCCCAAAATTGACTGGCCAAGATGGGAGGCAGAAGCACATGACAAGAGGCGGGAGAGAAATGATGGCCTAGATGGCTGAAAGATGACCGTTGGGACTAGACACATGGGCACTGAGCAGGTGACAGAAAGTGGCAGGAAAAGCAGTGGAAGAGAACTGGCTGGAGGTGAATGAGGGCAAATGGTGGCACGTTAGAGGTGGAGAACTGGCCTGAGATCGATGGGGGTAAAACACAGAGGCCTGACAGTTCATGAAGTGAATGGAGAGGGTTTTTGTGAGGATGGGAGGACAGCAAGACTGTTGGGAGAAAGCACTGGAACAGGCAGAGCAGGGCAGCAGGGCCCCAACCGGGAGTCCTGCTACTCATCTAAAAAAGGAAAGGAGGGGATGGGACATACTGTAAGAAAGTTACAAAACATACTTAAATATAAAATTAAAGCAGCATATTTTTAAAGTTGAAAATTAAGATCAAAACCAACTTACCTGAGAACAAAAAACACTTTAAAAAAAATGGCATCCAGCTGGCAGAACCATTTCTGAAATTTGCTCCTGAATGATGCTCTCTGACACCGCCGCGTGGCCAGAGTGTGAAAATGCAGGCAGATCTAAATCTAAAGGTATTCCCGCGGCTGCCACATTAAAGACATCACCAGACGTGCATGCAATCAACATTGAAAAACACATAGGTATGGTTGAGATGGAATTTTTGAATGGAAAGCTGACAGGACATACAATTTTAATAATATATATGATAATTTAAAGAAAATGTATTTATTTTTCTGTGTAAATTTATAAGCATGTCTTGGTTTAATGCACAAATGTATAGAATTTTCTTTTCCAAATGATTTGAAAATAAGCTGGAAGACGTTATTGACTAAGCCTTTCTGAGTAAAAGTTTAATTGATAAACTACAGTTAACTGCTTATTTTGTTCACTATGGAGAGAGGCCCCAATTTCTTTCTCTGATATTCCATAAATGTGCAGAATAGTGGCATTAGAACTGAAATGTGGGTGGAAATCATATACCATGATGGCCACAATGCAAATAATGCAAATTTCCAACAGTGAAAATGAACAGTGCATGAAACCTTGACTAGAAAGAGGTGGTGATTTCACTCTTGTATGATAATGCAGAGACATTATCTAGACATTAACCATTTTCTGACCTTTATGTTTGAAGTACACTACTTCTTCATTTCAGCAAGATAAGTTGGGTGGCCAGGATTTTTAGGCTGGACCTTTCAATGCAAATCTGTTTAAAGTGTAAGTTTCAGGTGTGCTTTCAATCTGCTTTTTTTGTATTTCTGTTGTTTTTCATCCTGCAACATTTTGTGACCATCTCCATTGCTGTAAGGCATTTGCAGCACAAATGTTGGTGTATTTGTTTTGTTAATGAACTACTCATTGGGGAATTGTGATAATTCCTCTTTGTTTGTGCTATTTGAAGAAAGACAAAGAGGAGGAACAAGGGATGTCAGGTACATCAGATTACATTACAGTAGGACTGCACCATTACCCTCCCACTCATGTGGGTATATAGACTATGAATGGCACATGTGAGGAATAATGTATGTGAAGGCTATAATTCACCAGGGAAGGTACAACAGAGTTGTGTCGCGTACTGCAAAGTGACCTGCAGTCAAACTTCAGGCCAGGCACAGCACTGCAATGGTAGACAAGGCTGTTGAGTCCCTAGATGCTCTAACAATGACTCACGAGGCAATATGTTGTACTTGAACTGTAGTGACCTTAGTCCTTTATTTGTTAACTGCAGAGTGAGGATCAGACCGGGTGGCCTGCTTTTTATACTAGGCCAGGAACACCTGTACAGGTAACCTACAAGTCTCCCACTGCTATGCCCTCTGGTGACACACCTTGTGACAGTACCAACCGTAGCCATGTAGGATACATGATGTCACCGCCGCCACTCCCCCCCCCACCCGCTAAGCCTTTAGTGCAAATCGCCTCTGCCTTGATTGTGCTCTGGGCTTAGCTCTATCTGGACTCTATCTGATTGACCCTTGGCAGGTCGTTTCGATCTTGGGTGAGTGGTTGGTGCAGTAGAGTGCTGGTGGTTGCTGTTTGTGTGTGTGTCCCTGACCACTCCATTGTCTTTCTCCCCCACCCCACCCGCCACATATAGATTATGCCAGAGGCTCATTGCATTCATATACATTCAAGTTCAGAAAAACAAGGTTGCATTACATTTGTGGTTCCATTGTGAGGCAAATACGTTAGACTGATGAGATACATTATCAATGCGGTGACCGGTGCTTAAGGACAAACTAGTTCCAGAACTGCTGGATGGTGTCCCGGCAGTCTCGTGGCAGTGGGAACCCGGTTGGCTCAAGTTGCCTGCTCTTGGGTCTGTTGCCGTGGTTCCTAGCATCGGGCAGGTTCACAGATGCCTGTGACCTCACTGTCCTTTCTTTGCGCCCAGGGTCGCTGCTGCTCCCTGAGGAGCTGTCGTCTAGCAGTGCACAGGGAACTGCTGACTCGCTAGCCTAGGCGTTGTTTGGTTTGGGATCCTGGCTGGTCCCGGTCCCCTTTGGGGGAACTGTAGCGGGTGACCCTTCGTTTACGGGTATGGCCTTGGTGGCGATGGAATCTGGGGATTGCGCCTTAGTACAGTCTGCTCCTTCAGGCTCGTGGCGGTTGGTGCCATCGGGTGCCTGAAAGGTGGAGCCAATCAGGGGCAGGGTATCGAAACCAATGCCGTTGCCCTGCTGAGGTTGCTTGCTCTGCAGTTCTGTGTGTTGGCTGCTTGTGGCCACACTCCATAGTACATAACTCTGGTCCCCAGGACGCAGGCTACAGCATTGGGTAGCTCGCTGGACCTGTGTGCTCCCGATGGGTGTCTGCCCGCTGCATTGGCTGCGTGCAGTTGAAATCCTACATCGCACAACTTTTCATTACTTATGATGGACACTCTGTGGGTCCGATCATGATTGCGTGACTTTTCTTCGCTGGTTGCATGTGCACAATTCAGATCATCAATTACACATTTTACATGATCGCACGACTTTTCCTTGCTTATTGCATGTACACAACTCTGATCGTCAGTTACACATTTTGTCTCTAACTTACAGTTGCTATTACATTGCTTGAGTGAGTGGAGCTGTCCCTTTAATTGTAGTGGGTTGCAGGCCTCCTTTAAGAGAGTCTTGCTTTCTTTACCCCAATCCTCTTCCCCATTTGGTGCCACGTGTTGCTCCATCAGCACAGCACCTCATGGTCTAGCACGGCCATCTTTTTCTTCAGCGCCTCATCTCGTGGTTTGGGCGCCATCTTTCCTCCATCCACGATGTCGACTGCGGTGATCCTCTTCTCCCCTGGTTCTGCCACCGAAGCTGGGAAGTCACCTTTCGATCCGATTTTCTTCCTCTGGAGTCCTGCCACTGGAGCCTGGAAGGTGCGTTCGAGTCGTCTCAGCTGGATCATCTCCACGCAGTCATGCTGAGCGGTCTGTGTCTCGGGTGCCGTGCTGGTCTGCTCTCTGGTGCCGGGTCCACCCTCAAATGAGGGCTTGCTGTGCCTCCGAACACTGAGGACGTCGATCGCTGAGGGTTCAAGTCTTCCCACTTCCAATGGATCTTCTCCATCCACCTTCTGCCGAGCAGCGTTGGTCCATCACCTGCAACAATCCACAGAGGTAACTTGTGCACCGTGCCATCATGGAGTACCTTTACATTCGCACTACCAGCGACTGGGATAAGTTCATCGGTGTAGGTGCGCAGCTTTGCCTGAACTGGGACCAAACTTGGGTTGTTCAGCTTGATTGTTCCATAGCCTCTCAAAGGCTTCTTGATTCATTACTGACTGGCTCGCCCCCATGTCCACTTCCCTGAAGACTGGAACGCCATCTATCTCGACTTCCATCTTCAGCGGGGAACACTCGATGGTGCAGGTAAACATGCTATATACCTCATCATGTGGCTGAGCTGCCTCTCTGCTTTTAGTTTCATAATCCATGCTGGATTCATGGCCATCTGCAGACTCTTCATCAACACAGCGAGTCATATTTCTCTTACACATTCACTGGAGATGGCCCTTTGTGCTGCAGCCTTTGCATACATAGTCTTTAAAACGGCACTGGTAAGCCCTGTGATTCCTTCCACAACGCCAGCATGGAGCTATTCGATTAGCCCCCCTCGGCGGAGTCTGAGTTAAGGGACTTGGGGGCCTGTTCTCTCTACAGTCCAGTCTCTAAACGGCGCCACTCTGTGCACAGTACCTGCTGAGTTTGAGTCTTGAGGGTGAGACATCTGCCTAGAGCTGCAGGTTGAGGTCATGAATGCCTGGCTCTCGGAGATGGCCTTCTGCAGTGTGACTGTGGTGTCCGCCAACAGTAGCTTATGAAGAAGGCCCTCGTGGCCAATTCCAATGACAAAAATGTCCTGCAGCGCTTCGTTGAGGTGGTTGCCGAACTTGCACGGTGCTGCCAGCCTCCTGAGGTCTGCGGCATATTTCACAATTACCTGGCCTTCGGGCCATCGATGGGTATAGAACCGGTAGTGACCTTAGTCCTTTATTTGTTAAATTCAGAGTGAGGATTACGCATGGTAGCCTGCCTTTTATACTAGGCCAGGCACACCTGTACAGGTAACCTACAAGTCTCCCACTGCTGTGCCCGCTGATGGCACACCTTGTGATAGTGCACACAGTAGCCATGTAGGATACATGACAAAAGCCAAATCAGCTGTGAATATTTTTGTCTCAGGCTAATTTCAGACTACTACTGGGGACAATAGCATTATCAGTCAATCAGCAGTCTGTGTATGTATTAAGCAGGTGACTTATGCATTGGTTGCAGAGCTAGTAACTTAATTACTTTACCCATGCACTTCTGGCAACAACACAGGAGAGCTTTGGGCTTTTTTCAAATGACAGTATTTCCCAAAGACGAGGACATCATTGATTGCCCTATATGTTCCTGCATAAAATAGTGGTCTATTTATGAACTGCAAGAGCGACCACTCCAGCATCCAGCTTGTCTTTGACCATCGACATGTACGCCAATGCCTGTTTTTCAGGCAGCTCTCATCATGTTATTTTAAGGCAATCCAACATGCCCCCATTATTTGACTCAGAAAGGAAAGTGCAAAGTTGTTTCCTGGGAGAAAAGATTAACATTTGCAGCCCTGACATCTCATGGCATCTTTATGGAAAGCACAGGTATAATGAAGTATATGCATATAAGAGGGCCATTATTGAGCTGCCCATAGGCATAGTGAAGAAAAGATGCAGATGTCGAAATAGATATGGAATTGTTGTACAATATAGCCTGGCTGAAATCTTATGCATCATTGTCGTGCTCCATAACTTCACAGTACAAGGAGCAATCAACATGAACCACTCAGAGGATAGCGGTGAACATCAACAAGGCTTGGATGCAGCAGATGAACAACCTTTGCTAACTTCAAGAACAGTTCTCTAGCTTCACATTGAGGAGACCTTCTCATAACAATCTCAATCTTCACTATGCCCTCAATGAATGCACATTTATCTACATTGGTTTCACAGATTTGCCAAACTTACTGGGCCAATAATATGATGGTTAGCATCCAACAAACTGATGCGTGATGGACTTCGATGACCTGTATTATCAGGGGTTGAGTCCTGTATCCAGCTGTGCACCTGTTGCAAGTAATGCAGCATAATGTGGTGAGGATGTGCCTATGAGTATCCTGCTGTTTATCCTCCTCTATCTGCTGCTTCTGGAAGAGGGACCCAGGATCAGAAACATGCGGGACAAGCTGTCTTAGAAACCCAGGACCATTGCAATGTGGTGATTTGACTTACACAATTTTGTCCTACAAGGGGGGAAGAAGAGAACCTGCCTCAACTAGTGGCAGCTGAGGACTCCAGCTATCAGACATTTTATGAGAGTCTGCAAACATTCTGATACCTTGATTGGATGTTTTTTTAACGTATATTTCTTATCACATTTCATGGGCCACTGCAGGTGCTTTGACATTGCAGTGATACAGAGTGTACTGCTAACATATCGGCATGCTTGTGCATTTGGGAAGTAGGTAAGCAGTCACCATACTGTTGCGTATTTCCCCTCTGTGAACAAACTAACAGCGGAGTGCTGTTAAGATACATTGTAAAGCGACGTTATAAATAAATAAATAAAGTGTGAGTACACTTACCTTGGCTACTCTTCAGACACCAGCAAACTTCTTCCTCACTTCTCCCAGCATTTATTTGCTGGTGAGACAGCAGGGCCAATTCAGTTCTCCTGGCAAAAATGCAGCCAGAATCGCCGCACTTCTACAAACTCACATGCACGTAGGGAGAGGAGTTGACCTTGTTGGATTCAGTGATGTCAGCTCACTATAATATTTTGAGTGTGATCCTTGCACATTTTCACGGACACATGGAGTGCAATCAATGGCAGGGGCAAGGTGCTCCTACAGGGCTGCTGCTCCATTTTACGTAACGGGTTGCTTTGGCTGCATTCAACAACAACTTGAATTTGTATAGTGCCTATAACGCAGGAAAATATCCCAAAGTGCTTCATAGAGGCATAATCAGTCTAAAATGGATGCCGAGCCAAAGAAGGAAATACTAGGAAGGGTGACCAAAGCTTGGTCAAAGAAGTGGGTTTTAAGGAGGGTCTTAAAGAAAGATAGGGAGAGGGGTTTAGGGAGGAACTTACAAAGTGTGGGGCATAGGCAGCTGAAGGTACAGTTGCCAATGGTGGGGTGAAAAGTATAGGGCCGAAGCAGATAAAGGCATGACCACAAATGGTGGGACTAAGGAGCGAGGTGATGGACAAGGAAACAAGAGTTGGGGGAACACAGTTCTTGAAGGGTTGTAGGTCATTAGAGATAGGGAGGGGCGAGGCCACAAAGGAATTTAAACACCCCTGTGAGCAGGCGAGGGGGTTTGCTGCTGTGTTGGCGGGGAGATAATAGGTCAGTATATGGGGTGCGCCGAATGTTTGTGGCAGAGGAGCAGCAAGAGATCGTGGCGGAGCTGCGGTGAATGAGGGTATGGGGCACAGAAGAGCCGAGGGCCCAGGGGCAGCATGGGCCAACCCACACACCGATTTGTGTGCGCACTAGGTCCATGCAACAGAGCAGCTTTCCAGTCGTCCTGGTTAATCATTGCCACTGGATAAAGGCCTAGCTCTGTCAAGCCTGTGTGGTGGCTGATGTGCAACGGTCACTACACGTTAAAAAAATCCACACACAGGCATTTTCCATCCCTTCAATTGAGGTTCAGGACTGGAACATCGGGTCCTTCATTGAAATATCTGTGAACCCATGTGGAAGCAAGTCATCCTCGTTCGCGGGACTGACTATGATATGAT
The DNA here is from genome assembly GCF_044704955.1 of Pristiophorus japonicus. NCBI lineage: Eukaryota > Metazoa > Chordata > Chondrichthyes > Pristiophoridae > Pristiophorus > Pristiophorus japonicus. The sequence continues at coordinate 404,592,129 of NC_091977.1, forward strand.
GATGATGAAGGGAGGGTTGCACAAGAGGCGAGAGTCAGAGTTCTGGGAGTGTTGTAAGACTGGAGAAAGTTACAGAGATGAGGATGAGTGAGGCCGTGGAGGAATGTAAACATGAGGTTGAGAATTTTAAGTGGGAGGTGGTTGAAAACTGCAAGAACAGTATACGGGCAACACAGTTTTGAGCTGAAGCTTACTGAGTGGGACGATATGAGCCTGAGGGCTGAACTGGCCCCTATAACAATAACAGTTTGGATGTTCTGACGAGGAGGTTCAATAGAAGATGGCAAATATATTTAACCCTCCTGTGTGCCTCAGCATATAGCAAGAAAGGCAGGAGATGGCTGATCAAGTGAATAGATCATGGAAATAGAATAGGAAGAAATTCTTAGGCCTGAAAAAGATTGCCAAGATAAGTTTGCCCACAGTTTGACAATTTACGTTAAGTTTATATCCATAATACACAAGCAACATGTCCTGAATGTGGTACAACATCAGCGACAGAGCATGGGGAGCACTGGCATAACCTCTCTCACCTTTACTATCTGCACTTCAATATGCATAATGCTTCAGGTTAAACTTTGCGGCTGGCACTTAAAAGTGCTTCTGTTATCACGCATAACTTGTGTATCTTATGCCACCAAATCAAATGCCACCTGAAACTACTTTCATGTTTATTCATCCATGCACATAAAGTGCTATGTGGGTTGGGCACTTGGCTACCACTTGATGTTCTTCAAATGCTAAAAGCATATACCCATGCTTTGTTTTTAAAGAAGAAGAAAAGGAGGTGGGATAGTGTTACTGGTTAAAGAGGAGATTAACGCAATAGTAAGGAAGGACATTAGCTTGGATGATGTGGAATCTGTATGGGTAGAGCTGCTGAACACCAAAGGGCAGAAAATGCTAGTGAAAGTTGTGTACAAACCACCAAACAGTAGTCGGGAGGTTGGGGATGGCATCAAACAGGAAATTAGGGACTCGTGAATAAGGGTACAGCAGATATCATGGGTGACTTTAATCTACATATAGATTGGGCTAACCAAACTGGTAGCAGTACGATGGAGGAGGATTTCCTGGAGTGCATAAGGGATGGTTTTCGAGACCAATATGTCGAGAAACCAACTAGAGAGCAGGCCATCGTAGATTAGGTGTTGTGTAATGAGAGAGGATTAATTAGCAATCTAGTTGTGCGAGGCCCCTTGGGAAAGAGTGACCATAATATGGTAGAATTCTTCATTAAAATGGAGAGTGACAGTAAATTCAGAGACTAGGGACCTGAACTTAAAGAAAGGTAACTTCGATGGTATGAGACGTGAATTGGCTAGGATAGACTGGCGAATGATACTTAAAGGGCTGACGGTGGATAGGCAATGGCAGACATTTAAAGATCACATGGATGAACTTCAACAATTGTACATCCCTGTCTGGCGTAAAAATAAAAAGGGGAAGGTGGCTCAACCGTGGCTAACAAGGGAAATTAGGGAAAGTGTTAAATCCAAGGAAGAGACATATAAATTGGCCAGAAAAAGTAGCAAACCTGAGGACTGGGAGAAATTTAGAATCCACCAGAGGAGGACTAAGGGGTTAATTAGGAGGAGGAAAATAGAGTACGAGAGTAAGCTTGCAGGGAACATAAAAACTGACAGCAAAAGTTTCTATAGATATGTGAAGAGAAAAAGATTAGTGAAGACTAATGTAGGTCCCTTGCAGTCAGAATCAGGTGAATTCATAATGGGGAACAAGGAAATGGCAGACCAATTGAACAAATACTTTGGTTCTCTCTTCACTAAGGAAGACACAAATAACCTCCCAAAAATACTAGGGGACCGAGGGTCTAGCGAGAAGGAGGAACTGAAGGAAATCCTTATTAGTCAGGAAATTGTATTCGGGAAATTGATGGGATTGAAGGCCGATAAATCCCCAGGGTCTGATAGTCTGCATCCCAGAGTACTTAAGGAAGTGGCCCTAGAAATAGTGGATACATTGGTGGTCATTTTCCAACATTCTATAGACTCTGGATCAGTTCCTATGGATTGGAGGGTAGCTAATGTAACTCCATTTTTGAAAAAGGAGGGAGAGAGAAAACAGGGAATTATAGATCGGTTTGCCTGACATCGGTAGTGGGGAAAATGCTGGAATCAATTATTAAAGATGTAATAGCAGCACATTTGGAAAGCAGTGATAGGATCAGTCCAAGTCAGCATGGAATTATGAAAGAGAAATCATGCTTGAAAAATCTTCTAGAATTTTTTGAGGATGTAACTAGTAGAGTGGACAAGGGAGAACCAGTGGATGTGGTGTATTTGGACTTTCAAAAGGCTTTTGACAAGGTCCCACACAAGAGATTAGTGTGCAAAATTAAAGCACATGGTGTTGGGGGTAATGTATTGACATGGATAGAGAACTGGTTGGCAGACAGGAAGCAAAGAGTAGGAATAAACGGGTCCTTTTCTGAATGGCAGGCAGAGACTAGTGGGGTACCGCAAGGTTCAGTATTGGGACCCCAGCTATTTACAATATACATTAATGATTTAGACAAAGGAATTGAATGTAATATCTCCAAGTTTGCAGATAACACTAAGCTGGGTGGCAGTGTGAGCTGTGAGGGGGATGCTCAGAGTCTGCAGCGTGACTTGGATAGGTTAAGTGAGTGGGCAAATGCATGGCAGATGCAGTATAATGTAGATAAATGTGAGGTTATCCACTTTGGTGACAAAAACAGGAAGGCAGAATATTATCTGAATGGTGACAAATTAGGAAAAGGGGAGGTGCAACAAGATCTGGGTATCATGGTGCATCAGTCATTGAAAGTTGGCATGCAGGTATAGCAGGCGGTGAAGAAGGCAAATGGCATGCTGGCCTTCATAGCTAGGGGATTTGAGTATAGGAGCAGGAAGGTCTTACTGCAGTTGTACAGGCCCTTGGTGAGGCCATACCTTGAATATTGTGTATAGTTTTGGTCTCCTAATCTGAGGAAGGATGTTCTTGCTATTGAGGAAGTGCAGCGAAGGTTCACCAGACTGATTCCCGGGATGGCAGGACTGACACATGAAGAAAGACTGGATCGAATAGGCTTATATTCACTGGAATTTAGAAAAATGAAAGGAAATCTCATGGAAACATATAAAATTCTGACGGGATTGGAGAGGTTAGATGCAGGAAGAATGTTCCCAATGTTGGGCAAGTCCAGAACCAGGGGTCACAGTCTAAGGATAAGGTGTAAGCCATTAAGGACTGAGATGAGGAGAAACTTCTTCACTGAGGATTGTGAACCTGTGGAATTCTCTACCACAGAAAATTGTTGAGGCCAGTTCGTTAGATATATTCAAAAGGGAGTTAGATGTGTCCCTTCCGGCTAAAGGAATCAAGGGGTATGGAGAGAAAGCAGGAATGGTGTACTGAAGTTGCATGATCAGCCATGATCAGATTGAATGGTGGTGCAGGCTTGAAGAGCCGAATGGCCTACTCCTACACCTGTTTTCTATGTTTCTATACAACCACAGCGAGTCAAACCAAATTGATGACAGCTTGACCAATCAACAAATTGGCATGAACATCAAATCAATGCAACAAAGTTTATGGATCAGAAATAATTTGATGGGTTGTTGGCAGCCAGGCAAGTGTCTTTGTTAACTTCCTGCTCCACTTTTAAATTCACTCACTATAACAGCACATCTACCTGAAGCAGTGTGTCATTCAATGTATTGGCATTAGTACTGCCTGCTCAACCACTTCATGCAAACAACATGAGAACTGTATTTTTGTTTTATGTATATCCTCCTAAGGTGATATACCAGCAATCAGAAATAAGCCAGAAGCTGAACATTTCACCAGCTTCGGTCTTGGGTCTGCAGGCGCCAGCTCAGATATATCCATCGCAGGGCAATCGGGTAGAGAGAGTTAAGAGCAAGAACCTTACGAGGCCCAAAACACCAAGGGAACAAGGGAAGGAGGCAGAAGATGAATAAGAACAATCTGAATGGAGGGCGAGGCCAGGTGTTCTTCTGCTATAACGTCCGCAGATTCTTTATGCAGTCAAGCAATCCTTTGATAATGTTTAGAACCCTCCTGCTTGGAATGTTGGAGGCTCTGTAGAAATGCTGCCCCAATATCTCTGCAGTAATGAGGGGGGAAAGAGACTGGGAATACTGCAATCTACCACGGATCATTTAGCAGCTATGTGCTTAACTTTAGGAGAGCAATGCAAGCATAGAAATGCAAAGCACAAACACCTGGGCCAATTGTATTACATAAGAACATAAGAAATAGGAACAGGAGTAGGCCATATGGCCCCTTGAGCCTGCTTCGCCATTCAATACGATCATGGTTGATCTTATCATGGACTCAGCTCCACTTCTCCGCCCGCTCCCCATAGCCCCTTATCCCTTTATCGTTTAAGAAACTGTCTATTTCTGTCTTAAATTTATTCACTGTCCCAGCTGCCACAGCTCTCTGAGGCAACGAATTCCACAGATTTACGACCCTCAGAGAAGAAATTTCTCCTCATCTCAGTTTTAAATGGGCGACCCCTTATTCTAAGATTATGCCCTCTAGTTCGAGTCTCCCCCATCAGTGGAAACATCCTCTCTGCATCCACCTTGCCAAGCCCCCTCATAATCTTATACGTTTCAATAAGATCACCTCTCATTCTTCTGAATTCCAATGAGTAGAGGCCCAACCTACTCAACCTTTCCTCATAAGTCAACCCCCTCATCTCCGGAAACAATCTAGTGAACCTTCTCTGAACTGCCTCCAAAGCAAGTATATCCTTTCGTAAATATGGAAACCAAAACTGCACGCAACATTCCAGGTGTGGCCTCACCAATAGCTGTAGCAAGACTTCCCTGCTTATATACTCCATCCCCTTTGAAATAAAGGCCAAGATTTCATTGGCCTTCCTGATCACTTGCTGTACATGCATAGTGTCCTTTTGTGTTTCATGCACAAATACCCCCAGGTCCTGCTGTACTGCAGCACTTTGCAATTTAAATAATAACTTGTTCTTTGATTTTTTTCTGCCAAAGTGCATGACCTCACACTTTCCAACATTATACTCCACCTGCCAAATTTTTGCCCACTCGCTTAGCCTGTCTATGACCTTTTGCAGATTTTTTGTGTCCTCCTCACACATTGCTTTTCCTCCCATCTTTGTATTGTCAGCAAACTTGGCTACGTTACACTCAGTCCCTTATTCCAAGTCATTAATATAGATTGTAAATAGTTGGGGTCCCAGCACTGATCCCTGCGGCACCCCACTAGTTACTGGTTGCCAACCAGAGAATGAACCATTTATCCCAACTCTTTGCTTTCTGTTAGTTAGCCAATCCTCTATCCATGCTAATATATTACCCACAACCCTGTGAACTTTTATCATGTGCATTAACCTTTTATGTGGCACCTTGTCAAATGCCTTCTGGAAGTCCAAATACACCACATCCACTGGTTCCACTTTATCCACCCTGTTCATTACATCCTCAAAGAATTCCAGCAATTTTATCAAACATGACTTCCCCTTCATAAATCCATGGTGACTCTACCTGACCGAATTTTGCTTTTCCAAATGTCCTGCTACTGCTTCTTTAATAATGGATTCCAACATTTTCCCAACCACAGATGTTAGGCTAACTGGTCTATAGTTTCCTGCTTTTTGTCTGCCATTCACCATTACACGCTGGAAACCACCACAGATGGCTGCCACAGTGCTAGAAATTGGATGCCGCTGAATCCAATTTGAATGCCATCAGATTTTCCATTGGTGTTTGGGGTGGGCAGAAACTCCCATTCGAAATAGGCAGAAGCTTCATGAAGATATGGAAATAGCTGGAAGGGATGTCATGTAGATGTCAATGTGATTTTGTGGTATTTCTACTGGTATTACACAAGCTCCTGATCACACCCAAAACACTTGGGGGTACATGGATATAAAGCAATTGCTTGAGGTGCAAAGCAAATGAGAACATTTGTAATTGTGGAAGACGCTACATGTCAGCAAATTCTTGAATAACCAAAGGAGAATCATGATAGCAGGACTGATTCTGCAGTGGACAAAGAACTTTCATAGGTTAAACTGTTCCTTAATAGCTGTATATGCAGATGTCTGACAGATGGCAATGGGTTATCCTGGATGATTTGTTTCTGGAGCAGAGCTTCAACAGCCTGCTCACACATCTGCCCTTCCTTATCTTCCTCTTCCTCCTCTGAAACATCAATGTGGAGTCCTTTGCCAAATGTGAAATTGCGTATCATGCAGCAAAGGGCAATTTTATGTAGACCAATTTTATGTATAGCAGTGCTTTCCCAGATTTAAAAAATTGGTCTTGGCACGTGGGCAATGCTGGCAAGGCCACATTTATTGCCCATCCCTAGTTACTCTGAGAAGGTGGCAATGGGCCTTCTCCTTGAACTGCTGAAGTGCTTGTGGTGGTGGCGCTTCCACACTCATGTTAGGTAGGGAAATCCAGAAGATTGACCCAGCGATTGATGAAGGAATGGCAACATATGTTTAAGTCAGGATGGTCAGTGTTGGAAGTGAACTTGGACGTACTGATGTACCCACAACACTACTGTTCTTGTTCTTAGTGGTAGCGCTTGCAAGGGACAGAGGAAGGTGCGAGCAAGATAACTGGCTTTTAACATTTCTTCCACATTCCTGATGCTACCATACAACCAGCAGCACTTTTATACTGGAATTATTTTTAAAGAAAATGTATTGAAACAGGTCAGCAGTTCTTTTCATAATCATTCGCATGCGGCGGGAGAGAAAGTGGTGGGTGGTATGAGATGTCCACAGGGGGAAGTTTTGCCGACATTTTTTATGGGCGGGGAATAGATGGTAGGCCTCCTCACCCCATTTTCCTTTTCTGGGAATACTCAAAAACATGCAATAAATGGGAGAAAAAAACAAAGCCCATATATTTTCCATCCATTTATTATGAATGGGCAGAAGCTCACAGATTGACAGTGGTGAGGTGGCAGCACCATTAAAACATTTGGAATTGAAATTCAGGTGGAGAGAGAACATATTCAGGAACAGTGCAGTTTCACATAATTCTCATAATTATGATGCAGACTTCTCACCAATATGAATTGTGTGGAATGCCTTTACTTGTTCCGGATGTCAGTAGGACAGCATTGTAAACAGTATAGTTTATATACAGAGAAAGTCCCATTCAGTATTTCCGAGTAATAGTTATCAGTTTGTTCGCTGATCAGTTTGCACAAAAGCTAAAGTTGAATAACACCCAGAATGTATTGTGTCCCAATGCCAATAGCTGCCCTATGTGTGCGTATCTACCCATTACACAGTTCAATTACTTCACCAATAAACAGCCTGTAATGATATGTACAATGTGTAGGTCCCTACACATTTGTAAGTCCTTGTGCATCACAACTTTTACATTCTCCACCCCACCTCACCCAAAACCATATGATCATCTGGCAGAGGCAAAAAAAAAGATTAAAAACCCAGGCTAATTTGTGAAGAAAAATCTGGAATATTCCTCTCCAGTCCCCCATGGCAATCAAAACAAGTCCAAGAGATCACAATGTCCCTGATAATTCCATGCAGCACCTACCTTTTGTAAGAGGTGATGACCATCCAAGCCAACTTAAAATTGTGACCACTGATTCACCCTAACTTATTAGAACAAACTATTTACTCAAACACAATCTATTCCCTGCATTGTCTTATTAACTTTGAGCAAATCACCCCTATGTCTACTCTCCTCTAAAGTGTAGAGTCCAAGGTCTTTTAACCTATCTTGATAACTAACATGCCTGTCTCCACTAGGAACAGTGATGAAACAGCCCAAATTAATTTCAGATAAGGGGTCAGAGTTTCTGCTTCTGGCGCAATCGGGAAATTGGGTGCAAATTGCACTTGAAATTGCACTGATTAGGTTACAGTTCAATGTTCTGTCAAAAATCATTTGCATAATTACAAATATAAAATCTTCCATGAACTAGCGCATAGTAGAACATCATTTATTTTTATTTCTTTGCATTAAACAATATTCATTGATGTATTTAGCTGAAAATGGGCTTAGCACAAAAAATAAGTTGGTAGCACCTGTTTGTTTTGGCACTACGAGTGCCGTATTGGCTCCAAAAGCACAGACGCACACTTCTAGTGGTTGCCCTCTTGGGGAGGGCATTGGCATGTGCGCAGGTAGCATTCATTGGAGGCATGCAGAGTAGGTGAGTAACGTTGATTGATGTCAGCACTGCCATTTTGGAGCGCAACGCTCTAGTTAACATCCTCTTTTAAACACACATATCTGAACACCCATTCAGCAGCAAGAAAGACTCCCCCATGCGCTATTTAAAGGGATCATCAACAACTTACAGGTTAGTTGATGATTGATTTCTATTGGCTCTTGCTGTGATTGTAGAAGTGTGTGGTAGTTTCTAGAGTTCTTTAAAGTTGCTAAAGTCCTCAGGGCGTGGCATGGCACGTGCTGAAGGACTTTGTACTGACTTCAAGGAATCTCCACAAACCATTTGCTCCCAGACATGGATGCAGTAGTAAGCTGTCCCCTTGGACTATAGTATGAGATGGAGAATCAACAGAGGCGACACAGAGCAGAGCAAGCTGCAGGCTGAGGGAGGAAGAGGAGGAGAGGAAGAAGAGCTCTCAACAGAAGGCCACATCTGTCCAGGGTGTTCAGGGAGCAATTCAACTATCTGAACCTCAGCGAGGAACAATGTGTGAGACGTCTGCGCTTCAGTAAAGATATCCTCACTGAAATCTATCACCTGCTGCAGCCACAACTGCAACCTCAGAGCAGGGCAAGGAGTGCATTGCCAGTGGCTGTGGAGGTGACCTGGCCAGGAACATTTATGCATCAGGCTCCTTCAGGCTGGAGCGGGAGATATTTGTAACATCTCACAGTTTTCCATCCACTGTTGCATAAATGTGGTAGCTGAGTCTCTCTATTCGAAAAGAGCTGAATTCATTTCATTCTACCTTGCCAGAGAGCAGTAGGTGGAGCGAGCATGTGGCTTTGTGAGGATTGCAGGCTTCTCCATGGTGCAGGGTACCATTGATTGCATGTACGTCGCTTTGCGGGCGCCGCATGTCAACTCTAAGATTTAATGCAACCGAAAGGGATTCCACTCCCTCAACGTCCAGCTGCTGTGCGACCACATGCAGCGTATCATGCAGGCCAATGCCTGATATCCTGGCAGCAGTCATGATGCCTTCATTCTGCAGCAGTCCACTGTGCCTTCTGCATTTGAGCCACCACGACAAACCAGAGGGTGGCTACTGGGCGACAAGGGCTAACCTTTGACAACATAGCTCATGACTCCGGTGCACAACCCATGCACATGTGTGCAACATACATATTATAAAAGCCATGCTGCCACATGAAATGTCATAGAGCACACCATTGGCGTGCTGAAACAACGTGTCTGCTGCCTGGACCACTCTGGAGGAGCTCTGCATTACTCGTCAAATGTCAGAGCATGTGTCAAAATTTGTGGTGTCTGCTGCATACTGCACAACCTCACCATCATGAGGGCACAGCTCTTACCACCAGCTATACAGCGAACAGCTGAGGAGCAGGAGGAGAAAGGGAGGAGGTAATGTAGCCAGCCCCTTTCTGGTCGGGTTGTTGTGAACAACTGATCTGACTGCGATACGAGTAAAAGCAACCCCAATTCTCCATTCACCAACAGTCCCACACCTTAACTTCCCTCTGTTACTGGCCATCAAAGCATCTGCTTGGCCACAGTGCAAAAATAGAAGTCACCACAAAATAAACATTCCAAATCAAATTTATAAAATAAATCATGCCATATTGCATACAAACGTCAACTAATCACCCTTGAACAGTTCCTTAGTACCCTTTTTAAAATTTGTTAATGGGATGTGAGCGTCGGTGGCAAGGCCAACATTTATTGCCCATCCCTAATTGCCCTTGAAAAGCTGATGATGAGCCACCTTCTTGAACCGCTGCAGTGAAGGTATTCCCAAAGTGCTGCTAGGGAGGGAGTTCTAGGATTTTGACCGATATACTTCCAAGTTAGAATGGTGTACAACTTGGAGGGGAACTTGCAGGTGGTGGTGTTTCCATGCGCCTGCTGCCCTTGTCCTTCTAGATGGTAGAGGTCGCAGGTTTGGGACTTTGCTGCCGAAGAAGCTTTGATGAATTGCTGCAGTGCATCTTGTAGATGTTACACACTGCAGCCACGATACACCGGTGGTGGAGTGAGTGAATGTATAAGGTGGTGGATGGGATACAAATCAAGAGGGCTGCTTTGTCCTGGATGGTGTTGAGCTTCTTGAGTGTTGTTGGAGCTGCACTCATCCAGGCAAGTGGAGAGTATTCCATCATGCTCCTGACTTGTGCCTTGTAGATGGTGGAAAGGCTTTGGGGAATCAGGAGGTGAGACACTTGCCACAGAATACCCAGCCTCTGACCTTCTCTTGTTGCCACAGTATTTATGTGACTGGTCCAGTTGAGTTTCTGGTCAATGTTGAATCCCAAGATGTTGATAGTGCATAATGCCTTTGAATATCAAGGGGCGGTGGTTAGACTCTTGCTTGTTAGAGATAGTCATTGCCTGGCACTTGTGTGGTGCAAATAAAGGATAGGATAAAGAAAAAAAGGGAAGCATGACAGATACCGAGGGTTCAATACTGCAGAAACCCTAAAGGAGTATAGAAAGTGAAGGGTGAAATTAAAAAGCAAATTAGGAAAGCTAAGTGTTGTGTATGCAATAACTATTAGACTGAGTACTATTTAACCAAGAGGTATGACCTTGGCTCTGCTTTATTAAGACCCAAAATGACTAATATACAAAATGGCTGGTCTTTTATATTTGGGCTGCACACACGTGTGCAGTGACACCATCTAGTGGCTAGTGATCCCAAAAGTACATACATGACAATACCCCCCTCTGAGATATTAACACAGTCTTTTACAAATTGAGATGGTCTGGTGTTTTACGCTCCCGGGTTGACCGTCTCGGTTCAACTCCAGCCTTGAGTGAGTGTTCAGACTCTGTTGTGATTGGTGGCTGGGTGGCTGACCTGGTGGGAGTGGCAATGGCCATGTCAGGGATTGAAAGTCCCGATTCACTGATGACCACTGAGTCCTCTGATGACTGGGGGTAGGATGATTGGTCGTCAATTGTTTCTTCCTCCAACTGTCCTGGTTCGTCTGTGTGCTGCAGCTTTGACTGATCCATATGTTTCCTGCATGTTTGCCCATTTTTGAGCTTGACAATAAATACTCTGTTGTCCTCCTTGGCCATGACAGTACCAGCGATCCACTTGGGACCCTGACTATAATTCAGAACATTTACAGAATCATTTACAGAAATATCACGTGACACAGCTGCGTGATCGTGATACCCTTGCTGACTTTGTCTTCTATATTCAACATGATTATTCAAGTCAGGGTGTACAAGAGATAGCTTGGTCTTAAGACCTCTCCATCATTAGTTCAGCAGGCGAGACCCCGGTAAGCGTGTGTGGTCTTGTCTTGTAACTAAGCAGTATGCATGACAGACAGGTCTGCAGTGATCCTTGTGTTACTTGCTTCATACTCTGCTTTATGATTTGGACAGCACGTTCTGCTTGCCCATTGAATGCAGGTTTGAATGGTGCTGACCTTACATGTTTGATACCATTGAGTTTCATGAACTCTTGAAACTCCTGACTGGTGAAGCACGATCCGTTGTCGCTAACAACGATGTCAGGCAGACCATGTATCGCGAACGTGACACTGAGATTCTCAATGGTAGCCGTGGATGTTCTGGATGACATGATTATGCACTCTATCCACTTTGAATATGCATCCATCATAACTAAAAATATCTTCCCCAGGAAGGGACCTGCAAAGTCTATGTGGATCCTGGACCATGGTTTGGAAGGCCACGACCACAGACTCAGCGGCGATTCTGCTGGTGCTTTGCTGAGCTGCATGCAAGTGTTGCACTGATGCACACATGATTCCAGCTCAGAGTCAATTCCCGGCCACCATACATGAGACTTGGTGATGGCTTTCATCATTACAATGCCGGGATGTGTGCTATGTAGCTCATGTATAAATTTCTCTCTCCCTTTCTTGGGCACAACAACACAATTGCCCCACAGTATACAATCCGACTGAATAGACAGTTTGCCTTTGCGACGAATGTAAGGTTTGGTCTCCTCGCACATTTGCTTGGCTATGGCAGACCAATCACCTTTGAGGATGCAACTCTTCACGACCAATAAAATCAGGTCCTGGCTGGTCCAGGTCTTAACTTGTTGAGCAGTGACAGGGGTTCCTTCACTCTCAAAAGCATCCATAACTAACCATAGGTCCGCCGGTTGTGACGTTTCCACTTCCGGTGTGGGCAACGGCAGACGATTCAAAGTATCGGCACAATTCTTGGTGCCAGGTCTATGGCAGATAATGTCAGCGCCTATCTCTGGATGCGGGATGAAGCATTGGTATTGATACCTTTGTTTTCAGAGAACAGTGAAATGAATGGCTTGTGATCTGTTTCCAGTTCAAATCGAAGACCAAACAGGTACTGATGCATCTTTTTAACCCCATACACACAGGCTAGTGCTTCTTTCTCTACCATGCTGTAGGCTCTCCGCTTTAGACAAACCTTTTGAAGCATACACGACTGGTTGAAGTTTACCTGACTCATTAGCTTGTTGGAGTATGCAACCAATTCCATATAACGAAACACCACAGGCCAATACTAAATACTTACATGGGTCATAATGTACCAGCAGCTTGTTAGAGCAAAGCAGATTTGTGGCTTTCTCAAAAACTCTATCTTGAGATGCACCCCACACCCAGTTATCGCCTTTTCTTAGCAGCATTTGCAGTGGTTCTAATAAAGTGCTCAACTTAGGTAGGAAGTTACCGAAGTAGTTGAGTAGACCCAGGAATGAATGCAGCTCCGTCACATTCTGTGGCTTGGGTGCATTCTTGATGGCCTTGGTTTTTGCGTCCATGGGCCTGATGCTGTCAGCAGCAATTTTCCTCACCAGAAATTCGACCTCTGGTGCCATGAACATGCACTTCGAGCATTTCAGTCTGAGTCCCACTTTGTCCAGACGATGTAGAACCTCTTCCAGGTTGTTCAGATGTTCCTCGGAGTCACGACCTGTGATCAGGATGTCATCTTGGAACACGATGGTTCTGGGAACGGACTTAAGTAGACTCTCCATGTTCCTCTGAAATATTGCTGCAGCCGAGTGAATTCCAAAACGACACCTGTGATAAATAAACAGTCCTTTATGCGTGTTAATGCACGTAAGTCTCTTCGATGTCTTGACCAGCTCCTGTGTCATGTAAGCCAACGTCAAGTCTAGTTTGGTGAATGACTTCCCCCCGGCTAGAGTAGCAAACAAGTCATCAGCCTTCAGTAACGGGTACTGATCCTGTTTCAAAACCCTGTTGATCGTAGCCTTGTAGTCTCCACTGATTCTGACTGTGCCATCACTTTTCAGCACAGGAATAATGGGGCTGGCCCATTCATTAAATTCAACTGGTGATATGATCCCTTCACGCTGGAGTCTGTCCAGTTCGATTTTGACCTTCTCCCTCATCATATACGGAACACCCCGAGCTTTATGATGGATGGGTCTTGCATCCGAGTCCACATGGATCTGGCTCCTTGGCTCCTGTGAAGTTGCCGATGCCTGGTTCGAACAGTACTTGGGCACATGTATCTTTCTCCGATGACAATACCTTGATGTTGTTCCAATCGCATCTGATTTTGTCAAGCCAGTTGCTGCCGAACAGCATTGGGCCATTGCCTGGGACAATCCATAGCGGTAACTCGTGATCCGCACCGTCATACGACACTTTAATTGTGGCACTGCCAATCACCGTTATGAGGTCTTTGGTGTATGTGCGCAACTTGGCATTGACTGGACTCAGCCTAGGCTTCACAGTCTTAGTATCCTGCAGCTTGTCATATGCCCTCTGGCTCATTATCGATTGACTCGTCCCATGTCCAGTTGCATCGATACCGGCACCCCATTAAATTTCACCTTGATCATTATCGGTTTGCTTTTGTTAGGAACGAGTACAGTCCATACACTCCCTCCTCTCGTATCTCAGATTGCATATCTGGATCCGCACTAGTCTATCATCCTCCACATGGTGTGTCGCAGCACGCTTGCTCATCTGTGGACACTTGTGCTGGAGATGCCCCACTCTCAGACAGCCTTTGCAACTATATTGCTTAAATCGGCACTGCTGGTGTCGGTGATTTCCCCCACAACGCCAACACGGAGAAATCGGATGCATTCCCGCTGGCAGACTTTTGGCAGCCACAGGTTTCACGTACGCAATCGGGTAGGCCCTGCCATGTGCCACTCTGCCGAACGCCAAATCAATCATATTTACAGTACTTGCCGAGTTTTGATTTTTCACTGATATCTGCTTTAGACTTCTATCCATCGTCATGCATGACTGAGCGATCATGATGGCCCTGTTCAATTCCAACGTCTCCACCGCCAGTAGTTTACGCAGGATCACCTCGTGGTTGATGCCAATTACAAAGAAGTCCCGCAGCATGTCTGCCAACACAGCCCCGAACTTACACGGCCCCGCTAGATGTCTCAGGTCGGCAATGAATTCCGCCGCATTCTGGTCCTCTGAGCGAACGTGCGTGTAAAATCTGTATCTCGAGATGATGATGCCTTCGTCTGGCTTAAGGTGGTTCTGTACCCGTGTACACAATTCTTCATTCGTCTTCTCTGTTGGACTCACAAGCAGGAGTAGATTCTTTATCAGGCCATAAATTTTTGGATCGCAAACTGTGAAGAACACCGCCCGGCGCCGATCTGCGTCGCCTACCTCCTCCATTTTGTTGGCCATGAAGAACTGGCTCAAACAGCCCAATCTTCTCCTTCCACAAATCACTCCAACAATCCAATTGGGCTAATTTTTGCATGCAAAGGTTCTTGTTGCCTTGTCGCCAAATGTTGTGTATGCAATAACTGTTAGACTGAGTATTGTTTAACTCCAAGAGGTATGACCATGGCTCTGCTTTATTAAGGCCCAAAGTGACTAATATACAAAATGGCTGGCCTTTTATTCTTGGGCTGCAACAATGGCCTCCAACAATGACGCCATCTAGTGGCTAGTGATCCCAAAAGTACATACATGACACAAAGAGAGGGCATGAAAAAATATTGGCAAGTAAAATCAATGATTTGATGTCAAGGGCAGCATTTGACCGAATACTTTGCCTGTCCTAGTGGTCCTACACAGTGCTACCGCAGTTGCTGGATCATGGCTGGTTGAAGGCTACTGATTTTCAGTGGGAGAGACTGCAGCTGGACTTGGAGGATGACCTTGAGCATCTCTGGGTCAAGAAAGCCCGGCTTTGGACTGCACCATCTCATCATGGGCAGCAGCAGGCTGGCTGATAGGCAATAGCAAGGGCACTGGCAGAGTGGCACTAGTGGCCGGACGAATGCTGTCATCCTAAGAGAGGACAGCAGGTTTGTGCTTCACAGAGCCACTGCCACTCTCCCGGGGCCACATAAGAATATAAGAACATAAGAATTAGGAACAGGAGTAGGCCATCTAGCCCCTCGAGCCTGCTCCGCCACTCAACAAGATCATGGCTGATCTAGCCGTGGACTCAGCTCCACTTACCCGCCCGCTCCCCATAACCCTTAATTCCCTTATTGGTTAAAAATCTATCTATCTGTGATTTGAATACATTCAATGAGCTAGCCTCAACTACTTCCTTGGGCAGAGAATTTCACAGATTCACAACCCTCTGGGAGAAGAAATTCCTTCTCAACTCGGTTTTAAATTGGCTCCCCTGTATTTTGAGGCTGTGCCCCCTAGTTCTAGTCTCCCCGACCAGTGGAAACAACCTCTCTGCCTCTATCTTGTCTATCCTTTCATTATTTTAAATGTTTCTATAAGATCACCCCTCATCCTTCTGAACTCCAACGAGTAAAGACCCAGTCTACTTAATCTATCATCATAAGGTAACCCCCTCATCTCCGGAATCAGCCTAGTGAATCGTCTCTGTACCCCCTCCAAAGCAAGTATATCCTTCCTTTAGTAAGGTGACCAAAACTGCACGCAGTACTCCAGGTGCGGCCTCACCAATACCCTGTACAATTGCAGCAGGACCTCCCTGCTTTTGTACTCCATCCCTCTCGCAAAGAAGGCCAACATTCCATTCGCCTTCCTGATTACCTGCTGCACCTGCAAACTAACGTTTTGGGATTCATGCACAAGGAGGCACTCTACGCAGGGGTCCTCCCACTATTCATCGGGGACTTGGCCTGGAGGGTGGTGCACGGAGCAGTGCCGTGCAACAAATTTTTAAGCCGGTTCACGGACTCCCAGGCCGCCTGCAATTTCTGCGGTCTGGAGGAGTCCGTGTTCCATGTTTTTATTGAGTGCACAAGGTTGCAGCCCCTGTTCCATTATTTGAAGGGGCTGCTCCTGAAATTATGGCTGCACTTCAGTCCCACTCTCCTGATCTTTGGGCACCCTGTGCGGAGGGGAGCGGGTAGGTCCGAGGGCCTCCTCGTAGGACTGCTCCTGGGCACGGCCAAGGGTGCCATCAGCCGGTCCAGGCAGCGGGCGGTCGAGGGGGTCGTTCAACCTGACTGCCTGCCTCTCTTCCGCTCTTACATCCGGTCCAGGGTGTCCTTGGAGATGGAGCACGCGGTGTCCACCGGTACGCTCGCGGCCTTCCGCGAGAGGTGGGCACCAGAGGGACTGGAGTGCATCATCACGCCCGGCAACCAAATTTTAATTTGATTTTACGTTTTAAAGTTTAATTTGTTTTCATTGCCGGTGCTTTTAGTGTCCCCCTCCCCTTTTATAGGGGGCACTGGAAAAATTTGATTTTAGCGCCCCAAAAAAAAAACCAAAAACCAAAAAAAAAAGAGGCCTTGAAAATGTCTGCTGTGTCACCCAGGTCGGGTGGCATGGTTTTAATGTTTTATGTTTTTGCAGGTTAACTCAAAAGAGTTTCATGCACAAGGAGCGGAGGAGCGGGCTGGATGGCGCCAGACACGCTGTCGCGGCGCCTAAATTCTGCCAACGTCCGCCACGCGGCCGATGCCATCGAGTCGCTAAAAACAGCTCTGGGCCCTGACTCCGTTAGGTGCATCGAGGAGGCTCAAGCACGTGGGGAGATCCCGTCCGAACTGACCCCCGTCCGGACGGAATTCCTCATCGGCGCCAAACCCTGGAACCTCCCTCGGGGGCCGGCGCCTCACAACTTGAGCCGCCTCGGGGAAATCCCCTCCGTGCCTTTCAGGTCCGCGCGGAGGAGTTTCCTGTACGGGCTGCTCCTGCACACCCTCAACTTTGCCATCCTCGCCGGCCGTCCGGACACGCCATGGCGTACCATCTTGCCGTCCGGAGGAGGCGGGGGTCCCCGATGGCGGGCACTCTATGCAGGGGTCCTCCCACTATTCATCGGGGACTTGGCCTGGAGGGTGGTGCACGGAGCAGTGCCGTGCAACAAATTTTTAAGCCGGTTCACGGACTCCCAGGCCGCCTGCAATTTCTGCGGTCTGGAAGAGTCCGTGTTCCATGTTTTTATGGAATGCACAAGGTTGCAGCCCCTGTTTTATTATTTGAAGGGGCTGCTCCTGAAATTATGGCTGCACTTCAGTCCCACTCTCCTGATCTTTGGGCACCCTGTGCGGAGGGGAGCGGGTAGGTCCGAAGGCCTCCTCGTAGGACTGCTCCTGGGCACGGCCAAGGGTGCCATCAGCCGGTCCAGGCAGCGGGCGGTCGAGGGGGTCGTTCAACCTGACTGCCTGCCTCTCTTCCGCTCTTACATCCGGTCCAGGGTGTCCTTGGAGATGGAGCACGCGGTGTCCACCGGTACGCTCGTGGCCTTCCGCGAGAGATGGGCACCGGAGGGACTGGAGTGCATCATCACGCCCGGCAACCAAATTTTAATTTGATTTTACGTTTTAAAGTTTAATTTGTTTTAATTGCCGGTGCTTTTAGTGTCCCCTTCCCTTTTATAGGGGGCACTGGAAAAATGTGATTTTAGCGCCCAAAAAAAACCCCCAAAAAAATGAAAAACACAAAAAAAAACAAAAAAAAGGAAAAAAGGGCCTTGTAAATGTCTGGTGTGTCCCCCAGGTTGGGTGGCACAGTTTAATGTTTTATGTTTTTGCAGGTGAACTCCAAAAAGAGTTTCATGCACAAGGACCCCCAGGTCCCTCTGCACCGCAGCATGTTGTAATTTCTCCCCATTCAAATAATATTCCCTTTTACCGCAGCAATCATAGTAATCTATTGGAGGAAAGTTTGCTGGACTGCTGTGACAACTTGCAAGCCCCTTGGAACACTGGTACCCACAACTATGATGGCCGCAGTCTCAGCTTGTGTGGCAGCAAGTTGAGCTTACGTGAGAGAACACTGACCTTTCATACAGAAGTTTGAGTTTCCACTGCACCACCCAGATGTGGGGTGGCTTCTGCTTGTGCTGCAATAGAAGCTGGGACCTCAGCCAACAGACGCTACATCATGATTGGGTCCGCAAGTGTGCTGATGGAGTTGACCTCCACTTCCATGCCGGAAAGGATGGCCTCCAAGCTCTGTGCCAAGTTGCTGCCAGACTCCTTCAAGCATTTTGTTGTGCCTACCCATCAGTGTTCTTCTGTAGACCGCACCATCGAAGTGCTCATCTGAGTCCTCTGCAGCAGAACTCATGTGTGACCACTCCCTCCGGCGAGCTGGCTCCTGCATGCTATCCTTGCCCCCTGCCCTGGCTGCAGGCCACTCATGTCTCACCACGTGCAGATCCCGCCCCATAGCTATCCTCTAAATTACGCACAGTGTCAGTATCTGAGCTGGTGGCTGCGAGTGTGAAATCGAGTGACCGTGTTTCTTCTTCATCACTGCCTTCCTGCTCTACAACCTCTTGCTCTTCCACTAATGTCTGGCCAGGTTGCAGTCTTGGGTATCTGAAAGGAGAAAGGCACAGGTTAGGGTTGTGGTGTGGAGAGGGGGGAAAGCAAGAAGTGCATGCTTACACTATCTGCAGCTAGTAAATCAGAAGATTGTGGTGCTAGCTTGATAAAAGCGTGTGTCCCCTGCTAAGGCATTCAGCCACTCAACAATGTGTTTAGCGCTGGCTGCATCCAGCAATCTTGCAAATTTGCCGCGCTGTCTGCATCGGAAGCAACGGGCGCGGGTTAATCGTGCATCACGATCCCTGCATCTCTTTTCGGGGGCTATCCAATTTAGCCCCCCCGAGTGTCTAATCCTCCACATGAGAAATCTGATTTTAAATAATTGAAAATGACAAAAAAAAGCACTGTACTAAACCATTTACTAGTTTCATTCGTGTCCATTAGTCAGTTTCTTAGTAAATTAATATTTTTTTAACGTGTAACAACTTTTAAAGCATGCCTACTTGTGCCTGTGTGCCTAAGAAAATGAGCTCAATTTGAAAAGCCTCCTTAAACGGGACAATTGACAGAAATTCGGCACCCTCATGATTTCAATCTGAAGGCATGGCAGTTTTGCGGTGCGGCCAGCTTCAGGCAAAATTATTTTGAAATCAGCATTAAAGATCGCAGAAGTCGATTTGCGCTTGGCGTAACTCATGCTTGGGTTTCTGCGATCTTTTCCACTGGTTCAGCCAATTACACTAGGATTGCGTTGATGAAACTAGCGCAAGCTAGCGGAAACTCTACCCCAGCATACTTGCAGGCAATAGAGGAGATTTTAATCCTGGCAGATCACACTGAATTCAGACCCAGGTCCTAGAAATAAATGTATAGTGTACTAATACACTGGCCTAATAATTGCTTTGCGCAGGCCTAGAGTTGGGTCTCGTGTATAAGTTGAGCTTAGAGAGAGCATGAAGGGATATAGGGGAGAAACTAAAGAAAAGTATGAGTTCAGGGCTAGAAGTAAGAAAACTTGATACAGGAGTCTATTAGCTTTAACCTGGTTATTCATTTCTAAACAAGGGTGGATCTGTTGAAAAAAACTGAGTTATGGTTGTGTGAAATTGTATCTTCAGAAGGCTGCATTTTTATTAAAATGTAGAATTGCACCAAAATGAAATATAATAAAGGTCATTTTTGTCATTCTCAGGACTCCTTTCCACTGAAGGTCCGAGGCATCCATATGATCAATGAGCCCGTACTGTTCCATTCATTTTTTGCAATAATTAAACCATTCCTGTCAGAAAAAATCAAAGAACGCGTGAGTAACTCTTTACATTTCCTTTTCATTACAATTGCAGTGAAAATAATGCTTCTACTTTAATTGAAACAGAAACACATCAACCAGCTTTGTTGGAAATGCATTTAAGCTGCAGCTGACTTGAGAAAGTTGTTGCCGGCACTGAGTGCCAAGTAATTATTTCACTTCTCAGCATGGGCCATCTCTCAAATACATGAACACAGAATTCACCATCTTTAAATTTAAAACATTAATGGGTTAAAAATTTCTGACTGGCACACGAGTTGCCAGTGTCACTAGGGCCTCGGGTTAACGGCCACTGAAAATTCATTCTGGGGGCTACATTTTTTAGCCCAGCGCTAACTTGCCATGTAATGCCCTCTTGGTGACGTTAGTGAAGGCATCAAAGGCGAAGTTGCCATGCAGAAGCAGTGCTCGAGCTTCCAACATCCTCTGGAAGCGAGGGCATAGAGTTCGCTAGACATTGTGGGAAATTAAAAGGGAAATGAATTAAAAGGGGCAATGCCTTCTAAACTAATAAGAATAAAAATGAAGTAAAAAATAGTGGCTTTCAGCCTTTACTGACTTAAAAACAACATTAAAATGAAGTCCCAAATGGGAGTCTTCAACTCTTAAAGGTGAATTCCCTTCCAAACCTCAGAAAATGGAAAAAGTGCTTTCGCAGTAACACAAATGGCTCAGTAAGCCAGAAAATGCGCAACCAGGGTCTCGCACACAGCACTCCAGCTTTGCGCAGGGGTTCAACACTGCATGGGACATCCTCTACCCACAGGGGCCAGGAGGCCCTCCAGAAAGGATGTTGTGGGACCACATCACCGAGGCTGTCATTGCCAGCAGTGTCGCCCCCATCACCTAGCTTCAGTATTGAAAGAAGCTTCATGACCTCAGACCAGTGGTCAAGGTCAGTAAATGCATCTTCAAAAGCCGTCTCCTACCAACTGCCTCCCACTTCTCAATGCACGACTCCCCCTCCCCCCCCATCATTCACCTACTAGCAATCTGTACCAATCACAAGGCACACCTCCCATTCCTAGCCTCACCTCACCCCCTTGAAGGAGATGGTGCAGGGGCATGCTGAGCCCTTGGCCAGCAGCAGGGCAGAAAGGATACCATATGCTGGTATCCTCATATGTTATCCTCCTTCTCACTGCACCTTTGCTTTCCCGCCCTCTTGATGTCATATTGGATGATAGATATATGAAGTTGGATTGGAAAGTTTGCTTTCTGGTGGCTTTTATTTCAGCATTGTAGCTAAGAGAACACTGTGATGGTCAGTAACAAAGGGAAGGTACGATGTGGGACAAATGTGGAAAAGGGAATTGGAGTTGTGGTCACTGGTACTGCAGGTGAATGATTCCATCCCAGAAATTCACCAGAAAGGGGCCGTTTGGGTTGCTTCCTTCCTTCTGCTTCTTCCTTCTCTGCTTTGTCCTCTTCTGCTTTTTCCTCTTCTGTTTCTTTCTCTGCTGCATCTTACTCTTCCCTCTGTGAGCAGATGGTGTAAATCTGAAATGACAGCATAAAATGCAGGAAATACTCAGCAGGCCAGGCAGAATCCCGACCCGAGATGTGAACTCTGTTTCTCTCTCCACGGATGTTCTCTGACTTGCTGAGTATTTGCAGCATTTTCTGTCTTCTTAGAGGCCTTCCTTTACCATCCGAGGCCTTGAAAATGTCCAGCAGAACACCCTACATACATCAAAAGCTTTTAACATGTGTTGCAGCAACCCACTACTTCAATAAAATAAAAAAAAAACAGTCCAAAAGCTTAATTGAAAACTTACTTGAAAGATGTGTGTGTTCCTTTAAGAGGTGCTGACAGTGTCTCTAAGATTCTACAGAATACTGGGTTTATATGGCAAGCTTAGTACCCAGCACTGAACTCAGCGCAAAGGCCCAAGTTCACCAAGGTGACGTTAAGTTGGCATACCACGCCGACTGACGTCACCTCTCCCTCATTTCAATCTGCAGGGTGTTTGATGTTACCTGCAGCACTGCTGGGCCTTGGAAAATGGCAGACGCTACGGGACCTGCCGCCAGCTAGCGATAGCATGCCCTCTTTATTCTACTTTTTGCTGGTAATGGGTCGCATTAAACCCCTGAATTTTTAGTCCTCAATACCTGTATTTTTAAAACAGAATAATGGGGCCGAAATTGCCCCTATGCGCAGTGCCAGTTAGCACCATTGGCCAGCGTTAATGCACTGATGAGTTAGCGCGGGGGCGCGGCGGCCACACCGACACGAGCGGATTTGCCCCTGGGGATCTGCCGGCAGAATGTGGTTTGTGTTGCGCTCCGCGATTCACGCACAGCCGCGGCGCACCACAGCGATGATGTAATCATTGTGCGGCCCAACCCCTTATCACCCTGCGCTGACCCTTTAGAGACATAGCAACGTAGAAACATAGAAAATAGGTGCAGGAGTAGGCCATTCGGCCCTTCGAACCTGCACCACCATTCAATAAGATCATGGCTGATCATCATCTCAGTACCCCTTTCCTGCTTTCTCTCCATACACCTTGATCCCTTTAGCTGTAAGGGTCATATCCAACACCCTCTTGAATATATCCAATGAACTGGCATCAACAACTCTCTGTGGTAGAGAATTCCACAGGTTAACAACTCTCTGAGTGAAGAAGTTTCTCCTCATCTCGGTCCTAAATGGCTTACCCCTTATCCTTAGACTGTGTCCCCTGGTTCTGGACTTCCCCAACATCGGGAACATTCTTCCTGCATCTAACCTGTCCAGTCCCGTCAGAATTTTATATGTCTCTATGAGATCCCCTCTCATTTTCTAAACTCCAGTGAATACAGGCCCAGTCGATCCAGTCTCCTCCTCACAGCCACCCAGCTTAGTGTCATCTGCAAACTTGGAGATATTACATACTATTCCTTCGTCGAAATCATTAATGTATATTGTAAATAGCTGGGGTCCCAGCACTGAACTTTGTGGTACCCCACTAGTCACTGCCTGCCATTCTGAAAAGGACCCGTTTATTCCAACTCTTTGCTTCCTGTCTGCCAACCAGTTCTCTATCCACGTCAATACATTACCCCCAATACCATGTCCTTTAATTTTACATGCTAATCTCTTATGTGAAACCTTGTCAAAAGCCTTTTGAAAGTCCAAATACACCACATCCACTGGTTCTCCCTTGTCCACTCTACTAGTAACATCCTCAAATTCTAGAAGATTTGTCAAGCATGATTTCCCTTTCATAAATCCATGCTGACTTGGACTGATCCTGTCACTGCTTTCCAAATGCGCTGCTATTTTATCTTTAATAATTGATTCCAACATTTTCCCCACAACTGATGTCAGGCTAACTGGTCTATAGTTACCTGTTTTCTCTCTCCCTCCTTTCTTAAAAAGTGGTGTTACATTAGCTACCCTCCAGTCCATAGGAACTGATCAGAGTTGATAGACTGTTGGAAAATGATCACCAATGCATCCACTATTTCTTGGGCCACTTCCTTAAGTACTCTGCGATGCAGACTATCAGGCCCTGGGGATATATCGGCCTTCAATCCCATCAATTTCCCTAATACAATTTCCTGTCTAATAAGGATTTCCTTCAGTTGCTCCTTCTCACTGGACCTTGTCCCCTAGTATTTCCAGGCCGCTGACACAACCGACACCCTCACTGGTGGCTCAGTGGGGGCCACTAAAGAGGCTGCAGTGAGAGCGCCGTGAGAATGTTCCGTTACCGCAGCAGCAAGTTTTTAACTCTAAGAGCCCATATCTACGCCGCTGCCAGCGCTTTTCGCGACGGCAAAAAAAAAGCTCATTGGAATTATGCGCTGCAAACCCTGCGCGGAGCAAATTCAGCCCCAACCTGTTTATCTTTTCTTCCTGTTGTACTGTAAATTGATTTATAAAAATTAAAGCATTACAGACTTTTACAATGCTTTTCTAGGAGCAGAAAGGTTGGAATTCTCCTTCTATGGACCATGTACAGTCGAACACAAAAGCAAAATACATTAGATGTTAGAAAACTGAAATAAAAACAATAAATGTTGGAAACATTCAGCAGGTTAGGCAGCATCTGTGGATAGAGCAACAGAGTTAACGTTTCAGGTCAATGACCTTTCATCAGAACCACATACTGTCTACCCTATCATAGATTATATCTCACTCATTTAATCTCCTGAGGGAA
Organism: Pristiophorus japonicus; assembly: GCF_044704955.1. Taxonomy (NCBI): domain Eukaryota; kingdom Metazoa; phylum Chordata; class Chondrichthyes; family Pristiophoridae; genus Pristiophorus; species Pristiophorus japonicus. The sequence goes on from NC_091977.1 coordinate 404,616,469, forward strand.
TTTTCAGCATTAATATGACCTATCGGCAAATGTTATTGAATTAAATTCCAGAATATTCATCCATTATCATATGTTGTAATCAAGCTTGCCCTGATGTTCACCACACAATGTTTCTCCTTCCCCCATCCACACCTCAGCAGCATGAGAACCTTGGGGGCGAAATTGCCCCATGGCCCATCTGGGGGCACTAACCTTATCGGCCCGGGTCAGTTAATGCCCGGGGCGGAGTCTTGTCCCCGGCATGATATTATCATTTTGTGACTCAGAAACAAGGCAGATCGCTGTCTCGGGCTCAGTGGCAGTGCAGCATGCTGAACAGGTCAGCGCTACGCGGCGGCTCCGTGTAGCACTGAAGCGCCGCAACATCCCTCCCCTTCATTTAAAGGGGAGGGCCGCTGCGGACTCTGCAGCCCCTTTGGTGGGCACCACTGGGCCACCAGGGGCACAAAAGGCAGTGCCGGGCTGCATGATGGAGGCCCGATTGAAATGAGGGCCGCCATTGTCGGGCCGACGAGAATGTCAGCTGACAATAAAACATGGCAGCCTGGGGCGCACGTGCCTTCCACTTCAAGGGGCGCTCCAGGTGGAAGTCAGCATCCCGCAAAGCTGCCGCTGACATCGGCCTGTGTCAGTCTCGCATCCCATGGGGTAATATCCCCATGAGGCGCAAAGGGGTCAGCGCGAGGCGGTAAGGGGTCGGTGCGCACCGCGATGACGTCATCACTGTGTGCGGCCCGACTCGGGGCGCAAAATGTAGGGCGCGGTGCTAACGGGACACAAAAAAGGGGCAATTTCTTTTGTCTTGAGCCTTTTTGATCATCTTAGCCTGTACCTATCCTTATAATCACCAATCCCATGCTCGAGTATTTATCCAGGAGTTAATCATCTCATCTGCTTTTGCTGGGAAATTTTTCCTCATTCTTACTATTTTGTGGGGGGGAAACGTTCCTACTAACCACCAACCTCACTCGAGAATTGTTCGTTTTAGACTTGGTCAAATAGTTTGCTTACAACCTACATCATCCATGGCTTTTAGCATTCAGCAGAACTGGATCAGGTCACCCATATATTTTCTTTTCTCCAATGAAATTTTCACCAGTTCGGCTCTACAAATCTGATCATTTACAACTGTAAGTGATATAATTTTTGGCCCTTTTCTACTGAGTTCAAATTCTGAGCTAATCCTCGAGCTGAAGAGGAACAATCCTACAGAGCTTTGAATTATATTGAAGCCAAGATATACCTGAGCTGGGAGTGCCTGCCATTGACAATGAATGCAAAGAAGATTAGTGTTTCATTCCCTAGCACTATCATCCAGATTAACAAAAAAAAAGAAGTAAACCATAATAGTAAGAACAGATCAAGAGCACCATATTATCTTTAGTAGGTGGTTAGATTTTAAGTACAACATTGTTGACTTTATACAAAAAATATACTTTTTGAAAACTTGCAAGAGAGGAATTGAAGACCCTGTAATTTAAATGAAATATGTCGTGCCCATTTCAGATTCACCTGCATGGAAGCAATTACCAGCACAGCCTTTGCAAACACTTTCCAGTTCAGATTCTTCCCCCTGAATACGGCGGCCAAGGACCTGCTTATGAGGAACTCTGTCAGGAATGGACCAAATTTGTGCTGCAGTCTGAGAAAGATCTTCTTGAGCTTTCACTTGTTACTTGATACCCGGTGACACAGATTCTGCTGTCTGAAAACAATATCTCGATTGTGTTAAATCAATGTAACACAACTGCCAAAAATGACTATGTACTATGGAACCAACAGGTGTCCAGTTATGCACTACTCTGTTGTATAAATAGAAATTCCTTTTTAAAAGCTATCAAATATTGAACAAAATATGAGGTTTATTTGATATTGCATATTACTGTATAGTAAGAATAATTTACTATATATTTTGTTTTCTAACTGAATTGTCTTTTAAATTTTAATAGTTAAAACTTTAGGAACTGAAGCCTTCAGCTGTGTGCTAACTAATTTGTTCATTAAATTTTAATAGCTATGACTATTGGAATGGAAGCCTTTAACCATGTGTAGATATATAAAGCCTGGTAATTTCCTCTCTAATTTTAATTGCCATAGAGAGTATTTGAGGTAGCCATATCCAACAGTTTTTTTTAAAAAGGAAACTGCAGAATCCATGGATTATAAGCAATAAATAACAGCAAGAAGCCCTGTTTGGTGGGACCTCAGATCAGGTATGAAGGTAAATGTGCTTGATTCTTTGAACTGTGCTCCCATCGATTGAGGTTCTAACCTGGAAGCCACCACATATTGGGTACATTAACTGATTCTCAGATCCATGCTCTGTTAAGCAAGACTCCTTGCTGGCAGCCTCACTTTCAAAAATGTACCCCATTATGTCTAACAAATAAAGCAATGTGCCGAAAGAAAAAAAAGAAAGACTAGGTTCCGATTTTAACTGCTAGCCAGTTTTCAGTGGGTGAGCAGCAGTGTGGTAGGAACTCACCTGCTGTTCCAGAAGTGATGCTTGGGGTATTTTAACTCCTGGGTCTCATTTAGGAACCTAGCAACAGCCCCTCAAACCTGTTCTACCATTCAATCAGACCATGGCTGATCTGTACCTTAACTCCATTTACCTGCCTTTGATCTGTAGCTCTTGACAAGAAAAATTAATCAATCAATCTCAGTCCTGAAAATTTCAATTGACCCAGGATCTGCAGCCAATTGGGGAAGAGATTTAAATCATTCTGGTGACTTCCCACCCATTCCAGGTGGGAAATCGATGGGAATCATCAGAAATTTTCACAGCCCAGAGGCCACCCGTCAACAGCAGATAAGTGGCGATATCAGCTGCCAGGCTATTCTGCAATCGGGGGCGGGGGGGAACGGCGACATTGTGGCAGGGGAGGTCCAAGCTTTTCTTGTAGGGCCTGGGTCCGGCTTCTCATGACCTCACAAGGACATTAAAACATTTTTAAATATACCTTTTTTGGGCATCTCCTGACCCCAATCTACTTCCGCGCTGGGTTGACTTGGCAGAAACCACTGCCTTTTCATGCTCAGGCCACCTAGTAAAAATTACAGGTAAGTCTCAACAGCAACATTGGATCATAACATGATTATGTTAAGAAGGACCCTACCGGCATTGCCACGTGTCAGTGGAAGGTTAGCTCCCGACGGCTCCAGGAAAGGTAAATGACCTGGTGATTTTAAATGCTCACCTGTTTTCACCGGACAACTGGAGTTAAATTCATTCCCCAGTATTTATAGTATGCCAGAAATAGTCTGACTTTTTAGGAGTGGAATGTGCAAAATTGTAAAAAGTGGAGTTCAATAAAAGTGCTAATATTTACAACTTGCAATTGTTGAATTTTTGCTTGTTCTCATAATGCCAGCAAGTTGGTAGCACAAAATGTAATCCTATAAACATTCCCTTATTTGTTCCAACTTAATGGACATGCTCTGTTGTCTCTCAACCAAACGCTGCGAACAATGGCACAGTAACTGGAATGCCACTAGAGGGCAATGCAGTGCAACAATTAGATCTTGGGGCAGGAGTGGGGGGAGAACTTTGAAATCTTGAGAACCCAGTGAGGAATTGTGCTCATCAAGATTCAAGATTACAGCATTGTATCACCTTCAAGTGCAGATCCATTTAAAACTGAGACGAGGAGAAATTTCTTCTCCGAGGGTTGTAAATCTATGGAATTCTCTGCCCCAAAGATCCGTGGAGGCTGGGTCATTGAATATATTTAAGGCGGAGATAGACAGATTTTTGAGCGATAAGGGCGTAAAGGGTTATGGGGAGCGGGCAGGGAAGTGGAGCTGAGTCCATGATCAGATCAGCTATGATCTTATTGAATGGCGGAGCAGGCTCAAGGAGCCAAATGACCTACTCCTGCTCCTATTCCTTAGCAGATAGGTCAATAACCAAGGGAGCATTGATTTAAAGTAATTGGTAGAAGGATTAGAGGGGACTTGAGGAGCATTTATTTTACCCAATGGGTGATGGGGATCTGGAACACATTGCCTGAAAGGGTGGTAGAGGCCAAAACCCTCATCACATTCAAGAAGTATTTGGATATGCACTTGAAGTGCCATAACCTACAGAGCTATGAGCCAAGAGCTGGAAAGTGGGATTGGGCTGGACAGTTCTTTCATAACCGGCACAAACACGATCGGCCGAATGGCCTCTTTCTGTGCCGTAAATTTCTATGATTCCTTTATTCTCTCTCTCGCTCTCCTGTGCGTGTGCCAGTTGGGCTGCGGGCTCATAGAGCTCCTGCAACTCCCGTAACTCCTGTAAGGTAACTTATTGTTTATATATTTAATAAAGCATCGATACCTTTTCTAACAATGCACAGTTATGCCTATTATTTAAACAGGTATTGACACAGTCTTAGTGCAAAAAATCATGTTATTACCCAAGACATGTTGGCAAAGATGACCTGACCTCAGACATTTCCTTTTCTCATTCCTCTCAGTGTCTCTAAAAGACGATAGACCGTCCAATGCTTATAGTGGGCTAATCGAGGTAACACCAGTGCGCAGTGGGGCTGTAACAAGAATTGTAACATTGTGCCACTGGAAAGTGATTCAGTGCAAGAATTAAACAGAGGGCGATGCTGCAAACTTGAAATAAAAATAAAAAATGCTGAAAATGCTCAGCAGGTCAATTCACAACTAAAAGGGAAAGAAGATTAATGTTCCAGGTGTAATTTTTCATGGAAATTAAATTTAGCCTCATGGAAGGAATAGTTTCAGCCAAAAAAACAGGAATCACAATTACCTTGAAATCTGTAGCACAGTTTTAGATGTAAGTTTGCTGTGTACCATAAAAGTTACAAAAACCTTGAAGTTACACATGGGATAACAGTATATAAAGGTTTAACGTGTTTGTCTAAAATTAAATTGTCCATCATCTTAGTAGAGGTATTAAGCAAATTATGTTAAATGGGTTAATATCTCCGCTAAAATAGCAGATAAAGGAACTTCAGCCGAATGCATTATGCCCATCCAATCTATCTGTATAAACTAAGCTTGTGTTCCTAGAATATAGAAGATTAAGGGGTGGGGGGTTCTAATTGAGCTGATTAAGATGATTAAAGAATTTGATTTGGTAAATAGAAAGAAACCATTTCCTCTGGTGAGGAGTCCAGAACAAGGGGACATAACCTTAAAATTAGAGCTAGGTCATTCAGGGGTGATGTCAGGAAACAGTTCTTCACACAAAGGAAATCTGGAATTCTTTCCCCAAAAGCTGTTGAGGCTAGGTCAATTGAAAATTTCAAAACTGAGATTGATAGATTTTTGTTAGGCAGGTGTATTAGGGTTATGAAACCAAGGTGGGTAGATAGAGTTAAGATATAGATCAGCCATGATCTAACGGAATTTCAGAACAGACTCATAAGAACATAGGAACAGGAGTAGGCCAAACAGCCCCTTGAGCCTGCTCCACCATTTAATATGATCATGGCTGATCCGATCATGGACTCAGGTCCACTTCCCTGCCTGCTCCCCATGACGCCTTAATCCCTTACCGGTTAAGAAACTGTCAATTTCTGTCTTAAATTTATTCAATGTCTCGGCTTCCACAGTTCTCTGAGGCAGCGAATTCCACAGATTTACAACCCGTTGAGAGAAGAAATTCCTCCTCATCTCAGTTTGAAATGGGTGCCCCTTATTCTAAGATTATGCCCCCCTAGTTCTAGTCTCTCCTATCAGTGGAAACATCCTCTCTGCATCCACCTTGTCAAGCCCCCTCATAATCTTATACGTTTCGATAAGATCACCTCTCATTCTTCTGAATTCCAATGAGTAGAGGCCCAACCTCCTCAACCTTTCCTCATAAGTCAACCCCCTCATCTCTGGAATCAACCTAGTGAACTTTCTCTGAACTGCCTCCAAATCAAGTATATCAAGTAAATATGGAAACCCAAACTGTACACAGTATTCCAGATGTGGCCTCACCAATACCCTGTATAACTGTAGCAAGACTTCCATGCTTTTATAATCCATCCAATAAAGGCCAAGATTCCATTGGCCTTCCTGATCACTTGCTGTACCTGCATACTAACCTTTTGTGTTTCATGCACAAGTACCCCCAGGTCCCGCTGTACTGCAGCACTTTGCAATTTTTCTCCATTTAAATAATAACTTGCTCTTTGATATTTTTTTTTGCCAAAGTGCATGATCTCACACTTTCCAACATTATACTCCATCTGCCAAATTTTTGCCCGTTCACTTAGCCTGTCTGTGTCCTTTTGCAGATTTATTGTGTCCTCATACATTGCTTTTCCTCCCATCTTTGTATCATCAGCAAACTTGGCTGTGTTACACTTGCTCCTTTCTTCCAAGTCGTTAATATAGATTGTAAATAGTTGGGGTCCCAGCACTGATCCCTGTGGCACCCTACTAGTTACTGATTGCCAACCCGAGAATGAACCATTTATCCCGACTCTCTGTTTTCTGTTAGTTAGCTAATCCTCTATCCATGCTAATATATTACCCCCAACCCCGTTAAATTTTATCTTGTGCAGTAACCTTTTGTGTGGCACCTTATCAAATGCCTTCTGGAAGTCCAAATACACCACATCCACTGGTTCCCCTTTATCCACCCTGTTCGTTACATCCTCAAAGAATTCCAGTAAATTTGTCAAACATGACTTCCCCTTCATAAATCCATGCTGACTCTGCCTGACCAAATTTTTGTCTACCTCCTTTTTTAAATAGGAGCGTTACATTTGCAGTTTTCCAATCTGCTGGGACCTCCCCAAAATCCAGGGAATTTTGGTAAATTACAACCAATGCATCCACTATCCTTGCCGCTACTTCTCTTAAGACCCTAGGATGCAAGCCATCAGATCCAGGGGATTTATCTGCCTTTAGTCCCATTATCTTACTGAGTACCACTTCCTTAGTGATTGTGATTGTATTAAGTTCCTCCCCCCCTATAGCCCCTTGACTATCCACTATTGGGATATTGTTTGTGTCCTCGACCGTAAAGACTGATACAAAATATTTGTTCAGAGTTTCTGCCATCTCCATGTTCCCCATTACTAATTCTCCGGTCTTGTTCTCTAAAGGACCAACATTTACTTTAGCCACTCTTTTCCTTTTTATATACCTATAGAAACTCTTGCTATCTGTTTTTATATTTAGTGCTAGTTTACTTTCATAGTCTATCTTCCCTTTCTTAATCATTTTTTTAGCCATTCTTTGTTGGCTTTTAAAAGCTTCCCAATCTTCTGTTCTCCCACTAGTTTTGGCCACTTTGTTTGCCTTTGTTTTTAATTGGATACCATCCTTTATTTCTTCGGTTAGCCACGGATGGCTATCCTTTCTTTTACACCCTTTTCTCCTCACTGGAATATATTTTTCTTGAGGGTTGTGAAATATCTCCTTAAATGTACGCCACTGTTCATCAACCGTCCTACTCTTTAATCTATTTTCCCAGTCCACTTTAGCCAACTCTGCCCTCATACCTTCATAGTCTCCTTTATTTAAGCTTACTATGCTGGTTTGAGATCCAACTTTCTCACCTTCCATCTGAATTTTAAATTCAACCATGCTATGATCACTCATTCCAAGGGGATCCTTTACTAGGAGATTGTTTATTAATCCTGTCTCATTACACAGGACCAGATCCAAGATAGCCTGCCCCCTGGTTGGTTCCGTTACATACTGCTCAAGGAACCCGTCCCTTATGCACTTTATGAACTCTTCCTCACGGCTACCCTGACCAATTTGATTTATCTGATCAATATGGAGATTAAAATCACTCATGATTATTGCTGTTCCCTTTTTACAAGCCCCCATTATTTCCTGGTTTATACTCTGACCAACAGAGTTGCTACTGTTAGGGGGCCTATAGACTACGCCCACCAGTGACTTTTTCCCCTTATTATTCTTTATCTCCACCCAAACTGTTTCAACATCCTGATCATTTGAGCCAATATCATTTCTCACTATTGCAGTGATTCCATCCTTTATCAATAGAGCTACCCCACCTTCTTTTCCTTTCTGTCTGTCCTTCCAGATTGTCAAATACCCTATAATATTTAAGTCCCAGTCCTGGTCACCTTGCAACCACGTCTCTGTAATGGCTATCAGATCATACCCATTTGTGTCTCTTTGTGTCGTCAACATCTATTTTGTTACGAATGCTACGTGCATTTAGACAAAGTGCCTTTAAATTTGATTTTTTACCCTTTTTTCCTGCTTGTTTCCTCTCTCCTTCAAACTCACTTTCTTTATTTTTGCTTTCTAATTCCAGCTTTACTCCCCTCCCTACTGAATTTATTTTCAGGTTCCCATCCCCCTGCCAAGCTAATTTAAACTCTCCCCAACAGCACTAGCAAACTCCCCCCGCGAGGATATTGGTCCCGGCTCTGTTGAGATGCAACCCGTCCGACTTGTACAGGTCCCACCTTCCCAGAAGCGGTCCCAATGCGTCAGGAAACTAAAGCCCTCCTGCCTGCACCATCTCTCCAGCCACGTATTCATCTGCTCTATCCTCCTATTTCTGTACTTACCAGTTCGTGGCACTGGGAGTAATCTGGAGATTACTACCTTCGAGGTCCTGCTTTTTAATCTCTCTCCTAGCTCCCTAAACTCTGCCTGCAGGATCTCATCCCTCTTTCTAACTATGTTTTTGGTCCCGATATGGACCACGACCTCTGGCTGTTCACCCTCTCCCCGCCAGAATGCCCTGCAGCCGTTCAGTGACATCCTTGACCCTGGCACCAGGGAGGCAACATACCATCCTGGAGTCACGTCTGCTGCTGCAGAAACACCTGTCTGCTCCCGACTATTGAATCCCCTACCACTTTCACTCTTCCATTATTCTTCTCCCCCCACCCCCCACCCCCATGCAGCTGAGCCACCCGTGGTGCCGTGCAATTTGGCTCTGGCTGCACTCCTCAGAGCCACCATCGCCCTCACTGGTATTCAGAACAGAGTATCGGTTGGAGAGCGAGATGGACTCAGGAGACTTCTGCACTACCTGCCTAGTCCTCCTCTTCTGTCCGGCGGTCACCCAATCCCTATCTGTCTGCTCACTCTTAAGCTGTAGGGTGACCGCCTCTGGAAACGTGCTATCCATGTAGCTCTCAGTCTCGCGGATGCACCACAGTGAATCCAGCCGCCGTTCAAGCTCCAAAACGCGGAGCTCGAGTTGGTGCAGGGGGAGACATCTCCTGCACACGTGGTCGTCCTGGCTGCGCGAAGCATCCAGGATTTCCCACATACCACAAGATGTGCAATCCACGGGACTGAGCTGCCTTGCCATCCCTCTAGTTACACTCGGAACTATAACTATCAAGTAGCACTAAACTCTAACCTTAGCAAAACACACCCAGCAATTACTCAGCAATCAGCTGATTTAACTAACCTTTATTTAAAGACTAAGTACTAACTTAACAGAGAAAAAAAAACACTCACCAATCAGCTACTTCCCTTGTATCAACGTCACTTTTAAACTTTGACGTCCCTTTCGAATGTTGCCTGTTGAGCCTTGCTTTTTAACCCTCCGCCTCAGCTTCCACTGCTGCTCCCACGCAGGTTCACTGTGTCAGAAATTCCCATTCTTTCCAAATTCCCGAATAAACCACTCTTTTTACATAGAAACATAGAAAATAGGTGCAGGAGCAGGCCATTCGGCCCTTCTAGCCTGCACCGCCATTCAATGAGTTCATGGCTGAACATGCAACTTCAGTACCCCATTCCTGCTTTCTCGCTATACCCCTTGATCCCCCCCTAGTAGTAAGGACTTCATCTAACTCCTTTTTAACTCCATTCCATTTAAGACCTCTCTTTGTCAAGGGATGAATGGCGTACTCATGTTCCTATATTGTTTCTGTGGCCTACAAAATTGGATTAGGCCTGAAAACGGGTGGTGTCATGGGCCAGTACTATTTACCTGCACCCATTGAAAGCGGTCCAGGCAGCACACAAAATTTGTGTGGCCTGCTCATTACAATGATTGGAGTGCTGATCTCACCGTTAAACATGCTGCTAATTGGCTTAGCGCACAATGGGGCAGCCAAAATTGGGTGCGGTCTAATGGCCAGTAATGTTTGGCTTAGGCTCTCTGCACTACTTAGCGAGGGGGTGCTTTGTTGCTGAAGTATCTCATTGTTATTGTCGATGAAGACATGACTCAACAACCGAGCGAGCAAGAAGGTTCTCAGATGCTGCATAGGAGGCCTTGGTCGGGGCTGTGCAGCGAAGGCTGGTTGTCCTGTTCCCGCAGGGTGGCAGGAAGCCATCCAAGGCCATTTGCAGAAGGCTCTGGGAGGAGACAAGCTGACTCCATCACAGCCACCAGTGTGGTCTCAAGGACCTGGATCCAGTGCCCATAAAAATTTAATGACCACACACGGCAGATCAAGGTGAGAGAGTTCAGTAAATGCCATAACCCACCATCTGCACCACAAGCCTGACACACTGCTCAATGCACCACACCTCCATCATTCACCTACCAGCAATCTCTAGCTTTCACCATTAATATCTCACAATCATGGCTTCATTTTACCCTCACAACCATACCACTGCTACAACACTCACACCCACATCTCAAACCTTGCACACACTGACAGTTATTCAACTATGGCAGGCACATCACCCAAACACATTGCACTACATTCACTGACACACATCCCTTTCTCTTGCAGGCAAAGATGGCGCAGAACAGGAGGGAGCAACATCAGACAGGAGGCAGCCAAGCTGCTATACAGAACTTCACTGACCTGGAGGAATCCGTCCTTGACATTATTGGAAGGGCAGTGACGGAGTCTGTGGCTGCCGGAGAAGTTGAAAACGTTGCTGATAATGAAAGTATGGTCATACCTAATCCTTCTGCTCACATCCCACTTTCCCTTCATCAAACAATCTCTTCTCACTTACAAGTTGCTGATGGTGCCTGCATGAATACGTTGCTTTTCTCCCTCCTCTCACCACAACCTGACACTTGGGCCTTTCTGCTTTCAGTGATCTAAGAAATGCCAGCAGGCCAGCCTGTCCCTGAACTTGTGGAGGAGAAGAAAAAACACTGGTACTGCATCTGACACTCGCACACACCAGCTCGGAAACTGGCACTGCGCAGAATGTTAAAGCTGCTATAGAGGCAGGATCTGCACATGGTGAGGCACCGGGCATGAGTGGCAGCTCGGCCAGAGGGAAAAGGTAACTCAGGTGCCAGCTCCCCAGAGGGTGAGTTCGCACACAAGTTCTGCTGCACACAACACAGATGATGACCTCGATGGGGAGGCCTTCAGAAGAAGGGCGAGGGGCATGCATACGGAAATGCTCGGTGCAATGGCAAGCCTGCCAGAGAGTCTCTTGTCAGTGTCAAAGAGTGTGGAGGAGTCAGGCTCCAACATTGGACAGGGCTTTGCTCAGAGCTTGTAGCTCATGATTTCTAGGATGGAAATGATGGACACCTCCAGGAGAGATCTGTTGGACCCAGCCTTGATGCTGGGTATGATGGTAATGTCGCGGCTTCTATTGCAGCAGAGGCAGAAGCGACCCAACGTCTCATTGCTGCGGTGGAAGCTCAGACTGCTGCCATCATTGCTGGGTTTACGAATCTCGAAAGGGAGGGTGTCGCAGCAGACCAGAAATCTGTCCTTCAACAGATTGCTAGGAATGCTGAGGTGCTGCCCTGGGGGTGTGGCAATGGGTTTGTGGAGCAAGAATCTGCTGTCCGCTGTCAGGATGACAGCATGCGTACTGTCACCACTGCCACCCCGCCATTGCCCTTGCAGCTGCCTGTCAGCCAGCCAGCCCAGACTGTTGCCACCTGAGGTGGTGCAGCCTATAGCCAGGCCTTCTAGGTGCACAGCTGGTGAAGGTCATCGTGCAAAGCCATCTGTAGTCCCTCCCTGTGAAAGTCAGCAGCCGTTCACCTGGTGATCCTATGCAGTGCTACCACAGTGGCTGCAGCATGGCTGTCATTATAAGAGGGTTGTGTATGAGTGATGGGGTTGTAGAGGTGAGTCATCAGCCACATGTAGAGCAGATAGCCCTTGTCTCTCAGCAGCTACCCTCGGGTTTGACATTAGGCTGGAAGATTGCTGGCACACCATACTGGTGCAGGATGACTGCTGCCAGGATAGTGGGCATTCACCACCATGATGCGCTGGGCATGGTCACCGAAAAACTGCACATTAAGTGAGTGTTAGCCTTGACAGTTATAGAACATCTCGGAATTGGTATACGCTGCCAGCAAAGTCACATGTGTGCAGTCGATGGCGCCCTGCACCGTGAGGAAGTCCGCTATCCTAGAAAAACCACATGTCCTGCTTGCTCTCTGTTCAGAGAGAAGAAAATGAAGTCCCTTCTCCTATGATCTCCCAGATGCAGTGATGGACAGCAAATTGGGAGATGTTAGATATATCTCCTGCTGCAGACTGGAAGGATCTGCTGGTGAAGAAATTGAGGGTCACAGTGACCTTGAGGGCCACTGAGAGAGTCACGGTCACCCTGCTCTGAGGCTGCAGGTCTGGTTGCAGGAGGTGGCAGAGTTCTGTGACTACGTCCTTGGTGAAGCAATGATTCCGAATACACTGCTTTTTGTTTAAGTGGGGTTAAGAGAAGTGTTCTCTGTTGTGTATAGAGAAAGAGTCAGACTGAATACTGTGAGCTCAAAGTAAAGTGTGACCTTAGTCTTTTATTGCAGGTCTCCAGAGTGCCTCTCCAACCTGTGAAGCCTTCTTAAATACCTGTGGTCCCAAGGGATTATGGGATCCCTTGGGACTCTGGGAAATGAGCCCTCTGGTGGCTGTACAGAGTAAATACAAGTCCACATATACAATAACATTACCCCCATAGTCAACAGTGTAACTATTTATAATGTGAGTCGATCTAGGGCCCTTCTTGCCCTGGTTGATTGTCTCGGTGTGAAAGCTGGTGTTGTTGAATCATTTGTTGGGCCCTTGCTGGGCTGCTGTGCAGCTGGCCTTGCTGGGCTGCCTGGTGTGTTGGGCCCAGCAGGGCTGCTGTGGATGATGGGTTCTGCTTCGTGGTCAACCGTGGTGTCGGTTGCCACTGGTGTGTATGTTGGGGGATCAAAAAAGGTAGGGTACAAGGTGGGTTGGTCAGGGATAACCATGAATCTGAGTTTGATTTGGTCCAAATGTTTCCGGTGAATGAGTCCATTTGAAAGTTTGACCTGAAACACCCTGCTCCGTCTTTGGTCAAGACAGTGCCGGGAAGCCACTTGGGACCTTGTCCATAATTTAAAACAAATACAGGATCACTGACTTCAATCTCGCGTGACACATTTGCGCCATCATGGTATGCACTTTGCTGAAGCCGCCTGCTCTCTACATGTAGATCAGGGTGAACTAACGAGAGATTTATCTTAAGTGCTCTTTTCACGAGCAGTTCAGCAGGTGGGATCCCAGTGAGTGAGTGGGGTCTCGTGCGATAGCTAAGCAGGATTCGGGATAGGCGAGTCTGCAGTGAGCCTTCAGTTACCCTCTTCAAGCCTTGCTTGATGGTTTGCACTGCTCTCTCTGCCTGACCATTGGACGCTGGTTTAAACTGGGCAGATGTGACATGCTTCATCCCGTTATGGGTCATCAATTCTTTGAACTCAGCACTGGTAAAACATAGAAACATAGAAAATAGGTGCAGGAGTAGGCCATTCGGCCCTTCGAGCCTGCACCGCTATTCAATGAGTTCATGGCTGACCATGCAACTTCAGTACCCCATTCCTGCTTTTTCGCCATACCCCTTGATCCCCCTAGTAGTAAGGACTACATCGAACTCCTTTTTGAATATTTAGTGAATTGGCTTCAATAACTTTCTGTGGTAGAGAATTCCACAGGTTCACCACTCTCTGGGCGAAGAAGTTTCTCCTCATCTCGGTCCTAAATGGTTTACCCCGCAACATTGGGAACATTCTTCCTGCATCTAACCTGTCTAAACCCGTCAGAATTTTAAACGTTTCTATGAGATCCCTTCTCATTCTTCAGAACTCCAGTGAATACAAGCCCAGTTGATCCAGTCTTTCTTGATATGTCAGTCCCGCCATCCCAGGAATCAGTCTGGTGAACCTTCGCTGCACTCGCTCAATAGCAAGAATGTCCTTCCTCAAGTTAGGAGACCAAAACTGTACACAATACTCCAGGTGTGGCCTCACCAAGGCCCTGTATAACTGTAGCAACACCTCCCTGCCCCTGTACTCAAATCCCCTCGCTATGAAGGCCAACATGCCATTTGCTTTCTTAACCGCCTGCTGTACCTGCATGCCAACCTTCAATGACTGATGTACCATGACACCCAGGTCTCGTTGCACCTCCTCTTTTCCTAATCTGTCACCATTCAGATAATAGTCTGTCTCTCTGTTTTTACCACCAAAGTGGATAACCTCACATTTATCCACATTATCCTTCATCTGCCATGTATTTGCCCACTCACAGAACCTATCCAAGTCACTCTGCAGCTCATAGCATCCTCCTCGCAGCTCACACTGCCTCCCAACTTAGTGTCATCCGCAAATTTGGAGATACTACATTTAATCCCCTCGTCTAAATCATTAATGTACAATGTAAACAGCTGGGCCCCCAGCACAGAACCTTGCGGTACCCCACTAGTCAATGCCTGCCATTCTAAAAAGTACCCATTTACTCCTACTCTTTGCTTCCTGTCTGCCAACCAGTTCTCAATCCACGTCAGCACACTACCCCCTAATCCATTGTGCTTTAACTTTGCACATTAATCTCTTATGTGGGACCTTGTCGAAAGCCTTCTGAAAGTCCAAATACACCACATCAACTGGTTCTCCCTTGTCCACTCTACTGGAAACATCCTCAAAATATTCCAGAAGATTTGTCAAGCATGATTTCCCTTTCACAAATCCATGCTGACTTGGAGCTATCATGTCACCTCTTTCCAAATGCGCTGCTCTGACATCCTTAATAATTGATTCCATCATTTTACCCACTACCGATGTCAGGCTGACCGGTCTATAATTCCCTGTTTTCTCTCTCCCTCCTTTTTTAAAAAATGGAGTTACATTAGCTACCCTCCACTCCATAGGAACTGATCCAGAGTCTATGGAATGTTGGAAAATGACTGTCAATGCATCCGCTATTTCCAAGGCCACCTCCTTAAGTACTCTGGGATGAAGACCATCAAGCCCTGGGGATTTATCGGCCTTCAATCCCATCAATTTCCCAAACACAATTTCCCGACTAATAACGATTTCCCTCAGTTCCTCCTCCTTACTAGACCCTCTGACCCCTTTTATATCCGGAAGGTTGTTTGTGTCCTCCTTAGTGAATACCGAACCAAAATACTTGTTCAATTGGTCTACCATTTCTTTGCTCCCCGTTATGACTTCCCCTGATTCTGACTGCAGGGGACCTACATTTGTCTTTACTAACCTTTTTTTCTTTACATATCTATAGAAACTTTTGCAGTCCGTCTTAATGTTCCCTGCAAGCTTCCTCTCAGACTCTATTTTCCCTGCCCGAATCAAAACCTTTGTCCTCCTCTGCTGATTTCTAAATTTCTCCCAGTCCCCGGGTTCGCTGCTATTTCTGGCCAATTTGTATGCCACTTCCTTGGCTTTAATACTATCCCTGATTTCCCTTGATAGCCACGGTTGAGCCACCTTCCCTTTTTCATTTTTACGCCAGACAGGATTGTACAATTGTTGCAGTTCATCCATGCGGTCTCTAAATGTTTGCCATTGCCCATCCACTGTCAACCCCTTAAGTATTATTCGCCAATCTATCCTTGCCAATTCATGCCTCATACCTTCAAAGTTACCCTTCTTTCAGTTCTGGACCATGGTCTCTGAATTAACTGTTTCATTATCCATCCTAATGTAGAATTCCACCATATTATGGTCACTCTTCCCCAAGGGGCCTCGCACAATGAGATTGCTAATTAATCCTCTCTCATTACACAACACCCAGTCTAAGATGGCCTCCCCTCTAGTTGGTTCCTCGACATATTGGTCTAGAAAATCATCCCTTATGCACTCCAGGAAATCCTCCTCCACCGTATTGCTTCCAGTTTGGTGAGCCCAATCTATATGCATATTAAAGTCACCCATGATAACTGCTGCACCTTTATTGCATGCATCCCTAATTTTCTGTTTGATGCTCTCCCCAACATCACTACTACTGTTTGGAGGTCTGTACACAACTCCCACTAATGTTTTTGCCCTTTGGTGTTCTGCAGCTCTACCCATATAGATTCCACATCATCCAAGCGAATGTCCTTCCTAACTATTGCATTAATCTATTTAACCAGCAATGCTACCCCACCTCCTTTTCCTTTTAATCTATCCATCCTCACTCACCAGGACATCGGGTAAGCTGTGTGTGGCAAACATGGCCCGCAGGCTTTTAGTGGTGGCAGTAGCCGACATTATCTCACATTCAATCCACTTGGAGTACGCGTCTACAATCACAAGGAACATTTTACCCAAGAGCGCGCCTGCATAGTCGACGTGTACCCTGGGCCAGGGTTTGGAGGGCAAAGACCATAAACTTAGCAGCGCCTCCCTGGGCACATCGATCATGAAGGATGAAATAGCAGCGCATTTAGAAAGCGGTGACAGGATCGTACCAAGTCAGCATGGATTTATGAAAGGGAAATCATGCTTGACGAATCTTCTGGAATTTTTTGAGGATGTAACTAGCAAGGTGGGCAAGGGAGAACCAGCGGATGTGGTGTATTTGGACTTTCAGAAGGCTTTTGACA
Source organism: Pristiophorus japonicus (assembly GCF_044704955.1). Classification (NCBI taxonomy): domain Eukaryota; kingdom Metazoa; phylum Chordata; class Chondrichthyes; family Pristiophoridae; genus Pristiophorus; species Pristiophorus japonicus. The sequence continues at coordinate 404,633,170 of NC_091977.1, forward strand.
AGGTCCTGCACAAGAGATTGTTGTGCAAAATCAAAGCACATGGTATTGGGGGTAATATCCTGACGTGGATAGAGAACTGGTTGGCACACAGCAAGCAGAGAGTCGGGATAACCAGGACCTTTTCAGAATGGCAGGCAGTGACTAGTGGAGTGCCGCAGGGCTCAGTGCTGGGGCCCCAGCTCTTTACAATATACATTAACGGTTTGGATGAAGGGATAGAGTGTAATATCTCCAAGTTTGCAGGTGACACTAAACTCGGTGGTGGTGTGAGCTGTGAGGAGGACACTATGAGGCTGCAGGGTGACTTGGACAGGTTAGGTGAGTGGTCAAATGCATGGCAGATGCAGTAATGTAGATAAATGTGAGGTTATCCATTTTGGGGGCAAAAACACAAAGGCAGAATATTATCTGAATGGCGGCGGACTCGGAAAAGGGGAAGTGCAACGAGACCTGGGTGTCATGGTTCATCAATCACTGTTGGCCTTCATAGCTAGGGGATTTGAATATAGAAGCAGGGAGGTCTTACTGCAGCTGTACAGGGCCTTAGTGAGGCCTCACCTGGAATATTGTGTTCCGTTTTGGTCTCCTAGTCTTAGGAAGGACGTTCTTGCTATTGAGGGAGTGCAGCGAAGGTTCACCAGACTGATTCCAGGGATGGCTGGACTGTCATATGAGGAGAGACTGGATCAACTGGGCCTTTATTCACTTGAGTTTAGAAGGATGAGAGGGGATCTCATAGAAACATATAAGATTCTGACGGGACTGGACAGGTTAGATGCGGGAAGAATGTTCCCGATGTTGGAGAAGTCCAGAACCAGGGTACATAGTCTTAGGATAAGGGGTAGGTCATTTAGGACTGAGATGAGGAGAAACTTCTTCAATCAGAGAGTTGTTACCCTGTGGAATTCCCTGCCGCAGAGAGTTGTTGATGCCAGTTTACTGGATATATTCAAGAGGGAGTTAGATATGGCTCTTACGGTTAAGGGGATCAAGGGGTATGGAGAGAAAGCAGGAAAGGGGTACTCAAGGAATGATCAGCCATGATCTTATTGAATGGCGGTGCAGGCTCGAAGGGCCGAATGGCCTACTCCTGCACCTATTTTCTATATCTAGGGGCCCAAGTTTCCACATGCGCCTAGAACGGCGCAGTCCCGACCCGGACCCCCGTTTCTCGCGCCACAAAGTGCGCCTAAAAAAATCCTCCATTTTCTCCACCTCCCTGCAGGTCCTCTGGCCCTTGGCGCAGCGCAGCACGAGCTGTGGGGGGGCGGAGCCAGGTCCCTGCGCTGAAAACAGTGCTGGGACCTCTGCACATGCGCGCTACAGTGGGCACGCAAGTGCAGTAGCTCCAGGCGCCCGAAACTGTGTGGGAGGGGCCCGAAGCATGCAGCCTCTAGCCCTGGCCGAATGGCCTCACTGGGGCTGCGTAAATAAGGCTCCTCCCACGGCCAGCTCCTGCTCTACCCCCCCCACCCCCGACCAGACCCAACATCCGCTCCCCCACACCCCCTGCCTCTGGACTGGACCCGACACCCGCTCCGCCCCCCACCCCCCGGACCGGACCCGACCCGACACCCACTCCCCCCACCCCCGGACTGGACCCGACCCGACTCCCGCTCCCGCTCCGCCCCCCCCCCCCCCCCGACTGGACCCGACTCGACCCGCGCTCCCGCCCCCCGACCCGACCCCCCCCCACTGGACCCGACCCGACCCGACTCCCGCTCCTGCTCCCACTCCGCCCCCCCCCCCCGACTGGACCTGACCTGACCCGACTCCCGCTCCCCCCCCCCCCCACCCCTGGACTGGATCCGACCTGACTTCCCCCTCCCTGACCTGACCTCCCCCTCCCCGACCTGACCTCCCCCTCCCTCCCCACCTCTCTCTCACTCCCTCCCCCCTCTCTCTCCCTCCCTCCCCCCCTCTCTCTCCCTCCCTCCCCCCGTCTCTCTCCCTCCCTCCCCCCGACCCTAACCGAACCGAACCTCCCCGACCCGATCCGACGCCACCTACCTGTAAATCTGGTGCTGGGGACGGGCCCTGCCCGAAGTCTCGGGCCGGCCCGTTCAGCCTTCGGTCCCGAAAGGCCTGCCTGAAGCACTTTCACACAGGTAGAAAGATGGTTTATTTAATCTTTTCTTTGCTTATAAATGTTTATTCAGGTTGGATTTATTTGCATAATATTTGCAAGTATTATGTATAATATAAGTATAAATAAGGATTTATTATAGAATTTAATGACTTCCCTTCCCCCCCCCTCCCCCCCCACCTCGTTCTGGATGCCTAATTTGTAACCTGCGCCTGATTTTTTAATGTGTAGAACAGGTTTTTTCAGTTCTACAAAAATCTTCACTTGCTCCATTCTAAGTTAGTTTGGAGTACGTTTTCACTGTGGAAACTTTGAAATCAGGCGTCAGTGACCGTACACGCCCCCTTTTGAAGAAAAAATTCTGTTCCAAAGTGGAACTGTTCTACCTGACTAGAACTGCAGAAAAAAAATGTGGAGAATTGCGATTTCTAAAATAGTCCGTTCTCCACCAGTTGCTCCTAAAAATCAGGCGCAAATCATGTGGAAACTTGGGCCCTATGTTTCTATGTTTACATTGCTTAACTGCGAGCATGTATTACATCTGTGAACGCAGGACTCTAAGTCCGCATCGATACCGGGCCACCACACGTGGAATCTGGCTATCGCTTTCATCATTACGATGCCTGGGTGGGTACTGTGGAGGTCATTGATGAAGGTGTCTCTGCCTTCTTGAGGACCACTACTCGATTGCCCCACAGAAGGTAGTCTGCCTGTATAGACATTTCATTTTTGCGCCGCTGGAACGGCTTTACCTCTTCCTGCATTTCCACTGGGACACTGGACCAGCTCCCGCGAAGCACACAGCTTTTGACTAGAGATAATAAGGGTCCTGGCTTCTCCAGGTTTTGATCTGCTGGGCAGTGACGGGTGATTGCTCACTCTCAAATGCTTCCATAACCATGGCTAGATCTGCGGGCTGCAGCATGTCCACCTTCGTAATGGACAATGGCAGCCTACTGAGAGCATCGGCGCAGTTTTCTGTGCCTGGCCTGTGGCGGATAGCATAGTTGTATGCGGACAACGTGAGCGCCCATCTCTGGATGCGGGCCGATGCATTGGTATTTATCCCTTTACTCTTGGAAAACAGGGATAGAAGTGGCTTATGATCAGTTTCCAATTCGAATTTTAGCCCAAACAGGTAATGATGCATTTTCTTTACCCCATAGACACCCTCTAACGCTGCTTTCTCAATCATGCTGTAGGCTCTCTCAGCCTTAGACAGACTCCTGGATGCATAAGCAATCAGTTTCAGTTTCCCAAAATCATTAGCTTGTTGCAATACACACTCGATGCCATATGAAGACGCATCACATGCTCGTACCAAACGCTTACATGGATCATACAACACAAGCAATTTGTCTGAGCATAACAATTTTCTCGCTTTTACAAAGGCATTTTCTTGGCTTTTGCCCCAAACCCATTCACCCCCTTTTTGTAGTAAGACATGCAGTGGTTCTAGCAGGGTGCTGTGACCCGGTAAGAAGTTACCAAAGTAATTCAAGAGTCCCAGAAACGACCGCAGCTCCGTCACGTTCTGCGGCCTCGGTGCGTTCTCGATTGCCTCCGTCTTCGCGTTGGTGGGCCTGATGCCGTCTGCCGCAATCCTCATTTCCAGGGACTCCACTTCGGGTGCCAGGAAAATGCACTTCGAGTGTTTTAATCTGAGCCCCACACGGTTGAGTTGACGAAGAACCTCCTCCAGGTTCTGCAGATGCTCGACTGTGTTCCGACCTGTGACCAAGATGTCGTCCTGGAAGACCACGGTGTGTGGGACTGACTTCAGCAAACTTCCCATGTTTCTCTGGAATATCGCTGCCGCTGATCGAATTCCAAACGGGTATCTGTTATAAACAAAAAGATCTTTGTGCGTGTTAATGCAGGTGAGGGCCTTTGATGATTCCTCCAGTTCCTGCATCATGTCGGCTGAAGTCAGATCCAGCTTCGTGAACGTCTTTCCTCCCGCCAGCGTTGCAAAGAGGTCGTCGGCTTTTGGTAGTGGGTATTGGTCCTGCAGGGAGAAACGATTGACAGTTACTTTGTAATCGCCACAGACTCTGACAGTGCCGTCTCCCTTGAGGACTGGGATAATAGGACTGGCCCACTCGCTGAACTTGATCGGTGAAATGATGCCCTCTCGTTGCAGCCGGTGGAGCTCGATCTCTACCCTTACTCTCATCATCTACGGTACTGCTCTCACCTTGTGATGGATGGGTCGCGCCCCGGAATTAGGTGGATCTGCACTTTTGCTCCTTGGAATTTCACGATGCCTTGTTTGAACAGCGAAGGAAATTTGTTTAAGAGCTGGGCACACAAAGTGTCATCAGCGGGCGATAGCGCTCGGACGTCGTCCCAGTTCCAGCGTATCTTTCCCAGCCATCTCCTGCCGAGCAGTGTGGGTCCATCGCCCAGTACCACCCAGAGTGGTAGCTTGTGCACCGCTCCATCATAGGAGACCTTTACGGTAGCACTGCCGATTACAGCAATCAGTTCTTTAGTGTAAGTTCTTAGTCTCATGCGAATTGGAGTTAAGACTGGCCTTGAGGCCTTGTTGCATCACAGCCTTTCGAAAGTCTTTTTGCCCATGATGGACTGGCTTGCGCTCGTGTCCAGCTCCATTGAAACTGAGAGTCCATTTAATTCAATATTCAGCATTATCAGGGGACAAGTCATGGTGAATGTGTGGACCCTATGTACCTCTGCCTCCTCTATCTGAGGCTCTGGTTCGTAGTGATCCTCCGTGGATCTGTCCTCCTGTGCAACGTGGTGGTTTGCAGGCTTAGCAGCTCACCCGCACACTCGTTGGAGGTGTCCCATTGTTCCACAGCCCTTGCAAATGTATCCTTTGAATCGGCATGAATTGGAAATGATGATCACCCCTGCAGAGCCAACAAGGTGTTAATGGCCTTGCATTCATCACCCTTGATGGTGGACTCTGAGACATCTGCGGACGTGTAGCTGCAGGTATGTGTGACCTGTCCTGTACTTTACGATTCGAAAACAACTTTGTTCACAGTACTTGTAGCAGCACTTGTATGCTGAAAGATTTGCTTAGTATTGTCATTGGTGGCAATGAATGTCTGGGCTATCGCTATGGCCTTACTCAAGGTTGGGGTCTCTACAGACAAAAGCTCGTGAAGTATGGTTTCGTGGCCAATGCCAACTACGAAAAAGTCTCTGAGCATGTGCTCCAAATGTCCTTCAAATTCGCAATGTCCTGCAAGGTGTCTCAGCTCGGCGACATAACTCGCTACTTCCTGGCCTTCAGACCTTTTGTCGGTGTAGAACCGGTACCTCACCATCGGAACGCTTTCCTTCGGGTTCAAATGCTCTCGGACCAGTGTGCACAAATCGTTGTACAATTTCTCCGTTGGTTTCGTTGGAGTGAGCAGATTCTTCATGAGGCCATATGTTGGTACCCCACAGACGGTGAGGAGGATCACACTACGTTTGACAGCGCTCTCTTCCCCAGCTCGTTGGCCACGAAGTATTGGTCGAGTCGCTCCACAAAAGTTTCCCAATCATCTCTCTCCGAAAATGTCTTCAGGATGCCCACTGTTCTCTGCATCTTTGGGTTCACTATCTGTATCTCATCGCCAGTTGTTGTGTATGGAGAAAGAGTCAGGCTGAATACTGTGAGCTCAAAGTAAAGTGTGACCTTAGTGAGCAAATACAAGTCCACATATATAACATTCTCGAAAGACACCAGGTGGGTATGGTCTCCTGTTGAGAGCCCCTCCTCCTCCTTCCTCTGTGAGCATCTTCTCTTCTTCACTGCCTCTGCTCCCTCTCCCAAAGATACTCGAGTATGAGGAGGACTGCCAGTAGAGCCTCCATGACTGTGAGCAAGTGGTGTGAGCTGAAGCTTTTAAATGATAATCAAGACATTCTCTACTTGCAGCAACACTTCCTGTCACCTTAGGAACTTTAAACATGTTTAGAAAGTTACAAATGTTGCAGAAAAGTAGACAGAGCCAGTCAAACAGAGAAACCATGTCAGCTGGAAGTTGTTGATGATGATCCCTTTAAATAGTGCTGCGTGGAGGGGGGGGCTTGTTCCTGCTGCTGAACACGTGGTCAGTTGGTTAAGAGAGGGCAGTAAGCAGAGCAATGATGGCGAAAATGGCAGATCGTGCGTCGAATCAGTGTTGCACTCTAATTAATGTCATAATCTGCGTCATTTCCATTTCTCTAGCGAGTGCTGTAATGGCAGCTGCTGATCTGCTGAAAATGGCTGCGATCGCGGGAGCTGACGGAAGCAGGCGGAAGCAGGCGGAAGCGAGTCAGCCGCCAATTTTTCTTCAAAATGGCCTGAATGGCTGGCGCTAAACCCCTGAATTTCTAGGCGCTCGAGGCCAAACTCTTCCAGACCACAATGTAATCAAGCCTTTAATCTTGCCAAAATCTTCCTGAATGCAGGTGGAAAACAGGTCATGAGGCACTGGAATAATACTGTGATTGACTACTAAACAAATCTATTCTACACAATGCACTCTGCAGTTAGCAAATTGAAATGCATGAAAGTTAAAAACAAGTGGCTATATCTGGTGCTATAACATGGTATATTTTACTGCTGGAATTTGCCATGTTTTTATTCTTTGTTGAGCCATTCATGCAGGGATACAGAAGCCAGAGATTCCCACAAGGAAAGTGTGAATACACCCGGGTTGTTCTTGTGAACTTCCTAGCAGCCAGCTCAAATGCTATAGGCAGACAAATCAAGATGCCACCTGGTTAGGATACGCTCTGTGAAGCTTTTGCAGGATCTCATTCTAATTTAGTGATATCCACCATTATCCTGACTGGCTCTTTCTCTCCCCAGTCATTGCTGCCATGTTCAGCTTGCACCTGTTGTATACTACAGTGGGATTGCCACTGTGTTCACCGCTCAATCTGGTTCCCTTTCATCCTGTCTCAGCAACACTGTTCCAGCACCCAGACTTCCACAACAGTGCATTTCTAACGCCTGGCCCAGTATCCCTGATGTTGAATCATAGCTGATGTCCAACCATGTGGACGTCCACATATATTCAGCATGATCCTGCACTACAACTTTATCTTGACCAGCAAGTTCCCAACATCTATCAACTGGATCCAGGAAACCAACTGGTCCAGCAGTTCACAGGTACTATATTTAAAGATCCCACTCCTCCATTGCTATTTCTATCTCTGCTCACTTGGACATAAAGGGGAACCAGTGGATGTAGTATATTTGGATTTCCCAAAGGCATTTGATAAAGTGCCACATAAAAGGTTGCTACACAAGATAAGGACTCTTGGGATTGGGGGTAATATACTAGCATTGATAGAGCAATGGTTAATGGACAGAAAACATAGAGTAGGGATGAACGGGTCAATTTCCGGTTGGCAGGCTGTAACCAGTGGGGTGCCGCAAGGATCAGTGCTTTGACTTCAGCTATTACAATCTATGTTAATGACTTAGATGAAGGAACCGAGTATAATGTATTCAATTTGCTGACGATACACAGCGGGGTGGGAAAGTAAGCTGTGGGGAAGACACTTTGGGCTGGATTTTTGGGTTTCCTGATTTTGGGGCATGAATCGCGGCGGGGCGGTAAAGATACCGCCTGAAAAAAGTTTGCACTCTCGACTGGTAAATTCGGCAAAAAATGAGGATCCATGATCGGGGGTGTTACGTCAGGCGTTACACAACTGACTTTGTGCGTCAGAGCCAAAAATCATGGCGTTAAAAAAGTTTTGTTGTTGTTTAGGGCCCTGCAACATAATGTTGTATATTGTATGATTTTATTTTGGTGGGGGGAGTTTTTGTGAGTTGGTTGCAGTAAAATTTATGATTCATCATTTGCCATTGGCGTCTTGTGCACTATTCCAACATTCATCGGAGATGTGTCTTTATGAGGGCACATAGCGTGTCCAGTACTAGCTCCACCCCTCAGTTTCCTCCATTTAGGAGAACTGATCCATTATGAGCTGGCGTCATGTGACTCTTGGTCTGGCAGCATCTCCACACTACCTCCCCCGTGGATGGAGTGGCTATCCAATGGGGGCCTCGCCAGGCTCCTCTTTGTCATCATCCTCCTCCTGAGGTGGGCCTGCAATCCCCACTGGCAATGCCTGGCCCCTCATGATGGCCAAGCTGTGCAGAATGCAGCATACCACAATGAAATTGGATACCTGTTGAGGAGAGTATTGAAGGCTGCCTCCAGAGCAGTCCAGACATCGGTCTGCCTGTAGGAGATGGCATATCTCTGTCAGCACTTCCTTTCGGAATACACTGCTCATTCGCGAGCTGGAGGTATGAGCGTTGGTACCTCTCAACCCATGGGGGGGGCGGGGTAAGCCCTCCTCAGACGTTTTCGGCATCTCCTCATCTGTGGGCCGATATGGCCGAGAGGCCTTCTTCTAGCTTGACGCCGCCTGGCAATAGCATGGAGCATGATACACTGGTGTACTAGTAATACCCCCATTACATTTTCTCACTCATCTTGTAAGGACACTGTAATGGCAGATAAAAGTGCCATTTACAAGTCGGAGCTTCACATAGCATGATGTGCGCATCCATTGCAGTCAATGTCCATTTAAAAATGCTACCAATACCGCCAGCTGGACCTTGGGAACGCTTGGTTTTTCAGACGTTTCCTGGGACGGGTGTTAAAAAGGCGTTAGGGCCGGATTTTTTTATCTGGGGCGCTAGCGGTGCATTGTATGACGATTGACGTTATAATCTCAGTGAAACTAGAGGGCGGGGCGGTAAGTTTCTGCACAGCCATAAACCCTGAGCCAAATTTTCTGGCTGGGCGGTAAAAGCTGGATGGCCAGCGTTACGCCCAGAAACACCATTTTCCAAGTTGTTGTCCTCCTGAGGTGGCGCTGCCATCCCTGGAGGTAATGGCTGGCCCCTCATGATGGCCAAGTTTTGCTTCATGCAGCACACAATGGTGACCCATGGACACTCTATCAAGTGAGTACTGAAATGCCCCTCCAGAGCGGTCAAGGCAGTGGAAACGCTGCTTCAGAACCCCGATAGTTTACTCTATAATGGTCCTGGTTGCGGTATGGCTGGTGTTGCTGCTCGGCAGGGGTAATGGGATTGCGGAGGGGAGTCATCAGCCAGGTGGCGAGACCATAGCCTTTGTCGCTGAGGAGCCAGCCACGCCCTTCATGCAGTGGCTGGAACAGTCGTGGTACACTCCACTCCTGCAGGATGAATGCTTCGTGGCAGCTGCCAGGATAGCGTGCATTGACAGCGAGGATCATTTGCCTGTGGTCGCAGGCCAGTTGAACATTGAGGGAGTGGTAGCCCTTGCGATTCCAAAACACCTCTCCAATGTGGGGCGGGGCCCGCAATACCGCATGCATACAATCAATGGCCCCCTGAACCATGGGGAAGTCTGCTATCATGGCAAAGCCACGGGAGCGCTCATCCTGGTTCTCCCTGGACATGCTGAACTTTATGCAGTCCATTCGATGGCTGTAGAGAGTGTCGGTCACCTGGCGAATGCAGCAATATACTGCAAACTGCGAAATGTTGCATATATCACCTACAGGAGCCTGGAAGGAGCCAGTAGCATAGAAGTTGAGGGCTACTGTCACTTTCAAAGCACTGACAGCAAGGTTCTGGTGCTGATGTCAGTTTTGAGGTATGTCTGCGGAGGTGGCAGAGGTCCGTGACCACCACCTTGTGGAACTGCAGCCTTCTTATGCAATGCTCCTTGGACATATCAAGGTAAGAGTAATGCCCACAGTAAACCCTGATATGTACGGCCTCTGTCCCCGACATCTGGGGCTTTTCTCTGGTGTGGACCCACATTGGCCATAACACGTCTGTATAGCCGGCGCCTTTGGACGACGTGGTGTGTTATCACTGCCCCCATTAAGTTGCAGAAGGTAACACTGAGATGCTCGTCGAATTTTTGCAGACGAGGGTGCAAACTTTTTCCAGGCGGTATCAGGACCACCTGCCGCCACTACCGCCCCGAAATCTCAAAAGCCGAAAATCCAGCCCAGGGTTTACGTAAGAATATGAGAACATAAGAAATAGGAGCAGGTGTAGGCCATATGGCCCCTCGAGCCTGCTCCGCTATTTAATACAATCATGGCTGATCTGATCATGGACTCAGGTCCACTTCCCTGCCCGCTCCTCAAAACCCTTATCGGTTAAAAAACTGTCTATCTCTGTCTTAAATGTATTCAATGTCCCAGCTTCCACTGCTCTCTTAGGCAGCGAATTCCACAGATTTACAATCAGAGAAGAAATTCCTCCTCATCTCAGTTTTAAATGGGCAGCCCCTTATTCTAAGATTATGCCCCCTAGTTGTAGTCTCCCCTATCAGTGGAAACCTCCTCTCTGCATCCACCTTGTCAAGTCCCCTCATAATCTTATACGTTTCGATAAGATCACCTCTCATTCTTCTGAATTCCAATGAGTAGAGGCCCAACCTCCTCAACCTTTCCTCAGAAGTCAACCCCCTCATCTCCGGAGTCAACCTAGTGAACATTCTCTGTACTGCCTCCAAAGCAAGTGTATCCTTTCGTAAATATGGAAACCAAAACTGTATGCAGTATTCCAGGTGTGGCCTCACCAATACCCTGTATAACTGTAGCAAGACTTCCCTGCTTTTATACTCCATCCCCTTTGCGATAAAGGCCAAGATTCAATTGGCCTTCCTGATCACTTACTCTACCTGCATACTAACCTTTTGTGTTTCATGCACAAGTAACCCCAGGTCCCGCTGTACTGCAGCACTTTGCAATTTTTCTCCATTTAAATAATAACTTGCTCTTTGATTTTTTTTCTGCCAAAGTGCACGACCTCACACTTTCCAACATTATACTCCATCTGCCAAATTTTTGCCCACTCACTTAGCCTGTCTACGTACTTTTGCAGTTTATTGTGTCCGCCTCACACATTGCTTTTCCTCCCATCTTTGTATCATCAGCAAACTTGGCTACGTTACACTCAGTCCCTTCTTCCAAGTCGTTAATATAGATTGTAAATAGTTGGGGGCCCAGCTCTGATCCCTGCAGCACACCACTAGTTACTGATTGCCAACCTGAGAATGAACCATTTATCCCGACTCTCTGTTTTCAGTTAGTTAGCTAATAATCTATCCATGCTAATATATTACCCCCAACCCTGTGAACTTTTATCTTGTGCAGTAACCTTTTATGTGGCACCTTCTCAAATGCCTTCTGGAAGTCCAAATACACCATATCCACTGGTTCCCCTTTATCCACCCTGTTTGTTACATCCTCAAAGAATTCCAGAAAATTTGTTAAACATGACTTCCCCTTCATAAATCCATGCTGACTCTGCCTGACTGAATTATGCTTTTCCAAATATCCTGCTACTGCTTCTTTAATAATGGACTCCAACATTTTCCCAACCACCGATATTAGGCTAACTGGTCTATAGTTTCCTGCTTTTTGTCTGCCTCCTTTTTTAAATAGGGGCATTACATTTGCAGTTTTCCAATCTGCTGGGATCTTCCCAGAATCCAGGGAATGTTGGTAAATTACAAAAATACATCCACTATCCCTTTAGAAGAATGCGAAGTGATCTCATTGAAACATACACGATTCTGAGGGGGATTGACAGGTTAGATGCTGAGAGGTTGTTTCCCCTGGCTGGAGAGTCTAGAATAGGGGGCATAATCTCAGGATAAGGGTTTGGCAATTTAAGACTGAGATGAGGAGGAATTTCTTCACTCAGATGATTGTGAATCTTTGGAATTCTCTACCCGAAAGGGCTGTGGATGCTGAGTCATTGTGTTTATTCAAGGCTGAAATAGGTTTTGGGACTCTAGGGGAATCAAGGGAGATAGGGATAGGGCTGGAAAGTGGAGTTGAGGTAGAAGATCAGCCATGACATTATTGAATGGCTGAATAGGCTCGAGGGGCCATATGCCCTACTCCTGTTCCTAATAATTATGTTCTTATCACTCCACCATGCTCCCACTGCTTCTTGCCAGTCTCACTGCTCAGCCAGCTGTCAGTATCATGCAGCAATCTGCTTACTCATGAAAACATGACTTGGCTGCACCAAGACCATCAATAACATAACTGAGGAAGGAAACCAGCTCACGATTAGGGCAGGTAAATCCATCTTATAGCTGAAGTACTACTAGTCTGTGCCACAGAGGGGAGTACCCAAAACTCTGTAGGAATTGAGACATCCAATGTGCTCAAAACAGCAGAGACTGACCACAAAGACAACTGACATCCCAGGCCTCCTAGTCCATTGTTCTCTCCTCCACCCCTGGATCATCCCCCTTACCTGACAACCCCAGATTATGGATCTCCAACAACCACCAATTTCAAACCAAAGAGCTGGTCACTGAAACCCATTCCAGCTGCCCAACAACCTGCATTACCAACCATAACACAACCCCACACCACAGCTTCCAGATTCTGCATCATGACCCTCAGTTGGGCATTTGATCAATACATTGGCTGTGCTGCTGTACCATCATGACATGCCAAACTCTTTGATCACTAGACTGTTGCTCGTCCCTCATAAGGCCACTACTCTAAGAACTTCCTATCATGTCTTTTTGGAGCAGTGACTGGGAATCCCAAGTGGTATGTTGCCTCCCTAGTACTAGGCTGTAGGACATAGAAACATAGAAAATAGGTGCAGGAGAAGGCCATTCAGCCCTTCGAGCCTGCACCACCATTCAATAAGATCATGACTGATCATTCCTTCAGTACCCCTTTCCCGCTTTCTCTCCATACCCCTTGATCCCCTTAACCGTAAGGGCCATATCTAACTCCCTTTTGAATATAGCCTATGAACTGGCATCAACAACTCTCTGCAGCAGGGAATTCCACAGGTTAACAACTCTGAGTGAAGAAGTTTCTCCTCATCTCAGTCCTAAATGGCCGACCCCTTATCCTCAGACTATGTCCCCTGGTTCTGGACTTCCCCAACATCGGGAACATTCTTCCCGCATCTATCCTGTCCAGTCCCGTCAGAATCTTATACGTTTCTGTGAGATCCCCTCTCATCCTTCTAAACTCCAGTGAATAAAGGCCCAGTTGATCCAGTCTCTCCTCATATGACAGCCCAGCCATCCCTGGAATCAGTCTAGTGAACCTTCGCTGCACTCCCTCAATTGCAAGAAAGTCTTCCTCAGACTAGGAGACCATAACTGAACACAATATTCCAGGTGAGGCCTTACTAAGGCCATGTACAGCTGCATTAAGACCTCCCTGCTTCTATATTCAAATCCCCTAGCTATGAAGGCCAACATACCATTTGCCTTCTTTACCGCCTGCTGTACCTGCGTGCCCACTTTCAGTGACTAATGAACCATGACACCCAGGTCTCGTTGCACCTCCCCTTTTCCTAATCTGCCGCCATTCAGATAATATTCTGCCTTCGTGTTTTTGCCCCCAAAATAGATAACCTCACATTTATCTACATTATACTGCATCTGCCATGTATTTGCCCACTCACCTAACCTGTCCAAGTCACCCTGCAGCCTCTCAGTGTCCTCCTCACAGCTCACACTGCCACCCAGTTTAGTGTCATCTGCAAACTTGGAGATATTACACTCTATTCCTTCATCTAAATCATTAATGTACATTGTAAAGAGCTGGGGTCCCAGCACTGAGCCCTGTGGCACTCCACTAGTCACTGCCTGTCATTCTGAAAAGGACCCATTTATCTTGACTCTCTGCTTCCTGTCTGCCAACAAGTTCCCAATCCACGTCAGTACATTACCCCCAATACGATGTGCTTTGATTTTGCACACCAATCTCTTGTGTGGGACCTTGTCAAAAGCCTTTTGAAAGTCCAAATACCCCACATCTACTGGTTCTCCCTTGTCCACTCTGCTAGTTGCATCCTCAAAGAATTCCAGAAGATTCGTCAAGCATGATTTCCCTTTCATAAATCCATGCTGACTTGGTCCGATCCTGTCACTGCTTTCCAAATGTGCTGCTATTTAATTCTTAATGATTGATTCCAACATTTTCCCCACTACTGGGAAACCGGTCTATAATTACCCGTTTTCTCTCTCCCTCCTTTTTTTAAAAATGTGGTCTTACATTAGCTACCTTCCACTCCATAGAAACTGATCCAAAGTCGATAGACTGTTGGAAAATGATCACCAATGCATCCACTATTTCTAGGGCCACTTTCTTGAGTACTCTGGGATGCAGACTGTCAGGCCCCGGGGATTTATCAGACTTCGATCCCATTAATTTCCCTAACACAATTTCCCACCTAATAAGGATATTCTTCAGTTCCTCCTTCTCACTAGACCCACTATCCCCTAGTACCTTCAGAAGGTTATTTGTATCTTCCTTCGTGAAGACCGAACCAAAGTATTGGTTCAATTGGTCTGCCATTTCTTTGTTCCCCATTATAAATTCACCTGAATCCGACTGAAAGGGACCTACGTTTGTCTTTACTAATCTTTTTCTCTTCACATATTTATAGAGCTTTTGCAGTCAGTTTTTATATTCCCTGCAAGCTTTCTCTCATACTCTATTTTCCCCCTCCTAATTAAACCCTTAGTCCTCCTCTGTTGAATTCTAAATTTCTCCCAGTCCTCAGGTTTGTTGCTTTTTCTAGCCAATTTATATGCCTCTTCCTTGGCTTTAACACTATCCTTAATTTCCCTTGTTAGCCATGGTTGAGCCACCTTCCAAGTTTTATTTTTACTCCAGACAGGGATGAACAATTACTGAAGTTCATCCATGTGATCTTTAAATGTTTGCCACTGCTTCTCCACCGTCAACCCTTTGAGTATACTTTGCCAGTCTATTCTAGCCAATTCACGCCTCATACCGCCGAAGTTACCTTTCCTTAAGTTCAGGACACTAGTTTCCGAATTAACTTTGTCATTCTCCATCTTAATAAGGAATTCTACCATATTATGGTCACTTTTCCCCAAGGGGCCTCGCACAACAAGATTGCTAATTAATCCCTTCTCATTACACATCACCCAGTCTAGGATGACCAGCTCCCTGGTTGGTTCCTCGACATATTGGCCTAGAAAACCATCCCTAATACACTCCAGGAAATCCTCCTCCACCGCATTGCTACCAGTTAGGTTAGCCCAATCAATATGTAGATTAAAGTCGCCAATGATTACTGCTGTACCTTTATCGCACACATCCCTTATTTCTTGTTTGATGCTGTCCCCAACCTCACTACCACTATTTGGTGGTCTATACACAACTCCCACTAGCGCTTTCTGCCCTTTGGAATTCCGTAGCTCCACCCATACTGATTCCACATCATCCAGGCTAATGTCCTTCCTTACAATTGTATTGATTTCTTCTTTAACTAGCAACATCACCCCGCCTCCTTTTCCTCTCTGCCTATCCTTCCTAAATGTTGAATACCCCTGGATGTTGAGTTCCCAGCCTTGGTCACCCTGGAGCCATGTCTCCGTGATGCCAATCACATCGTATCTGTTAACTGCTATCTGCGCAGTTAATTCTTATTCCGAATACTCCTCGCATTGAGGCACAGAGCATTCAGGCTTGTTTTTTTAACACACTTTGCCCCTTTAGAATTTTGCTGTAATGTGGCCCTTTTTGTTTTTTGCCTTGGGTTTCTCTGCCCTCCACTTTTACTATTCTCCTTTCTATATTTTGCTTCTGACTCCATTTTGTTTCCCTCTGTCTCCCTGCATAGGTTCCCACCCCCCTGTCATATTAATTTAACTCCTCCCCAACAGCACTAGCAAACACTCTCCCTAGGACATTGGTTCCGTTCCTGTCCAGGTGCAGACCGTCCGGTTTGTACTGGTCCCACCTCCCCCAGAACCGGTTCCAATGTCCCAGGAATTTGAATCCCTCCCTTCTGCACCACTCCTCAAGCCACGTATTCATCTGAGCTATCCTACGATTCCTACTCTGACTAGCACATGGCACTGATAGCAATCCTGAGATTACTACTTTTGAGGTCCTACTTTTTAAATTTAACTCCTAGCTCCCTAAATTCGTCTCATAGGACCTCATTCCGTTTTTTACCTCTGTTATTGGTACCTATATGTATGACAACTGGCTGTTCACCCTTCCTTTTCAAAATGTCCTGCACCTGCTCCAAGACATCCTTGACCCTTGCACCAGGGAGGCAACATACCGTAGAAACGCCTATCTATTCCCCTAACAATTGAATCCCCTCTCACTATCTTTTTCCTGCCCACCTGTGCAGCAGAGCCAGCCACGGTGCCATGAACTTGACTGCTGCTGCCCTCCCCTGATGAGTCATCCCCCTCAAC
Source organism: Pristiophorus japonicus (assembly GCF_044704955.1). Classification (NCBI taxonomy): domain Eukaryota; kingdom Metazoa; phylum Chordata; class Chondrichthyes; family Pristiophoridae; genus Pristiophorus; species Pristiophorus japonicus. Next base: position 404,649,475 of record NC_091977.1, read on the forward strand.
AGTACCCAAAGCAGTATATCTGTTTTGCAGGGGGATGACCGCAGGGGACCCCTGCACTACCTTCCTTGCACTGCTTTTCCTGTTGGTCACCCATTTACTATCTGGCTGTGTACCCTCTACTTGCGGTGTGACCAACTCACTAAACGTGCTATTCACGTCATTCTCAGCATTGTGCATGCTCCAGAGTTCATCCACCCGCAGCTCCACCACCGCAATGCAGTCCTTCAGGAGCTGGGGGCGGATGCACTTCCTGCACACGTAGTCGTCAGGGACACCGGAAGCGTCCCTGACTTTCCACATAATACAGGAGGAGCATAACACGTGTCTGAGCTGTCCTGCCATGACTTAACCCTCAGATACACTTAAATTGGCAACAACAATGTTAAAAGGTTACTTACTGATATAAAAAGAAAAAGAAAAACTACTCACCGATCACCAGCCAATCACTTACCCCCTTGGCTGTGACGTCACCTTTCGTTTTCTTTCTACTTCTTTTTTGCCTTCTCCCTGTAGCTGCACAAGCTGGGCCTTTATAGGCCTCTGCTGATCCCCGGACTCACCCCTCAGCGACCACGAACTCCCGCTGCCTCTCACGGCCTTTATAGGCCTCTGCCGATCCCCGGACTCACGCCTCAGCGACCACGAACTCCCGCTGCCTCTCGTGGCCTTTATAGGCCTCGGACGCTCCCTGGACTCACGCCACAGCGACCATGAACTCCCGCTGCCTCTCGCGGACATCATGGAATGGATAACAAAAATCAGAAAGGAGGGAAAACAGTCAAAAATCATAGTCCTTGCTGAAATCAAAAATGTTTGAAGTCATACAGACGGAGTTTAAGGAGTTAGATCCTAGATTGAGAAACAAGATTTCAAGTTTCATTATCTCCAGATTGCTTCCTGTGTCTCTCACTGGACAGGTTAATAGGAGGAAGATTATATCAACACATGACAACAGGGTTGGTGCAGGATCGAGAAGGCTTCCCATTCTGGGGGCTTTGAAGTGAGTTCTGGAACAAAGGAAGGCTATGCAGAAGGGATGGCCTTTACCTGAACAACAATCGCCAATGCCTGTGTAGTTAGGGTAAATAGAATCTGTGGGGGGAGATGTAAACTTATATGGCGGGAGTTGGGGAAAGTCTAGATTTGAGACCAGAAAGTGAAAGAAGGATTACTAAAGCTTTTGGAATAGAAGCAGAGATCTTAGCTGAAATAAATGTTGAGAAAGTACTATCAAAGGAGAAAGGGAAAGAAAGAGGTTTTGGGACTGTGCGAGATAAAACACAGTTATAGAAGGGGTAAGGGATGTAAAAAAAAATTAATTATATAGCAAAGTTGAAAAAAGGTCAACATTCAAAAGAAACGTCAGGATTGAGTGGCATGTATGTAAATGCACAATGCATACGGCTAAGGGGAGCGAATATAAAGTGTGGGAGAAGCGGCTGAGAGGAATGGATGCTCTGTGATGTAGGGAAGAATCTGAAAAAAAATTCTAAATTTGAAAAAATGACGGCAGAGGAGTGGTGAAGCCTAAGGAACTACAACAAAGTGATTATTTTATAACCAAACCAAGTGTACAATTTATTAATTAATCCGATCTAAGGGGATAAAATTAAAATGAACTAAATAGAGGATACTACCATTAAAGGGTTTTGCATTTTCATTAAATTAAAATCTGACATATATAAATATTAAATAAGTAAGTAATTTGTTTTTTTTAAACTAAAGCAATCTACCTAATTTTAATTCAGGCTATCAATAAACAAATAAATAAAAAAGACTCAAGGTGGCAGGGCAGGCTATATGTCAGGACTACGATATGTGGAAGTTCATGGACAGCGAGACTGTCCCGGATTTTCACATCTGCAGGAACTGTCTCTGCCTTCAGTCACTCCGGCTCAGAGTCATTGAGCTGGTGTGCGAGTTAGAGACTCGCCAAAACATGAGCAGTGGGAGGAATTTCTGGCTAGTTTTACCCAGAACACAGTCACACCCCTGAGGAAAGCACAGTTTCAGGAAGGGGAGGGTGTGACTGTCAGGGAGCCTGGTAACGGGGACTTAGGTGAGGTTGAGAAGAAGGTCCCATAGACACTGGTCCTGTCCAACAGGTACGATGTACTCGCTTCTTGTGAGGGCAAGGAGAAAGATTGTGAGGACAGCCACAATGCAGACCAAGACACCGTAGCTGAGAAGGCTGTCTAAGGGGGGAAAGAGCAGAATGTGGTGATGGGGGATTCTATAAATAGGGGGATAGATAGCGTCGTCTGCAATCACGAACGAGAGTCCCGAAGGGTGTGTTGCCTACCCGTTGTCAGGGTAAGCTATATCTCGTGGCGGCTGAAGAGGAATTTGACAGGGGAGGGGGAGAATGTAGTTGTCGTGGTTCATGTCGGAACAAACTGCTTCGGTAGAAACAGTAAGGAGGGCCTGCTGAGGGAACATCAGGAGTTAGGAGCTAAATTAAAAAGCAGGACCTCAATGGTAATAATCTCTGGATTATTGCCCGAGCCATGTGCAAATTGGCATAGAAGCAGTCAGATCAGAAGAATTAACATGCGGCTAAAGGGCTGGTGTGGGAAAGAGAGGTTCCTTTCATTCGACACTGGCACCAGTACTGGGACAGGAAGGAGCTGTACCAATGGGACTGGCTCCACCTGAAGCAGAATGGACCAATGTCTGAGTGGAAAGTGGAAGTAGGGAGATGGCAAATGCTTTAAACTAGTAAAACTGGGGGAGGGATCTACAAGAAATGAAACCAACCGAACTATAAACGAAACAGGAAAGGAGAACAAAGGAAAGACTAAACTAAGGGAGGACATAAATGGCCAGGAAATAAACAGAGTTATAAAATAGAAGTGTAAAAAGATGGTTAAAAATAAAGTGAAAAGAACTGCTATTAAAAATGAGTTTTAAAGTGTCTGTTCAGCAATGCACATAGTGTCCGTAATAGAATTGTGGAATTTATCCGGTTACTTGCAACATATTAGTTGGAGGCAATAATATGTTGCAAGTAATCAGATATAGTAGAGGATTACCGGGACAGAAAAATCAGGACTCAGAATTAAAAAATTGCAGGGCATAATATATTTAGAAAAGATAGAGAGGGGAAAAGGGCAGGTGGAGTAGCTATACTTATTAGGGATAACATAATGGCAGTAGAAAAAAGTGATGCAGTTATCAGTAAGACAGAAATAGAATCCATGTGGATTGAAATAAAAGATAATAAAGGATCAATCACACTAATAGGGGTAGTCTACAGATCACCTAATAGCGGAAGGGAGGTGGAGGAAGAAATATGCCTAGTTAAAAACAGAATAATAATCATGGGGGACATCAACTATCCCAAAATTAATTAGCCTGAAGAGGTAGGTAAAGGGGTAAGGGAATGGAGTTCCTATAATGTGTACAGGATTCCTTTCCAACTCATTATGTAAGAAGCCCGACGAGGAAGGATTCGCTACTGGATCTATTAATGGGGAATGAACTAGAGCAGATAAGAGAAGTAAAAGTAGGGGAACATTTTGGCAATAGTGACCATAATATAATACACTTTAAGATAATATAATTGAGAATGACATAAGTATGACAAAGACCAGGGTAATAGATTGGAGAAAAGCTGATAGAACTTGGGAAAATAAAATGGACAACAATATTTGCAAACAATTATGTGGAACAGCAATAAGAAACATTTAAAACTGTGTTCAACAGAGTCCAGAAAATATATATTCCGCTAAAAAACAAGAACAAGATAGACACTAATGAGACATCCTGGGTGAATAAAGACATAAGAGAAAAATTGAGGGTAAGGAAAGAGGTATGCATCCCTATATTTAAGAAGGGAGATAGTACATGTCCAAGGAACTACAGACCAGTCAGCTTAACATCGGTGATAGGAAAAATAATGGAATCTCTACTAAAGGAGAAAAAAGAAGAACATCTAGCAACCAAAAATATAATAATCAATAGTCAGCATGGATTTCAAAAGGGAAAGTATTGCTTGACAAAACTCATTGAATTTTTTGAAGAGATAACAGAGTAGACAATAGTAATGCAGTAGATGTAATTTATCTAGATTTTCAAAGGCCTTTGATAAACTATCCCATAATAGATTAATGAATAAGGTCAGAGAATGTGGAGTCAGGGGACAAGTAGCAGAATGGATAGCTAGCTGGCTTCAAGACAGAAAACAGAGAGTAGGGTAAAGGGTATTCAAAATGGCAGAAGATAGGAAGTGATGTTCCACAAGGATCAGTGCTGGGACCAATGTTGTTCACAATTTATATTTGCAATCAAAAATACAATTTCTAAATTTGCAGATGGCACCAAATTGGGAGGATACTGAAGAGGACTACAACAAATTACAAGAAGACATTAATAAACTTGCAGAATGGGCGTATAATTTGCAAATTAATTTCAACATAGATAAATGTGAGGTATTACATTTTGGTAAAAAAAACGGGGGGTCTCGTATTACTTGGAAAATAAGAATCTAAATGGGGTAGAGGAGCAAAGGGATCTCGGAGTACACAAATAGGTTAATAAGGCCATAAAAAAGCAAACCAAGCACTAGGGTTTATTTCTGGAGGGGTAGAATTGAAAAGTAGTGAAGTTATGCTAAACTTGTATCGAACCTTGGTTACACCACATTTGGAGTACTGTGTACAGTTCTGGTCGCCATATTATAGAAAGAGGCACTGGAGCGGGTGCAGAGAAGATTTACAAGGATGATACCAGATATGTGAGGATATACCTATCAGCAAAGGATGAACAGCTGGATCTCTTTTCTCTTGAAAAGATGTAACCTAATCGAAGTCTTTAAAATTATGAAAGGTTTTGATCGAGTGGATTCAGAGGGAATGTTTCCACTTGTGGGAAAGAGCAAAACTACGGGCCATCAATATAAGATAGTCACCAAGAAATCAAATAGGGAGTTCAGAAGAAACATCTTTACCCAGAGAGTGTTGAGAATGTGGAACTCGCTAACACAGGGTGTGGTTGAAGTGAATAGTATAGATGCATTAAAGGGGCAGTTAGATAAGCATATGAGGAAGAAGGGAATAGAGAGTTATGCTTATAGAGATAAATGCGGAAAGATGAAAGGTGGGTCGAGGGGAGCATAAATGCCAGCATGGACTGGTTGGGCTGAATGACCTGTTTCTGTGCTATATATCCTATGAAATCATATGTAAAAAAGATTGGAGCATTTGAAGCACAAATAATTATGAAGAGATCTAATGTAATATTGATAACAGAGACATGGCTTAGATTTGGACGATACAACATCTGAAATTCGGCAACCTCGGGACCAAGTCTGTGCCGGTTTTTGGGTTTTGCCAGATTTCGGACAAGAAAATCAATAGTCTGAAATACGGCAACCTCGAGACCAAATCTGAGCCGGTTTTTGGGTTTTGCCGAATTTCGGACCTCGCTCTTGGTGCTCCTCACTGCCCGCCAATCCCCGCTGATCCCCTACTCCTCGCCGATCCTCTGCTCCTCGCCACCCGCCGATTCTTGCCACCCACGGCCCCCCGGCGCTGCATTTTTTACTGGTTTTCTCGTCCCTCGTCGCCTGATGTCGCCATCTTGGCCACCTCAAAAGTGTGCAGTTTTCAGACAATTCCAGTTTTCGGAATTCCGGATTCGGGGCGTTGTACTTATCGATAAAACTTAATAGTCTTCCTGTGCTGCTCCTCTTCATCCCTTTCTTCCTCCTCAAAATCACACTGGGTTATTACCAAAAGAAAAACTATAATTTCCTCTCTTGCATGTGCCATGGGTGGTAAACAGAATCCCTGCAGCAGAAGGCATAAATCCCAATGTTAAAGCTGTATTGGGTAGATTAAAAAAAAATGACGCACTGAAAAAATCATGGCAGGGAGCGATCATTCGTGCTTGGGCAGGCGGCGGGCTGAGGGTAGCGGGGGTTAATACTGAGGCCCTGATGTCAGGATTCTACTTGTATATTACTTTAACCAATCCAGGTGGTGAAGACAAAATCTATCTATTCAAAGACTTCAATAGAAATTAGATGGAAGACCTAGACAGGCTTAAAGGGCTCAAACAAATAAATCCCCAGGAATAGATGGAATATATTCCAGAGTAAAAAGAGACAGGGAAGGAGTTTTGTGAGACATTGACGACAATTATGAGGAAGTCAATGAACATTTGGGAGGTACCAGTCAGAGTAACGTGATGCCCATTTTCAAAAGGTATGTCAAAGTGGAAGCAGACCCAATTAGTTCCATTTCAATACCACGTAAAATAATAGATTCAATTATCAGGAGTAAAATTCAGGAGTATCTTTACAATAATAACCTAATAATCAGTCATTAGGGATTCAGCTGGGGTCGCACACCAGAGGAGAGGCTGAAGACATCTGGGATGGAGGCTTTACCCCCAACGGGTTTACAGGTGTCAACACTCAGACCTCCAGCTCTCTGAGGAGCAGTGTGTGAGAAGGCTGCGCTTCCAAAAGGAAGTGCTGACAGTGATATGCCATCTACTACAGGCAGACCTACAGCCTTCCAGCGCCAACACAACTATGCTGCCCGTCGCAGTGAAGGTGACTGTGGTGCTGGCTTTCTATGCCTCCAACTCCTTCCAGGCAGCAGCAGGGGACATATGCAGCATCTCTTAATACCCTACATATTGCTGCATTCGCCAAGTCACAAAGACTCTATACACCCACAGAATGGACTTCATAAAGTTCCCAATGAGCAGGGACACCCAGCATGAGAGGACATGTGGGTTTGGCAGAATTGCAGGCTTCCCGAGGGTTCAAGGAGCCGTTTATTGTACACACGTGGCCTTTCGAGCACTATTGGACAATGCAGAGGTATTCAGAAACCGAAAGGGATACCACTCCCTAAATGTCCAGCTGGTGTGTGACCACACGCAGCGCATCCTCGCGGTGAATGCCCGCTATCCAGCGAGCGCACATGATGCTTTCAACTTGCGTGAGAGCAGTGTCAAACGAATGTTTCAGCAACAATGGGAAGGGCAGGGCTGGCTGATCAGGGATAAAGGATATGGCCTAGCCACATGGCTCATGATCCCTCTTCGCAATCCCACCACAGAAGCCGAGCAGCACTACAATGAGAGCCACGCAGCCATCCCCAACATCACCGAACAGATAATTGGGGAGCTGAAGCAATGCTTCCGATGCCTGGACTGCTCTGGAGGCAGCCTTCACTACTCCCCTCAACAGGTCTCCGAATTCATTGTGCTATGCTACGTGCTGCACAACTTGGTCATCATGAGGGGCCAGGCATTGCCAGTGGGGATTGCAGGTGTTAGGTATGGAAGAACTCCACAAGACTGAGTACTGTGAGCTAAAACTGATGTGACCTTAGTCTCTATAATACAACTCCAGAGTGCCTAAGCAGCATGGCAGAAAACCTTTTATACTCCCTTGCACGAGGTGTGCAGGTGACCCTTGGGCCTCCAACAGTTGCGCCCTCTGGTGGCAAGTCATACACAGTTACAATGTTTACATACATAACATCACTCACCCCCAAAGTCTTTGATACAAATTATTTACAAGTTGAGACGATCCAGAGCCCTATGCTCCCTGGTTAATTGTCTGAGTTCAAATTCTAGCATGGATGAGTTGGTCAGACCTTTGCTGCACTACGGCGCGGCTGGTCTGACAGGACTGTTGGGAATGGTGGGTTCATCTTCTTGATTGACAGCGAGGTCGATTGCTGGTTGGATGTGTGTTGGTGGATCGATGATGGTGATGTCCTCTTCAGGTTGTTCCTGGTTGTCGGTGAATCAAAATTTGGTCTGATCCAAATGCTTTCTGCACGTTTGTCCATTCAATAGTTTGATTATAAATACTCTATTCCTCTGCTTGGCCAAGACAGTGCCAGTGACCCATTTAGGACCATGACCGTAATTAAGGACAAACACAGGGTCATTAACATCAATGTCACACGTTACAGCCGCGCGATCGTGGTACATGTTTTGCCGATGATGCCAGGTTTCCACATGATCATTTAGATCCGGGTGGACTAGGGAGAACTTGGTTTTGAGTGCTCTCTTCATTAACAATTCTGCAGGGGGAACCCCAGTGAGTGAGTGGGGTCGCGTCTGGTAGCTGAGCAGAACCCGAGATAAGTGGGTCTGCAAGGAGCCTTCTGTCAAGCGTTTCAAGCTCTGCTTAATAGTTTGGACTGCCCGTTCCACTTGACCGTTAGATACAGGCTTAAATGGGGCAGACCTGACATGCTTGATGCCATTGAGGGTCATAAACTCGTTGAATTCCGAGCTGGTGAAACACGGTCCATTGTTACTGACAAGGACGTCGGGCAAGCGATGGGTGGCGAACATAGCCCGGAGGCTTTCAATGGTGGCAGTGGATGTGCTGGATGACATGATTACGCAGTCAATCCATTTAGAGTAAGCGTCCACTACAACTATAACCATCTTTTCGAGAAAGGGGCCAGCAAAATCTACGTGGATCCTGGACCACAGTTTGGAGGGCCATGACCACAGACTCAATAGAGCCTCCCTTGGTGCATTGCTCAATTGTGAGCACGTATTGCACTGGTGTACGCATGACTCTAAGTCTGAGTCTGTGGTGTATGTAGCACACAAATCACTGACTCCACACGTTCTGGTGTTGATATAACTGCTGTGACCTTAGTCCTTTATTGTGTAACTCCAAAGTGTCTCTCAGATGTGGTGGGCAGCCTTTTATACTCTGTCTTGCAGGTACTTTCAGGTCTTCCACCACAGCGCCCTCTATGGCGCACCATTGTACTTATACATTTAATGTACCTGGACAATACATAACATCTCCTTCCCCCCCAGTTCCAAAAGCCATTGCCGGTGACCTCGGCCTTGTTCGCCCTGGTTGATTTGTGAGTGTGAGTCCATGGCCATCCACTTCCCTCTTCTCCCCCATGTGGAGGACCTAGTGCAAGCATGTGATATTTGCAGTCCTTACATGGATGATAAGGTACACGAGCATAACCTCCAACAGAAAGCAGGTATACATAGACGGTACATTTGTATGGTACATATAATATGTGGTATAGATGTTATGTCAAAAGATTGCAGGTACACTGAACAGTTATTTAATCCCAGCTCCTTTGGGTGAGGTACGGTGGTGGTACACAGCCCCTTTTTGCCCGAGGTAATGGGCTGCGCTGAGACAGGGTATCGCAATTGGTGCGTTGCCTCTGTTCTCATGAAGTAATCACCTTAGCAGCTGCTGAATCATTGCATGAATCCCCTAAATCGAAAATCGCATTAGCCCATTGGTAATGTTAGTCACGGATCCATATCCCTTTTACTTGAACCTCGTGGTATTAACTCTTTTCGTAATTCATATCCATAATTTTAAACACAGTGACCATTCAGCTTTGAAATATTAATTCTTATCATAAATCCGTCATACTACATTCACATAGCTCATTTAGACTCGCTCTTGCCTTACAAAAGTCTTTTTCTGGGGACCACCAATGGTGTACGGCCCTTTTAAGACTCCCGGGTGCATTTCCCTTTGAAGACGCCATCTTGTGGTTTCCACGAGGCTTCCCTTGGGCGCTGCCATTTTAGGTGCTCTGCTGGCCTTTGTCTGCAGAACTCCGTTGCCACGAGGCTCACCACCATCTTGAGCTCGCTGGCGAAGAAAGAACAGAAGGGACAAGGAAGAAAGGAAGGGAAAAAAATGGCCCAGAGCAACCCATCTTGGCAGAAGTGGCTCCCTGGACTCGATCAGTCACAGTCCCTGTGAGTCCCTCCGTACTTGCTGCCGCATCCGCCGCTCTGGCTCGCGTTCTCCCGAGTCACACCAGCCGCCACCGCAGCTTCCGCTCCCACCGTTGTCTCCGCACTTGCCGCCCCTCCTGCGGCCGCCGTAGCCGCCTCTCCTGAGCCGAGTTGGTGCTGAAATGGAGCAATAATATATAAAGAAAAATGTCCTGGTGGCCCCGACCTTGCAGTAGGAGATAACCATTGGGCCTTATAAGGCTGATCTTAACTGGCCGCTAGCCTCGTTATCGGCCACTTCAATCAAAAAGAACCATTAAATTTGAAGATGTCTGCAGCTATTTATGGTACTAGAGTTACATCTTTTCTAATAGACATGCTAAATTCTAATGGAATTGGCTGCTGGCAGATGTGCCCCCAAAGTGCTGCATATGTGCAAATGATAGGAAGAAGGAGGCAAAAGCTGCTGTCTCACCATAATTGCATCTGATTTAAACATGTAGCAAAAAGGGCACCATCGCAGCTGCTACCGCCGCCTGACTTTTCCTCTGCATGGGTCCCCCAGATCCGCCGGCTGTTAGATCTCTTAATTTCCAATGAAATACGAACTCCGATGGTAGTTTTAACTTTTTAATCTTGGCAGAGAGCAACAAACTGCTGGCTGATTGCCAGTTTCTTTGTCTTACTGAGACACATGGTCAAAATGGCTGTATTTTATACCTGGATCAATTTACAGAAAAGAACTCGCCTTCTTTGACCTTATTGGCTCAATTGAAAGTCTTTTAACGTTTTATTGGCTCGCTACCCAAGGTCCGAAAATGTCAAGTTGATTGATGAGTTAATGCAACATGCCGAACTGCATGTAGCAGCCTTGACTTGGCGGTCTGTGAATTTTCACAGTCTGTCTAAATGAGCCTGTTTGAATTCTCTATCAATCCCCCCTTTGATTCTTTCACAAACTGAATCATAAAACAGCAGGTATCACTGGTTAAACATTCTACAAAATAATTTCATACATGTTAATAGAGTTTCCTTCTAAAATTTGTTGATGTGTTTCGCCACATGTCCGGACTAGTAGCTTCCACACAAATTTACACCAACCCGAGTTCCATTGTGGCCACAATGGAAGTCTGGTTTTAGTAGATTAATTAACCTTATTCCAATTTAATCCAAATCAATATCTTAATTCAACCAGTAAACCACCTTTCCTTAAGCATAACATACCCCTGTGCCACGTACAGATGGTCTGCTGGGACCTGCAAGGTGTCTCACCTGCGGGACAGCAGCTGCAGCCGCCTGGTCGCAACAACATTTAATCAACATAAACAATTTACATGTAATTCCCTTGGTACTCTACTATTTCCCTTTGGTGCAGAGGGTCGGCTAGTAAGAAGTAGGCCTATGCCTAGAATACCTACAATCAATAATACAGTAAATTTATACATTTTCGCAAAAAGTAATTGTCCTTATTAGATTTCAGCTTCAGTTACGGGTGCTCGTTTAACGTGTGAAGCGTGGATCCAGGCTTTCTTTCCTTGGACTTTAACAGCTGCCTGGGTGGTCAATAACACTTGATAAGATCCCTCCCACTTGGCACCCAAAGGTTCTTTATGCAACTTTTCCACATACACCCAGACTCCCGGGATGATGTCATGTCCTCCTTCGGGTGGATTACCCCAAGCTGCCTATACCTGTCGGGAAACAGAAATAATAGCATTGGTTAAGTTCTGACAGTATGATAACAAAGTGTCACTCATTAAGTGAACATCAGCTTTCCATAAATCGACAGTTCCTGGCAGCGACATGGGTCTTCCTGTTATAATTTCAAATGAGCTTAGACCTGTAGTTCTGTTCGGGGTTGCCCTAATGCTACATAGCACTATTGGTAGTGCCTGGGGCCATGGTGTTCCTTCTTGGTGATATTTGGCAAGCTGTTGTTTCAGAGTTCGATTCATTCGCTCTACTTGTCCTGATGATTGTGGATGATAAGGACAGTGTAAATCCCACGTAATGTTCAGTAACCTACAGACTTCTTGGCAGACAGCACCTGTGAAGTGTGTTCCCTGATCTGAGTCAATGCTACTCGGAACTCCCCATCGGGGAATGTAATCCTTACACAAGACCTTTGCAGTGTGATTGGCTGTGGCTCTTTTAGTTGGGACAGCTTCTACCCATCTAGAGAATCTGTCGACCATGACAAGAATGTTAGTGTATCCTTGGCATGAAGGAAGAGATATATAATCAACCTGCAGATGCTGGAATGGTCCAACAGGGGCAGGGGGCCTCAGTTGGGGCATTACCGTGATGGGTCCAGAATTATTTTTCTGGCAGACCACACAGCGGTCTGTTACCAGCTGGGCATGTTTTTTAAATCCCCGACCCCACCAGCTTTTCTGGAACCGTGCCGTCATCTGTTGTGAGGCCAAGTGTACCCACGAGTGGATCTGTTGGGCTAAAAAAGGCATAAGCGCTTGTGGCGCGACTGGCTTGTCGATAACTCTTTGTCTCCAGACACCATCTTCACATAGCTTAATTCCTGCCTCAATCCATGTCCATTTTTCCTCTCAGGAGCACTCGCCTTGCATTGTTTGAAGGTCTCGTGTCAGAGTCCTGAGTGCTTTCAATCTGCACATCTGTGTTGGGTCTTCTGGAGGAATGCCCTATGAGGCCGCATCTTTAGCTGCGTGGTCGGCTAGGGCATTTCCCTGTGCTTCTGTGGTATTTTCCTTGGTATGGGCCTTACACTTCAGGATGGACTCTTCCTGGTGTAATTGTATGGCCTCCAGTAAGTCTCGGACTTCTTTTCCATTTCGGATAGGTGTACCAGCAGCAGTGAGGAATCCTCTTTTCCGCCATAACATACCAAAGTCGTGAGCGACTCCAAAAGCATAACGCGAATCTATGTAGACCTTAGCTGTCTGTCCTTCTGCTATTCGACATGCTTCTGACAGGGCCCGTATCTCGGCCTGTTGTGCTGACGTTCCTGAGGGTAAACATCCTTTTGCCACTACCTCATATAAGGTTGTAACTGCCCATCCTGCTTTTCTGGTACCATTGTCAACAAAGGAGGAACCATCTGTAAACAGGATGAGGTATGGGTTGTGCAGAGGCTCCTCTGCTGCTAAGGCTGCTTCTTCTGTTTCTTTTAAAATCTCCACGCTGTCATGCTCTTCACATTCTCCCCCCTCTTGCTCCCTTGATTCTGACATCGGGAGCAGAGTTGCGGGATTAACCGGGCTGGCCCGGACGATATGGAGATTAGGAGCTTCCAAAACTGCTAGCCAGCGGGTCCATCTTGCTGCCGTCACCTGAGACATTCTATTCATAGACAGCAAAGCATGTACGGTGTGGGGACACTTGACAATCAGCTTTTGGTCGAGGACTAGACCCGCAGTGGTCATTACCGCTCGACATGTAGCTTCCATGGCCCTTAGGCAACTTCCCCATCCGAGGGCTACCGCATCCAGTTTTGCCGAATAATAGCCAATAGGTCTTTGCCGATCAGCATGTTCTTGTGACAGTATAGCTGTCATGTATCCTTCTTTCTCATGAACAAACAGGGTAAATGGCTTACCACTATCGGGGATTCCAAGAGCCGGTGCTGAACACAAAACCTTTTTCAAACTCAGGAAGGCCTCTTGCTGTTCTTTAGTGAGGGTGATGGCTTCTTTAGAGGCATGTTTCCTCTTTAAAATATCATTCAGTGGCTGAGCAAGCTGTGTGAAGGAGTCAATCCAATTTCTGTTAAAGGTACACAATCCCAAAAAAGACCTTAGTTCCTGAATAGTGGTGGGTTTTTTAGCAGCCCGAATGGCTGCAGTTCTATCCTGGGTAAGTTCTCTCTTTCCTTGTGAAATCTTTTGTCCCAGGTATACAACCTCTTCTTGGGATATTTGTGCTTTGTCGATGCTGGCTTTATGTCCTTTCAGCCGAAGGTGATCCAGCAAAGCTCGTAAATCTTGTTCATGCTGTTCTTCCGTGTTTGAAGCTAGCAGGATATCGTCTACATATTGGATGACTGTGGATGACAGGGGAGGTAATTCTCGCAAATGGCTTTGTAAAGCCATGTGGAATACCGTAGGGCTGTTGTGGAAACCCTGCGGTAACCGGGTCCAAGTATACTGTTGTCCTTGGACCATGAAAGCAAACCACTGTCGAACCTCCGGTGCCAGAGGCACCGACCAAAATCCATTGGCCATATCTATAACCGAGAAATATTTATGTTCCGGTTTGAGGGCATTAAAAATGGTGGAGGGATCTGCGACCAAAGGAGCTTTTTGATCAATACACTAGTTAGCTTTCCCATAATCGACAGTCAAACGCCAAGTCTCATTAGATTTCTGTACCGGCCACACGGGGCTATTGGAGGAGCTATGCGTTTTAATAAGCACCCCTTGTTTCTCCAATTGCTGAATAACCGGTTAGATTCCCGCGATGGCAGTTGGACTGGTGGGATACTGTTTAGTGCATGGAGGCTTGGTCCCTGTAAATGACGCAGGCTCCATCTGGAGTCGGCCACAATCGTTCTTATCTTTAGCCCATATTGGATGTTCCTTCAATTCTTCTTTCTTCAAAGTTCTAATTGACCATGTCACCCGACCATCCTCGAAATGCAACGATGAATCTATTTGGATTAGAACGTCCATTCCCAAAAGGGGTTGATCTACTGGGCCTATCCAGACCGGCGTGGTTAGTTCATGTGGACCCAGCCCTATAAGTACCAGTGTTGTCCTTTTAATTTCCATTTTATGGCCCCCAACTCCATAGGCTGTATGTGCCCTACCATCCAACGGCAAAAAGTCTCCATATTGTAGGGGTAAGCATGTTAATTCCGCCCCTGTGTCTAAAAGACAGTCCACATCCTTATTGCCCACCCTCACAGTTATATATAGCCCATCTCCCCTTTGTTGTATTAGTGCGAGGAGGAGGGCCAGGGTGGGCTCTAATCGTTTTTTGCTATTCCAAGTAACTCCTTCTGTTGTTGTATTGTCAGTCGCTTAAATGCTTCTATGAGGTCGTTATCTTGTGACAAGCCTGGCTTGTTGGCTGAATTGTATCCCTGGCTGCGTCCTCTTCCCCAGCCACGACCTTGCTGTTTTGCCCTGCACGTCTTGGCCCAGTGACCTTCTTTCCCACAATAATGACATTTTCCGGGTAATTTTCCTAATGACTGTTTATCGGAATCCTGGGATTTCCATCCCATAGCCTGTACAGCTCGGACTTTAGCTCCCATATCCCGATCTAATTGGTTACATCAATCCACCAATGCTGCAAAGGTAGTTCCTCTATCTTCCCAGTCCGGTAACATTACCTTAAGCATTTTGGACAGTTCTGGCTTTAGACCTGCCATGAAAGCTGCTTTCAGGGGTCCAAATGCTTGTTCATCCATTTCCTCATCCGTATTATTCATACCCGAATGTTCTAGCCACGTGCATCTAAACCGCTCGTCATACTCCAGGACCTCCTCTGTTCCTTTCTGTTGGCAAGCTGCAATTTTTCCCCAGTCTGTCTTAGCTGGACTGAAGGCTTGCAGCCAGTGTTTAATCGCTTCCCATTCTGCGTCTAATTCTTGCTCATTCTGCCCCAAAGCTTCATCTACCTTGTCGTGCAATTTTCTTCCCTGTGTTTTTGGCACCATTATGGTCAAAATTTGCACTCCGTCTAAGGGATGAAGTTGATATATATTTCTTAAGCGGTCCAATTGGTCCCACGTTTTTACTCCCCCTTTCTTTGGATTGGGCAATTCCTTGGACCATTTATCAATTTTCTCTGGGTCTGCCGGAGCATGAACTAAGTATTCTCCATACACCCTTCTCTTTGTTTTTTTGGTTCCGCCCTCATCCACAGTCTCTTCTGATTTGACTACAACTCGTTTTTTTTTAAACGGGGCAAAGCGCACCCCTAATTCGTCATCCTCCTCCGACACTGTATTGTCGGAGGATTCAGAAACTGTATCTATTCCTCGGTCGTGTCTTCGGGTTTGCGCTTTTAATTTATCCAAACATGGGTACCCTGGGAATTGATCAATACATTTTCCTTTTCCTATTACTGTCTCTTGACCTAATGATTTTTTCCATTCTTTAATTTCACCTTTAAGATCTTTAACTTCCGCTTCCAGCTTTTCAAGTTCAAGCTTTTTCTGCAGCAGCTGTGCACAAACAGCTTGCAATTGATTCTTTGTACTGGTCAGTTCTCGATCATGTTGGGAACGCATTATAATTTCATTCCAGTTTCGGATCTGGCCCATAACTGCTAGGGACCATTTCGTTCGCTCTTTATTTTTCATACGGGTTGTTTTTCCCCAGAACCTTTTAATCTCGTCCAAGGACCATTGTCCTTTGGAGGTTCCGTACTTTTGTTCGCTCTTAATACAGGTTTTAGATAAGTTGAATTGTTGCTCTATGTATTCTTTCAACTGTTCGAGAATTAAATCTAGTGAAATTTAGTGGTGCCTGCCCACCTTTAACAGTTGTAGGCAATTCTTTGCCCTTATCTCCTGCCACCATTTCTTTACTGAGTTCTTGACTGGGGTCTCGAGTCGTAGGCCTGCTAGCCGATCAATAGGTCGGTGATTAATTAACTAACACACTGCCGAAGTTTAGACGTCTATGGGACCTCGAGCCGACTATCAACCGGAGGGTTCGCAAACCGGAGGCTTTCGGAATCGCGTAGAAGGAGAGGCGAATTTAGACTTTGACGGAGGACTTTTTTTAAAAAGAGGAGTCCTTACCTCAATATGTAGGTCCGATGTCCAAAATGCAGTTTCTTTCCTCAGCGATCCTGTTCGCAGCGCCAAAATTGTTAGATTTCTTAATTTCCAATGAAATACGAACTCCGATGGTAGTTTTAACTTTTTAATCTTGGCAGAGAGCAACAAACTGCTGGCTGATTGCCAGTTTCTTTGTCTTACTGAGACACATGGTCAAAATGGCTGTATTTTATACCTGGATCAATTTACAGAAAATAACTCGCCTTCTTTGACCTTATTGGTTCAATTGAAAGTCTTTTAACATTTTATTGGCTCGCTACCCAAGGTCCGAAAATGTCAAGTTGATTGATGAGTTAATGCAACATGCCGAACTGCATGTAGCAGCCTTGACTTGGGGGTCTGTGAATTTTCACAGTCTGTCTAAATGAGCCTGTTTGAATTCTCTATCACCGGCCATCGATGAACCTCCCGCTCATCGCCTGCAGCGCCCCGCTGGCTCGCATCCCAGCAATCGGCCCACATCTGCAAACTTGCTCTTCCAGGGTCTGCTCGTCTTTGGAGGCTGAGGCTGCAGAATTGCTTGAGGTCAGGAGTTCTGGGCTGCTGTCGCCTGTGTGTGGATTTAGGCTGCAGCTCCAGCTCGGTCAGCGCTGCTCTTTGGGAACCCGGGGGACAGCGGTCTGTGGAGGAATGAAGTCCTCCCAGTTCCCACGGACCTTTCCCATCCATCTTCTGCCGAGAAGCGTCGGCCCATCGCCTGCAATGACCTACAAAGGTAAATGGTGCGTCTCGCCCCCGTGAGATACCTGCACATCCGCTCTGCCAAGAACAGGTATTAGTTCCCTGGTGTAGGTACGCAGCTTTGCCGTGACTGGGACCAGCTTGGGTCGTGCAGCTGGGTTGACCCGCAGTTTATCGAAAGTTCTCTGACTCATCAACGATGGACCTGGTCCCGTATCCACTGCCATACTCACTGGGACTCCATCAATTTTTACTTCCATTATCACTGGGGGCGAATCGTCGGTACACCTATACAGTCCCAACACCTCATCTTCTTCTGCCTGTTCCTCGCTGAACAGTGGATCATCCACCATCTCCTCAGCCACACAGTGAGTCAGATTTCTTTTACACATACGCTGAAGGTGGCCTTTCAGTTGGCAGGTATTGCACGTATACTCCGCAAACCTGCACCGGTGAGCCCCATGGCTTCCTCCGCAGCGCCAGCATGGTGCTGTTTGATTGGCCCCCCTCACTGGACTCTGAGTTCCAGGACCCCGAAGTCGTGCTCTCTGCCCCGGGCAGAGCCACGTTCTGCAGTTTTGTCTGTGGTGGGCGCTATCCTGTGGACAGTGCCTGCCGGGTTCGAGACTGTGTGGATCATTTGCTTGGTGCTGCAAGTCGAGGTCATATATGCCCGGCTGATGGTGATGGCTTTTGTCAGGGTGACTGTGGGTTCCATGGCTAGCAGCTTGTGAAGGAGGCCCTCACAGCCAATCCCCATAACAAAGCGTCCCGTAATGCCTCGTCAAGATGTGCGCCAAAATCACACGGCGCCGCGAGTCTCCTGAGGTCCGCAGCATATTTGGTGACATCCTGGCCCTCAGATCTGCAGTGATGGTAGAATTTGTATCTGGCCGTGAGGATGCTCTCCTTTGGTTTCAACTGGTCACGAATGAGTGCGATCAGCTCCTCATATGACTTGTCCCTGGCACTCGCGGGTGCCAGCAAATCCCTGACGAGACAGTAAACCTCATCACCACAACTGGAAGCAATATCGCCTTACGCTTCTCTCTCAGTGCGTCCGTGTGCCCCGTCAGGTCTTTGCTGTGAAGTAGTACTCGAGCCTTTCCGTAAAGGCCTCCCAATCATTGCCCACGGTAAAATCCTTTAGCGAGCCCAGAGTAGCCATGGTTGCGTGGAGTTCGTCCGCGTCCTCGTTGCCAATGTGTAACACACAAATCACTGACTCCACACGGTCTGGTGTTGATATAACTGCTGTGACCTTAGTCCTTTATTGTGTAACTCCAGAGTGCCTCTCAGGTGTGGTGGGCAGCATTTTATACTCTGTCTTGCAGGTACTTTCAGGTTTCCCACCACAGCACCCTCTGTGGCGCACCATTGTACTTATACATTTAATGTACCTGGACAATACATAACAGAGTCAATGCCGGGCCACCAAACATGCAACCTGGCTATAGCCTTCATCACGACTATGCCTGGGTGGGTATTGTGTAGGTCGTGTATAAACGTTTCCCTGCCTTTTTTTGGCAAAACCACGTGATTACCCCATAAGAGACAATCCGACTGGATGGACATTTCACCCTTGCGTCGGTGAAACGGCTTAATTTCATCTTGCATTTCCCCGGGAACGGCCGAACAGCTCCCATTGAGGAAGCAACTTTTTGCAAGTGATAGCACAGAATCTTGGCTGGTCCAGATCCTGATCTGGCGAGCAGTGACGGGTGACTCCTCGCTCTCAAAAGCATCCATGACCAGAAGCAAGTGTGCGGGCTACGCCATTTCCACCCTGGTAGTGGGCAATGGTAGCCGACTGAGGGCATCAGCACAGTTCCCCGTGCCTGGTCTGTGGTGGATAACGTAGTCATAGGTAGACAATGTTAGTGCCCATCTTTGTATGTGGGACGAAGCATTGGTGTTTATATCTTTGATTTCTGAAAACAGCAAAATGAGCGGTTTGTGGTTGGTTTCAAGCTCAAACCAAAATCCAAATAGGTATTGGTGCATTTTCTTAACCCCATACACACATGCTAACGCCTCTTTCTCGACCATACTGTAGGCTCTTTCAGCCTTAGACAGACTTCTAGATGCATATGCAACCGGTTGAAGTTTGCCCGAAACATTGGTTTGCTGCAACACACAGCCGACCCCGTACGAAGATGCATCATAAGAAAGCACTAATCATTTACACGGGTCATACAGTACAAGTAACTTATTAGAACAAAGTAGGTTTCTGGCCTTCTCAAAGGCTGTCTCTTGATATTTAGCCCAAACCCAGTCGTCATCCTTACGTAGCAACATGTGCAATGGTTCCAGCACAGTGCTTAACCTGGGTACAAAGTTACCAAAATAGTTGAGGGGTCCCAGGAGCGAACGCAGCTCCGTCACATTCTGTGTTCTGGGTACATTCTTGATGGCCACTGTCTTTGAATCCGTGGGTCTGATGCCATCTGCCGCAATCCTTCTCCCCAAAAATTCAACCTCTGGAGGCAGGAAAACACACTTGGAGCATTTCAGCCCGAGTCCTACTCTGTCTAGTCGACTTAGAACCTCTTCCAGGTTGTGCAGGTGTTCGGTGATGTCACGACCGGTGATCAGGATGTCCTCTAGAAATACTACGGTGTGCGGAACCGATTTCAGCAGACTCTCCATGTTCCTCTGGAAGATGGCAGCAGACCCACGGAACAAATTCGCAAGTTCCTGCAAGGCGTCTCAGATCGGCGACATAACTCGCCACATCCTGACCCTAGGAGCGGTGGTGTGTGTAGAAGCGATACCTGGCCATTAAGACGCTCTCCTTCGGCTTGAGGTGGTTCCGAACCAGCGTACACAACTCTGTATATGTCTTCTCCGCTGGTTTATCCGGTGCTAGCAGATTCTCGATGAGGCCATATATTGTGGGCCCACACACGGTGAGGAGAATCGCCCGGCGCTTGATCGCTTTATTGTCCCCATCCAGCTCATTGGCTACGAAGTACTGGTTAAGACGCTCAACGATGGCTTCCCAATCATCACCCTCTACAAATCTCTCTAAAATACCAACACGAGCCATGACTGCGTGAAAGTTCGTAATCTGTTACTCATCGGCAATTGTTAGGTATGGAAGAACTCCACAAGGCTGAGTACTGTGAGCTAAAACTGATGTGACCTTAGTCTCTTTAATACAATTCTAAGCAGCATGGCAGACAACCTTTTATACTCCCTTGCGCGAGGTGTGCAGGTGACCCTTGGGCCTCCAACAGTTGCGCCCTCTGGTGGCAAGTCTTACACAGTTACAATGTTTACATACATAACAGTAGGCCCACCTCTCTGTGTACCTCACTGCCCAATGGGGAAAACAATGAAGAGGAGCTTGGCGAGGCTCTGATGGCACAGCCACCCCATCCATGGGGGAGGCAGTGGCCAGATGCTGCGGGAGCAAGAGTCGCATGTTGTCAGCTCATAATGGATTGGTTTGGTTGAATGGAGGAACCTGAGGGATGCATCTAATATTGACCACGCTATGTGCCACCATACTAGTACATCTACGCTGAGCTTTTGAATGATACAAATGATAATGGCAAAGGGTCAAAGTGCACTTTTATCAGAAAAAGTTACAAACAATGCACCCCCAACAAAATCAAATGACACAATAAACCATCATAACCCAAACGATACAATAAACCATCCTAACCAAACAATACAATAAACAGCGTCCTACTTCACAACAAATTCATTATTAATAAACAACTATTTACAGGCATTCTGATAAAATATCAAGGCATCTGCAGAAGGCTATCCCTCCGCTTAATGGCACTTGGCCTGAGATTCCCCCCCCCACCTTCACTTCGTCCCCCTCCCACGCCTGTTGCCCTTCCTCCATTGAGGCCTCAGTGCCTACAGCAAGGCTGCTTGAGGGCTGCTGTGTTAGGGGGCCAGACAATGCAGACAGAGTATGAGGATGCCCTGGACCAGCTCTGGGCATGGAAGGTTCAGCTTCAGACTGCTGCGTCTCATCATCGGCAGAATCAGTCGCTGGTGGCTCGGGTGTGTACCGTATAGGGTGCATGGTTGGAGAGTCAGTGGTGGGAGCCGGAATGCTGTCATCCTGAGGAAGAACAGCATCTTCCATTTCCTGGGACCCACAGAGACTCCCGACGGGGCTGGGCCTCAAATTCCGGGGCACGATGTGTCTCCACAACTTGCTGGCCTGCTTCGGCACCATCTCTTCCCCGTTGGGCAGTATGGTACACAGAGGGGATGGCACCAGTCATCGACCACATCACATCACCAAGCTGCAGCGTGGCTTGTGCCTACGATCCGATTGATGCGGCAACATGATCAATGGCACACACCACACACTCTGGCACACCACTCTCGCTGCTGGAGCCCACCTGCCTCTGTGAGTGGGCAATGATGGCCTTGCTGGAGTCCTGAGTTGCACCAACAATTCGTGGCATTGCCTCCGTGACAGTCGTAGGAAGCTTGTCGATGCTGTCTGGGATCCGACCCAATGCAGCCATGAGCTCACGGTACATGCCTGTGTTTTCCCTGGACATTTCCACCAAGTCCAGTTCCATGTTTGCCTGTTGTGGAGCAGACATACGTTGCCGACTCACCCTCCGGAGAGCTGGCCTCCGAGATTTCCCTCTCACTGCGCATTACTGTAGGTGACTGAGGCCAGGAGCCTCTGTCGACTCAAAGCCAGGGAATTTGGGCTCTTCCCCAGATATGCTTTGTTGCGACGGGCCAACTGGTGGGTTCTGCGACTCAGGCATTACAGTCTACTCGCACGCTTCATCATCTCCACTATGGCCAGATGTTGATGGCTCACTGGATGTCTGTTGTGATTGTGGTTGTTCTTCTGCAAGCAGGAAACAACATACGTTAGCAGGTTAGGGGGCAGGGTGATCGCAGGAAGGTGGCATTGCACATATACATGTGAAGGCCTCATGCCACTTCATAATACGTCTCAATGAAGTCACAACAGTCACGCAATCCATTGATATACTATCACTACCCAAAGGGGGCTCAGCATCATCCCCGGCAACCATCTGAGCTGGTGCTCCAATGAGGGCAGACACCCGTTCCTCGACTTCAATCAAGTCTAGGATCTGAGGCGGGCCCCTGCCTGATCAGTACTGCTCATGCCTGTTGTGTGAGATCTTCACCTGCAATGAGAAAAATAGGAAGGGTTCAGAAAGAGTATACCTCTTGTTGTGCCACATATGCCTACCATAGTTCAATAGCTGATACTGTGTGGATGTGCAAATGTCTTCATTTGTGTGGATATTGCATGAGCTTTGTGAGCGATTGGTAGGAGGCGAGAGGGATGTAGCATAGGGGCTGCAGGTGATCTTTATGAAACCCATATCAGCAGTGGGAGTGTATTGCGAGGAAGGTTCTAAATGATTAGTGAACAAGAGAGTATATGCATCCTTAATTAAGAGGCAATGGCTGGAGAAGTCAGCCTTCAGCTTTCTAATGCATTGTGAAACCTACACCACAGGCTGCAAGACTTTGAGAATGGGCAGATACATGAAAGACTTCACATCGTGTCTTACATTCATGCCGGAAGGATAGCAGGCATACATAAATGTGAAGGGTACTCACCCTGATGACTCTGGTAAGATCGTTGAACTTTTTGCAGCATTGGGTGCCAGTTCTGGCAACCGTGACTGCCGCAGACACCTCCTGGGCAATTTCACGCCATAATCATTTTTAAATTGTTGGTAGCAGTCTCCCTTCTCCAACCAGATAGAGTGATGTCCACCTCCTCTCCACTGCGTGGACTAAAGCCTCAGCAGCCTCTGTTGAGAAATGCCTGACACATTGCCTGGCCTTCTGCTGCTCCATCTCTGCAGAAGTGCAGAGGTGGGGCGGGTCATTTGCGTACGCTACGCCCTGAAATAACGTCTGCACCCAGGAAAACAAAAACATGCTGCACAAGCACAAAATGGCCGCCTCTTTTAACGCCGCAATTTTCAGCTCGGGCGCACAAAGTCCGTTGTGTAACATCTGATTTAATGCCCCCAATTATGGATTCTCATTTTTTGCCAAAATTTCCAGTAGAAGGTGCAACATTTTTTCAGGCCACATAGCGCCCCGAAATTAGGAATGCTGAAAATCCAGCCCAATGTGCGTCAACTGGTTTGGGCAGTTCAATACATTCTTCACACCTTGTTAATCCCCTGTACTTACTGATTTACACACCTCACAAGTACAAACATGGAATTCTATCTGTCATCCTTTGCCCATCCCATCACTTTATCAATATCTGTTTGCGGGTTCCATTGGTCCTCAAAATTATTTACTATGCCTTCTATTATATTATTGTCTGAAAATTTGAACATCATTTTCTCTAGCCCTTTATACAAATCATTGCTGTATACAGTGAACAGAAGTGGTCCCAGAACAGCAGGACATTACTACCCGCTTGCAACTACTCTGGGAAACTTTCCTCAGCTCCTGTTCTCCATTTCCTTCCTTCTAACGGGTTTGCTACCACACTTCTGGCAGCTCTGAGGAAATTCCCAGCTTATATCTTCCTATGACATAATTACTTCTAATTCTCCCAATTTACTTTCCACACTCTGAGCATTGCAATACATGCATTTTATCTTTTTTTTTGTTTATATTTATTGCTACTGCTTTTCCCTTGATTTATTTTGTCCAAGCTAATACCTCGTTCCTTTACCTTAGTATTTTCCCTGCTTATAATTGGTTGATTTGTTTTTCCTCTTCTACTCCCTTTATTCATTCTACATGAAATCCTTTTTGCTGAATTCTTTTCCATTTATATATTTACTTGTATATTACTATCTGTTCTATCTTCTCTACTTGCTCTTTCTAATTGCTTTTATTTTCCCTGTCCCTTCCTTACTTGTTTAAATGATACTTCACTCCCTATTTATCCATTTTGTCAAATCATTAGCTCCCTTCCTGTTCACATGTAGC
The DNA here is from genome assembly GCF_044704955.1 of Pristiophorus japonicus. NCBI lineage: Eukaryota > Metazoa > Chordata > Chondrichthyes > Pristiophoridae > Pristiophorus > Pristiophorus japonicus. Next base: position 404,673,572 of record NC_091977.1, read on the forward strand.
CTATTCTTGAGGAATAGCTTCCACTTTCTCCAAAACTGGTCCCACAATCCACAAAACAGAACTCCTCTTCCTGATAACATCCCTTTAACCATGTGTTGAGCTCCCTAATCTTCACATCCTTCCCCTTTACAGGACTATATTTAAAAAATACTTGGATGTGCACTTAAAGTGCTGTAACCTACAGGGCTATGGACCAAGAGCTGTAAAGTGGGATTAGGCCTGATAGCTCTTGGTCGGCCAGCGCGAACACGATGGACCGAAATGGCCTCCTTCTGAGCTATAAATTTCTATGATTCTATGATTCTATGACTATAGGCCTTTTTTCCCTATATTTTTTGGCTCCCATGTGGACCATAATGACTGGCTGCTCTCCTTTCCATAATTTTTCCAGTTTTTCTAAAAATTTGGTGGAGACAGCTCAGGATGAATTTCCTTACTTCTGCCAAAGTCTGAGGTATTTTAAGGACGTAATAAGCAAATTCCCTGGGCAGCCCGAGAACTCTCCTTTACTTGAAATGAGGGATGGAGGGGGAGGGGCTTGAGGGGCTGAATGGTATACTCCAGTTCCTATGTTCCAATGATCTGATGCACCAAATTCAAGCGTGGTCATGCCAGGGTAGGTGCAGTGCACTTCAGATGCAGTACCTGGGCAAGGGGGGATGGAAATCGGGTCCTAAAATTTTACCTTTAGCTGAAGTAAAACTGGTCTATAATTTCTGCATAATTCATTCTCTTACCACCTTTCAATTCTTTGCCTTTATTATGGTTTCTAAAGATTTTTGAAAATTATGGCCTGTGCTATCTGCTCCCCAACATCATTCGGTATGCTGGTACGTATGCAATCTTGGCCAGGTTACTTTTCGACTTTTAATTCCGTTCAGTTTCTTAATAGTGTCCTTTTGAATATTTTCTTCAGTAGTGGCACTTCCACAATCCCTCAGGTATTCCTACAGTCCAACTTTCACTTTGCACTGTAAACATTAAGGCTAAGTACTTATCCCTTGTTATTTTCCTGAATGTTGATTGCCCATCTGCTAACATACTAATTCTTAGCCTTCCTAATCTTCCTTCTTGCAACTACAGGTAAGTGTGAGGTCATCCATTTTGGACCAAAAATGGATAGATGCAAGTGTTTTTTAAATGGTGAAACATTATGAACAGTGGAAGTCCAAAGAGATTTAAGGGTCTGTCTGCGTACACAGCTCATTAAAATGTAGTAGTCAGGTACAAAAATAATCAAAAAGGCTAATATTATAACTAGAGAGCTATAATATAAAGGGGAGGAGGTTTTGCGACAGCTATACAAAGTCCTGGTTAGACCACATCTGGAGTACTGTGTACAGTTCAGGGCACCGCACCTTAGAAAGGATATACTAGCCTTGGAAGGAGTGCAGTACAAATTCACCAGAATGATACCAGGACTCCAAGGGTAAGAATATGAGGAGCGATGACATAATCTAGGCTCGTATTCCCTGGAATATGGAAGGTTAAGGGGCGATTTGATTGACGTTTTTAGGATTTTGAAAGGAACTGATAGGATAGAAACAGAGAAGCTTTTTCTGCTGGTGGGGACATAACCTTAAAATCATAGCCAGTCCATTCAGGAGAGAAGTTAGGAAACACTTCATCATGCAAAGGCTGATAGAAGTGTGGAACCCTCTCTCACAAAAAGCATCAGATGCTAGCTCAATTAATAATTTTAAATCTGAGATTGATAGATTTTTGCTAGCCAAGGGTATTAAGGGATATGAAGCCAAGGATGGAGTTAGGATACAGATCAGCCGTGATATCACTGACTGGCGGGACAGGCTCGAGGGGCTGAATGGCCTACTCTTGTTGCTATATTCTTCTATATTTTGCACATTATTTTATTTTCAATGCTTGTTCTTCAAATGAGCTGTGTATCTGCAAACACAAATCTGTTGAAAGAAGCTACACAATGGCATTTTGCTTGAGCAAACATGAAAATGTTGGTGTCCCTGTTGTTATTGTGTTGGTGGTGTTGTTGTTGTGTTGCGAATGATGATATGTGAACTTGCATCTTGCCGAGAGTCTTGGACAAGTCAGCGCAGTGCGCAGACTCGAGCTTGCAGCCGCTGCCGGGCCGCGGACTGATGCTGTTTCTATGGTTACCGCACAGCAATTACCCGGGGAGAGGCGGAGAGGAGCAGCGGGCGCCCGGTTACTCAGCGGAGCGGCAGTTGGGATGGCGGTTACTCGCCTTGCAGTGCTGCTGTGTGTCTCCCTCTCCCTGATCTGGGACCGACTCTCAGCCGCCCCGCTGGTACGGCTCAACCAACGGCCCATCATCGGTAAGTGAGGCCGCACACGGATACAAGGAGGCGGTAGAAAATCGCCCGAGGGAATCAATGCACCACTGCTTGCTGCAAGATAAGAGAACGGCCTTGTTGGGTCAGGAGATCTTATTGCTAGATTACAAAATAACTGGGAGAAAAGGGACAAGTACTGTTTCACAGGAGCTTATTCGACAGGTTAGAAATTATTTGAGATTAGTTTTAGAACATAAGAACATAAGAATTAGGAACAGGAGTAGGCCATCTAGCCCCTCGAGCCTGCTCCACCATTCAAAAAGATCATGGCTGATCTGGCCGTGGACTCGGCTCCACTTACCTGCCCTCTCCCCATAACCCTTAATTCCCTTATTGGTTAAAAATCTATCTTATCTGTGATTTGAATACATTCAGTGAGCTAGCCTCAACTGCTTCCTTAGGCAGAGAATTCCACAGATTCACAACCCTCTAGAAGAAGAAATTCCTTCTCAACTCGGTTTTAAATTGGCTCCCCCATATTTTGAGGCTGTGCCCCATAGTTCTAGTCTCCCTGACCAGTGGAAACAACCTCTCCGCCTCTATCTTGTCTATCCCTTTCATTATTTTAAATGTTTCTATAAGATCACCCCTCATCCTTCTGAACTCCAACGAGTAAAGACCCAGTCTACTCAAACTATCATCATAAGGTGACCCCCTCATCTCCGGAATCAGCCCAGTGAATCGTCTCTGTACCCCCTCCAAGGCTAGTATATCCTTCCTTAAGTAAGGTGACCAAAACTGCACGTAGTACTCTAGGTGTGGCCCCACCAATACCCTGTACAGTTGCAGCAGGACCTTCCTGCTTTTGTACTCCATCCCTCTCGCAATGAAGGCCAACATTCCATTCGCCTTCCTGATTACCTGCTGCACTTACAAACTAACTTTTTGGGATTCATGCACAAGGATCCCCAGGTCCCATCCCCAGGTCCCTCTGCACCGCAGCATGTTGTAATTTCTCCCCATTCAAATAATATTCCCTTTTACTGTTTTTTTTTCCAAGGTGGATAACCTCACATTTTCCAACATTGTATTCCATCTGCCAAACCTTAGCCCATTCGCTTAACCTATCTAAATCTCTTTGCAGCCTCTCTGTGTCCTCTACACAACCCGCTTTCCCACTAATCTTTGTGTCATTTGCAAATTTTGTTACACTACACTCTGTCCCCTCTTCCAGGTCATCTATGTATATTGTAAACAGTTGTGGTCCCAGCACCAGTTGTGGGCAGAGAATATCTCTGGTAGATGTATCTGACTGATAAGAGTAAACTGCTGTTGAGACTATAAATTGACAATAAACAAAGGTATATTAGATAAGAAAACAGTTCAGGTTACTGTGAAAGGCTTATTATTTAAGAAATAAACTTGTATAAAGTTACATTCATGTTTGGTAAAACAAATTTATAGTGTCTGTCTATACTGTAGTCAGCATGTAAGATTGTCGAAGCCAAATCTAACTACAGACTTAAATTTGAATTATGCAAGGTCGCATAAGGTATGGCCTAGAAATTCATCTCAGCGGTGGCAGAAAACAGGTGGTATAGGATCATCCACCCGTTCGTCGCAGCGCCTGATAACTGAATATCAATTGCTGCATATAATGGGCGAGTGATCCGATATCGCCCGTTTTGCGCGACTACCCGAGATGAATTTCTAGGCCGTATACAAGTACTACACCATGAGTAAAAATACTGAAATACAAAGCATACACACATTTTAAATAGCAGTATAATTCTTTCTTGATAATCATTAGATCCCACATCATCCTTTATTAATGTCATCATCATAGGCAGTCCCTCGGCGATGAGACTCGAGGTGCTCAGCGCCCTCCCGGATGCACTTCCTGTACTTAGGGCGGTCTTGGGCCAGGGACTCCCAGGTGTCAGTGGGGATGTTGCACTTTATCAGGGAGGCTTTGAGGGTGTCCTTGTAACGTTTCCTCTGCCCACCTTTGGCTTGTTTGCCGTGAAGGAGTTCTTGTTGATAAGAAGCTCCCGAGGTATGGGAAATGGTCCACGTTGTCCAGAGCTGCGCCGTGGATCTTGATGACTGGGGGGCATCCCGCTGCATGCCTTATTAATGTACTGCAATAACCACAGCTGATTAAGCACTCCTTTGGAAAATACTTTCGCAATATGCAGTGTTGACAAAAAAGCAGGCAGAGGACACAATTAAAAATTTATTCTCCGAGAGTAGAGAAGGAGTTTTACTGAGCAGAATTGGTGATGTTGGGCTGGATTTTATGAAGCTCGTGGCGGGCAACGTCCATGGTGGGTCCCGACCCCGTTGCTGTCTCCATCCTGGCCTCTGAAATGAGTTTCCCCTGATTGGGCTTGCTAAGCCCACCCAGCGCATTTCCCGGCCAATTAGAAGAAACGGGTCTGGTAATGTCATTTCATGACGCATCCTCAGCCGCTTTCCTGACTTTTGACATTTGTGCTGTCAGTGTTCTACAGCATTGAGGTGCTGCAAACACTGACAAGCACTGCACAGAGGTGCAGGGCTGCATCCAAGCTCTCCCAATATGGAGGGAGTCACAGCACACAGGGAGGTCCTCTTCCCATCCAATGGGCAGAAGAGAACTCAATAGGAGATCAACACCCCCTGGTTGCATATTGCACTGGAGGGAACAAGCAGGAATGTAATCAGGAGTGTCTTTGAAATGTTTCCTCTGCCCACCTGGGGCTCGCATGCCATGTAGGAGTTCTCAAAGCCTCCTTGATAAAGTACAACATCCCCACCGTCGCTGGGCCCAAGACCACCCTAAGTGGAGGAAGAGCATCCGGGGGAGCGCTGAGCACCTCGAGTCTTGTCGCCGAGAGCATGCAGAAACAAAGCGCAGGCAGCGGAAGGAGTGTGCGGCAAACCAGACTCCCCACCCACCCTTTCCTTCAACGACTGTTTGCCCGACCTGTGACAGAGACTGTAATTCCCATATTAGGCTGTTTTATGCACCTGAGAACTCACTTTTAGAGTGGAAGCAAGTCTTCCGCGATTTCGAGGACTGCCTATGATGATGATGATCAGGAGGACCTGGTTGCAGTGCTGCAAATGTTTAAATGATCTCAGTAAATCACAAAACGTAAGAACAAAGCCACATTCAACCTCATCCCACTGTGTCTCTCATCATATCCCCATCACTCTGCCTTACCTACTCTACTCCTGCCCATTCTCACTCACCAACTTACCTTGCACCTCCACCCATCACTCTCTATCTACGTTATCACATCTCTATCTCACTCGCCACACCTCACACTCACCCTCATCCTAGTGCAATTATACCAACTAACAATACAGAAGAGTAGGCACTTGGGTGTTTTATGCAATGTTCATGTAAAGTTTATGTTAATGTGGTGTCACACATTGAGGGGCTGCAATTGCTTTGTTCTTCTCTTCCCGTTAGCATCTCCGGGGGGGTGCTAATGGGGCACAAAAGTGTTTTTGTCCAGGGGACGCTACCGGCTTCCGCGAAATTGCACGGGAGTTAGTGGAGGCGCGAACACAGTAGCGCGGGCCCTGCTAATAGAGACCCTGGCCGCTGTGCCTCCGGCAATGACACCACTGCCGTGCATGGCTACCCCTTGCCTAGTGCCCCCTGATGGCTGCAATGCCCATGCCAGCCTCGCGGCTCATGAACCGGGCCGACCTCCGTTCTCATGGCGGAAGTTAAAGTGGAGGTGTGTCACGCGCCGCTATACTTTTTCTTCAGCCGACTCACCAGTCAGCCATCGATGTCGCATGGTCTGGGCTGCAATCGTGCAGCCCGGCACTCGCTTTGGGTGCCAGGCTGTGACCATGGCACCACGCAGCCCTGGTGGGCCAGTGGAGGCCATCAAAGGGCCTGCAGAGTTTGCACGGCCCTCCCCATTAACGGAAGGGGAGGGGCATTGAAATTTGTCAGCGCTATGCGGAGAAGCAGCATAGCGCTGCCGATTCCACTTGTGTAGTGCCCCGGACACCACCCCAACAGAAAGTGGAGTGCACGACATTGTGCTCCACTTCCTGTGAGGGACGTTAACCTGAATTTCGTGGCTGAGCGCAGGAAGTCTTGCCCCGACTCAGTTACTGCTCCCAAACGGGGCAGAACTCAATCTCACCACCTGAAACCTTTATTTTCAACACTTTGTGTTCTTGGACAGATCTGTGGCTTAGTGAGTCGCAGTGAATGGTGAGACATAACGGTACTCCCCCCCCGCAATGGTGATGAGTGTGAAAGGAATGGCTTGGGCATTGTAGGGATGCTTTATGGTGTCGCCGTGGGGTACTGCCAACCTCGCGCATCATGTGGCAGCCAGGGTGTACAGCGTCAAGTATAGTAAATCTGGCCATGGTGAGGCCATCTCTGACCTTCTGGGCAGCAATGCGCTCGGGTGCTGATGCCCTGTGTCCTGTGCAACATCAGTTGATTGCGGAGAAGGTTGGTGGTGTTGGTGCTGCTGATGTGCCTGGTGCTGCTGGTGTGCCTCGTGATGCTGGTGTTTGGGCTGATCGTGGTGGCATTCTGAGAGCCAAGGTGAGAGAGTTTCAAAGGCACCCATGTTGATGGAATAGATGGCAGGTGAAGTAGAAATGACAGAAGCGATCTGTCAATGGTGGGAGAGGTAAAGATGTCAGACTAGATGGAGACTTATGTAAAGACTTGCAGCATTTTGAATATGCAGTGGAAATGCAGTTTAGAGAAGCTAGTGGTTAAGGGAACATTTCTCAATCAGCTGGTAGCTTTGACTTGACATTTGGAACTGTCAATTCATCAGCTGATTCAGTGGTCACTGACTTCCCACCTCAGCTTCACAGATGAGGTCTAGGCACAGCGCGACCTGTCAAATTCAAAAAGCCGAAAAAGCATTGATAAGTGGCTGTAAACAAGCCACAAATTATTTTAATTGCCTCCTTCACCACTGTGAATCGAGTCTGCTCAGCGTTGACAGACCCTACATTTGGTAAAAGTGCGTGGTGGCGGGTTGACAGTGGGGTCCCGACCTGCTGGGGGAAAAAAAAATTTCCCACTCGGCCCACCACTGATCGCGCTCACTGACCCTCTCCAGAGTGTTTTATCAACATCAATAATCTTAATTTTTTTGGGTAACCGCAACTTTTCTTTTTCTGAAAGCATATTGTCATTGATTCTTGTTTGGTTTGCGTTAAGTTTATCTTTGGTAAGCAGTATCTTCTTTTAGTAGAAGATTGATAAGGGTAGATCTTCCCCTGCCTTGCACCTGGGGAATCAGCAGAGAAGATAGGATCAGACATCCAGTGGGGCTGATTTTAACCCATCCCGCCCGGCAGGATCGGAGCAGCAGCGAAGATAAGATCACCACCGCAAACTCGCCTCTGCCCGTCCCTGCTCCATTGCTGCACTCTGCCACCTTAAATGGTACCTTATTTAGATAGCCGAGGTGCTCATCTAAATCAGGGAGGACTCTTATTAATACATGTAAACTGGGGCTCTGAGAGCTGGCCAAGTTTGTGCTTCCAGCAGGATGTAAATAAAGCCCAGGGATTCAAATAGTCAGGGACTTAAATTGTTGACGTTGCGGTGGGTTTTATGCTGGTTCCGCTCCCAGTTAAAATCTCCCCCTATTGTGTCAGGTGTCTACTCCCATTGTGCCACCCTGCAATTTCCTGGAATTCCATTTACTGACACAACTGGGCCTGCACCTGTAGCTTAGTGTATCACTATACAAAGTGCAGAGGACAGCAGACAATAGTAGAGCAAACCTGGGCAGGTGGCAGAGGATGAGCAGTAGAGAACAACAGCTTAAACCAGGAAACAAAGAGCACCAGTTATCAAACAAGCTAAAGAGCAGGCAACCAGCTAATCTTTATGCCAGGACATTTTGATTTTCTTGAGTGACAGTAGGGAACAGGATACACAGTTGCCAATACTGTACTCAAATCTTCTGACTTTTAGAATTATTTTGTTTTGAATACCAGTAAATCGCACAGAAAAGGTTTCCTGCATGTTTTAATTTTTCATGTGAATTGTGAATGTTTTTTTAAATAAAATTAAAAATTCCATTTTGGATCTTGAGTTAATTGCAAGTGTTGAGTAACGTTGAATCAATAGTGAGTTCTGTTTCAAAGTAGATAGTGTAAATTGTTTATTACTATATCTCTCAGCATTGCTGAAGGGATATGTGTTTCCACATGACTAAAGCTCCAGAATATTAATTTTTAGCAAGTTTGGCAAGTGGTAATAGCAGAGAGGGACTCATGAAAAGGAAAATAGATTGCTAATTTCAAAATTGGAACCGTTTTGGACCATGTGGGCCATTGCCATTGCTTTGTGTGTTTAAAACTATGTGTGGTGTCAACAACAACAACTGTTATGTATGTAAACTTGTACATACCTTGTACAGCCACCAGAGGGCTCATCCCCAGGATTTCCAAGGGATCCCACAATCCCTTGGGAGCACAGGTACTTAAGGAGGCCTCACAGGCTGGAGAGGCACTATGGAGACCTGCAATAACAGACTAAGGTCACACTTTACTTTGAGCTCACAGTATCCAGCCAGACTCTTTATTCATACATAACAACTGGCGACGAGATAAAGATGACGAACCCAGCGATGCAGAGAACAGTGGGCATCCTGGAGAAATTCTCGGAGGGAGATGATTGGGAAACCTTCGTGGAGCGACTCGACCAATACTTAGAAACATAAAAACTAGGTGCAGGAGTAGGCCATTTGAGCCTGCACCACCATTCAATAAGATCATGGCTGATCATTCCCTCAGTACCCCTAATATGGTAATTTCATTATCATCATTACTGATACTTCCCCCTAGCTTTTTAATTTCCAGATTTATTTAATTAATTGAGTTTAAATTGCTGTGGTGGGATTTGAACTCACATCTCTGGATTATTAGCCCGGGCCTCTGGATTATTAGTCCAGTAACATAACCACTATGCTACCATGCCTCCTTCATGACCAACAAGCTGGCAGGAGAAGCGAATGCTGCAAAACGAAGGGCGATTTTCCTCACCGTCTGCGGGGCACCAACATATAGCCTCATGAAAAATCTGCTTGCTCCAGCGAAACCCACAGAGAAATCCGACGATGATTTGTGCACACTAGTCCGGAAAGACCTCCAACGTATGTGCAGGCGAGCTGCAAACCCTGTTAATCCTGCAAACCACCATGTTGCAAAGGAGGACAGATCCATGGCGGATCACGACGAACCAGAGCCTCAGACCGAGGAGACAGAGGTATATGAGGTGCACACATTTACCACAAAGTGTCCACCGATAATGCTGAAGGTTGAACTAAATGGACTCCCGGTGACAATGGAGCTGGACACAGGCACGAGCCAGTCCATTATGAGAAAAAGACTTTCAAAAAATTGAGGTGCAGCAAGGCCTCAAGGCCAATCTTGACTCCCATTTGCACGAAACTGAGAACTTACACAATGGAACTGATTCCCGTAATCGGCAGTGCTACTGTAAAGGTCTCATACGATGGAGCGGTGCACAAGCTACCACTCTGGGTGGTACCGGGTCATGGTCCCACGCTGCTCGGCAGGAGCTGGCTGGGAAAGATACACTGGAACTGGGATGACGTCTGAGTGCTCTCGTCCTCTGACGACACTTCGTGTGCCCAGGTTTTTAACAAATTTCCTTCGCTGTTTGAACCAGGCTTCGGGAAGTTCCAAGGAGCAAAAATGCAGATCCACCTAATTCCGGGGGCACGACCCATCCATCACAAGGCGAGAGCAGTACCGTATTTTATGAGAGAAAGGGTAGAGATCGAGCTGGACCGGCTGCAATGAGAGGGCATCATTTCGCCGATCGAATTCCCGAGTGGGCCAGTCCGATTGTTCCAGTCCTCAAGGGAGATGACAATCTGTGGTGATTACAAAGTAACTATCAATCGTTTCTCCCTGCAGGATCAATACCCACTACCAAAGGCTGATGACCTTTTTGTTACACTGGCGGAAAGAAAGACGTTCACGAAGCTGGACTTGATCGCGGTCTACATGATGCAAGAGCTGGAGAAATCATCGAAGGGCCTCACCTGCATCAACGCGCACAAAGGTCTCTTTATTTGTAACAGATGCCTGCTTGGAATCCGATCAGCCGTGGCGATCTTCCAGAGAAACATGGAAAGCTTACTGAAGTCGGTCCCGCGCACGATGGTCTTCCAGGACGACATCTTGGTTACAGGCCGGGACACAGTCGAGCATCTGCAGAACTTGGAGGAAGTTCTTAGTTGATTCAACCGCTTGGGGCTCAGGTTGAAATGCTCCAAGTGCGTTTTCCTAGCGTCTGAAGTGGAGTTCCTGGAGCGAAGAATCGTCGCGGACGGCATCAGGCCCATTGATTCGAAGACGGAGGCAATCGAGAATGCACCGAGGCCACAAAGGGGAGCAGGGTGTTTTGGGTCAAACTTTCAAATGGACTCATTTACCGGAAACACTTGGACCAAATCAAACTCAGATTCACAGACTATCCTGAGCAACCAACTTTGGACCCGACCTTCTTTGACCCCCCAACACACACACCAGTGGCAACCGACACCGCGGTTGGCCACGAAGCAGAATCCATCACCCGCAGCAGCCGAGCAGGACTCACCACACCAGGCAGCCCAGGAAGGCCAGCTGCACAGCAGCCCAGCGAGGGCCCAACAAACGATTCACCAAAAGCAGCAGTTGCACCGAGACGATCAATCAGGGAAAGAAAGGCCCCAGATCGACTCACCTTGTAAATAGTTACACTGTTGACTTTGGGGGGGGGAGTGTTGTTATGTATGTAAACTTGTATATATCTTGTACAGCCACCAGACGGCTCATCCCCTGGAGTCCCAAAGGATCCCACAATCCCTTGGGAGCACAGGTACTTAAGGAGGCCTCACAGTCTAGAGAGGCACTCTGGAGACCTGCAATAAAAGACTAAGGTCACACTTTACTTTGAGCTCACAGTATCCAGTTAGACTCGTTAGTCATACATAACAACAACAACTTGTATTTATATAGCACCTTTAAAGTAGTAAAACATCGCAAGGCACTTCACAGGAGTGTTATAAGACAAAAAAAGTGCAGGAACATAGAAACATAGAAAATAGGTGCAGGAGTAGGCCATTCGGCCCTTCTAGCCTGCACCGCCATTCAATGAGTTCATGGCTGAACATGCAACTTTAGTACCCCATTCCTGCTTTCTTGCCATACCCCTTGATCCCCTTAGTAGTAAGGACTACATCTAACTCCTTTTTGAATATATTTAGTGAATTGGCCTCAACAACTTTCTGTGGTAGAGAATTCCACAGGTTCACCACTCTCTGGGTGAAGAAGTTCCTCCTCATCTCGGTCATAAATGGCTTACCCCTTATCCTTAGACTGTGACCCCTCGTTCTGGACTTCCCCAACATTGTGAACATTCTTCCTGCATCTAATCTGTCTAAACCCATCAGAATTTTAAACGTTTCCATAAAGTCCCCTCTCATTCTTCTGAACTCCAGTGAATACGAGCCCAGTTGATTCAGTCTTTCTTGATAGGTCAGTCCCGCCATCCCGGGAATCAGTCTGGTGAACCTTCGCTGCACTCCCTCAATAACAAGAATGTCCTTCCTCAGGTTAGGAGACCAAAACTGTACACAATACTCCAGGTGTGGCCTTACCAAGGCGCTGTACAACTGTAGCAACACCTCCCTGCCCCTGTACTCAAATCCCCTCGCTATGAAGGCCAACATGCCATTTGCTTTCTTAACCGCCTGCTGTACCTGCATGCCAACCTTCAATGACTGATGTACCATGACACCCAGGTATCGTTGCACCTCCCCTTTTCCTAATCTGTCACCATTCAGATAATAGTCTGTCTCTCTGTTTTTACCACCAAAGTGGATAACCTCACATTTATCCACATTATACTTCATCTGCCATGCATTTGCCCACTCACCTAACCTATCCAAGTCGCTCTGCAGCCTCATAGCATCCTCCTCGCAGCTCACACTGTCACCTAACTTAGTGTCATCCGCAAAGTTGGAGATACTACATTTAATCCCCTCGTCTAAATCATTAATGTACAGTGTAAACAGCTGGGGCCCCAGCACAGAACCTTGCGGTACCCCACTAGTCACCGCCTGCCATTCTGAAAAGTACCCATTTACTCCTCTTTGCTTCCTGTCTGACAACCATTTTTCAATCCATGTCAGCATACTACCCCCAGTCCCATGTGCTTTAACTTTGCACATTAATCTCTTGTGTGGAACCTTGTCGAAAGCCTTCTGAAAGTCCAAATATACCACATCAACTGGTTATCCCTTGTCCACTCTACTGGAAACATCCTCAAAAAATTCCAGAAGATTTGTCAAGCATGATTTCCCTTTCACAAATCCATGCTGACTTGGACCTATCATGTCACCTCTTTCCAAATGCGCTGCTATGACATCCTTAATAATTGATTCCATCATCTTACCCACTACCGATGTCAGGCTGACCGGTCTATAATTCCCTGTTTTCTCTCTCCCTCCTTTTTTAAAAAGTGGGGTTACATTGGCTACCCTCCACTCGATAGGAACTGATCCAGAGTCAATGGAATGTTGGAAAATGACTGTCAATGCATCCGCTATTTCCAAGGCCACCTCCTTAAGTACTCTGGGATGCAGTCCATCAGGCCCTGGAGATTTATCGGCCTTCAATCCCATCAATTTCCCCAACACAATTTCCTGACTAATAAGGATTTCCCTCAGTTCCTCCTCCTTACTAGACCCTCTGACCCTTCTTATATCCGGAATGTTGTTAGTGTCCTCCTTAGTGAATACCGAACCAAAGTACTTGTTCAATTGGTCCGCCATTTCTTTGTTCCCCGTTATGACTTCCCCTGATTCTGACTGCAGGGGACCTACATTTGTCTTTACTAACCTTTTTCTCTTTACATATCTATAGAAACTTTTGCAATCTATCTTAATGTTCCCTGCAAGCTTCTTCTCGTACTCCATTTTCCCTGCCCTAATCAAACCCTTTGTCCTCCTCTGCTGAGTTCTAAATTTCACCCAGTCTCCGGGTTCGCTGCTATTTCTGGCCAATTTGTATGCCACTTCCTTGGTTTTAATACTATCCCTGATTTCCCTTGATAGCCACGGTTGAGCCACATTCGCTTTTTTATTTTTATGCCAGACAGGAATATACAATTGTTGTAGTTCATCCATGCGGTCGCTAAATGTCTGCCATTGCCCATCCACAGTCAACCCCTCAAGTAGCATTCGCCAATCATTCCTAGCCAATTCACGCCTCATACCTTCAAAGTTACCCTTCTTTAAGTTCTGGACCATGGTCTCTGAATTAACTGTTTCATTCTCCATCCTAATGCAGAATTCCACCATATTATGGTCACTCTTCCCCAAGGGGCCTCGCACAACGAGATTGCTAATTAATCTTCTCTCATTACACATGTAGCGAGTTGGTCATACCACAAGAGAAGGGTCCACAGCCAGATAGGGAATGGAAGACCAGCAGGAAGAGCAGTGCAAAGAAGGTAGTGCAAGGGTCCCCTGTGGTCATCCCCCTGCAAAACAGATACACTGCTTTGAATACTGTTGAGGGGGATGACTCATCAAGGGAGGGCAGCAGCAGCCAAGTTCATGGCACCGTGGCTGGCTCTGTTGCACAGGAGTGGAGGAAAAAGAGTGGGAGAGCGATAGTGATAGGGGATTCAATTGTTAGGGGAATAGATGGGCGTTTCTGCGGCCGCAACCGAGACTCCAGGATAGTATGTTGCCTCCCTGGTGCAAGGGTCAAGGATGTCTCGGAGCGGGTGCAGGACATTCTAAAAAGGGAGGGAGAACAGCCAGTTGTCGTGGTGCACATTGGTACCAACGACATAGGTAAAAAAAGGGATGAGGTCCTACGAAACGAATTTAAGGAGCTAGGAGCTAAATTAAAAAGAAGGACCTCAAAAGTAGTAATCTCGGGATTGCTACCAGTAGGACATTTAGCCCCTTGAACCTGTCTGCCATTTAATGAGACTATGGCTGACTTGTTACCAAACTGCATATACCCGCCGTTGCCCCATATCACTTAATACCTTTGGCTAGGAAAAATCTATCGATCTCAGATTTAAAATTGATCTAGTATCAATTGCTGTTTGCGGAAGAGAGTTCCAAACTTCTATCACCCTTTGCACGTAGAAGTGATTCCTAACTTCACTCCTGAGAGGCCTGGTTCTAATTTTTAGACTATGCCCCCCAATCCCAACCAGCGGAAATAGTTTCCCTCTAACTGTCCTCTATCGGTTCCCCTTAATGGGCTCAAGTTTCGGCCTGAGTTGCTCCTATTTTTTTGGAGCAACAAGTTTAGAATGGAGCATCTTAGAAATTGCAATTCTCGGCATTTAGTTTGCTCCAGTTCTAGTCAGTTAGAATAGTTTCATTTTAGAACAGATTTTTTTTTCAAAAGGGGGCGTGTTCAGCCACTTACGCCTGTTTTGCAAGTTTAGGCAGCGAAAACTTACTCCAAACTAACTTAGAATGGAGTAAGTGTAGATTTTTGTATGCTCAGAAAAACCTTGGCTACACTTACAAATCAGGCGTAGAGAACGAGAGATGGGGGGTGGGGGCGGAAGGGAAGTTTACAAACATGAAACACGTCACTTTTACAAATAAAGAGCCATCAGCAATAATAAATGATAAATCAACCAATAAATCAATAAAAAAAAAATTAAAAAATTAAAAATTAAAAAAAAATACAAAAATCCATAAATAAAAAATTAAGTTTCTACTCACCGACTGCAGCACCGGGAGCCCTCCAACAGTGTGCTGGGACGGCCCCCCCCCCCCTCGCCCCACCCCCCACCCCCGCCCTCAGTGTCTCTCTTTCTTTGTCTCTGTCAGTGTCTCTCTCTCTCTCTCTGTCAGTGTCTCTCTGTGTTTCTGACAGCAAGGGGTGGGGGAAGGGTGGGGGGAGGAAGAGGAGGGGGAGGGAAGAGGAGGGAGAGGGAGGGAGGGAAGAGGAGGGGAGGGAGGGAGTGAGGGGAGGAGCGGAGGGAGAGAAGGGAGGAGTGGAGGGGGAGAGGAGAGGAGAGTAGGGAGTGAAGGAGGGGAGGAGAGAAGGAGGGGAGGGGGGAGGAGAGAAGAGAGGGGGGGAGGAGGGGTGGGAGTGCTGAACGGGCTCGGCCGACGAGAGGAAGGCAGGCTGAAGATTTCGGGCGGGGCCCGCTCCCAGCAAGATGCCGGTGGGCGGGCCCCGCCGAGGACGTGGAGGGAGGGGAAACAGCTGAACGGGAGAGGAGGGGGTAGGGGAGCGGGAGCGGACCTGAACGGTGAGGGGGGTGGGTGGGGGGAGCGGCAGCGGGCCTGACCGGCGGGGTGGAGCTGGAGCGGGATTGGACCTGAATGGTGGAGGTGGGGGGGGGGGGGGAGGGGTGAGGGGGGGGAGCGACAGTGGACCTGAATGGGGAGGCCCGAGCGGGAGTGGACCTGAACGGGGGGCGGGGGGGGAAGGAGCCGGAACGGGACCTGAAGCTGAAGAGGAGGGAGGCCAGAGTCCATTCTTCGCCGCCCCAGTGAGCCCATTCGGCCAGGGCTCGAGGCGGCACACTCTAGCTCGCATGTGCAGAGGCCCCGGCACTGTTTTCAGTGCCGGGACTTGGCTCCGCCCCCCACAGCTTGTGCTGCGCTGCGACAAGGGCCTGCAACGTTCCAGCAGCGGGGAGAATACTGAGGTAAGTTTTAGGCGCGGTTTTTCTTATACAAAGCGGCGGGGGGGTGGGAGGGGGGTGGAAACCTGGGCCCAATATCTTGAAAACTTCAATCAAATCATCCCTTAACCTTAAATTCCAAGGAATAGAACTGTAGTTTGTGCAATCTCTCCTCCCTTTGAGTCCAGGTATAATCCTGGTCTTACTAATGTTTAGCGTAAGGGAGTTAGATGAAGTCCTTACTACTCGGGGGATCAAGGGTTATGGCGAGAAAGCAGGAAGGGGGTACTGAAGTTTCATGTTCAGCCATGAACTCATTGAATGGCGGTGCAGGCTAGAAGGGCTGAATGGCCTGCTCCTGCACCTATTTTCTATGTTTCTATGTTTCTAAGGCTCATGCTTTCATAAGCCTCGGTAAATACGTCGACTATATCCTGGAGTTCAGCCTCTGTATGTGCACAGACGCAGGTGTCGTCCACGTACTGTAGCTCGACGACAGAGGTTGGAGTGGTCTTGGACCTGGCCTGGAGACAGCAAAGGTTGAACAGCTTCCCACTGGTTCTGTAGTTTAGCTCCACTCCAGCAGGGAGCTTATCAACTGTGAGGTGGAGCATGGCAGCGAGGAAGACTGAGAAGAGCGTTGGGGCGATGACGCAGCCCTGCTTGACCCCGGTCTGGACATGAAATGGGTCTGTGATGGATCTGTTGGTAAGGATCATAGCTTGCATGTCGTCATGGAGCAGGCAGACTATGGTGACGTACTTTTGGGGGCATCCGAAACGGATGTGGACGCTCCATAGACCCTCGCAGTTGACAGTGTCAAAGGCCTTTGTAAGGTCGAAGAAGGCCATGTATAAGGGCTGGCGCTGTTCCCTGCATTGTTCCTGCAGCTGTCGTGCTGCAAAAATCATGTCCGTTGTGCCCCGGAGGGGACAAAATCTGCACTGCGACTCCAGGAGGAGCTCCTCTACCACGGGGAGAAGACGATTGAGGGGGACTCTAGCGACGACTTTCCCAGTGGTTGATAGTAGGGAGAATCCTCTGTAGTTGCCGCAGTCGGACTTGTCCTCTTTTTTAAAGATGGTCACGATTACTGCACCAGCCTGTCCTCGCCGCACCCCCAAACATCAAGATCCATGGCGTGGCACTGGACAATGTGGACCACTTCCCCTATCTCGGGTGTCTCCTATCAACAAGAGCAGGCATTGATGATGAGATGCAACACTGCCTCCAGTGCGCTAGTGCAGCCTTCGGCCGTCTGAGGAACAGAGTGTTTGAAGATCAGTCCCTCAAAACTGTCACCAAGCTCATGGTTTACAGGGTCGTAGTAATACCCGCCTTCCTGTATGGCTCAGAGACGGGGACCATGTATAGTAGACACCTCGAGTCGTTGGAGAAATACCAGCAGCGATGTCTCCGCAAGATCCTGCAAGTCCTCTGGGAGGACAGATGCACAAACATTAGCATCCTCGTCCAGGCCAACATCCCCAGCATTGAAGCACTGACCACACTTGATCAGCTCTACTGGGCAGGCCACATAGTTCGCATGCCAGACACGAGACTCCCAAAGCAAGCGCTGTACTCTGAACTCGTCCACGGCAAATGAGCCAAAGGCGGGCAGAGGAAATGTTACAAGAACACCCTCAAAGCCTCGCTGATAAAGTGCGACATCCCCACTGACACCTGGGAGTCCTTGGCCATAGACCGCCCTAAGTGGAGGAAGTGCATTAGCGAGGGCGCTGAGCTCCTCGAGTATCGTCGCCGAGAGCATGCAGAAATCAAGCGCAGGCAGCGGAAGCAGCGTGCAGCAAACCAGGCTCCCTGCCCACCCTTTCCCTCAACGATTATCTGTCCCACCTGTGACAGAAACTGTGGTTCTCGTATTGGACTGTACAGCCACCTAAGAACTCAAGCTAAAAGTGGAAGCAAGTCTTCCTCAATCCCGAGGGACTGCCTATGATGACATGAATTCTGGTAAATCTACGCTGCGCTCTTTCGAAGGTCAATATATCCTTCTTAAGGTGTGGTGCCCAGAAGTGCTCACGGTACTCCAGATGTGGTCTAACCAGGGCTTTGTATAGCTGTAGCATAACTTGTACCCCATTGTATTCTAGTCCTCTAGATATAAAGGTCAGAATTCTATGAGCCTTTTTGATTCTTTTTTGTACCTGTCTGACATTTTAATGATCTATGTACCTGGACCCCCAAGTCTCTTTGAATTTCCATTGTTTCTAGCTTTTTACCATTTAGAAAGTACTCTGTTCCATCCTTTTTAGGTCCAAATTGGATGACCTCACATTTGCCTACATTGAAATCCGTTTGCCGCAGTTTTGCCCACTCACAATCTATTAATATCTCTTTGTAATTTTATGCTTCCATCTACACTATTGACAATGCCGCCTATCTTTGTGTTATCGGCAAACTTGGATATGTCAGTTTCTATCCGATCATCGAAGTGATTAATAAAGAAGTTGAATAGTTGAGGTTTCAACACACATCAACAGGACACCACTAGTCACATCCTGCCAATTAGAGTAACTGCCCATTATCCCTACTCTAGTCTCCTACTGATCAGCCAATTTCCCAACCAGGTCAATCATTTTCCTTCAATTCCATGACCTTCAACTTACAATGGCAAAAGACTAAACATGAAGCAAAATTTAGAGAAGTTCAGTAGTTTTGAGGAGTGAAATGGTCACCAAATTGAAAAGTCTTCTTTCACTATAGCACTGTATTTTAGCACAGAGAAGTCCTGCTACAATTGTACACTGTATTGGTGAGACCACACCCTAGAGTACTGCGTACAGTTTTGGTCTCCGTATTTAAGGAAAGATATACGTGCATTGGAGGCTGTACAGAGAAGGTTTGCTAGGTTGATTCCGGAGATGAGGGGGTTGACTTATGAAGATAGGTTGAGTAGGTTGGGCCTCTACTCATTGGAATTCAGAAGAATGAGAGGTGATCTGATCGAATCATAAGAGAATGAGGGGGCTCGTCAAGGTGGATGCAGAGTGGATATTTCCACTCATGGGGGAAACTTAAATTGGGGGCATAGTCTCAGAATAAGGGGCGCCCATTTAAAACTGAGATGAGGAGGAATTTCTTCTCTCAGAGGCTTGTAAATCTCTGGAATTTTTTGCCATAGATAGCTGTGGAGGCTGGGTAATTTAATATATTTAAGGCGGAGATAGATAGATTTTTGAGCACTAAGGGAATAAAGGGTTATGGGGAGTGGGCAGGGAAGTGGAGCTGTATCAGCCATGATTTTATTAAATGGTGCAGCAGACTCGAGAGGCCAAATGGCCTACTCCTGCTCCTATTTCTTACGTTCTTATATTTTCAGCATGCAAACAGCGATACGGAGCACAGTGTCTTAGAAACATAGAAACATAGAAAATAGGTGCAGGAATAGGCTATTCGGCCCTTCGAGCCTGCACCACCATTCAATATGATCATGGCTGATCATGCAACTTCAGTACCCCATTCCTGCTTTCACTCCATATCCCTTGATCCTTTTAGCCGTAAGGGCACATCGAACTCCCTTTTGAATACATCGAATGAACTGGCCTCAACAACTTTCTGCGGTAGAGAATTCCACATGCTCACAACTCTCTGAGTGAAGAAGTTTCTCCTCATCTCGGTCCTAAATGGCTTACCCCTTATCCTTAGACTGTGACTCCTGGTTCTGGACTTCCCCAACATTGGGAACATTCTTCCTGCATCTAACCTGTCCACGCCGTCAGAATGTTATATGTTCCAATGAGATCCCCTCTCATTCATCTAAATTCCAGTGAATATAATGCTAGTCGATCCAGTCTTTCTTCATATGTAAGTCATGCCATCCCGGGAATCAGTCTGGTGAACTTTTGCTGCACTCCCTCAATAGCAAGAATGTCCTTCCTCAGATTAGGAGACCAAAACTGTACACAATATTCAAGGTGTGGCCTCACCAAGGCCCTGTACAACTGCAGTAACACCTCCCTGCTCCTATACTCAAATCCTCTCGCTATGAAGGCCAACAGGCCATTTGCCTTCTTCACCGCCTGCTGTACCTGCATGCTAACTTTCAATGACTGATGTAGTATGACACCCAGGTCTCGTTGCACCTCGCTCTTTTCCTAATCTGTCACCATTCAGATAACATTCTGCCTTCCTGTTTTTGCCACCAAAGTGGATAACCTCACATTTATCCACATTATACTGCATCTGCCATGCATTTGCCCACTCACCTGACCTGTCCAAGTCACCCTACAGCCTCTTAGCATCCTCCTCACAGCTCACACTGCCACCCAGCTTCGTGTCATCTGCAAACTTGGAGATATTACATTCAATTCATTCATTCTAAATCATTAATGTATATTGTAAATAGCTGGGGTCCCAGCACTGAACCTTGCGGTACCCCACTAGTCACTGCCTGCCATTCTGAAAAGGATCCATTTATTCCTACTCTTTGCTTCCTGTCTGCCAACCAATTCTCTATCCACGTAAATACATTACCCCCAATAACATGTGCTTTAATTTTGCACACTAATCTCTTGTGTGGGACCTTGTCAAAAGCCTTTTAACAAAGTCCCATCCACTGGTTCTCTCTTGTTACATCCTCAAAAAATTCTAGAAAATTTGTCAAGCATGATTTCCCTTTCTTAAATCCATGCTGACTTGGACCAATCCTGTCACTGCTTTCCAAATGCGCTGCTATTACATCTTTACTAATTGATTCCAACATTTTCCCCACTACCGATGTCAGACTAACCGGTCTATAACTCCCTGTTTTCTCTCTCCCAACTTTTTTTAAAAGTGGGGTTACATTAGCTACCCTCCAATCCATAGGAACTGATCCAGAGTCGATAGACTGTTGGAAAATGATCACCAATGTATCCACTATTTCTAGGGCCACTTCCTTAAGTACTCTGGGATGCAGGCTATCAGGCCTTGGGGATTTATCGGCCTTCAATCCCATCAGTTTCCCTAACACAATTTTCTGACTAATAAGGATTTCCTTCAGTTCCTCCTTCTCGCTAGACCCTCGTTCCCCTAGTATTTACGGAAGGTTATTTGTGTCTTCCTTCGTGAAGACAGAACCAAAGTATTTGTTCAATTGGTCTGCCATTTCTTTGTTCCTCCTTATGAATTCACCTGATTCTGACTGCAACGGACCTACGTTTGTCTTCACTACTCTTTTTCTCTTCACATATCTATAGAAGCTTTTGCAGTCAGTTTTTATGTTCCCTGCAAGCTTCCTCTCATAATCGATTTCCCCTCTCCTAATTAAACCCTTTGTCCTCCTCTGCTGAATTCTAAATTTCTCCCAGTCCACAGGTTTGCTGCTTTTTCTGGCCAATTTCTATGCCTCTTCCTTGGATTTAACACTATCCCTAATTTCTCTTGTTAGCCACGGTTGAGCCACCTTCCCTGTTTTATTTTTACTCTATACAGAGATGTACAATTGTTGAAGTTCATCCATGTGATCTTTAAATGTCTGCCATTGCCTATCTACCATCAACCCTTTAAGTATCATTCGCCAGTCTATCCTAGCCAATTCACGTCTCATCGAAGTTACCTTAATGGGGTACTGAAGTTGCATGTTCAGCCATGAACTCATTGAATGGCGGTGCAGGCTAGAAGGGCCGAATGGCCTACTCCACCTATTTTCTATGTTTCTATGTTTCTACCTTTCTTTAAGTTCAGGACACTAGTCTCTGAATTAACTGTGTCACTCTCCATCTTAATGAAGAATTCTACCATATTATGTTCACTCTTCCCCAAGGGGTCTCGCACAACAAGATTGCTAATTAGTCCTTTCTCATTACACAACACCCAGTCTAGGATGGTCAGCTCTCTAATTGGTCCTTTGACATATTGGTCTCGAAAACCATCCCTTATACACTCCAGAAAATCCTCCTAACCAGTTTGGTTAGCCCAATCTATATGTAGATTAAAGTCACCCATGATAACTGCTGTACCTTTATTGCACGCATCCCTAATTTCCTGTTTGATGCCATCCCCAACCTCACTACTACTGTTTGGTGGTCTGTACACAACTCCCACTAGCATCTTCTGCTCTTTGGTGTTCCGCAGCTCTACCCATACAGATTCCACATCATCCAAGCTAATGTCCTTCCTTACTATTGCGTTAATCTCCTCTTTAGCCAGCAACGCTACTCCACCTCCTTTTCCTTTCTGTCTATCCTTTCTGAATATTGAATACCCTGGATGTTGAGTTCCCAGCCTTGGTAACCCTGGAGCCATGTCTCCGTAATCCCAATTACATCATATCTGTTAACAGCTGTCTGCGCAGTTAATTCATCCACATTATTAAGAATGCTCCTCGCATTGAGACACAGAGCCTTCAGGCTTGTTTTTTTTTAACACTCTTTGTCCTTTTAGAATTATGTTGTAATGTGGCCTTTTTTGATTTTTGCCTTTGATTTCTCTGCCCTCCACTTTTCCTTATCTCCTTTCTACCTTTTGCTTCTGCCCCCATTTTACTTCCCTCTGTCTCCCTGCATAGATTCCCATCCCCCTGCCACATTAGTTTAACCCCTCCCCAACAGCACTAGCAAACACTCCCCCTAGGACATCGGTTCCGGTCCTGCCTAGTTAGTTTTGTTTTGGTGGACGTGATTGCAAAGTAATCAAAGTCCTTCTCTTATCAAAGTCCTTCTCTAATAGTGCTTTTTGAAGCACTGTATGGAGGCCATGCCAGTACTTCTGTCCATAGTAGTGCCTTCACCAATACTGGTTTATTAAACAACATAATAAGTAAAGCGTGGAACAGCTGTTAAAGGACAGCTGGTTGAAAACACCTCGGGGCTGAAATTGGTGGACATACTGCCACACACCGCCTGCAGACATACCACTCAAAATTGATCGAAAAATACCAACATACCGTCCATATATCGCCCGGCGGAAAATTAATCAGCGACATACCGCCGGGCAGTATGCATACCGTCCATCCTGCACACCGCCAACATACCGCCCAAAATCGCGAAATTGATGAGTTACCACCGACAGACGGTCGACCTTGCAGACCGCCCTGGAAAAGGTAGTTTTAAGTCAATATACAGTCGGCGGTATGCATCTTCACCTGTGAAATTTTTTTTTATCTGTCACCTCCTACCCAGTCTCTCCCACCTCCAAGTCTCTTCCCACCCCTCATCCCACAGCGATCCCCCCCCCAAATAACGATCTCCCCCCCCAAGAAGGAATCTCCCCCTCAAGTACCGATCTCACCCCATATAGTGATCTCACCCCAAGAAGCAATCTTCTCCCAAGAAGCGACCCACCACCGCCCCCCCCCCCCCCCCCCGCACACCCCCACATACCTGCACAGTGCTCTCAGGCCGGCAGACTCTGTCAATTCTGGTCTGTGTCTCTAAGGGGGGGAGCGGGGGCAGAGCTTTGCAGCAACATGTGCGTGCGCAGAACTCGAGACCCAAAGATTCTCGAGTGAAAAGGACTCACCGCCCACACGCCGTTGGCTGCACTCCGCTCGGCATAACGCCGAGAAAAAACTGGTGAAAATCGCACACACTCTGCCCCAGCGATACCTGGCGGCATGAAATGACATACCACCGGCATACTGCCGAGAAATGGGCGGACGACCAATTTCGACCCCCTCGGGTTTCATGAGGTTCAACCCAGCTATGGGCAAAATCAAAATTGTACATGGCCTACTCACTGGTCGTGACTCATAAATTTGTCCTCTGATCCGAAAGGTTTAGCACCCCTGAACTATAGGATGACAAATCACATACTTTTAGTTTTCTTTCGCTTGGTATGTCGGTTGTACCCATGGTGCACTTGCTAGAAAATCATTAAGAATTATAATTTTCCTATATTGCAACATCCAAATTATTACTGTAACACAAATCTATGTAAAATAATATCGTGATTAAGGTTTCCAATTGTCACATTCATGCGGTGAATATTCAATGCAGACTTCCTCGGTATGTAAATCTGTATGTACATTTTTGCTCCTTTTATTTTTATTTTTCTGTTTGCTAAGGTGTGCTGGCTGAGGAAGCAAGTAAGGATTTAATTCAATTTGGAAACAGCTTTATTGCTGCTTCATATGTGAAGTTTCTAGAATCTGCTGGTGCAAGAGTTGTGCCCATCAGGTGGGTATGAAGTCCTGATTTTTCATTGTTTATCCAATGCACAACTCCTTTCTCAATAAGTTATTGAGGTTATTACAGCTGTTTACCTGAACTCAGCAATGGGAACACTGGCTTAGATTTCCTGCTAGACTTACTCTAGCTCCCGGGCATAAATAGAGCAGAACGGGTCGAGGAATTCTTTATGCATATAATGTGTCTGACCAAATATGGTGAGTATATTATAATTAGAGGAAGTGATGGAGTACTTCTAGCCATTTTCACCTTTGCAGTACTGAGCATAATGCATGTCTCTGAGGGTTCCTCGGAAGGGAGATTTAAATTTTAAATCTCCGAAAGGAGTTGAACTCCCCAACCCTATGATTTGGAAAAAATTGGGGAAGAAACGGTCTTCCCCTCTTCAGCTGCCCCAAAGGTCACAGACCATGCTGCACTGGTAGGTTTCCGATGTCTGCTAGAGCCGTTCTCTGCCCACTCCCAGATGGGCTACTGAGCAGGTGCCAGGGAACCCTCCAAAATTATTTAAATGACCCTGACCCAGGATCCTCAGCAGGGGACAGGTGTCCATCCCTGTGATGATGCAGAATTTCCACCCTGCTACCATCATAGGCAGTCCCACGGAAGCGAAGAAGACTTGCTTCCACTCCTGAAGTGAGTTCTTTGGTGGCTGAACAGTCCAATACGAGAGCCACAGGTGGGACAGATAGTCATTGAGGGAATGGGTGGGTGGGACTAGTTTGCCGCACGCTCTTTCCCCTGCCTGCACTTGATTTCTGCATGCTCTCGCCATTGAGTCTCGGTGCTCTGCGCCCTCTCAGATGCACTTCCTCCACTTCGGGCAGTCTTGGGCCAGGAACTCCTCGGTGTCAGTGCAGATGTTGCACTTTATCAGGGAGGCTTTGAGGGTGTCCTTGTAGCGTTTCTGCTGCCCACCTTTGGCTCGTTTTCCGTGAAGAAGCTCCGAGTAGAGCACTTGGCTTGGGAGTCTCGTGTTTAGCATGCGAAGTATGTGGCCTGCCCAGCGGAGCTGATAGAGTGTGGTCAGTGCTTCAATGCTGGGGATGTTAGCCTGGATGAGGACGCTGATGTTGGTGCGCCTGTCCTCCCAGGGGATTTTTAGGATCTTGCAGGAACACCGTTGGTGATCTTTCTCCAGCAACTTGAGGTGCCTGCTGTATATGGTCCATGTCTCTGAGCCATACAGGAGAGCAGGTATTAGTACAGCCCTGCAGACCATGAGCTTGGTGGCAGTTTTGAGGGCTTGGTCTTCAAACACTTTTTTCCTCAGGTGGCCGAAGGCTGCACTGGCGCACTGGAGGCGGTGTTGGATCTTGTTGTCGATGCCTGCTCTTGTTGATAGGAGGCTCCTGAGCTATGGAAAGTGGTCCACGGTGTCCAGGGCCGCACCGTGGATCTTGATGACTGGGGGGCAGTGCTGTGTGGTGAGGACAGGCTGAAGGAGGACCTTTGTCTTATGGATATTTAGCATAAGGCCCATGCTTTCGTATGTCTCAGTAAATTTGTCGACTATGTCCTGGAGTCCAGCCTCTTTACGTGCGCAGATGCAGGTGTCGTCCACGTACTGTAGCTCGACGACAGAGGTTGGGGCGGTCTTGGACCTGGCCTGGAGACAGCGCAGGTTGAACAGGTTCCCACTGGTTCTATAGTTTAGTTCCACTCCAGCGGGGAGCTTGTTGACTGTGAGGTGGAGCATGGTGGCGAGAAAGATTGAACAGAGGGTTGGAACGATGACGCAGCCCTGTTTGACCCCGGTCCGGACGTGGATTGGGTCTGCGATGGATCCTGATATGTCCTTCCTATACTGTACAAATGCACACGAGGCCCATACTAGAGAGAAGGTCACTCTGTGACCAGTCCTTTATTAGCCAGCACTGAAGTGCAGAGGATGGGTGGAGCTTCCCCTTTTATACCTGAAAGTCCAGGTTAGGAGTGTCTCTCACAAGTTCACCACCTAGTGGTCAGTGTTCTCACGGTGTACAACTTAGGTCAGTTTATACATGGATTACAACGACAGTTGAATACATGACATCACCTCCCCCCCAAAGTCTTATTGGGATCACAGGTTAAGTCTCTCTGGTGGTTTACACTCCCTGGTAGAGCGCCTGAGTTGGGGCTCCGGTTGTTGGGAGCTGGCCTGAGTGTCTGCTGTTTGTGATGCCTCGGGCCTGTCCGGATTGCCCACAGTGACTGGGCTCTCCTCCACTTGGCTCCGGTGTTCGCTCACCTGTGGTGGAATGAACTCTACAGCGTGTTCTTCTTCTGCTTCTTCTATGGGGTTGCTGAACCTCATTTTTGTTTGATCCACGTGTTTGCGGCAGATTTGTCCATTGGTCAGTTTAACTACCAGAATCCTATTCCCCTCTTTGGCAATTTCAGTGCCTGCGAGCCATTTGAGCCCTGCAGCATAGTTGAGGACAAAGACAGGGTCATTGACATCAATACATCTCGTCCTCGAATTCCCGTCATGGTAGTCACATTGTGACCGGCGCCTGCTCTCAACAATTTCTTTCATGGTCGGGTGTATAAGGGATAACCTGGTTTTGAGCGTCCTTTTCATTAGCAGCTCTGCGGGTGGAATCCCTGTGAGCGAGTGTGGTTGGGATCTATTGGCCAACAGGAGGCGTGATAAGCGGCTTTGTAGGGAATCCCCTTGGATTCTGAGCATCCCCTGTTTAATTATCTGCACTGCTCATTCCGCCTGGCCGTTTGAGGCCGGCTTGAACGGTGCCGTTCTGACATGGTTGATACCATTTCCTGCCATGAAGTCTTGGAATTCAATGCTTGTAAAGCACGGGCCATTGTCTCTGACCAAGACGTCCGGTAGACCATGGGCGGCGAACATTGCCCGTAGACTTTTTACCGTGGCAGAGGATGTGCTTGAATTGAGAATGTCACACTCGATCCATTTGGAGTAGGCGTCTACTACAACCAAAAACATTTTTCCCATGAAAGGACCTGCGTAGTCCACATGGATGCGTGACCATAGCTTGGCGGGCCAGGACCAGGGGCTAAGGGGAGCTGCCCTGGGCGCATTGCCCAGCTGGGCACACGTGTTGCACCTGCGAACACAAAGTTCCAGGTCTGCATCTATCCCTGGTCACCAAACGTGTGACCAGGCAATTGCCTTCATCATGACAATGCCCGGGTGCTCATTGTGGAGTTCTCGGATGAATGCCTCTCTGCCCATCTGGGCATGACTGCTCGGTTTCCCCATAGTAGGCAATTGGCCTGAATCGAGAGTTCATCCTTGCGCCTGTGAAATGGTTTAAATTCCTCAGGGCATGCCCCGTACGTGGCTGCCCAGTCCCCAATCAGGACACATTTCTTGACTAAAGACAGTAGCGGGTCTCTATTTATCCAGACTTTGATCTGACAGGCTGTCACGGGTGAGCCTTCGCTTTCGAAAGCTTCAACAGCCATGACCATCTCAGCAGCATGCTTGGTTGCCCAATCGGTGGTGACTAGTGGGAGCCTGCTGAGTGCATCGGCGCAGTTTTCAGTGCCCGGTCTGTGCCGAATTGTGTAGTCATAGTCGGCTAATGTGAATGCCCACCTCTGTATGCGGGCCGACGCATTTGCATTTATGGCCTTGTTGTCGGCCAAAAGGGACGTTAGGGGTTTGTGATCTCTCTCCAGCTCAAATTTCCTGCCAAACAGGTCCTGGTGCATTTTTTTTTACTGCATATACACATGCAAGCGCTTCCTTTTCTACCATCCTGTCGGCCCTTTTTGCCCGGGACAGACTTCTGGAGGCATAAGCTACCGGCTGTAACTGACCCTTGGCATTAACATGCTGCAACACACACCCGACCCCATAAGACGACGCATCGCACGTTAAAACAAGTTTCTTACATGGGTCATATAGCGTTAACAGATTGTTGGAGCATAATAAATTGCGTGCTCTATCAAAAGCCCTTTCCTGGCTGTCCCCCCAGATCCATTTGCGCCCTTTGCGTAGGAGCACGTGTAGCAGCTCTAACAGCGTGCTCAATTTGGGAAGGAAGTTACCAAAATAGTTCAGGAGCCCCAGGAACAAACGCATTTCCGTCGTGTTACGGGGTCTGGGTGCTATCTGGATCGCTTCCCTTTTGGACGCAGTGGGTCTGATCCCGTCTGCTGCTACCCTCATCCCCAGGAATTCTACCTCTGGAGCTAGAAGACGCACTTCGCCTTTTTTAGGTTGTGGAGGTGTTCTTCAGTATCGCAACCCGTGGTGAGGATGTCGTCTTGATAAACCACCGTCCTTGGCATCGACTTGAGGAGACTTTCCATGTTTTGTTGAAAGATCGCGGCGGCCGAGCGAATCCCAAATGGACATTGTTGTACTCAAACAACCCCTTGTGTGTAGTGATGGTGGTCAGCTTCTTCGACTCACTCGCCAGTTCCTGGGTCATGTAAGCTGAGGCCAGGTCTAATTTTGAAAAAGGTTTGCCACCGGATAGCGTCGCAAAGAGATCCTCCGCTCTCGGTAGCGGGTACTGGTCTTGGAGTGACACCCGATTGATGGTGGCCTTGTAATCACCACATATCCTGACCGACCCATTCGCCTTGAGCACCGGCACAATCGGGCTCGCCCAGTCACTGAATTGATGATGCCTTCCCTCAGCAGGCGGTCCAATTCACCTTCTATCTTTCCCCACATCACGTACGGCACCGCTCTGGCCTTGTGGTGTACTGGCCTGGTGTCCGGGTTTATGTGAATCACTACCTTGGTCCCCATGAAATTGCCAATGTCGGGTTGAAATAGTGAGTCAAATTTGTCCAGGACCTGTGAGCATGATATTCGCTCCACAGAAGAAATTGCATTAACATCGCCCCATTTCCAGTTCATGACAGCAAGCCAACTCCTCCCCAGCAGTGCGGGACCGTCCCCCGGGACAATCCAGAGTGTTCTCCGAATCTTTGTGGGTCACGACTACCGTGGCGCTGCCTAGCACTGGAATGATCTCCTTTGTATATGTCCATAACTGTGCGTCAATCGGCAATAATTTTGGCCTCCTGGCCTTGGACACCCACAGCTTGTCAAACTGTTTGATACTCATCAGGGACTGGCAGGCCCCCGTGTCTAGCTCCATTGATACTGGGATGCCATTGAGGAGCACTTTCATCATTATCGGTGGCGTCCTGGTGTATGAACTGTATATGTGCTCCACATGAACTCGCTGAACTTCAGCTTCCAGCGATTTCCCCCAGTGTCCATTTGGCCTCGTAGGGCTTACATCGGGCCCGTCCTCCTCGGACATCAACCTGGCTGCAGGCTTCCTGCACATACACGCCAAGTGACCGCTGACGTTGCAATTTCTGCAGGTATATTGCTGATACCTGCAAACTCTGTCTGTATGTTTGCCTCCACACCTCCAACATGAGCCGTTGTTGGAAACAAAAGGTCCATTACCAGTCGATCATCTCTGACTGTCTCTGTAACTGTCCTTAAACGCACCATTGACAGGTGTTGATGGCCCCATTACTGGCCGCATTGTCCCTTGTGATAGCATGAATTGCCGTTCAGCTAGCCATTGTCTCTGTTGAATTCCCCCTTTGGGTTCGACTACATGCTCGGGCATGTCCGATTGCCCCCGTCTGCCTGGAGAACTGTGTGCCGTGTTAACAATGTTGACTCCCTGTCCATTTGCTGCATTTAAACCAAGATTTTTGTCAAACATCATTCTGGTCTCTTCATCCCCTGAGATAAATGTCTGGGCCATCAAAGCCGCCATTTCCAGGGTCAAGTCTTTGGTCTCAATCAGTTTCCTGAAAACCCCAGCATGCCCGATGCCCTCAATAAAAAAGTCTCGCAGCATCTCCGCTCTGCATGCATCTGGGAACTTATATCGGCTCGCCAGTCGCCAGAGATCTGCCATGAAGTCTGGAACGCTTTGCCCTTCTCGCCGCCGGTGCGTGTAAAACCGGTGTCTCACCATGTGGATGCTGCTCGCCTGTTTAAATTGTTCCCCGATCAACTTACTGAGCTCTTCAAAAGTCTTGTCCGCCGGCGTCTCTGACGTTAGAAGGTCCTTCATCAGGGAGTACACCCTGGATCCACAAACCGTCAGGAGATGAGCCCTGCGTTTGTTGGCCGAATCTTGTCCCAGCCATTCCTTAGTGATGAAACTTTGCTGTAGTCTCTCAATAAAATTGTCCCAATTATCAACACAGTACCTCTCATCTGTGCTGCTAGTGCCATGTTTGCGTGGTTTAAATTCCAGTTTCCCATCGCCAATGATATGTCCTTACTATACAGTACAAATGCAAACAAGGCCCATACTAGAGAGAAGGTCACTCTGACCAGTCCTTTATTTGCCAACACTGAAGTGGAGAGGATGGGTGGAGCTTCCCCTTTTATACCTGAAAGTCCAGGTTAGGAGTGTCTCCCACAAGTTCACCACCTAGTGGTCAGTGTTCTCACATTGTATAACTTAGGTCAGTTTATACTGGATTACAATGATAGTTGAATACATGACAGATCCGTTGGTAAGGATCACGACCTGCATTTCGTCTTGAAGCAGGCGGAGGATGGTGACCAAACTTTGGGGGCTTCCGAAAAGGAAGAGGACGCTCCATCGACCCTCGCGGTTGACAGTGTCAAAGGCCTTTGTAAGGTCGAAGAAGGCCATGTATAAGGGCTGGCACTGTTCCCTGCATTTTTCCTGTAGTTGTCGCGCTGCAAAAATCATGTCCGTTGTGCCCCATTGGGGATGAAATCATCACTGTGACTCTGGGAGGAGCTCCTCGGCCACGGGAAGAAGACGGTTGAGGAGGACTCTAGCGACGATTTTCCCAGTGGCTGATAGCAAGGAGATTCCTCTGTAGTTGCCGCAGTTGGATTTGTCCCCTTTTTTAAAGATGGTCACGATCACTGCATCTCTGAGATCTTCCGGCATGCTCTCCTCCCTCCAGATGAGAGAGATGAGATCGTATATTTGCGCCAGTAGTGCCTCTCCGCCATACTTCAGTGCCTCAGCAGGGATTCCATCTGCTCCCGTAGCCTTGTTGTTTTTTAGCTGTCTTATGGCTTTTTCTACCTCGTGCAGTGTTGGGGTCTCACTGAGGCAGTGACGGGTAGCATGCTGCGGAATGGAGTCGAGAACACTCGAGTCAAAGGCAGAGTCTCGATTGAGGAGATCTTCGAAGTGCTCATTTCAGCGGGCCCTGACTGCCTTGGTGTCCTTGATGAGCGTTTCCCCGTTCTTAGCCAGCAGTGGGGTGGGGCCTTTGGTATTTGGCCCGTAGGTGGCCTGACTGCGATGAAGAATCCTCGCACATTATGGTTATCGGTCAGCTGCTGTATCTCCTGTGCTTTCTCCATCCACCACCTGTTCTTTAGGTCACCCTGCTACACTGGTATTATAGCTGAGTCGAAGATCTTGGCCATTAACTTTACAGATAAAACCACACACAAATGCAGAAGTGTGAGAACTATGGTTTGTATCAAAGGTTTATATATCATGGTGCAATGTTCAGTGCTATCACTGAGCTTCTAGGAGTTATATCTGCCAATTAAATGCTGTGGACTCTTTTCTTTCCAAATTTTGATTTCTTTTTGGAATGCAGTATGAATGAACGGAGCCCTGAAACAATGTCCACAAGAGAGTCACAATACCACAGCACAGCCAAGCATCAATAGTATTCCTAACTCCCAAAGTATCACCTCACTGCAGTCTCAGGATAGGTTTCAGAGAGGCACTTGGTAAAAAGAAGCTCTTGTTGTAAATATAGATGTACATGGTAAAACATTTTGTGATCTGAAGTCTATCTGTTCTTTGATTTTTTTTTATGTTTGAGAGGATGTTTGAAGATCCGTTTCCAAAGGGAAACAGAGTTTCTTCTATGCCTCCTTACTGAAGCATTGTCTCCTGAAATAGACCTTTTCTGAGACCTCATTGAGGGAACAGTGGTCTGTAGACTCTAGTGGAAGGTTTCTGCTTTGATTTAGCCTAATCCTGTATGCCTCTGTCTTTTCCTTTTCCTTCTACTCTTGTTCTACCTCAATCATAAGGATGAATATGGGAATCTCCATAATGAACCCCATGATGATGAATCCAAGACAGAAAAGTGGACGCAAAATATTTCTTGTTTTTAATTCATTCATGGGATGTGGACGTCGCTGGCAAGGCCAGCATTTATTACTTATCCCTAATTGCCCTTGAGAAGGTGCTGGTAAGCCGCCTTATTGAACCGCTGCAGTTCGTGTGTTGAAGGTACTTCCACTGTGCTGTTACGGAGGGAGTTCTAGGATTTTGACCCAGCGACAATGAAGGAATGGCGGTATACCTCCAAGTCAGGATGATGTATGACTTGGAAGAGAACTTGGAGGTGGTAGTGTTCCTATGCGGCAGCTGCTCTTGTCCTTCTAGATGGTAGAGCTCATGAGTTTGGAAGATGTTGCCGAAGAAGCCTTGGCGAGTTGCTGCAGTGCATCTTGTAGATGGTACACACAGCAGCCACGGTACGGTGGTGGCAGAGGGAGTGAATGTTTAAGGTGGTGGATGAGGTGCCAATCAGGTTGGCTGCTTTGTCCTGAATGGTGTCAAGCTTCTTGAGTGTTGTTGGAGCTGCACTTATCCAGGCAAGTAGAGAGTATTCCATTACGCTCCTGACTTGTGTCTTGTAGATGGTGGAAAGGCTTTGGTGAGTCAGGAGGTGAGACATTTGCGACAGAATACCCAGCCTCTGACCTGCTCTTGTTGCCACAGTATTTATGTGGCTGGCCCAGTTATGTGGTCAATAGCGACCCCCCAGGATGTTGATAGGATTCATAGAAACATAGAAACATAGAAAATAGGTGCAGGAGTAGGCCATTCGGCCCTTCTAGCCTGCACCGCCATTCAATGAGTTCATGGCTGAACATTCAACTTCAGTACCCCATTCCTGCTTTCTCGCCATACCCCTTGATCCCCCTAGCAGTAAGGACCTCATCTAACTCCTTTTTGAATATATTTAGTGAATTGGCCTCAACAACTTTCTGTGGTAGAGAATTCCACAGGTTCACCACTCTCTGGGTGAAGAAGTTCCTCCGCATCTCGGTCCTAAATGGCTTACCCCTTATCCTTAGACTGTGACCCCTGGTTCTGGACTTCCCCAACATTGGGAACATTCTTCCTGCATCTAACCTGTCTAACCCCGTCAGAATTTTATATGTTTCTATGAGGTCCCCTCTCATTCTTCTGAACTCCAGTGAATACAAGCCCAGTTGATCCAGTCTTTCTTGATAGGTCAGTCCCGCCATCCCGGGAATCAGTCTGGTGAACCTTCGCTGCACTCCCTCAATAGCAAGAATGTCCTTCCTCAGGTTAGGAGACCAAAACTGTACACAATACTCCAGGTGTGGCCTCACCAATGCCCTGTACAACTGTAGCAACACCTCCCTGCCCCTGTACTCAAATCCCCTTGCTATGAAGGCCAACATGCCATTTGCTTTCTTAACCGCCTGCTGCACCTGCATGCCAACCTTCAATGACTGATGTACCATGACACCCAGGTCTCTTTGCACCTCCCCTTTTCCTAATCTGTCACCATTCAGATAATAGTCTGTCTCTCTGTTTTTACCACCAAAGTGGATAACCTCACATTTATCCACATTATACTTCATCTGCCATGCATTTGCCCACTCACCTAACCTATCCAAGTTGCTCTGCAGCCTCACAGCATCCTCCTCGCAGCTCACACTGCCACCCAACTTAGTGTCATCCGCAAATTTGGAGATACTACATTTAATCCCCTCATCTAAATCATTAATGTACAGTGTAAACAGCTGGGGCCCCAGCACAGAACCTTGTGGTACCCCACTAGTTACTGCCTGCCATTCTGAAAAGTACCCATTTACTCCTACTCTTTGCTTCCTGTCTGACAACCAGTTCTCAATCCATGTCAGTACACTACCCCCAATCCCATGTGCTCTAACTTTGCACATCAATCTCTTGTGTGGGACCTTGTCGAACGCCTTCTGAAAGTCCAAATATACCACATCAACTGGTTCTCCCTTGTCCACTCTACTGGAAACATCCTCAAAAAATTCCAGAAGATTTGTCAAGCATGATTTCCCTTTCACAAATCCATGCTGACTTGGACCTATCATGTCACCTCTTTCCAAATGCACTGCTATGACATCCTTAATAATTGATTCCATCATTTTACCCACTACCGATGTCAGGCTGACCGGTCTATAATTCCCTGTTTTCTCTCTCCCTCCTTTTTTAAAAAGTGGGGTTACATTGGCTACCCTCCACTCCATAGGAACTGATCCAGAGTCAATGGAATGTTGGAAAATGACTGTCAACGCATCCACTATTTCCAAGGCCACCTCCTTAAGTACTCTGGGATGCAGTCCATCAGGCCCTGGGGATTTATCGGCCTTCAATCCCATCAATTTCCCCAACACAATTTCCCGGCTAATAAGGATTTCCCTCAGTTCCTCCTCCTTACTAGACCCCCCGACCCCTTTTATAACCGGAAGGTTGTTCGTGTCCTCCTTCGTGAATACCGAACCAAAGTACTTGTTCAATTGGTCCGCCATTTCTTTGTTCCCCGTTATGACTTCCCCTGATTCTGACTGCAGGGGACCTACATTTGTCTTTACTAACCTTTTTCTCTTTACATATCTATAGAAACTTTTGCAATCCGTCTTAATGTTCCCTGCAAGCTTCTTCTCATACTCCATTTTCCCTGCCCTAATCAAACCCTTTGTCCTCCTCTGCTGAGTTCTAAATTTCTCCCAGTCCCCAGGTTCGCTGCTATTTCTGGCCAATTTGTATGCCACTTCCTTGGCTTTAATACTATCCCTGATTTCCCTTGATAGCCACGGTTGAGCCACCTTCCCTTTTTTATTTCTATGCCAGACAGGAATGTACAATTGTTGTAGTTCATCCATGCGGTCTCTAAATGTCTGCCATTGCCCATCCACAGTCAACCCCTTAAGTATCATTCGCCAATCCATCTCAGCCAATTCACGCCTCATACCTTCAAAGTTAGCCTTCTTTAAGTTCTGGACCATGGTCTCTGAATTAACTGTTTCATTCTCCATCCTAATGCAGAATTCCACCATATTATGGTCACTCTTCCCCAAGGGGCCTCGCACAACGAGATTGTTAATTAATCCTTTCTCATTACATAACACCCAGTCTAAGATGGCCTCCCCCCAAGTTGGTTCCTCAACATATTGGTCTAAAAAACCATCCCTTATGCACTCCAGAAAATCCTCCTCCACCGTATTGCTTCCAGTTTGGTTAGCCCAATCTATGTGCATATTAAAGTCACCCATTATAACTGCTGCACCTTTATTGCACGCACCCCTAATTTCCTGTTTGATGCCCTCCCCAACATCACTACTACTGTTTGGAGGTCTGTACACAACTCCCACTAACGTTTTTTGCCCTTTGGTGTTCTGCAGCTCTACCCATATAGATTCCACATCATCCAAGCTAATGTCCTTCCTAACTATTGCCTTAATCTCCTCCTTAACCAGCAATGCTACCCCACCTCCTTTTCCTTTTATTCTATCCTTCCTGAATGTTGAATACCCCTGGATGTTGAGTTCCCAGCCCTGCTCATCCTGGAGCCACGTCTCCGTAATCCCAATCACATCATATTTGTTAACATCTATTTGCACAGTTAATTCATCCACCTTATTGCGGATACTCCTTGCATTAAGACACAAAGCCTTTAGGCTTGTTTTTTTAACACCCTCTGTCCTTTTAGAATTTTGCTGTACAATGGCCCTTTTTGTTCTTTGCCTTGGGTTTCTCTGCCCTCCACTTTTCCTCATCTCCTTTCTGTCTTTTGTTTTTGCCTCCTTTTTGTTTCCCTCTATCTCCCTGCATTGGTTCCCATCCCCCTGCCATATTAGTTTAACTCCTCCCCAACAGCACTAGCAAACACTCCCCCGAGGACATTGGTTCCGATTCTGCCCAGGTGCAGACCGTCCGGATTGTACTGGTCCCACCTCCCCCAGAACCGGTTCCAATGCCCCAGGAATTTGAATCCCTCCCTGCTGCACCATTGCTCAAGCCACGTATTCATCTGAGCTATCCTGCGATTCCTACTCTGACTAGCACGTGGCACTGGTAGCAATCCCGAGATTACTACTTTTGAGGTCCTACTTTTTAATTTAGCTCCTAGCTCCTTAAATTCATTTCGTAGGAACTCATCCCTTTTTTTACCTAGGTCATTGGTACCAACGTGCACCACGACAACTGGCTGTTCTCCCTCCCTTTTTAGAATGTCCTCCACCCGCTCCGAGACATCCTTGACCCTTGCACCAGGGAGGCAACATACCATCCTGGAGTCTCGGTTGCGGCCGCAGAAACGCCTATCTATTCCCCTTACAATTGAATCCCCTATCACTATCGCTCTTCCACTCTTTTTCCTGCCCTCCTGTGCAACAGAGCCAGCCACGGTGCCATGAACTTGGCTGCTGCTGCCCTCCCCTGATGAGTCATCCCCCTCAACAGTACTCAAAGCGGTGTATCTGTTTTGCAGGGGGATGACCACAGGGGACCCCTGCACTACCTTCCTTGCACTACTCTTCCTGCTGGTCTTCCATTCCCTCGCTGGCTGTGGACCCTTCTCCTGCAGTAAGACCAACTCGCTACACGTGATACTCACGTCATTCTCAGCATCGTGGATGCTCCAGAGTGAATCCACCTTCAGCTCCAACT
This sequence comes from Pristiophorus japonicus, assembly GCF_044704955.1. Lineage (NCBI taxonomy): Eukaryota > Metazoa > Chordata > Chondrichthyes > Pristiophoridae > Pristiophorus > Pristiophorus japonicus. The sequence goes on from NC_091977.1 coordinate 404,710,317, forward strand.
CCGCAACGCGGACCGTCAGTAGCCGGAGGTGGACACACTTCCCGCACATGTAGTCGTCAGGGACACTGGTGTTGTCCCTGTGTTCCCACATGGTACAGGAGGAGCATATCACGTGACCGAGCTGTCCTGCCATGACTTAACCCTTAGATACACTTAAATTGCCGACAACAATGTTAAAAGTTACTGACTAATAAAGAAAAAGAAAAACTACTCACCAATCAGCAGCCAATCACTTACCACGTTGGCTGTGACGTCACCTTTTGATTTCTTTCTACTTTTTTGCCTTCTCTCCCAGCTGGAGCTGCACCGGTACGCCTCTCTCGACTCCCGCCTCTCTCGACGCTCCCCGGACTGCTGAGTCTTTTATAGGCCGCTGCCTCTCTCGACTCCCACCTCTCTCGACGCTCCCCGGACTGCTGAGTCTTTTATAGGCCGCTGCCTCTCTCGACTCCCACCTCTCTCGACGCTCCCCGGACTGCTGAGTCTTTTATAGGCCGCTGCCTCTCTCGACTCCCACCTCTCTCGACGCTCCCCGGACTGCTGAGTCTTTTATAGGCCGCTGCCTCTCTGGACTCCCACCTCTCTCGACGCTCCCCGGACTGCTGAGTCTTTTATAGGCCGCTGCCTCTCTGGACTCCCGCCTCTCTCGACGCTCCCCGGACTGCTGAGTCTTTTATAGGCCGCTGCCTCTCTCGACTCCCGCCTCTCTCGACGCTCCTCGGACTGCTGAGTCTTTTATAGGCCGCTGCCTCTCTCGACTCCCACCTCTCTCGACGCTCCCCGGACTGCTGAGTCTTTTATAGGCCGCTGCCTCTCTCGACTCCCGCCTCTCTCGACGCTCCCCGGACTGCTGAGCCTTTTATAGGCCGCTGCCTCTCTCGACTCCCGCCTCTCTCGACGCTCCCCGGACTGCTGAGCCTTTTATAGGCCGCTGCCTCTCTCGACTCCCGCCTCTCTCGACGCTCCCCGGACTGCTGAGCCTTTTATAGGCCGCTGCCTCTCTCGACTCCCGCCTCTCTCGACGCTCCCCGGACTGCTGAGCCTTTTATAGGCCGCTGCCTCTCTCGACTCCCGCCTCTCTCGACGCTCCCTGGACTGCTGAGCCTTTTATAGGCCGCTGCCTCTCTCGACTCCCACCTCTCTCGACGCTCCCCGGACTGCTGAGTCTTTTATAGGCCGCTGCCTCTCTCGACTCCCGCCTCTCTCGACGCTCCCCGGACTGCTGAGCCTTTTATAGGCCGCTGCCTCTCTCGACTCCCGCCTCTCTCGACGCTCCCCGGACTGCTGAGCCTTTTATAGGCCGCTGCCTCTCTCGACTCCCGCCTCTCTCGACGCTCCCCGGACTGCTGAGCCTTTTATAGGCCGCTGCCTCTCTCGACTCCCGCCTCTCTCGACGCTCCCCGGACTGCTGAGCCTTTTATAGGCCGCTGCCTCTCTCGACTCCCGCCTCTCTCGACGCTCCCCGGACTGCTGAGCCTTTTATAGGCCGCTGCCTCTCTCGACTCCCGGCGTTGGTAATGCTGTTGAATGTCATGGGGCAGTGGTTAGAGTCTCGCTTGTTGGAGATAGTCATTGCTTGGCGTGAATGTTAGTTGCCACTTATCAGCCCAAGGCTGAATGTCGTCCAGTACTTCTCTACCTGTAACAGTTGTGTCATGTATGTAACCTTCATGTAACTGTAACCTTCATGTAACAACACTGTATACTGTATACACTTAAGAAATGCACACCTTGACCATAGGGGGTGAACTTGTGGGAGACACTCCTCACCTGGTCATCCAGATCTATAAAGGGAGGTCCCACGCAGGGTCAAGACTCCTTGGTCCTGTGAATAAAGGTCACAGAGTGACCTTGTCTCCAGTATGTGCCTCGTGTTGCTTTGCAGTAGAGTGTAAGGACACAACAAGTTGAAAAGCAGTTTTCAGAATCCTTTCTCAGTTACACAGTCAAGGAAAGACTTTTTGAATTGCTTCAGTCAAAGCTGATGTTCCAGACAAAGTTTGTGGACATTCAACACCTGTGAACTCGATCATTTCATGGTTTGACTGCTCATGCAGATAACATGCAACTGTTATCTGCATTCAACAGGTTTAAGTTAAGTCAGGTGCAATTCTGATGTAGATGATAGACTTTTGCACAAGAAAATCAGTATTTAACTGAATTTTACAATAACCAATATATGCACTATTTTTTATTTCTTGCAGCATAAAACTAACAGATGCTGAATATCAGAAGTTGTTTCATTCCATAAATGGGTGAGTTATACAATTGATTAAGCCACTGTATTATTGGTTTTATATTAGGATCTATCCTTGGAGTATATCACTGCCTTTTTCATGCCTATAAGCAGGATTTCCCACGAGTAGTGATATCGGCATTCTTTATTGTGCTCTAGCCTGGTTTTATGGCTAATAGGCTTATGGCATTTAAAAATGATTACTTGTGGGTTCTGCAAATGGGACAGGTCTGAGCTGGGGTAAAAAAGTAGTGTTATTATTAATTTACTGTCTTTTTGAAATTCTAACAAATTTCATGGTCACTTCGTCAACCTTGGCATCTCCTGTGGCCTCTCTACACCAACTTTTATCACAGACAAGCCTATTTCTGAGCACTTCTAACCATCCACCTTTTTGTCCTTGTCCCCAGCAAAATTCTCTCCCATCCTGGTTGTTCCCTGATATGGCTGCCATTTTTGTTGTCTCAATAAAGAGGTGCAGACTTACATAGAAAATAGGTGCAGGAGTAGGCCATTCGGCCCTTCGAGCCTGCACCACCATTCAATAAGATCATGGCTGATCATTCCCTCAGTACCCCTTTCCTGCTTTCTCTCCATACCCCTTGATCCCCTGAGCCGTAAGGGCCAAATCTAACTCCCTCTTGAATATATCCAATGAACTGGCATCAACAACTCTCTGCGGCAGGGAATTTCACAGGTTAACAACTCTGAGTGAAGAGGTTTCTCCTCATCTCAGTCCTAAATGGCCTACCCCTTATCCTAAGACTGTGTCCCCTGGTTCTGGACTTCCCCAACATCGGGAACATTCTACCCGCATCTAACCTTTCCCATCCTATCAGAATCTTATATGTTTCTATGAGATCCCCTCTCATCCTTCTAAACACCAATGTATAAAGGCCCAGTTGATCCAGTCTCTCCTTATATGTCAGTCCTGCCATCCCGGGAATCAGTCTGGTGAACCTTCACTGCACCCCCTCAATAGCAAGAACGTCCTTCCTCAGATTAGGAGACCAAAACTGAACACAATATTCCAAGTGAGGCCTCACCAAGGCCCTGTACAACTGCAGTAAGACCTCCCTGCTCCTATACTCAAATCCCCTAGCTATGAAGGCCAACATATCATTTGCCTTCTTCACCGCCTGCTGTACCTGTATGCCAACTTTCAATGACTAATTAACCATGACACCCAGGTCTCGTTGCACCTCCCCTTTTCCTAATCTGCCGCCATTCAGATAATATTCTGTCTTCGCGTTTTTGCCCCCAAAGTGGATAACCTCACTTGAACATATCTGGTACACAACTGATTTAGTCATCCATTACCAGATCTCATTAGACCAACAAGCGCAATCAGGCCTCACTGTCCTCTGCTAAAACCACCCACTACTCTAGAATCATCCTGCAGAGCAAAGATAACCCCCGGCTTCTTCTCTCCGCTATCAGTCATTTCCTTAAACCCTTCTCTTTCCCTCTCCATCCTCACCTCTAACAGCAAGTATGAGGAGGACATGGACTTCTTTACCACTAAGATTGAAAGCATCTGTGCAGCTGTCTTTGCTATTTCCCCAACACTTACCTTTGCCCAGAGGAAGGTGTAATCTCCACCTTGTTCCTTGAGCTGGCCTTTCCCTGCCTGCCGAGTCTCGCTTAGGGCAACGATGTTGACATCGAAGCGTCTAAATACCTGGGCAACTATGGCAGTGCAACGTTCCGGCCTGTCGCTGCTGGAGTTGTCCATGAGGGTCCTGATGTTCCAGGTCCCGAACTTCATGATAAAGGAATGGAAGATGCCTGTGTGTGAGGTCTTTTAACGTAGGGTGGCCGTTGCACACCGGCTACCACACTGGCTTAGCTGAGCAAGGTCTTGCTCCAGTGGCAAAGGGGTCCAAGATGATTGGGGACCAGGCACTGGAGACCGAGGCAGTCAGGACCCGCTGGAAGGAGCACATCGAAGATCTCCTCCACCGAGACTCTGCCTTTGACTCGAGTGTTCTCGACTCCATCCCGCAGCATGCTACCCGCCACCACCTCAGTAAAACCCCAGCCCTGCATGAGGTAGAAAAAGCCATAAGACAGCTTAAGAACAACAAGGCTACGGGAGTGGATGGAATCCCCACTGAGGTACTGAAGTATGGCGGAGAGGCACCGTTAGCGCAAATGCATGACCTCATCTCTCTCATCTGGAGGGAGGAGAGCATGCCGGGAGATCTCAGAGATGCAGTGATCGTGACCATCTTTAAAAAAGGGGACAAGTCCGACTGCGGAAACTACAGAGGAATCTCCATGTTATCAGCCACTGGGAAAGTCGTCGCTAGAGTCTTCCTCAACCGTCTTCTCCCTGTGGCTGAGGAGCTCCTCCCGGAGTCACAGTGTGGATTTTATTCCCTACGGGGTACAACTGACGTGATTTTTACAGCACGACAGCAGCAAGAAAAATGCAGGGAACAGGGCCCTTATATATGACCTTCTTCGACCTTACAAAGGCCTTTGACACTGTTAACTGTGAGGGTCTGTCCTCCTCCATTTCGGCTGCCCCCAAAAGTTCGTCACCGTCCTATGCCTGCTCCACGACGACATGCAAGCCATGATCCTTACCAACGGATCCATTACAGACTCAATCCACATCCGGACCGGGGTCAAACAGGGCTGCGTCATTGCCCCAACCCTCTTCTCAATCTTCCTCGTTGCCATGCTCCACTTCGCACTCAACAAACTCCCCACTGGAGTGGAACTAAACTACAGAATCAGTGGGAATCTGTTCAACCTTCATCGTCTCCAGGCCAGATCCAAGACTACCCCAACCTCTGTCGTCGAGCTACAGTATGTGGACGACGCCTGCATCTGCGCACACACAGAGGCTGAACTCCAAGTCATAGTCAACTTATTCACTGAGGGGTACGAAATCATTTGCCTTACACTAAACATCCGTAAGACAAAGGTCCTCCACCAACCTGTCCCCGCCGCACAGCACTGCCCCCCCGCCAATCATCAAGATCTACAGCTCGGCCCTGGACAACGTGGACCATTTCCCATACGTCGGGAACCTCTTATCAACAAGGGCAAACATTGCCGATGTGATTTAACACCAACTCCAGTGCGCCAGTGCAGCCTTCGGCCGCCTGAGGAAAAGAGTGTTTGAAGATCAGGCCCTCAAATCTGCCACCAAGCTCATGGCCTACAGGGCTGTAGTAATACCCGCCCTCCTGTATGGCTCAGAGACATGGACCATGTACAGCAAACACCTCAAATCGCTGGAGAAATACCACCACCGATGTCTTCGCAAGATCCTGTAAATCCTCTGGGAGGACAGATGCACCAACGTTAGTGTCCTCGACCAGACCTTCATTCCCAGCATTGAAGCACTGACCACACTCGGATCAGCTCCGCTGGGCAGGCCATATTATTTGCATGCCAGACACGAGACTCCCAAAGCAAGTGCTCTACTCGGAACTCCTTCACGGCAAATGAGCCAAAGGTGGGCAGAGGAAATGTTTCAAGGACACCCTCAAAGCCTCCTTGATAAAGTGCAGCATCCCCACCAACACTTGGGAGTCCCTGGCCAAAGACCGCCCTAAGTGGAGGAAGTGCATCCGGGAGGGCGCTGAGCATCTCTAGTCTCATCGCCGAGAGCATGCAGAAACCAAGTGCAGGCAGCGGAAAGAACGTGCGGCAAACCAGTCCCACCCTTTCCCTCAACGACTGTCCCACCTGTGACAGGGACTGCGGTTCTCGTATTGGACTGTTCAGTCACCTAAGAACTCCTTTTTTTAGAGTGGAAGCAAGTCTTCCTCGATTCCGAAGGACTGCCTATGAAGATGATGCCCACCAAGTTAAACCTTCCCCTGACTCTCCTCTGCCCTAGCTCTGAACCCAAGCCTTGTCCAGGCTCATCTTGTTCATGACACCCATGTTCTGCTTGCTTGACTTCATCCCCACTAAATTGCTGTCCACCCAACTTCCCTCTTGGCCCCCATGCTAGCTGGCATATTCCTCCATGCCCTGTGCAGCTTTTGACACAGTCGACATCACCAACACCTCTCCTCCATTGTCTAGTTTGGTGCCATTCTTGCCTATCCAACCAGCTTTAAAAGCATTAATGCTACCCAGAATTGCCAAGACTGACAGGTAAGTATATGTGGAAATACCCAAACAATAATGTAGACATAACAATTGTGACACAGGATGTAAGTGTGACAAACAAGAGACACGTGCTAAACACACGATTTTTAATATATTATAGAGGTGATGCCAACTTGTATAACGAGTAGAAGAATAATCCTGTTGTGTTATTTGGCTTTAAAAATTTGTTACCTACTGCTAAATCACAGTATGACTTTGACTACAATAATGAGGATATAACTTTATTTTATTATTACTAAGTACATTCTTCTTTACTCATGTTAAGTCAGATTATTACACTATTTGTGAACATGGATTTGTTTTTTTTCTATCTTCATTCAGGCTGTTCTTTTTAGGAACTGTTGTTCTTCAGACATCCAGATATACTGAGATTTTAGCCATCTTTTATAATCTTGCGCTGAAGGTAACTGTATAATACTTATAGAAAGTGTAGATACATTTAGTAAATTATAAAAGACAGAGAGGAATCTTTAACGAGATCATTGTTCTTTTTTCCACAAAGGACATTACATTTTAATTTGCCTTCATGGGGAGGATAACAACTGGGAGGCATACCTCATGCAGTTTTGGTTTCCATATTTACGAAAGGATATACTTGCTTTGGAGGCAGTTCAGAGAAGGTTCACTAGGTTGATTCCAGGGATGAGGGGGTTGACTTATGAGGAAAGGTTGAGTAGGTTGGGCCTCTACTCATTGGAATTCAGAAGAATGAGAGGTGATCTTATCGAGATGTATAAGATCATGAGGGGGCTTGACAAGGTGGATGCAGAGAGGATGTTTCCACTGATGGGGGAGACTCGAACTAGAGGGCACGATTTTAGAATAAGGGGCTGCCCATTTAAAACTGACATGAGGAGAAATTTCTTCTCTCAGAAGATTGTGTGTCTGTGGAATTCACTGCCTCAGAGAGCTGTGGAAGCTGGGACATTGAATAAGTTTAAGACAGAAATAGATGGTTTCTTAATCAATAAGGGGATAAGGGATTATGGGGAGCGGGCAGGGAAGTGGAGCTGATTCTATGATCAGATCAGCCATGATCTGATTGAATGGCGGAGCAGGCTCGAGGGGCCATATGGCCTACTCCTGTTCCTATTTCTTATGTTCTTATTAACCAGAACTTCACAAAAAGACAGAGGACTGATATAGAAGAGCTGTTGTAACTACTTAGCTGTTAAAAAAGTCCAACGAACCAGCTGAGAAAGTCCTGCCCCACTATTAGGCTTTAGATTAAGGGGTCGAAATTCGGTTGCTAACGCCAGATGTTACCACCTGGGAGAGGCAGCAACGGGGCGTAAACGACTGGGCCGCAGCGATAGGCGGTGGTGCCACCTGATGGGAAATTTGGTTCTGCTTTTACAAGGGTGCAAAGATTTGCCACCTCACCGACTAACAACATGGAAATCCAAACTTCAGTTCGCGTGCAACACCTCCTTGGCGCCGGTCTCAGCAAATTCACTTTTGCTGCTTCACTTACCGGCTGCCAGGAACGCACCACAAAAAGTTGCCATTCACAAGTCAAGTTAAAGACTGTTTAAATTAATGCGCACGGTCAACCCTGTGTCTGTACGGCCTCCTGCCCCGAGGTCTGAGACTTCTCCTGTGGCATAGACCCACATTGGCTTGAAGCCATCTCTGTAGCCGATGCCTTTAAAGTCTTCTCCGCAGGACGACGTGGTGTGCCAGTATTTAAACAGAGTTGCAGCCGGGCCACAGAGGTCGCGTCAGTGCTGCGTTCTCTCCTCGCAGAGTGCATAGGTGTTTGCTTGCTGTGATTACTCCGCTTCACAACTAGCATTTCGCAAACATTAGTGGGTTTCAGGTCAGATCGATTGGCGACGAGCATATCACTACTACCTTTTGTAACTTAATGGGGGGCAGTGATGGCACACCACGTCGTCCTGCGGCGAAGACTTTAAAGGCGTCGGCTACAGAGATGGCTTCAAGCCAATGTGGGTCCATGCCACAGGAGAGGCCTCAGACCTCGGGGCAGGAGGCCGTACAGACACAGGGTTTACCATGCGCATTAATTTTACCTTGATATGTCCGAGGAGTAGTGCATAAGAAGGCTAAGGTTCTGCAAGGAGGTGGTCACCGAGCTCTACCGCCTCCTGCAGACATACCTCGAAGCTGACATCTGCACCAGGACCTCGCTGTCAGTGGAAGTAAAGTGACAGTTGCCCTCAACTTCTATGCTATCGGCTCTTTCCAGTCTCCTGTAGGCGATATATGCAACATCTCGCAGTTTGCAGTACTGCAGTACATTGCTGCATTCGCCAGGTGACCGATGCTCTCTACAGCCGGACTACATAAAGTTCAGCATGTCCAAGGAGAGCCAGGATGAGCACTCCCGTGGCTTCGCCTGGATAGCGGGCTTCCTCGTGATTCAGGGGGCCCTTGATTGTACGAATGTGGCATTGCAGGCACGTGCAATCGTTAGTGTGTTTTGCAATCGCAAGGGCTACCACTCCCTCAATGTTCAGCTGGTCTGCAGGCAGATTATCTTCGCTGTTAAATCATGCTATCCTGGCAGCTGACACGATGCCTTCATCCTGCGGTAGTACAGTGTGTCACGACTGTTGCAGCCACCGCATAAAGGGCGTGTCTGACTCATTAGCGACAAAGCATATGGTGTTGCCACCTGGCTGATGACACACCTCCCCAATCTCACCACACCTGCCGAGCAGCGCTTCAACAACAGCCATATCACAACCAGGACCATTATAGAGCAAACTCAAGGTTCTGAAGCAGCGTTTCCACTGCCTTGACTGCTCTGGAGGGGCATTTAAGTACTCACCTGATAGAATCTCCACCTTCACCGTTGTGTGCTGCATGCTGCGCAACCTGGCCATCATGAGAGGCCAGCCATTACCAGCAGGGATGGCAGCTCCACCTCAGGAGGACGACGATGATGAGGAGGAAGATGAGGAGCTTCAGCCAAGGAGCAGGCAGCCTGACACGGTTGCGGCTGCAAGAGCTGCTTGTCAGAGATTCATCGTGCATCGATTACAGTGAATGACTCAAGATGTGCCGAATGGCCAGCCTATTCACCTGCCGATCTGCTGAAAATATTGCGCCCAAAGCCTCCGTGGATAAAAATGGCAAGACAAGAATGTGGCAAATTAAAATAATTTTTATTGACAACAAAAACCATAGTGTGCTGTAAAGAAGCACAAAAGGACACCATCATCCACATAAAACAATAATTGAAACCAGACCTCTTGAAACATTATCACCCATATCCGTGTGCAACTATTTGCATGAATTCATATTTGAACAAGGACAGCATCTCTGGCCACTATCACACAATTCTTTAGTGCCACATCTACGTGCAACGATTTGCATGAGATCATATTCGAGCAAGGTCACCATCAAGGCCACTATCACACACATCGTTAGTGTGTCCAGCTGAGCACTTCTATTTACATGAGTTCATATTCGAGCAAGGTCACCATCTCTGGCCATTATCTCACACATGTTTAGCGGGTCTTTCTGAGTCCTTCCCACCCCCTCCCTTCTCCCCCCTCCCACGCCTACTGCTCCTCTTCAATGGGGTCTCAATGCCTGCAGCAAGGCTGGTAGAAGGTTGCTCTGTTGGCGCCGCTGCCACAACTGATGGCCTAGCAGGACATTTCCCACAGCTTGGGCCCTGGAAGGCCCAGCTGCAGAGTGCATCACCTCAACATGGGCGGCAGCACTCTGTGGTGGATGGGTTGCAAAGAAGGGCAAGGGTGGATGATGTCGTCCTGAGAGAGGACATCACGTTCCAACTGGCCTGACACGCTGCTACTCCCCCGGGGCAGACCCTCAGTATCTGGAGCAATCTGGGTGAGCACAGATTGCTGTCCTGCTTTGGCAGTGTTAGGTTCCTATTGATCTGATGGGGTCCCAGACACGATGGCAGTGGTCAGTGCCTGCGTGGCATCAAGTCAGCTCTGCATGAGCATAGACTGCGACTGCAGCACACCACAGAGCTGATTGATGCCACCACAAACCGACAGCATGACAGTATGCAGGCCTACCATAGCGTCGGCCTGGTGCTCAATGACTCCTGCCACGACAGCCATAGCTTGTGCCACCATGTCTGGAACCCCATGGTCACTTGAAGCATCCAACATCTGTTGGTATGCACCAAGGATGGGCTCCACGGGCTGTTGAAAGTCATATGCAATAGTTGAGGTGGACTCCTCCATCCTCACAGCTAGTGCAACAAGATTCTTGGGCACCCTTGACACTGCACCCAGTAGATCACTGTGCATCTGCAATGACTGTCTTGCAACATCCTCTAATTCAAGCTCATCATCAGAGTACTGCTGAGCATAACTCAGGCATACACTCACCCTCTACGGAGCTGGCCCCCTGGTCTCCCCTCCCCTGTGGCGTTGCTGCAGGACACTGGGTCCTGGAGCAGCACCCACCTCAATCTCCCCGACCACGGCTTCCTCCACTGAGGTGCTGGCCCCGCTCTCTGAGGCCGTACCTGCTCGCTAATCGTCTGTCACATCCAGAGAGGTGTCCTCCGTCTCCTTCTCCTCTCTACCGTCACCCGCAGTGGAAGGATGAGGTGCATGATCCTGGGCATCTGGTTCATCATCTGAAAGCACAAAGCCAGAGAAGAGTGGTTACGTTTGGAGGAGGGGGCCAGGAGCAGCAAAGGCATTCGAGAATGGCAATCTCATGGAAAGTGGGGAAAGATTGCGGTGCCAGGGCTAAGTGGTCTGATAGAGGATGCAAAGGTCCTCAACACACCGTCACTGTCCCGAAGGGGCTCGGACTCACCAACCACCACCACACCCACTTGTGAGCCAACAGGGCCGAAATGTGTTCATCCAGTGCAGTAAGGGATTGAAGATCACGGTCTCCGGTCCTCATTTGCTCCCTTCGATTATGCTTCGCCTGAATCATTAAGGAGAACGTCACAGTTAGTGCCCTTCTATCAGTCTGTCCGGAGTGCCTTACATAGTTGAGTATATGTTACTGCATGAGAGTCTTCACAGGTCGATGTAATTCCAAATAAATGCGTACACTTGGTGTGGCAATGCTGGAATTAGGGGGTCAGCACCTAACAGTCATGGTGAGGCTACTGTCTTCCACAAGCATATGAAGACTGAGGAGGTAGCAAGATGAGGGGTGGGTCTCACGACGGAGTAGGAAGGTTAACTGCGCATGCAGGCCTTTGGAGTGGGTGAGGCTGCAAATGCTAACGTTGCATCTGGGCTCATCCATGAAGAGCACCATGTCCGACACATTCTGATTGAACAGAGACTGCACATTGACCTCAGAGTATGGCATGTTCAGGTTAAATGAACTCATGTAAAATAAACTCACTCTCAACAACCGAGTCATGTCGTTGCACTTCTTCCGACACTGGGTAGCTGTCCTGGGCACTGTGTTTGTTGCTGACACGCTTTAAACGACTTCCCTCCAAAGTCGACGAAAGGGCTGTGGCTGTGGCCTCTTGCCAGTCTCGGGCCGCAGCAACTCCCGCCGCCTCTTCAGAGCATCAAGGAATGCATCCACGGCCACATCGGAGAACCGGTGCGCACGCTGACGAGCTGCCGCATCTGCCATCTTGCCCTCTTGAGTAAGTGCGTAGGAAGCGAATATAAGCATGAGGCGATGCCGCGCCCTAGCACCGTCTGAATTGATTCCAGATAGTGCCTCTATGTCTATGGCACAGTTACAAATACAGATTGCTGCCTAGATGTCACCACCGTTTACTGCCTTGAGAGTAGCGTTGTAATGCCTGATTTACTGCTCCAACCCCTGGTCAGGTGGAGAAACTAAATTTTGCAGTTGGTGGCGGTAAAAACACTCAACAGGCGGTAACGAATTTCGACCCCTGGTGGAAAAATTTGGGTTGTTTGCGCCTTCAGATGGCATGGCATGTTCAGGTTAATGTAAAATAAACTCGCCCTCAACAACCGAGTCATGTAACCGTACCGCTCCTACCGGTAGCGCCCTGTGCCACTGCGTCAGTGAGGACAACGTCGTCACCATGCGCAGCAACCTGTTTTCACTCCGGAGTGAAAATTCGGTAGCACCACGTGAAGCTACCGCGGGCGATGAGGTTGGAGGCTGCTAGTGGGGTGAAAATTAAAGGGGAGGTGCGGCAGTAAAAAGAAAATTAGCCGCCTTTTTTGTAGATTGTGGGACCTGTGCCGCGATCTTGCAGCCCGGCACTCCGCTTGTGTGCCGGGATGGTGCCATGGCACCCTGCTCCAGCGATGACTTTCTGGAAGCAATACGGTGGAGGAGGATTTCCTGGAGTGTATAAGGGATGGTTTTTTAGACCAATATGTCGAGGAACCAACTAGAGAGCTGGCCATCTTAGACTGGGTGTTGTGTAATGAGAGAGGATTAATTGTTGTGCGAGGCCCCTTGGGGAAGAGTGACTATAATATGGTAGAATTCTTCATTAAGATGGAGAGTGACACAGTTAATACAGAGACTAGAGTCCTGAACTTAAAGAAAGATAACTTCGACGGTATGAGACGTGAATTGGCTAGGATAGACTGGCGAATGATACTTAAAGGGTTGATGGTAGATAGGCAATGGCAGACATTTAAAGATCACATGGATGAACTTCAACAATTGTACATCCCTGTATAGAGTAAAAATAAAACAGGGAAGGTGGCTCAACCGTGGCTAACAAGAGAAATTAGGGATAGTGTTAAATCCAAGGAAGAGGCTTATAAATTGGCCAAAAAAAACAGCAAATCTGAGGACTGGGAGAAATTTAGAATTCAGCAGAGGAGGACAAAGGATTTAATTAGGAGGGGGAAAATAGAATATGAGAGTAAGTTTGCAGAGAACATAAAAACTGACTGCAAAAGCTTCTACAGATACGTGAAGAGAAAAAGATTAGTGAAGACAAATGTAGGTCCCTTACAGTCAGAATCAGGTGAAGTCATAATGGGGAACAAAGAAATGGCAAACCAATTGAACAAATACTTTGGTTCTGTCTTCACGAAGGAAGACACAAATAAGCTTCCGCAAATACTAGGGGAACGAGGGTCTAGTGAGAAGGAGGAACTAAAAGAAATCCTTATTAGTCAGCAAATTATGTTCGGGAAATTGATGGGATTGAAGGCCGATAAATCCCCAGGGCCTGATAGACTGCATCCCAGAGTACTTAAGGAAGTGGCCGTAGAAATAATGGATGGTGGTCATTTTCCAACATTCTATAGACTCTGGATCAGTTTCTATGGACTGGAGGGTAGCTAATGTAACCCCACTTTTTAAAAAAGTTGGGCGAGAGAAAACAGGGAATTATAGACTGGTCAGCCTGACATCGGTAATGGGGAAATTGTTGGAATCAATTATTAAAGATGTAATAGCAGCGCATTTGGAAAGCAGTGACAGGATCGGTCCAAGTCAGCATGGATTTATGAAAGGGAAATCATGCTTGACAAATCTTCTAGAATTTTTTGAGGATGTAACTAGTAGAGTGGACAAGGGGGAGCCAGTGGATGTGGTGTATTTAGACTTTCAAAAGGCTTTTGACAAGGTCCCACATAAGAGATTAGTGTGCAAAATTAAAGCACATGGTATTGGGGGTAATGTAGTGACGTGGATAGAGAACTCGTTGGCAGACAGGAAGCAGAGAATAGGAATAAACGTGTCCTTTTCAGAATGGCAGGCAGTGACTAGTGGGGTACCGCAAGGTTCAATGCTGGACCCCCAGCTATTTACAATATACATTAATGATTTAGATGAAGGAATTGAATGTAATATCTCCAAGTTTGCAGATAAGCTGGGTAGCAGTGTGAGATGTGAGGAGGATGCTAAGAGGCTTCAGGGTGACTTGGACAGGTTAGGTGAGTGGGCAAATACATGGCAGATGCGATATAATGTGGATAAATATGAGGTTATCCACTTTGGTGGTAAAAACAGGAGACCTGATTATTATCTGAATGGTGTCAGATTGGCAAAGGGGGAGGTGCAACGTGACCTGGGTATCATGGTACATCAGTCATTGAAAGTTGGCATACAGGTGCAGCAGGCAGTGAAGAAGACAAATGGCATGTTGGCCTTCAAAGTGAGAGGATTCGAGTATAGGAGCAGGGAGGTCTTACTACAGTTCTACAGGGCCTTGGTGAGGCCACACCTTGAATATTGTGTACAGTTTTGGTCTCCTAATCTGAGGAAGGACATTCTTGCTATTGAGGGAGTGCAGAGAAGGTTCACCAGACTGATTCCCGGGATGACAGGACTGATATATGAAGAAAGACTGAATTGACTAGGCTTGTATTCAATGGAATTTAGAAGAATGAGAGGGGATCTCATAGAAACATATAAAATTCTGACGGGATTGGACAGGTTAGGTGCAGGAAGAATATTCCCAATGTTGGGGAAGTCCAGAACCAGGGGTCACAGTCTAAGGATAAGGGTAAGCCATTTAGGACCGAGATGAGGAGAAACTTCTTCACTCAGAGAGTTGTGGGCATGTGGAATTTTCTACCACAGAATGTTGTTGGGGCCAGTTCGTTAGATATATTCAAAAGAGAGTTAGATGTGACCCTCACGGTTAAAGGGATCAAGGGGTATAGAGAGAAAGCAGGAATGGGGTACCGAAATGCATGATCAGTCATGATTATATTGAATGGTGGTGCAGGCTCGAAGAGCCGAATGGCCTACTCCTGCACCTATTTTCTATGTTTCTATGGCCCCTCTTCCCGCCGGAGAGGCGGTAGCTTGGCCTTCCCCTTTAATGGAAGGGGATGGCCTTGTTTTTCCGCCAGCGCTGGAAACTTTGTGTGCCTTTGCTTCCCGGTCCCACCCCGAGAGGAACTGCAGCACGAGATTTGGGCTACAGTTCCTCTCGGGGATGGTAAGCTCAATATAATTTGCGGGGCGGGACGTCTGCGCCTGGTGCAGGAACTCCCACCTCGTAGCTGGTAGCATAAGGCGGTACCAAATTTCACCGCCATTAATTTTTCCTACCTTCTCCTGAACCAGAAGAGTTGATGAGTTTCATACACTCAATTGTCTTATTTCAACGGCAATACAGGCCAGTATTTGTTTGCATATTACTTTAAACAAAAACACAAAATTTGCACATTGTTAACACAAAGGAACACATCAACGAAGTTCTACAAATGGTTGTGAAGCATTCACAACCCTAATGAAGAGTTAGAGGGGACAACTGAAGACACAGTGGAAGAACTAGGTTTTGAGAGGGTTTTTTAAGTTGGGTCAAGAAATAGCAAGATGGAAGGGTTTAGGAAGAGAATTGCAGAGTATAGAGGCATAATGGTTGTAGGTTCAGCCACCAATATCGGAGTAGTGGGATGACAGGTGCACAAGGTAAGGGTTGATTTTCACTTCTCAGCGAGAATGCATCCTAATGAGTCGGTTGCAGGGAGCCATGGCAGATTTTAATAGCTGGTGGGAAGCAACTGCCCAGCTGTGAAAATCGAGCATTTCGGAGCCCGCTGTTTGGAAGCCAGGAAAACATTTCTAAGCTCAAGGTAAGTAGATCGGAGGGCTCAAGGAGGGCAGTTGCAGCTGGGCGAAGGGGAAGCATGGGGCAGGGGAGGCACAAGGTTTCTATGTGAGACCCAGAGAAGCACTCCTGCTCTTCCTGGCCCACAAAGAAACCTGTTTTAGTAAGAAAAAGATCATACTTTCTTGGGTCTCTTGTATACCTATACCTATATCCTGGTAGCTTTGTCATAGCAGGGAAGCTGCCATTGCTCCCCTGCGCAGACCTCAGGTAAATATAGTTTTCGAGACGCGATGATGTAATTGGAACCCGATCTGCATATTTAAAGAAGGGCCCCACTGGCTTCAGGCAGGTGTCCTTGCTGCCTGCAATTTAAAATTTCAGTCGGTTAGATCAGTACTAGAACAGAATAGGTAAGTTTCCTTGTTGCTAGTTACACCTCTATAGGCAGCACGCTCGACAAGACACGTCAATTTTGGGCTGGCTGCCTTGCCAGCAGCGACCCTTGGGTAAGTCCTGGGAAGGAGATGTTGGAGTAGGCTATGGCGGGGAGAGGCTGCGGGGGAGCGGGGGTGGTGGAGCTGGCGGGGGACTCGATCGTGATTCTAGTTGGCATGGGGAAAGCACTCCTGCTCCTCCTGGCTTTACAGGAAGGTGTTTCTTAAAACCTATTTTAAACATTCACCTTTGGTTGCTGGTCACAGGGACTGCTGAAGAATTCTTTGGTTGGCAGGCCGCTCATTGGTGCCAAATTTGTCAAAGGTTCCATTAACAGGATTTAGGCTCCTAATTTAGATATTCAAGGGGCCTAGCGCCTGTTTTAGACATCCATGGGACGCCTAAAAATGGACCCCTTGAATTTGGCAGTGGGACCAACGCTGGTGCAGTTTGATGCCTGAAAAACCAGCGTAATGCATACCAATTTCTACCCCTATTTCTCCAATGGCTTCTTTGCCACACTGCACTCTATAACTTCCAACTCAGCCAAAATTCCTTTTTCCTATCTCATACTAAGTCACACTTGCCCGTAACTCCAATCCTTGCGAACTTACTTTAGCTCCCTATCCCCCAGAGCATTGATTTCAAAGTTCTTGTCCTCATCTACAAATCCCTCTGTGGCTTCGCCCACCCTCTGTCTGTGACCTCCTGAACCTGTCCCAAGTCCTGTGTTCCTCTAATTTTGGCCTCCTATTTATCGCTTCTCTCTCAGTTCCACCAATTATGAAGAACTTTCAGCTGTCTTGGCTCTACTCTTTGCACGCCTTCCCTAAACAACTCTATCTCGCTCCATCTTTGCCTGTTTTTAATACCCTTTTTAAAACCTACTTATTCAATCATGCCTTTGGTCACCTCTCCTCTCTACGATGTCAATTTTCAGAAACTTGTGACATGTTAAAGGTGCTACTTAAATGAAAGTTTGTTAGTGTAATAACTGGAAAGACACAGCTAATAAAAACTGAACACATTAATTAGCATTTAGGAGTATTATTTTTGATAGAGAGTGCTATTACTATTTATCTGACTTAACAGGTAAACGATGAAGGGAATCACTTCCCAGTGTTGGCAACTTGTATTGGGTTTGAAGAACTAACATTTATTACCAGTGGAAGAAACCTTCTTACTAAAACAGACACTTTTAATTTAGCTCTCCCTTTGAATTTTACAAAAGGTAAGAGATGTTGAAAATGTACTTCCCCTTTCTGCTAGTATCGCTCATTATACTGTGTAATACTGTGTTCTAGTGATCTAGATCAGGGATTGTGAACCAGGTTTCTTAAAAGATTTCAAGGGGTCCTCGCCATGGGAGATCAACTAGTTATATCAGGTCGCTTTGGGTGCACCCGCCTCACTGCTGCCGTCTGCAGGTGACGCCCTGTGGGGAGATCGGTGGTTGGGCCTGGGCTTCCCGGGCCTTTGGTGACGGTCGAGGCACGTGCTGCCTGTGGGCGCTCTGCGAACCAATCGAGAGCGGCAGCTGGAAGAGGTGGGCCGGAGCTTCTGCGGTATAGCAAAGATTTGGGGACAATCGCACTCTCCGGTGGGCCTCGGTCTCTGTTTTAAATTGGTGCAGGTGGGCCTGAATGGAAAAACCCCACAAAATTAGCCTGTAGGAGCCATGGCCAAGATGCAGCTGAACAATGTGGTGGTGCTGGACAACCCATCGCCATTTTTCAACATTATTCACAAAGAAAGAAAGACTTGGGGCCTGGATGCAAGGGCCTCCGGGCGCCGTAAAGTGGGTGAAAAGTTTCCTTGTTTGTGTTGAGGGGCCAAGGCCTGTTGACTTTATGACGATTGCTAATGGTAATCATATGAGATGACCCCCATCTCCGTCCCTCACACACTCCCTTCTCCTGCCCCCTTCTCTTGGCCCCCCCGCATGGGGTCCGTTTTTATAACACTGGAGGGGAACCTCAGAAACAAAAAGGTTGAGAATCCCTGATCCAGACAAGTATGTAAAACAATAACTGTATTTTAAATCCGATATATTCTTAAAACACTATTGTGTGTGAAGATGTGTATCTGCTTTGTGCATGTATATCGGCTGTTTTTTCCATGTAATTTTAATGAATAAACAAAAATGCCTCCTCTCGCCCCCTTTTTAGGTTTTGCATTCCAATGGGTGCTCAAATTAAAGTTTTGTCTTTGGACGATAGACGCTGCTATTCCTGATCAGCAAATCAATAGTGATGGTATTACAGGTTGAACCTCTCAAATCCGGCACTCTTTGGTCCGGCAGCCTCCCTGTTCCAGCATCATTCCCAGCCAGGGGGGAGGGGGGCGCGGGGCGGGGCGCATGCGCAGAACGCGGCCGGGTCATTGACAGCAGCCTTGTCAGCAGTACCCGGTATGGTCAGCTGGCACTGCAAGAATGTTATATGTCTAATAGAGAAAATGCTGTTTTCTGGGGCTAGCCGTGTGTCCTGGGGCTGGACGCTCCTCCTCTCCCCGTCGCCTCCAGTTCTCCCTCTGAGGCCGGGTCGGCGCGCTGTGTCCTGGGGCCGGCTGCATTTTGGGCCTAGCTTCGGTGTCTCGGTCAGCCTGGAGGCGGCGTGGAAAAGAGGAGCAGCCGGCCCCAGGATGCAGCATGCCGACCCGGCCTCAGGAGTAGTGGTTTCCTTTTTAAACCTGCAATGGGGTAGGTGTCCCAGATGCACTGCACATGTGGACCCAAGAATTCAAGAGACCAGCTCAGTAATTCCACATACTTAACCCTGCATTTTGCAAATTAAGATCAGGCCCACTGGGCAAGGTGCTCACACGGCCTTACCTCCACCACAAGTTCCCATTCATTCACTGTAAATCCCTCGGAGGTCAGAAACTAGTCGATCACTACCCGGATCGGAACACTCGGGGTTTTCGATGACCAAGGTCTCGGTTTTCAAGCACCATTTTGAAGCAGGCGAAGGACCTTCGGGTGAAGCGAGTGAGTGTGAGGACGAGAACACCCTTACGGTTGTTGCTGCTTGCTGCAGCCGCCGCTGTGGCCCCGTCGTGTGGGTGGTGGGTCACGCTCACAGCCATAGAAACGCTGCTAATGTCTGGATCCTTCGGTCGCGGATCATCAAAATGGGGTGGGGGTGGTGATGGTGGTGGGGGGGTTGGGGGGTGGATAAGGCACTTCCCCGAGCAAGGCTCTGCCTCTGTCCCTGTACTAGTCACTATAACCCTGAGCACTTGTTCCATACACGGCTCCCACCGAAGCTGGCATGCTGCGTCCTGGGGCCGGCCGCTCCTCTCCCCGCCGCCTCCGGGCCGACCGAGGCACCAAAGCTGGGCCCGAAATGCGCAAATTCTCTGGTCTGGCATAGGCCAGGTCCCGAGGGTGCTGGATTAGAGAGGTTCAACCTGTACTAATACAAAAGCAAATTACCGCAGATGCTGGAATCTGGAATAAAAACAGAAAATGCTGGAAACCTCAGCAGGTCAGGCAGCATCTGTGGAGAGGAAGCAGAGTTAACGTTTCAGGTTCATGACCCTTCGTCAGAATAACCTGTACTAAGTTGGATGGTTTGCCATGTAAATTTAGATATTATGTCTGTAGTGTACTTAGCAATGTGTTGTATTCAAACTGTAGTGACCTTGGTCCTTTATTCCAAACTCCAGAGTGAGGCACAAGCATGGTGTGCAGCCTTTTATACTGTGCCCTGCCACCAGGGCAGGAAACCCTGGTCTCCACCAGTTGCACCCTCTAGTGGTGCCAGCATGTGTTTATACACAGTATTAATCTTCTTGATCGTATATCAGGTAAACAAGTCTCCATCTTATGCAACCACACAGTGACTACACAGAGAGTACATCCATAGTCTGCATATACAACATTACTCTCCCCCAAGTCCTTTGTGCCAATTACCTTTGCACTATGTGCTCTGGCTTAGCTCTCCGGAGACTTAAGTGCCAATAGCCCTTACACCTTGACTGTGCTTTGGCTTGGCTCTCTCCCTGTTAACCCTCAAGTCCTTTTGCCACAACGTTGGGTGGTGGTTACCAGATTGGATGGTTTGATGATGCAGTGGAGGTTCCAGTGGGTTCTGGGTGTGATCCATGTGTGTGTCCATGGCTACATATATCCATTCCCACCCCACCGCCACAGCGAGATCATGCAGCTGGCCCGTTACATTAATATACAGGGTCGGACACAGTGCAAGTACAAAGAAAGGAAGAAGAACATTTTTCACAGTTTATATCGAGACACCTTGGTTCAGTGACTTACATGCGTTACGTTTTACGGTTGTGCGCCAGGATTGGGTAGATTGCATTCATGGTTCAGTCATGGTCAGTACTGAGGTAGCAGTACAGGTATGTGAGGAGACTAGCTCCAGAACAACCGGACGGGGTCCTAGTCATTTGATGACGGTGCTGCGCCCCCTGCTAGTGGGGTGGGCTTGGTTTGCTAACCTTGCCAGGATTCAGGGCCTTTGCCGTTGCCTAGTGGAGGGCAGAGCCACAAATGTGTGTGGCCTCCCTGTCTTCCTTTAAGGTCTGCAGAGTCTTCTGCCTGCTCTCTTAACGGTGTTAGGAACCTGGCTGTTCCAGGTCCCGTTTGGGGAACTCGTTGGTTCTGACCTTTCGCTCCCAGACATGGCCGAGGTAGTGACTGGGTCTGGGGGCTGCACCGTCTCCACCCGGGTGGTGGGCAATGGCAGCCAACTGCACATATTGGCGCCATTTTCGTTTCCGGATTCGTGGCGAATAGTGCCATCGGGTGCCTGCAGCGTGGGATAGACCTGGGGCAGGGTATCAGGATCAGTGCCTTCACCCTCTTGAGGTCGCTCGCTTGCTACTTTTGGGGACACTCTATTCCCGACATCTCGCAACAGCATTTTGTTCTTTACATTAGGAATAATACCAACAATTTGCAACAACAGTTTGTTCACAATCTTAATTGGTTCGTTACATTGATTGCCATGCATACAATGTCTCTTTAAGTTCAGTTGGTTGCAGGTCTCCTTTAAGAGAACCCTACTGGCTTTACCCCAGTCAAATCCTTTGTTAGACACCACGTGTTGGTCCCTCAGCATTGCACCTCGTGATATGGCCGCGGCCATCTTTGTTTTCAGCCACGCTGCCCCTCGCTGCAGCAGGGATGCCATCTTGCCTCTGTCCTCGACGTCGACTGCCTTGATCCTTCACTCCCACAATTCTGCCACAAAGGCTGGAAGAGTGCCTGTGAATTCGATCTTCCTCCCCAGGAGTTCTGCCACTGGAGCCGGGAAGGTACTTTTAGGTAATTCCAGTCGGATCATTGCCATGCAGTCATGATGGACGGTCTGTGCCTCAGGTGCTGCACTGGTCTGTTCTCTGGTGCCTGGCCCAAGCGAAGGTGAGGTCTTGCTCTGCCTCTAAGCACGGGGGACATCGATTGCTGGAGTGAAGAGGTCTTTCCATTTCCATTGGATCTTCCCCATCCACCTTCTTCTGAGTAGTGTTGGACCATCGCCTGCAACAATCCACAGAGGTAACTTGTGCACCACGCCATTATGGATTACACTTACATCCGCACTACCAAGAACTGGGATCAGCTCCTTGGTGTAGGTGCGCAATCTTTCCTGTACTGGAATCAGCTCGGGTCGTTTTTCGTTCCATAGCCTCTCAAAGGCATTCTGGCTCATCACTGACTGGCTCGCTCCCGTGTCCACGTCCATAAAGACTGGAACGCCGTTTACCTCGACTTCCATCTTCACTGGAGGACAATTGGTGGTGCAGGTATACATTCCATACACATCTTCTTGGGGCTGAGCAGCCTCTCTGGCCAAATCATCATACTCCCCGCTGATTTCAAAGTCATCTACCAACTCCTCTGCTAGGCGGTGAGTCGTATTTCTTTTACACATACGCTGGAGGTGGCCCTTCGTGTTACAGGCTTTGCATACAGACTCAGCAAATTGACACTGGTGAGCCCTATGGTTTCCTCCGCAATGCCAGCATGGTGCTATTCGATTCGGCGGACTCTGAGTTCTGGAATCCTGAGGTCTGTGCTCTCTGCCCTGGCAGAGCCATGTTCTACAGTCTTGCCTGTGAAAGACACCATTCTATGTACAGTACTTGCCAGGTTTGAGTCCACAGATGAATAATTTGCTTTGTGCTGCAGGTCGAGGTCATGAACGCCTGACCGATGCTGATGGCCTTCTGCAGGTTAACCGTGGTGTCGGCAGATAATAGCTTGTGAAGGAGGCCCTCGTGGCCAATTCCTATAACGAAGATTTCTCGCAGTGCTTCGTTGAGGTGCGTGCCAAAATCACATGGTACTGCAAGTCTCCTGAGGTCGGCAGCATATTTTGCAATCTCCTGGTCCTCAGGTCTGTGGTAAGCGCAGAAGCTGTGCCTGGCCTGAGGATGCTCTCTTTTGGTTTTAGTTGGTCGCAAATTAGCTCAGTCAGCTCATCGTATGCCTTATCCCTGGACTTCATGGGTGCCAGCAAGTTCCTGATGAGGCGGTAGACCTCGGGCCCACAACTGGTCAGCAGTATAGCCTTGTGCTTCTCCGCCAATGTGTCCGTCTCCCCTGTCAGGTCATTTGCCACGAAATATAGCTCAAGCCTTTCCATGAAGGCATCCCGATCATCGCCCTCTGCGAAGTCTTTTAGTGTGCCAAAGGTAGCCATTATCGCGTGAAAGTCCGTATTCTCGTCGCTAGTTATTATGTCTGTCATGTACTTATGAATGATGCCACGAGGCAATGTGTTGTACTCAAACTTTAGTGACCTTATTCCTTTATTCCAAACTCCAGAGTGAGGCACAAGCATGGTGTGCAGCCTTTTATACTGGCACCAGGGCAGGAAACCCTGGTCTCCACCAGTTGCACCCTCTCGTGGTGCCAGCATGTGTTTATACACAGTATTAATCTTCTTGATCGTATATCAGGTAAACAAGTCTCCATCTTATGCAACCATACAGTGACTACACAGAGAGTACATCCATAGTCTGCATATACAACAGATATGGGGCCATATTTAATTGAAAATCTGTTGCAGCAACCCCTGTTTATTTGGTTTCCTGAATAATAAAATGAATGGTACTGAAGATGTCCACTACAATGTACTCTCTGCAATAATATTGCAGCTCTTGCATTGCTCATGAAACATGATTTACTGTGACATGTATGTCCATAAGACAGAGACATCATTGTATGCTCAACAGATGTGACTTCAATTTCATCAATGTTTCATTAAAACTTGTTGCAATTACTAAAGCTAATAGCTTTGAATTTGCGGTTGGCGGCGTAGCTAAGGAGTACGTTGTTGACATCTGAATGAAATCTGCACTTACCACATGCGAACCCTGCTTCGAACGGTTGCTTTCAAACCTGCAGAGTTGTGCGTAGCATAGTAGCTCACAGATCCCGGGGCGCATGTGCATGCGAATCTGGGTTCACGTGAGGCGGTGCTTCTTTCACTTCCTGACTCTTAGCCAATCAGGAAACAAAGGAGATTGCTGATTTGCCCTCAACTCATTTTAAATAATTTAGCATTCAGAAATGCTATTTTAATAATAAATGACGATCATTGCTATAGTATTTAATACATAAACCAAGATTATAATACACAAACCTATAATAAGTCTCATCAAATTCATTTCTCCTCTATGAGACGAACTAACGTTTGATTAATTTAAATAATCTAAAATTGAGAGTTTAAATATCTGATAGCATGAGGAAATCACAAAAGTGAATTAAATCCAATCTAAATAGAAGTTGGGAAATAATTCAACCCAAACTAATAATGGCTTTTGGGCAGCAAAGACGGTGATACAAAAAGGCACTGCATTCAAACTCGAACAGCTTAAAGTTTCTTTCAAAGATTGTATCTGCTCCGACATGAACCAGTGCCTCAATTGTAGCATAAACTGTAGCACAATGTTGTGTATCTGTAAAGCATGCAGTCCGCCACCAGGGAGCTCATCCCCTGACGTCCCAAGGGATCCCAGCATCCCTTGGGAGCACTGTATATAAGCTGGCCCCTAAGGCCTGTTCCTCATTTTGGAGTGTCTTATTAAAGACTGAGGTCACTGTTACTTTAACCTCCCTGTGTGCAGCCTCATTTGTGTTAGGAACACAATAACTGGCGACGAGAATACGAATCCAACGCAAAGATGCAGCAAACTGTGGGCATCCTGGAGAAGTTCTCGGAGGGTGAGGACTGGGAAGCCTATGTCGAACGGCTAGACAATACTTTGTAGCCAACGAGCTGGACAGAGAAGGAAGCGCTGCAAAAAGGAGAGCGGTCCTCATCACAGTCTGCGGGGCACCGACCTACAGCCTCATGAAGAATCTTCTGGCTCCGGTGAAACCCACAGATAAGACGTATGAGGAGCTGTGTACACTGGTTTGGGAGCATCTTAACCCGAGGGAGAGCGTGCTGATGGCGAGGTATCGGTTCTACACGTGCCAGCGATCTGAAGGTCAGGAAGTGGCGAGCTACGTCGCCGAGCTAAGACGACTTGCAGGACAATGTGAGTTTGATGGCTACCTGGAGCAGATGCTCAGAGACTTTTTTGTACTGGACATTGGCCACGAGATCATCCTACGAAAACTTTTGACTGTAGATACACCGACCCTCAGTAAGGCCATTGCAAAAGCACAGGCGTTTAT
Source organism: Pristiophorus japonicus (assembly GCF_044704955.1). NCBI lineage: Eukaryota > Metazoa > Chordata > Chondrichthyes > Pristiophoridae > Pristiophorus > Pristiophorus japonicus. The sequence continues at coordinate 404,735,226 of NC_091977.1, forward strand.
GTCCACCAGTGATAACACCAAACAAATCTCTCAGCACACAAGTGCGAGCAATGTTCATAAATTAACTGGAACTGTGTTTGTGAGCAGAAATGTACAGGGCAGAACCTACGAGTCTGCAACTGCCAGCAGGCCTCAGGTGACCCAGATGACTCAGAGTCCGCAACAAAGGATGAATGCAAGGCAATTCACATCTTGTTGGCGTTGTGGAGGCTTCCATTCAGCCTATTCATGCCTCTTCAAAGGGTATGTTTGCAAGAGCTGTGGAACAATGGGGCATCTCTAACGAGCTTGCCGACGAGCTGCAAGCTCTGCAAAACCTGCTAACCACCACGTGGCAGAGGAAGATCGGTCCATGGTGGATCAAAGCAATTTCGATCCTCAGAGAGAGGAGGCAGATGCTGAAGTACACAGGATGCACATATTTTTGACGAAATGTCCACCTATAATGCTAAATGTAAAATTGAATGGTTTACCCGTAGCCATGGAACGGGACACTGGCACGAGCCAATCCATCATGAGTAAAAAGATGTTTGAGAGACTGTGGTGCAACAGGGCATTCAGACCAGCCCTGAGCCCCATCCACACGAAACTGAGAACGTACACCAAAGAGCTTATCACTGTCCCGGGCAGCGCCATGGTCAAGGTCACCTACGAGGGCACGGTGCACGAACTGCCGCTCTGGATTGTCCCGGGCAATGGCCCCACACTGCTTGGAAGGAGCTGGCTGGGCAAAATCCGCTGGAACTGGGATGACATCCGAGCGCTATCACATGTTGATGAGGCCTCATGTACCCAGGTTCTTAACAAATTTCCTTCCCTTTTTGAGCCAGGCATTGGAAACATTTCTGGGGCGAAGGTGCGGATCCATTTGGTCACAGAGGCACGACCCATTCACCACAAGGCGCGAGCGGTACCTCACCTGATGAGGGAGAGAGTGGAAATTGAGCTGGACAGGCTGCAACGCGAGGGCATCATCTCCCCAGTGGAATTCAGCGAGTGGGCCAGCCCGGTTTTTCCAGTACTCAAAAGTGATGGCACGGTCAGGATTTGCGGCGATTATAAAGTAACTATTAATCGTTTCTTGCTACAGGACCAATACCCGCTACCTAAGGCAGATGACCTATTTGCGACGCTGGCAGGAGGCAAGACGTTCACCAAGCTCGATCTGACTTCGGTCGACATGACACAGGAGCTGGAGGAGTCTTCGAAGGGCCTCACCTGCATCAACACGCACAAGGGACTGTTCATCCACAACAGATGCCTGCTTTGAATTCGGTCGGCTGCAGCAATCTTCCAGAGAAACATGGAGAGCCTACTCAAGTCGGTACCACACACGGTGGTCTTTCAGGACGACATATTAGTCACGGGTCGGGACACCGCCAAGCACCTACAAAACCTGGAGGAGGTCTCCAGCGACTGAATCGCATAGGGCCGCGGCTGAAGAGGTCGAAATGCGTCTTCATGGCAACAGAAGTGGAGTTTTTGTGGAGAAAGATCGTGGCGGATGGTATTCGGCCACAGACGCCAAGACAGAGGCTATCAGGAACGCGCCCAGGCCACAGAACGTCACGGAGCTGCGGTCGTTCCTGGGACTCCTCAACTATTTTGGTAACTTCCTACCAGGGTTAAGCACCCTTTGAGTGCCCCTACATGTGTTATTGCGCAAAGGTGAGAACTGGGTATGGGGAGAAAACCAAGTAATTGCTTTTGAGAAAGCGAGAAACATTTTATGCTCCAACAAGCTGCTTGTATTGTATAACCTGTGTAAAAGACTTGTGTTAGCATGTGACGCGTCGTCGTACGGAGTCGGGTGTGTATTACAACAAGTTAACATTGTGGGGAAGTTGCAACCTGTCGCCTATGCCTCCAGGAGCTTGTCTAAGGCCGAGAGGGCCGACAGCATGATTGAGAAAGAGGCATTAGCGTGTGTGTTTGGGGTAAAGAAAATGCATCAGTACTTGTTTGGCCTCAAATTTGAGCTGGAAACCGATTACAGGTCCCTCACATCCCTGTTCACTGAAAACAAGGGGATAAATACTAATGCCTCAGCCCGCATACAAAGGTGGGCACTCGCGCTATCAGTGTATAACTATACCATCCGCCACAGGCCAGCCACCGAGAACTGTGCGGATGCTCTCAGTCAGCTACCATTGCCCACCACGGGGGTGGAAATGGCGCAGTCTGCAAACTTGTTGATGGTGACGCAGCCCGCAGACTTGTTGATGGTCATGGAAGCGTTTGAAAATTTTAAATCACCTGTCATGGCCCGCCAGATTAGGACTTGGACCAGCCAAGATCCTCTGCTGTCCGTAGTAAAAAACTGTGTACTACGTGGGAGCTGGGCCAGCATCCCCGTTGAAATGCAAGAGCCAATCAAGCCGTTCCAGCAGCGAAAGGACGAGCTGTCCATTCAGGCAGACTGCCTGTTGTGAGGTAACCGCGTAGTGCTACCAAAAAGGGGCAGGGAGACGTTCATCTCGGATCTCCACAGCACACACCCGGGTATAGTAATGATGAAAGCTATAGCCAGATCCCACGTGTGGTGGCCCGATATCGATTCTGACTTAGAATCCTGTGTACGGCAATGCAGCGTGTGTGCTCAGTTGAGCAACGCTCCCAGAGAGGCACCACTAAGTTTGTGGTCCTGACCCTCCAAACTATGGTCGAGGATCCATGTCGACTATGCGGGCCCGTTTGTAGGTAAAATGTTCCTGGTGGTGGTGGATGCTTTTTCAAAATGGATTGAATGTGAAATAATGTCGGGAAGCACCACCACTGCCACCATTGAAAGCCTGAGGGCCATGTTTGCCACCCATGGCCTGCCTGACATACTGGTCAGTGACAACGGGCCGTGTTTCACCAGTGCCGAATTTAAAGAATTCATGACCCGCAATGGGATCAAACATGTCCCCTTGGCCCCGTTTAAACCAGCCTCCAATGGGCAGGCAGAGCGGGCAGTACAAACCATCAAACAGAGCCTGAAACGAGTCACTCCAAACCTGCCTGTCCCGAGTACTGCTCAGCTTCCGCACGAGACCCCACTCGCTCACAGGGGTGCCCCCGGCTGAGCTACTATGAAAAGGACACTATAAAACCAGACTCGCGCTGGTTCACCCCAACCTGCATGATCAGGTAGAGAGCAGGCGGCAGCAACAAAATGTAAACGATGGTCGCGCCACTGTGTCATGGGAAATTGATCTGAATGACCCTGTGTATGTGCTAAACTGTGGACATGGTCCCAAGTGGATCGCGGGCACGGTGATAGCTAAAGAGGGGAATAGGGTGTTTGTAGTCAAACTAGACAATGGACAAATTTGCAGAAAGCACCTGGACCAAACGAGGCTGCGGTTCACAGACTGCCCTGAACAACCCACAGCAGACACCATCTTTTTTGGGCCCACAACACACACCCAAAGGATCAACGGCACGACGCCGGACGAGGAAATCGAACCCATCACGCCCAACAGCCCAGCAAGGCCAGGCTCACCTAGCAGCCCTGCAGGGCCAACAACACACCAGCCCAGCGAGGGCACAGCCAACACACCAGAGCAGACATTTGAACCGAGGCGGTCCACCAGGGAAAGAAAGGCTCCCGACTGCCTCACCTTGTAAATAGTTTTCACTTTGACTTTGGGGGAGGGAGTGATGTTGTGTATCTGTAAAGCATGCACTCCCATGTTCCGCCACCAGGGAGCTCATCCCCTGAAGTCCCAAGGCATCCCAGCATCCCCTGGGAGCACTGTATATAAGCCTGTTCCTCACTCTGGAGTGTCTTATTTAAGACTGAGGTCACTGTTACTTTAGCCTCCCTGTGTGCAGCCTCATCTGTGTTAGGAACACAATACATTATCCCTGTCCTGAGTCCTAACGGGCGATAAGCTGATCCTCCTTGGCGACTTTTATGCTGCAGTTGGAAAGGATACAGACCTCTGGGGAGGTGTGATCAGCAGAGAGCGGGTAGGGACAACCAACTCCGAAAGCTCAACCGTGGCTAACAAGGGAAATTAAGGATAGTGTTAAATCCAAGGAAGAGGCATATAAATTGGCCAGAAAAAGCAGCAAACCTGAGGACTGGGAGAAATTTAGAATTCAGCAGAGGAGGACAAAGGGTTTAATTAGGAGGGGGAAAGTAGAGTATGAGAGTAAGCTTGCAGGGAACATAAAAACTGACTGCAAAAGCTTCTATAGATATGTGAAGGGAAAAAGATTAGTGAAGACAAATGTAGGTCCCTTGTAGTCAGAATCAGGTGAATTTATAATGGGGAACAAAGAAATGGCAGACTAATTGAACAAATACTTTAGTTCTGTCTTCACTAAGGAAGACACAAATAACCTTCCGGAAATACTAGGGGACCGAGGATCTAGCGAGATGGAGGAACTGAAGGAAATACTTATTAGTCAGGAAATTGTGTTAGGGAAATTGATGGGATTGAAGGCCAATTAATCCCCAGGGCCTGATAGTCTGCATCCCAGAGTACTTAAGGAAGTGGCCCTCGAAATAGTAGCTGCATTGGTGGTCATTTTCCAACATTCTATAGAATCTGGATCAGTTCCTGTGAATTGGAGGGTAGCTAATGTAACTCCACTTTAAAAAAAAAGGAGGGAGAGAGAAAACGGAATTATCGACTGGTTAGCCTAACATCGGTAGTGGGGAAAATGTTGGAATCAATTATTAAAGACGGAATAGCAGCACATATGGAAAGTAGTGACAGGATCGGTTCAAGTCAGCATAGAATTATGAAAGGGAAATCATGCTTGACAAATCTTTTAGAATTTATTGAGAATGTAACTAGTAGAGTGGACAAGGGAGAACCAGTGGATGTGGTGTATTTGGACTTTCAAAAGGCTTTTGACAAGGTCCCACACAAGAGATTAGTGTGCAAAATTAAAACACATGGTATTGAGGTAATGTATTGACGTGGGTAGAGAACTGGTTGGCAGACGAAGCAAAGAGTAGGAATAAACGGGTCTTTTCAGAATGGCAGGCAGTGACTAGTGCGGTACCGCAAGGTTCACTGCTGGGCCCCCGGCTATTTACAATATACATTAATGATTTAGACGAAGGTGTAATGCCCTTACTCAATGGCACAAAACCCAAACGAGGCACATTCTATGGACAAAGTCACTCTTTGACCTGAACCTTTATTCACAGGTTCAAGAAGTCTTGACCCTACGTGGGACCTCCCTTTATATACCTGGGTGATCAGGTAAGGTGTGTCTCCCACAAGTTCACCCCCTGTGGTCAAGGTGTGCATTGCTTAAGTATATACAGTATAGCAGTGGTGTTACATAGAGGTTACATACATGACAGAAGGAATTGAATGTCATATCTCCAAGTTTGCAGATGACGCTAAGCTGGGTGGCAGTGTGAGCTGTGAGGAGGATGCTAAGAGGCTGCAGGGTGACTTGGACAGGTTAGGTGAGTGGGCAAATGCATGGTAGATGCAGTATAATGTAGATAAATGTGAGGTTATCCACTTTGGTGGCAAAAAGAGGGAGGCAGAATATTATCTGAATAGTGACAGATTAGGAAAAGGGGAGGTGCAATGAGACCTGGGTGACATGGTACATCAATCATTTAAAGTTGGCATGCAGGTACAGCAGGCGATGAAGATGGCAAATGGCATGTTGGCCTTCATAGCGAAAGGATTTGAGTATAGGAGCAGCAGGTCTAATTGCAGTTGTACAGAGCCTTGGTGAGGCTACACCTTGACTATTATGTACAGTTTTGATCTCCTAATCTGAGGAAGGACATTCTTGCTATTGAGGGAGTGCAGCGAAGGTTCACCCAACTGATTACCGGGATGGCAGGACTGACATATGAAGAAAGACTGGATCGACTAGGCTTTTATTCACTGGAATTTAGAAGAATGAGAGGGGGTCTCATAGAAACATATAAAATTCTGACGAGATTGGATAGGTTAGATGCAGGAAGAATGTTCCCGATGCTGGGGAAGTCCAGAACCAGGGGTTACAGTCTAAAGATAAGGGGTAAGCCATTTAGGACCGAGATGAGGAGAAACTTCTTCACTCAAAGAATTGTAAACCTGTGGAATTCTCTACCACAGAAAGTTGTTGAGGCCTGTTCGTTAGATATATTCAAAAGGGAGTTAGATGTGGCCCTTACGGCTAAAGGGATCAAGTGGTATGGAAAGAAAGCAGGAATGGGGTACTGAAGTTGCATGATCAGTCATGATCAGATTGAATGATGGTGCAGGCTCGAAGGGCCGAATGGCCTTCTCCTGCACCTATTTTCTATGTTTCTATGAGTCTCGGTTAAGGCGATCTTCAAATTGCTCCTTCCAGCGGGCACTGATTGCCTCTCTGTGCTTGATGAGCACCGCTCCGTTCTTGGTCCACAGTGGGGTTACACTAGCTACCCTCCAGTCCACAGGAACTGATCCAGAGTCGATAGAATGTTGGAAAATGATCACCAATGCATCCACTATTTCTAGGGCCACTTCCTTATGTACACTGGGATGCAGACTATCAGGCCTTGGGGATTTATCGGCCTTCAATCCCATCAATTTCCCTAACTCAATTTCCTGACTAATAAGGATTTCTTTCAGTTCCTCCTTCTCGCGGTCCCCTAGTATTTCCAGAAGGTTATTTGTGTCTTCCTTCGTGTAAACAGAACTAAAGTATTTGTTCAATTGGTCTGCCATTTCTTTGTTCCCCATTACAAATTCACCTGATTCTGACTGCAAGGGACCTACATTTCCTGGGGTATATTAATCACTAATCTTTTTCTCTTCACATATCTATACAAGCTTTTGCAGTCAGTTTTTATGTTCCCTGCAAGCTTATTCTCATACTCTATTTCCCCCCTCCTAATTAAACCCTTTGTCCTCCTCTGCTGAATTCTAAATTTCTCCCAATCCTCAGGTTTGCTGCTTTTTCTGGCCAATTTATATGCATCTTCCTTGGATTTAACATTATCCCTAATTTCCCTTGTTAGCCACGTAGTTGAGCCACCTTCCCCGTTGTATTTTTACTCCAGACAGGGATGTACAATTGTTGAAGTTTATCCATGTGATCTTTTAATGTTTGCCATTGCCTATCCACCGTCAACCCTTTAATTATCCTTCGCCAGTCTATTCTAACCGATTCACGTCTCATACCATCGAAGTTACCTTTCCTAATTGCTAATTAGTCCTTTCTCATTACACATCACCCAGTCTAGGATGGCCAGCCCTCTAGTTGGTTCCTCGACATATTAGTCTAGAAAACCCTCCCTAATACACTCCAGGAAATCCTCCTCCACCGTATTGCTACCAGTTTGGTTAGCCCAATCTATATGTAGATTAAAGTCGCCCATGATAACTGCTGTACCTTTATTGCACGCATCCCTAATTTCTTGTTTGATGCTGTCCCCAACCTCATGACTGCTGTTTGGTGGTCTGTACATAACTCCCACTAGTGTTTTCTGCCCTTTGGTATTCCGCAGCTCTACCCATACAGATTCCACATCATCCAAGCTAATGTCCTTCCTTACTATTGCGTTAATTTCCTCTTTAACCAGCAACGCTACCCCACCTCCTTTTCCTTTCTGTCTATCCTTCATGAATGTTGAATACCTCTGGATGTTGAATTCCCAGCCTTGGTCACCCTGGAGCCATATCTCCGTAATCCCAATTATATCATATTCGCTAATCGCTGCCTGCACAATTAATTCATCCATCTTATTACGAATACTCCTCGCATTGAGGCACAGAACCTTCAGGCTTGTCTTTTTAACATACTTTGTCCTTTAGAATGTTGCTGTAATGTAGCCCTTTTTGATTTTTCCTTGGGTTTCTCTGCCCTACATTTTTACTTTTCTTCTTTCTATCTTTTGCTTCTGCCCCCTTATATTTCCCTCTGACTTGCTGCATAGGTTCCCATCCCCCTGCCATATTAGTTTAACCCCTCCCCAGCAGCACTTGCAAACACTCCCTCCAAGACATTGGTTCCGGTCCTGCCTAGGTACAGACCGTTGGGTTTGTAATGGTCCCACCTCCCCCAGAACCGGTTCCAATGTCCCAGGAATTTGAATCCCTCCCCCTTGCACCACTTGTCAAGCTACGTATTCCTCTTATCTATCCTGCTATTCCTACTCTGAGTAGCCCGTGGCACTGGTAGCAATCCTGAGATTACTACCTTTGAGGTTCTAATTTTTAATTTAACTCCTAGCTCCCTAAACTCAGCTTGTCGGACCTCATCATGTTTTTTACCTATATCGTTGGTACCTCTATGTACCATGGCAGCTGGCTGTTCACCCTCCCCTTCCAGAATCTGCTGCAGTCGCTCTGAGACATCCTTGACCCTTGCACCAGGGAGGCAACATACCATCCTGGAGTCTTGTTTGCGGCCGCAAGAACGCCTATCTGTTCCCCTTACAATAGAATCCCCTATCATTGTCACTCTCCCACTCTTTTTCCTTTCCTCCTGTGCAGCAGAGCCACCCATGGTGCATTGACTTGGCTGCTGTTGCCTTCCCCTGATGAGTCATCTCCCCTAACAGCACCCAAGGTGGTGTATCTGTTTTGGAGGGAGATGCCCGCAGGCGGCCCCTGCACTATCTTCTTTCCACTGCTCTTCCTGATGGTCACCCATTCACTATCTGCCTAAGTAACCTTTACCTGCGGTGTGACCAACTCACTAAATGTGCTATTCATGATATCCTCAGCATCGCGGATGCTCCAGAGTGAATCCATGCGCAGCTCCAGTGCCGCAATGTGGTCTGTCAGGAGCTGCAGCTGGATGCACTTCCTGCACATATAGTCGTCAGGGACACTGGAAGCGTCCCTGGTTTCCCACATAGCACAGGAGGAGCATGACATGGGTCTGGGCTCTCCTGCCATGACTTAACATTTAAATTCCATAATTTGGCAACAATGACAATGTTTCTTACTGTTAAGAAAAAGAAAAAAGATAAAGATAAAGAAAACTTCTTACCACTCAACCAACCAATCACTTACCCTCTTGGCTGTGACGTCACCCTTCGATTACTTTTTACTTCTTTCTTATTTCTGCCCCTGCACCAGCTGCTGCTCGCTCCACCACCGACTGCCGCCAACCCCGGACTCCCGCTGGGCCTTTATAGGCCTTTCCTTGCTCCTCCTCCGGCTGCTTGCTCCACCACCGACTGTCTTCAACGCGAGTGTCCTCGACTCCATCCAGCAGCATGCTACCCGCCACCATCTCAGCACAACCCCAGGCCAACATGAGGTTGAAAAGGCCATCCGACAACTGAAGAACAACAAAGCTTCAAGTGCAGATGGAATCCACACCGAGGCACTAAAGCATGGCGCAGAAGCACTATTGGCGCGAATACACTGTCAACCACGAGGGGTTATGGAGTGTCCTCAAATTCGGCTGCCCTCAAAAGTTCATCACCATCCTCCGCCTGCTTCACGACGACATGCAAGCCGTGAACCTGACCAATGGATCCACCACAGACCCAATTCACGTACGGACCGGCTGTGTCATTGCACCAATGCTCTTCTCAATCTTCCTTGCCACAATGCTCCATCTCGCCCTCAGTAAGCTCCCCGCTGGAATGGAGCTAATCTACAGAACAAATGGGAAACTGTTCAACCTCCGTCGCCTGCAGTTCAGATCCAAGGTCGTCCCACCCTCTGTCATTGAATTACAGTGTGCAGACAACGCTTGTGTCTGCGCACATTCGGGGGTCGAACTCCAAACCACCATCAACACTTTCACTGAAGCGTACGAGAGCATGAGCCTTACACTAAACATCTGTAAGACAAAGGTCCTCTACCAATCTGCCCCCGCGACACCGTATTGCCCCCCGATTATCAAAATCCATTATAAGACCTTGGACAACGTGGACCATTTTCCATACCTCGGGAGGCTACTGTCATCAAGGGCAGGTGTCAATGACGAAGTCCCTGAGAAAGAGTGTTTGAAGACCAGGACCTCAAACCTGGCACCAAGCTCATGGTCTAGAGAGCAATAGTGATACCCGCCCTCCTATATGCTTCAGAGACATGGACCATGTACAGCAGACACCTCAAAGCACTGGACAGGTACCATCAACGCTGCCTCCGCAAGATCCTGCAAATCTATTGGCAGGATAGGCGCACCAACTTCAGTGTTCTCGCTCAGGCCAACATCTCCAGCATCGAAGGAATGACCATGCTCGATCAACTCCGATGGGTGGACCATATTGTCTGCATGTCTGATACGAGACTCCTAAAACAAGTGCTCTAGTCGGAGCTGCGACACGATAAGCGAGCCCCATGTGGGCAGAGGAAATACTTCAAGGATATCCTCAACGCCTCCTTGAAAAGTGTAACATCCCCACCGACCCCTCGCCCAAGACCGCTCAAAGCGGAGTAGCATCCGGGAAAGTGCCAAACACCTCGAGTCTCTTCGCCGGGAGCAAGCGGAAGCGAAGCGCAAACAGCAGAAGGAGCGCATGACAACCCAAGCACCGTCTGCCCCACCTTGACAGTCTCTCGATTCCCAAGGGACTGCCTAAGATGAAGAAACTGCTCCAATTTTCAGGGTAATTAATGCGCAGTAGATAGGCAATTAGCCCAACTTTTCACCAGCACGTTGATTTGAATGAGGAGATAAAATGTGCAGCGAAGCCAGTGCACAGGTGGAACTTGACAGATCGCAACTTCGGGTTTTAGCGCAAGCGCATGCGGAAATCCCAAACTTGCGATCAATTTCAAAGGCAGTATGACGGTGTACTCTGAGAGTACGCTGTCATACCGACCGCGAATTAAGGGCGAATACTTTGAATAGGTAATATTTGATTATTACAAACATAGTGGTAACATCTGCAATCTCGGCCTAATACTGACTACAATATGTGTGAGGAGTATTACAATATGTTATTAGAAAATTAGCCAATTTATGGTCCAATGACAACTGTCGTTTCCTTGGATCTGGATCCAACATTTGTTTGATGAGGGCATGTTTTACAATTTGTACAGTGTGCTCTGCTGCACCATTCGAAGCAGGGTGGTATGGTGGAACCTTGGTATGTTTCACACCATTTTTGCTCGTGAACTGTGCAAATTCTTCTGAACGAAATTGTGGTCCATTATCTGAAACAATTGCTTCTGGGGGGCCAAATCAAGAAAACAATCTTCGCAAAATGTCTAATGTTTTACTTGTTGTTATTTTCCACATTGGAAACACCTCGATCCACTTCAAATGGCTATCAATCATAAAAAACAATTGTTATGTATGTAAACCTGTAAATACCATGTCTAACCACCAGAGGGCTTATCCTCTGGAGTCCCAAGGGATTCCACAATCCCTTGGGAGCACCTGTATATAAGAAGGCCTCACAGGCTAGAGAGGCACTCTGAGATCTGTAATAAAGAACGACGGTCACACCTTACTTTGAGTTTGCAGTATCTAGTCTGACTCTTTATTCAAGACATAACAACTGGTGACGAGGATGGGATCATTTCGCTGATCGAATTCAATGAGTGGGCCAGTCTGATCGTTCCAGTCCTCGAGAGACAGCACCGTAAGAATCTGTGGTGATTACAAAGTAACTAGCAATCATTTCTCACTGCAAGATCACTACCCGCTACCGAAAGGCAGACAACCTATTTGCGACGATGGCGGGAGGAAAAACGTTCACGAAGCTGGACTTGATCTCGGCCTACATGACGCAGGAGCTGGAGGAATCATTGAAAGGCCTCACCTGCATCAACACGCACAAAGGTCTCTTCATTTACAACAGATGCCCGTTTGGGATTCGATCGGCCACAGCAATATTCCAGAGGAACATGGAAAGCTTGCTGAAGTCAGTCCCGCGCACCGTGGTCTTCCAGGACGACATCTTGGTTACAGGTCGGGATACCGTTGAGCACCTGCAGAACCTGGAGGAGGTTCTTAGTCGGCTAAGTCGTGTGGGGCTCAGGCTAAAACGCTCGAAGTGCGTTTTCCTGGCGCCTGAAGTGGAGTTCCTGGGGAGAAGAATCGCGGCGGACGGCATCAGGCCACCGATTCGAAGACGGAGGCAATCAAGAACGCACCGAGACCACAGAACGTGATAAAGCTGTGGTCGTTTCTAGAACTCCTGAACTATTTTGGTAACCTCTTACCGGGTCTTAGCACATTGTTACAACTCGTGCACTCTTTACTGCGTAAAGGAGATGAATGGGTATGGGGTAAAAGCCAAGAAAATGCCTTTGAGAAGAAAGCTGTTATGTTCAAACAAATTGCTTGTGTTGTACGATCCATGTAAGCGTTTGGTACTAGCATGTGATGCGTCGTCGTATGGGGTCGAGTGTGTATTGCAACAAGCGAATGAATTTGGGAAATTGCAACCGGTTGCTTATGCATCCAGAAGTCTGTCTAAGGCTGAGAGGGCCTACAATATAATCGAAAAAGAAGCGTTAGCGTGTGGTTACGGGGTAAAGAAAATGCATCAATATCTGTTCTGGCTCAAATTTGAATTGGAAACCGACCCTAAGCCGCTTATATCCCTTTTTTCTGAAAGCAAGGGGATAAATACGAATGCATCAGCCCGTATCCAGAGATGGGCGCTCATGTTGTCCGCATACAACTATGCCATCCACCACAGGTCAGGCACAGAAAACTGCCGATGCTCTCAGTAGGCTGTCATTGCCGACCACAGGGACGAAGATGGCATGGCCCGCAGATCTAGTCATGGTAATGGAAGCATTCGAGAATGAGCAATCCACCTGTTACCACCCGACAGATTAGAACCTGGATGAGCCAGGACCCCTTACTGTCCTTAGTAAAATAACTGTGCTCCACAGGAGTTGGTCTAGTGTCCCGTTAGAGATGCCGGAAGAAATAAAGCCGTACCAGCGGCGCAGAGATGAAATGTCTCTATAGGCAGACTGCCTCCTATGGGGTAATCAGGTAGTGGTGCCAAAAAAGGGCAAGGACACCTTCATTAGTGATTTCCACAGCACCTACCCAGGCATCAGAATGACGAAAGCGATAGCCAGATCCCACGTGTGGTGACTTAAGAGTCCTGCATGCACAAATGTAATGCATGTTCACAGTTAAGTAATGCACCCAGGGAGGCGCCACTAAGTTTATGGTCCTGGTCCTCCAAACGGTGGTCCAGGGTCCATGTCGACTATGCAGGCCCATTCTTGGGAAAAATGTTCTTAGTGGTTGTAGATGCGTACTCCAAATGGATTGAATGTGTGAAAATGTCGGCAAGCACGTCCGCTGCCACCATTGAAAGCCTAAGAGCCATTTTTGCCACGCATGGCCTGCCTGATGTCCTTATGAATGACAATGGGCCGTGCTTTACCAGTTTCCGAATTCAAGGAGATCATGACCCGCAATGGGATCAAACATGTCACATCTGCCCCATTTAAACCAGCGTCCAACGGTCAGGCAGAATGAGCAGTTCAAACAATCAAGCAGAGCTTGAAAAGGGTAACTGAAGACTAACGGCAGACTTGCTTATCCCGAGTCCTGCTTCGTTACCGCACAAGACCCCACTCGCTCACTGGGGTCCCTCCCGCTGAACTGCTTATGAAAAAGGCACTTAAGACAAGTCTCTCGTTAGTACACCCTGATCTACATGAACGGGTAGAGTGCAGGCGGCTTCAACAGAATACATATCATGATCGTGCAAATGTGTCATGCGAAATCGAGATAAATGATCCTGTATTAGTGTTGAAGTATGGACAAGGTCCCAAGTGGCTTCCTGGCAGCGTTTTGGCCAAAGTGGGGAGTAGGGTGTATGTGGTCAAACTCTCAAATGGACTCACCTGCAGGAAACACTTGGACCAAATCAAACTCAGATTTACGGACTATCCAGAACAACCCATAATAGACTCTACCTTTTTCAACCCTCCAACACACACACCAGTGGCAACCGATCCAGTGGTTGACCACGAAGCAGAACCCAGTAGCCCAGCAGGACTCACCACCCCCAGCAGCCCAGCAAGGCCAGCTGCACAGCAGCCCAGCGTGGGCCCAACAAACAACTCGCCAAAACCAGCATTTGCACCGAGACGATCAACCAGAGAAAGGGAAGGCCCCAGATCGACTCACATTGTAAACAGTTACACTATTGACTTTGGGGGGGGGGAGTGTTGTTATGTATGTAAACCTGTAAGTACCATATCTAACCACTAGAGGGCTTATCCCCTGGAGTCCCAAGGGATTCCACAATCCCTTGCGAGCACCTGTATTTAAGGAGGCCTTACAGGCTGGAGAGGCACTCTGAGATCTGCAATAAAGAACTACGGTCACACCTTACTTTGAGCTTGCAGTATCTAGTCTGACTCTTTATTCAAGATATAACACTTCGAGCTCAGCAAATTAATATGTAGCCTTTGCCACACCCTGGGAGGCCGTTTCCATAGCTGTAATGGTACTGATGGTGGTTGCTTGCTTACCGATTGACATGTCGTACACTGACTTACGATGTACTCTATATATTTATCAAGACCTGGCCACCATAAGTAACTGCTTGCAAAACTCTTGGTCAAGCACATTCCCAGATGCTGGTCATGGAGGTCTCTTAATAATTTGGACCTGAATTTATTTGGTAAAACCACTCTTGCACCCGACATGATACAATCTTTATCGATTGATAATTCATTCCTACGAATCAAGAATAGATGAATATCTTTGTCTGTTACTTGGTTTGGCCATCCATTTGCAATACAGGATGGTATGTTGCCTCCCTGGTGCAAGGGTCAAGGATGTCTCGGAGCGGGTGCAGGACATTCTAAAAAGGGAGGGAGAACAGCCAGTTGTCGTGGTGCACATTGGTACCAATGACATAGGTAAAAAAAGGGATGAGGTCCTACGAAACGAATTTAAGGAGCTAGGAGCTAAATTAAAAAGTAGAACCTCAAAAGTAGTAATCTCGGGATTGCTGCCAGTGCCACGTGCTAGTCAGAGTAGGAATCGCAGGATAGCGCAGATGAATACGTGGCTTGAGCAGTGGTGCAACAGGGAGGGATTCAAATTCCTGGGGCATTGGAACCGGTTTTGGGGGAGGTGGGACCAGTACAAACCGGACGGTCTGCAACTGGGCAGGACCGGAACCAATGTCCTAGGAGGAGTGTTTGCTAGTGCTGTTGGGGAGGAGTTAAACTAATATGGCAGGGGGATGGGAACCAATGCAGGGAGACAGAGGGAAACAAAAAGGAGACAAAAGCAAAAGACAGAAAGGAGATGAGGAAAAGTGGAGGACAGAGAAACCCAAGGCAAAGAACAAAAAGGGCCACTGTACAGCAAAATTCTAAAAGGACAAAGGGTGTTAAAAAAACAAGCCTGAAGGCTTTGTGTCTTAATGCAAGGAGTATCCATAATAAGGTGGATGAATTAACTGTGCAAATAGATGTTAACAAATATGATGTGATTGGGATTACAGAGACGTGGCTCCAGGATGATTAGGGCTGGGAACTCAACATCCAGGGGTATTCAACATTCAGGAAGGATAGAACAAAAGGAAAAGGAGATGGGGTAGCATTGCTGGTTAAGGAGGAGATTAATGCAATAGTTAGGAAGGACATTAGCTTGGATGATGTGGAATCTATATGGGTAGAGCTGCAGAACACCAAAGGGCAAAAAACGTTAGTGGGAGTTGTGTACAGACCTCCAAACAGTAGCAGTGATGTTGTGGAGGGCATCAAACAGGAAGTTAGGGGTGCATGCAATAAAGGTGCAGCAGTTATAATGGATGACTTTAATATGCACATAGATTGGGCTAACCAAACTGGAAGCAATACGGTGGAGGAGGATTTCCTGGAGTGCATAAGGGATGGTTTTCTAGACCAATATGTCGAGGAACCAACGAGGGGGGAGGCCATCTTAGACTAGGTGTTGTGTAATGAGAGAGGATTAATTAGCAATCTCGTTGTGCGAGGCCCCTTGGGGAAGAGTGACCATAATATGGTGGAATTCTACATTAGGATGGAGAAGGAAACAGTTAATTCAGAGGCCATGGTCCAGAACTTAAAGAAGGGTAACTTTGAAGGTATGAGGCGTGAATTGGCTAGGATAGATTGGCGAATGATACTTAAGGGGTTGACTGTGGATGGGCAATGGCAGACATTTAGAGACCGCATGGATGAACTACAACAATTGTACATTCCTGTCTGGCGTAAAAATAAAAAAGGGAAGGTGGCTCAACCGTGGCTATCAAGGGAAATCAGGGATAGTATTAAAGCCAAGGAAGTGGCATACAAATTGGCCAGAAATAGCAGCGAACCCGGGGACTGGGAGAAATTTAGAAATCAGCAGAGGAGGACAAAGGGTTTGATTAGGGCAGGGAAAATGGAGTACGAGAAGAAGCTTGCAGGGAACATTAAGATGGATTGCAAAAGTTTCTATAGATATGTAAAGAGAAAAAGGTTAGTAAAGACAAACGTAGGTCCCCTGCAATCAGAATCAGGGAAAGTCATAACGGGGAACAAAGAAATGGCGGACCAATTGAACAAGTACTTTGGTTCGGTATTCACGAAGGAGGACATAAACAACCTTCCGGATATAAAAGGTGTCAGAGGGTCTAGTAAGAAGGAGGAACTGAGGGAAATCCTTATTAGTCGGGAAATTGTGTTGGGGAAATTGATGGGATTGAAGGCCGATAAATCCCCAGGGCCTGATGAACTGCATCCCAGAGTACTTAAGGAGGTGGCCTTGGAAATAGCGGATGCATTGACAGTCATTTTCCAACATTCCATTGATTCTGGATCAGTTCCTATGGAGTGGAGGGTAGCCAATGTAACCCCACTTTTTAAAAAAGGAGGGAGAGAGAAAACAGGGAATTATAGACCGGTCAGCCTGACATCGGTAGTGGGTAAAATGATGGAATCAATTATTAAGGATGTCATAGCAGTGCATTTGGAAAGAGGTGACATGATAGGTCCAAGTCAGCATGGATTTGTGAAAGGAAAATCATGCTTGACAAA
Organism: Pristiophorus japonicus; assembly: GCF_044704955.1. NCBI lineage: Eukaryota > Metazoa > Chordata > Chondrichthyes > Pristiophoridae > Pristiophorus > Pristiophorus japonicus. The sequence continues at coordinate 404,752,118 of NC_091977.1, forward strand.
TCTTCTGGAATTTTTTGAGGATGTTTCCAGTAGAGTGGACAAGGGAGAACCAGATGATGTGGTATATTTGGACTTTCAGAAGGCTTTCGACAAGGTCCCACACAAGAGATTAATGTGCAAAGTTAAAACACATGGGATTAGGGGTAGTGTGCTGACATGGATTGAGAACTGGTTGTCAGACAGGAAGCAAAGAGTAGGAGTAAATGGGTACTTTTCAGAATGGCAGGCAGTGACTAGTGGGGTACCGCAAGGTTCTGTGCTGGGGCCCCAGCTGTTTACACTGTAGATTAACTGTAGTATCTCCAAATTTGCCGATGACACTAAGTTGGGTGGCAGTGTGAGCTGCGAGGAGGATGCTATGAGGCTGCAGAGTGACTTGGATAGGTTAGGTGAGTAGGCAAATGCATGGCAGATGAAGTATAATGTGGATAAATGTGAGGTTATCCACTTTGGTGGTAAAAACAGAGAGACTGACTATTATCTGAATGGTGACAGATTAGGAAATGGGAGGTGCAACGAGACCTGGGTGTCATGGTACATCAGTCATTGAAGGTTGGCATGCAGGTACAGCAGGCGGTTAAGAAAGCAAATGGCATGTTGGCCTTCATAGCGAGGGGATTTGAGTACAGGGGCAGGGAGGTGTTGCTACAGTTGTACAGGGCCTTGGTGAGGCCACACCTGGAGTATTGTGTACAGTTTTGGTCTCCTAACCTGAGGAAGGACATTCTTGCTATTGAGGGAGTGCAGCGAAGGTTCACCAGACTGATTCCCGGGATGGCGGGACTGAATCAACTGGGCTTGTATTCACTGGAGGTCAGAAGAATGAGAGGGGACCTCATAGAAACGTTTAAAATTCTAACGGGGTTCGACAAGTTAGATGCAGGAAGAATCTTCCCAATGTTGGGGAAGTCCAGAAGCAGGGGACACAGTCGAGGATAAGGGGTAAGCCATTTAGGACCGAGATGAGGAGAAACTTCTTCACCCAGAGAGTGGTGAACCTGTGGAATTCTCTACCACAGAAAGTTGTTGAGGCCAATTCACTAAATATATTCAAAAAGGAGTTAGATGAAGTCCTTACTACTAGGGGGATCAAGGGGTATGGCGAGAAAGCAGGAATGGGGTACTGAAGTTGCATGTTCAGCCATGAACTCATTGAATGGCGGTGCAGGCTAGAAGGGCCGAATGGCCTACTCCTGCACCTATTTTCTATATTTCTATAATACACCTTTGACATAACTGGGTCACTCTACCAATCTGTTCAGCTGTGACTGGCAGTTCATCAATGTATGAAAAATAGAACACTTCTTCCCTCTCCGGTGTAACGTGATGGGGAAGGCAATCTAGACATAGCATCAGCATTACTGTGATCAGCTATTCGTCTGTATTCAATATCATATGTATATGCTGACAAAATCAAGCCCATCTCTGCATTCGGGTTGCAGCTAATGTTGGAACTGGGGACTTTGGATGGAGGATTGCTGTCGGGGGCCTATGGTCCGTAATGAGAGTAAACTTATGACCATACAAGTATTTGTGGAACTTCTTGACCCCAAAAATTAATGCCAAAGCTTCCCTTTCGATTTGCGCATAATTATGCTCACTGGCACTGAGAGTGCGTGAAGCAAAAACAATTGGTCTCTCCTCCCCACTGCGTAATACATGAGAGATTACTGCCCGAACTCCATATGGAGAGACATCACATGCTAGTTTGATCTCCTGAGATACATCATAGTGAACCAACATGATGCTCTCTACCAAGTTGCTTTTACACTCTTTGAATGCTGTATCACATTCTTTTGACCAATTCCAATGGATCTGTTTTTTCAATAGTTCATTCAGTGGATGTAATACTGTAGCCAAATTTGATAGGAACTTCCCATAATAGTTCAAAAGATCCCAAAATGATCGAAGTTCAGTGACATTCTTGGGAGTGGGTGCATTTCTGATTGCATCCAATCAAGGAAAAACTGGATACAAACCATCTTTGTCTACTCCTGTACCCTAAGTGCACCACTGAGTTTTGAAATAACTCACACTTGCGAACAGACACTCCTACTCTGTGCTTCTCTAGCCGTTTGAGGACTTCATTCAATATGTTATGAATTTGCCTATTTGGTGCTGAAATTAGTATGTCATCTAAATAACATACTACCCCTTTAATACCTTGCAAATTCTGGTTCATTACCCCTTGGAATATGACAGAGGCGGAAGACACTCCAAATGGTAGCCTAGGTGGTATTTATCGTCAAGCATGACTTGGACTCCTCATCTAGTTCAAGCTTTGAGAAAATCTGACCCTCTGTCAGTGTTGTGAACAAATCTTCTATATTTGGCAATGTATTGGGGACATTACTCTCTAGAACCTGGTTTATGGTTACTTTATATTCACGACACAATCTTACCTTACCATCGGACTTAGGTTCTACAACAGTGGGTGTAGCCCAATTACATCGATCTATCTTAGAAACAATGTTCTCAGTCTCTTGTCTTTTGAGTTCTTGCTCAACTTTCTCCTTGAGTGCATATGGTACGGAACGTGGCTTGCACGATCTAGCGTCCTTCTGTACTCTGACACTCACCTGGAAGCCTTGGATCGGACTTCCCGTTTCGTAGAACACCTTCGGATAATTCTTGATGACATCATCCTTTGACGCAAATCTCGTTTCAACACGTAAAATCTCACTCCAATCCAGCTTCAGTGATCCCACCAATTTCTTCCTGGTAAGGCAGGCTTATCTCCTGCCCCTACTATTAGAGGCAAGCTCTGAACTTGATCCTTGTATTTCACCGGCTCTATCTTGGCTTTCTCCAATGGGAAATCCTGCAATTTGTCAAGGTATAGCAACTCCGGTATTACACTCATGGATGCACCAGTGTCGATTTCCATGGGTATCTTGAATCCCGCAGCATCTATGTGGATTATGATACTTTTCGAATCGCCATCCGTTAATCTCGTGCTCCTGATGACATTTAACTCTAACATCTCCACGTCCTGTTGTTGTTCTTCCATGCTATGTAGTCTCTGGGGATTTCTACTCATAGTTTTGAAAGCTGGTTTACCGTTCAGTCGGTATGCCTTCGCAAGATGCCCAGTTTTCCTGAAGATGAAACACTCTGCCTTCACATATGGACAACTTTGAGCAGGCACCGATAGTAGGACGTCAATGCTCTGGGGCCCCACTGCCTTTTACTTTGAACCTGCAGACGATTCACCTCGGTTGTCTGATGACTGAAATTAGTATGAAATTCTTGGGAATATTGATCGGCCATGCTCATTGACCTAGCTGTCTGACAAGCTAAGTCAAAAGTCAAGTTAGGCGTCGTCAATAACTTTCTTCTGATCGCATCATTTTTCATCCCACAAACAAAGCGGTCTCGCAATGCTCGGTTCTGAAAGTCTCCGAAATTACAGCGAATAGATAGCTTTTTTAATGCTACAATGTACTCACTGATATATTCTTCGGCCTTCTGATTTCGTATTCCAAAATGATAACTTTCAGCAATTTCGAATGGAACGAGGCTGTAATGTTGTTCTAACTGAGTTAGAATCTGTTTCAGCATTGTCTCCTTTGGCTTGTCGGGCACAAGCAAATTTATCAGCGTTTCATATAACTCGGACCTGGCCTGTTAAGAATATAGCTGTTTTTCGTTCCAACACCGCTCGGTTATTGTCTTCATTACCGGGGGTTTCGATGATATTATTTGCAGTGAAAAGCATTTCTATCCGATCCACATACGTTCTGAAACTTTTACGGTCACGTTGAAATGCCCCCAAATGCCCTATAACTCTCATGGGGCAGCCATTTTGACTCTGGTAGTTTAACCAAGTGTGCTCGTAATTTATCTCTGATTTGTAGTTGTTTTCAAAAACAGAGAAGCTCTCAAAATCTCTCTGTCGGCTGGCTGAATCCTTCACCAACAAAAATTTCAGCTTTGCATTATCCAATTACATCCCATTCTCGTCGCCAAATGTCATATCTTTGAAGAGTACACACAAAACAACCTGTAAGATGGCTGCAGGCTCCGGAATCTTCTGACCTGCTGGTCAGGCACTAGCTGCAGTAACACAGGCGTCCACAGTGTACAGCTATGGACATTACAGCGGGGATGTCCACGTCGAAATGTCTGAGCTCCCGGGCAACGATAGCAGTGCAGCGTTCCAGTCTGTCACTGTTGGGGTTGTCGATGAGGGTGCTGAAGTTCCAGGTCCCGAACTTCATTTTGAATGGTGGAAGATGCCTGTGTGTGAGTTCTTTTAACGTGGGGTGGCCGTTGCACATGGACTTAGCAGAGCGAGGTCTCGGCCCAGTAACAAGGGGGTCCAAAACGACTGGAGACCAAGCTCTTTGTATGGGCCTAATTGCTTGTGGTGGGATGTGAGCTGTAAGCTCGGCGCTGAGCAGCGCCTTTTGGAGAGATGGTGAGAGATACGAGGTGTGGAGAGTGGGAGTGAGAGATTTGAGGCAATGCTTCCCTCTACGAGGTATTAGCTCCCACTTGAGTACTCTAAGATGGCCCCCAGGATGGCAGTTCTCTAGGGAGCTCTCTCTGAACAACTTTATCCCTGGCCCCTCTCCCTCCCGCCCCCTCCCCACCCACTATTTAATTTTCCCCTGGCCCTAATAGTGGGTGCATTTCTTACCCCTAAAATCTGTGCTGCAAGGGCAGCTGCTGAGCTACCCATCCCCCAACCATGCCTGCTCCTTACCTCCATCTGTGAGCACCGTATTTACCATCCAGATCGATCTTACAGCCTACCGGACCTTCCTGCCACCAAGACTTTCGCTCCTCCACTGGATGTGGCCGATTCAGCTGTTCCACTCGATCTCAGACGGCGTCCGGTAAGCCTCCGACCAGCTCCAACCACAGGTTTAGCTCCTACCCTCTCTCTCCGCCCTTACACTCGATCCCAGTGGCATTTCGAACTGTACCCTCTCTCTCCGCTCTCGCACTCAACTCTATCGGCGCTTCGACTCTACCCTCTCTCCGCATCTGACTCCAGTGATGTCTCGGCCTCCCTCCGGCCGCCGGTGCCACTCAACTGCGGAGGCAAAAGCAGCTGAAGGAATCGTGATGGAGCCCCTGTCGAGTACGTAGTGTGTGCAATGGCGGCGGCCACTCTGACCTCTTTGACCTCTCCTCCTCCTATGAACTGGATCTCTGGCCATCCCAATGCCTGCCCTCAGCCAGGAGCAAATACCACAAACAGCAATATAATAATGACCAGATCATTTGTTTTACTGATGTTGGTTGAGGGATAATTGCTGGCCAGGAGTGACCAGAGTCCTAAAAATAAAGAATTAATAATTAAGTGACTGAAGGAGTAGCTGAATAAATGTTTGCTTCAGTTTTCTGTTATTTTGTTCAGATGTTCAGGACAGTCGAATGTTCAAGAACTTTCCTAAATACCTGCTGCACGATTTACAAGTCAAACCACTGACAGGACACTTCCACAATTGGAGCATCACTACGCAGGTAGGATTTAAGGAGCCTTTTCAACTAACATTGTTTTAATTAATATACTTTGAGTAAATTGTAATTATTCTTGAACTGTGGATAGACTGTCCCTTGATATGCTCATTTTCAGCTTAAAAAGTGGAAGCACAAGTTTGATAGGGTTTTTGTTGACTTTTGGGGAGAGGACAATTTTCTTCAAATTTATGTTATAGTAAAAACGCACACAATCCAGATCTAAATAATAAAACCTGATCATTTATGTATCTATATAATAGCTTAGATTTGTTGTTTAATAAAGTTTAATTTTGATAACAGATTGGAGATTTTTGAGGGTTGATATATATTTGCCTCAATCTAAGTTGAGTTGTAGCTGTTTAAAGCTAGTTTGCAAATAGAATATGAACCCAAGGAAAAACATATTATTTTTAAAAATGTAAAACACCAAATAAACGTGATCAAGGAGAGGGACAGTAAGTGGAGGGGAACTGAATACATTTCTTAGTTGAACCCTCTGTCAACATCCAGACTCACAGTTGAGTTAAAAGGCAAATTAGGTACAGATAGAATTATTTTTACTCTATTTCAACAATGTGACTCAATCATAACTTCAGAAGATCATTCCCACTGGGAATTGATTTGAGACTCACTACTCTTATTATATTTAGAATAGCTTGGTGAGGGAGAAGATTTCCTTTCATCACCAAGATGAAATTAAATCCAGCCAAACAGGTGTAAAGTCATTGGGGCTGAAATTCACTTGCGCAAGAAAGCTGGCACATCTCGTGACTTTTTGGGGCCATTACTGCTTAAATTTTTTCAGCGTGGCCCAATTGATTTTTACCTCAAAAAATGGAAAAATGGGTTCCAGCGCTAAGGAGCCCTTCCACAGTGCTTTTTCCAACGCTGTGGATGTGTTAATTGCAGTGTAATTCTCATGGATAAATTCAGCATGGTGGTAATGTGCTGCTAACGAGCCAGCTGCTTCCTGGCCTTCTTAAAGGCCAGGGTTTGCAGCTAGGCCCTGAGAAGGGGAAGGAGTTAAGTTTGACCATGGCTGCTCTGAGACGAGCAAGGAGGGCAAGCCGCTTCACGGATGTGGAGCTGGACATCCTGATGTGGAAGTCAGAAGAAGACTCCTGTATCCGGTCGTGGGGAGACCAACAAGGGAGGTTCTCAATAATGTATGGAGGGATATAGCAGGGGAGGTCTCAGGCACCTCCATCCATCAGAGGACTACAGTGCAGTGCAGGAAAAGGTTCCACAACATCATCCATCTTATGAAAGTGAGTACCTCTTCCACCAACTGCTGACCTTGCATCTGCGAGCTTCTCCTTCAACATTCTCTTATTTCCCCATATTCACTCTTTAGTCACTCAAGCAGCATTTCATTGTTCATGCCTATATATATATATCTGATGTATCATCACAGTGGTACTCACCAACTATTCTTTGTTTTGCAGGCCAAACTGGCTCATAATAGAATGGAGTAAAGGAGGACTGTTGGTGGCAAGGCAGATATACAGGTCCTCACACCCTTGGAGGAGAGGGTTGAGGCGCTCGTGGGTGGACATGGTGGCTTCCTTGTGTGGGCCAGGGTACTGCTGACGCTGGTGTGGGTAAGTGAAGACCCTCCTTTAGAGAGTCCTTGAATGCGCTCTCTACTTGAATGCGCCAGTGCCTACTGTTCCTTTCCTTATAGAAGTCTGCTATTTGAGGGTTCCATGCGTTAATCCCCCACCTCTCCCTAACAGCATCCTTTCTCCCATTTATGCTTGCAGAAGACAGATCGAGTGGCAGCACAGTCGCCAGTCATGACAGACATCGGAGAACAGCTGGAGGCCTGCATCACAGCCGTGTCGACAGAAGCCCTCCAATTTCAACTCCTAGCAGTGAGGAAATTGCAGGTTCAAGCCCTGCTGTGAGTATCCATAGCACTCTGATGTTTCGAGGTTCCACTGAGGAGGAAGACGAAGAGGAGGACACTGATGTAACCAATGCATCACTGCTCCCACCCACACACGCCAGCTCAGATACTGGGAGTATGCGGTCTGCTGTAATTGAAGTAGTACAGGGGTCTGGACTGGGTGTTGCACCAGGACCTAGCGGGCTGCAGCATGGTGACGGGGCTAGGCAACCTCATATGCCATCTCTGGGGGGGCGAGTTCGCACCGAAGTTCTGCCGACGAGGACTTAGATGATACCATCGATGTAGCGGCATACGAAAGAAGGGTGGAGGCCATGCATTCTTAGATATTGAGGGCACTAACAAGGGCGCCAGAGAGGCTGTCGGAAGTGGTCAGGTGTGTGGAGGAATCCGCCTCCCGCATAGTCGACAGCTCTGTGCACACCATGGAGCCCATCATTGCCAGTGTGCAGGTGATGGTGGACTCCCAGAGTGACCGTGCAGGTCCAGCTGTGATGCTGCAACCTGCAGATGAGTTGGTAGCTGCCATTTCAGCACAGGCATGAGGGAACGAGCACATCAGTGCTGGATTGGAGAGGATGCCGCAGCCCTGGAAGCTCAGAATGCTCTTATGCATTCTGGGCAACAGGCCACGGAGCGTCTTATTGCTGCCATGGAAGGTCAAACTGTTGCCATGTCTGGTGGCTTTGAGACTCTGGCTGCTCTCATGCAGTCTCAACTCGATGCCACACGACACCTCAGTGTTGCGTTCGCGGCTGGGTCCAACACTGGCCATGAGGGACCTTCTGGTCTCGCGCTGCAGCACCAACCTGACCTCCCTCAGCTTGGTACTGGTGGTAGAGTGCCGGCCCCGGTGAGTGACTCAGGCTCCTCGGACCAGGATCCTGATGATGTGTTCTCTCAGGATCACAACATTCCTGGCCCCAGACCTGCTACTTTGCCAGTGCTTCCACGCATGGCCTCACCTCAGCCATCCCAGACTGCACCCTCCCAGGAGGGTGCTAGCCAGTCTGTACCCAGCCCTTCCAGGCCAAAAGGTATTTGAAGGCATCTGACAAGGACATCTGTAGCTCCCATACAAAAACCACAGCAATCTTCCCAGACCCATGATACAGGCACAGGGGAGACAGTTAGGCGTAGTGTTAGGATAAGCACATGTAAGAGGTGTTATAAAGAGATGCACAGGGGAAAAAAATAATTATTTGTGTTAGTTTAGGGTTGTATTTTTGTTTCTGTTGTGTTTTTGCACTGACTTTGATCATATGATAAATCTTTATTTTTGGCACAAATATCTGGCCAGGTGTTTCATTTGGGAGTGGGCAATTCTGTGTTAAGACAGCATTGGGATGGCCATGGAAAGTGGGAGCTGAAGGGTCATGTGTGGATGAGATTATGCGAATCGAGCAGCTGTCCGACGTAGCTGCACCTCCCTTGCAGGGTTATGATGCCGACGACGCCTCCTGGCTGGGTGGCGATGGGGATCCTCCTCCTTCTCCTCTGTTATATATGTGGACTTGTATTTACTCTGTACAGCCAACAGAGGGCTCATCCCCTGGAGTCCCAAGGGATCCCATAATCCCTTGGGAGAACAGGTATTTAAGGAGGCTTCTCAGGTTGGAGAGGCACTCTAGAGACCTGCAATAAAAGACTAAGGTCACTTTACTTTGAGCTCACAATGTTTAGTCCGACTCTTTCTCCATACACAACAACTGGCGACGACATACAGATAGCGAACCAAAAGATGCAGAGAACAGTGGGCATCCTGGAGAAATTCTCGGAGGGAAATGATTGGGAAACTTTTGTGGAGCGACTCAACCAATACTTCGTGGCCAACGAGCTAGATAGGGAAGAGAGCGCTACCAAACAAAGGGCGATACTCCTCACCATCTGTGGGGCACCAACGTATGGCCTCATGAAGAATCTGCTCACTCCAGTGAAACCCACGGAGAAATCGTACGACGATTTGTGCACACGGGTCCGGGAGCATTTGAACCCGAAGGAAAGCGTTCTGATGACGAAATACCGGTTTTACACCTACAAAAGGTCTGAAGGCCAGGAATTGGCTAGTTATTTCGCCGAGCTAAGACGCCTTGCAGGACATTGCGAAGTTGAAGGATATTTGGAGCACATGCTCAGAGACTTTTTCGTACTTCGCTTTGGCCATGAAACGATTCTTCGCAAACTTTTGACTGCAGAGACCCCAACCTTGAGAAAGGCCATAGCGATAGCCCAAGTGTTCATTGCCACCAGTGACAATACGAAGCAAATCTCTCAGCACACAAGTGCTGCTACAAGTACTGTGAGCAAAGTGATGTTGTTTTTGAATCGTAACGTACAGGGCAGGTCACACATACCTGCAGCTACACGTCCGCAGATGTCTCAGAGTCCACCATCAAGGGTGATGAATGCAAGGCCATTAACACTTTGTTGACGCTGCGGGGGTGATCATCGTTTCCATTGATGCTGATTCAAAGAGTACGTTTGCAAGGGCTGTGGAACAATGGGACACCTCCAACGAGTGTGCAGGCGAGCTGCAAAGCCAGTTAAACCTGCAAACCACCATGTTGCAGAGGACGACAGATCCACGGAGGATCACGACGAACCAGAGCCTCAGATCGAGGAGGCAGAGGTACATGGGGTGCACACATTCACTATGAATTGTCCCCCAATAATGCTGAATGTTGAACTAAATGGACTCACGGTGTCAATTGAGCTGGACATGGGCCTGAGCCAGTCCATCATGGGCAAAAAGACTTTCGAAAGGTTGTGGTGCAACAAGGCCTCAAGGCCAGTCTTAACTCCAGTTCGTACAAAACTAAGAACTTACACGAAAGAACTGATTCCTGTAATCGGCAGTGCTACCGTAAAGGTCTCCTACGATGGAGCGGTGCATAAGTTACCATTCTGGGTGGTATCAGGCGATGGTCCCACGCTGCTCGACAGGAGCTGGCTGGGAAAGATACGCTGGAACTGGGACGACGTCCGAGTTCTATCACCCGCTGACGACACTTCGTGTGCCTAGGTCTTAAACAAATTTCCTTCGCTGTTCGAACCAGGCATTGGGAAATTCCAAGGAGCAAAAGTGCAGATCCACCTAATTCCAGGGGCGCGACCCATCTATCACAAGGTGAGAGTAGTACCGTACATGATGAGAGAAAGGGTAGAGATCGAGCTAGACCGGCTGCAACAAGAGGGCATCATTTCCCCGATCAAGTTCAACGAGTGGGCCAGTCCTATCGTCCCAGTCCTCAAGGAAGACAGCACCGTCAGAATCTGTGGCGATTACAAAGTAACTATCAATCATTTCTCCCTGCAGGACCAATACCTACGACCAAAGACCGATGACCTTTTTGCAACGCTGGCAGGTGGAGAGACATTCATGAAGCTGGATCTGACTTCAGTCGACATGTCGCAGGAACTGGAGGAATCATTGAAGGCCCTCACCTGCATCAACACGCACAAAGGTCTTTTCGTTTATAACAGATGCCCGTTTGGAATCCAATCGGCGGAGGCGGTATTCCAAAGAAACATGGAAAGCTTACTGAAGTCGGTCCCGCACACCGTGGTCTTCCAGGACGACATCTTGGTCACAGGTCGGAACACAGCCAAGCATCTGCAGAACCTGGAGAAGGTTCTTAGTCGACTCAACCGCATGGGGCCCAGGTTAAAACACTCGAAGTATGTTTTCCTGGAGCCTGCAATGGAGTTCCTGGGAAGGAGGATTGCGGCAGACGGCATCAGGCCCACCAACGCGAAGACGGAGGCAATCGAGAATGCACCGAGGCCACGGAACATGAGGGAGCTGTGGTCGTTTCTGGGACTCCTGAACTACTTTGGTAACTTCTTACTGGATCTCAGCACACTGTTTGAACCACTGCATGTCTTACTATGAAAAGGGGACGAATGGGGTTTGGGACAAAAGCCAAGAAAATGTCTTTGTAAAAGCGAGAAAATTGTTATGCTCAAACAAATTGCTTGTGTTGTATGATCCATGTAAGCGTTTGGTACGAGCATGTGATGCGTCGTCATATGGCGTCGGGTGTGTATTGCAACAAGCTAATGATTTCGGGAAACTGCAACCGATTGCTTATGCATCCAGGAGTCTGTCTAAGGCTGAGAGAGCCTACAGCATGATTGAGAAAGAAGTGTTAGCGTGTGTCTATGGGATAAAGAAAATGCATCAATATCTGTTTGGGCTAAAATTCGAATTGGAAACTGACCATAAGCCACTTATATCCTTGTTCTCCGAGAGTAATAGGATAAATATCAATGCATCGGCCCGCATCCAAAGATGGGCGCTCACGTTGTCCGCATACAACTACGCCATCCGCCAAAGGCCAGGCACAGAAAACTGCGCCGATGCTCTCAGCAGGCTGCCATTGCCCACCACGGGGGTGGAAATGACGCAGCCCGCAGATCTAGCCATGGTTATGGAGGCATTTGAGAGTGAGCAATCACCCGTCACTACCCGGCAGATCAAAACCTGGATGAGCCAGGATCCCTTATTATCTCTAGTCAAAAGCTGTGTGCTTCACGGGAGCTGGTCCAGTGTCCCAGTGGAAATGCAGGAAGAGATAAAGCCGTTCCAGCAGCGCAAATGTCTATACAGGCATACTGCCTTCTGTGGGGCAATCAATTAGTGGTCCCCAAGAAGGGCAGAGACACCTTCATCAATGACCTCCACAGTACCCACCCAGGCATCGTAATGATGAAAGCGATAGCCAGATCCCACGTGTGGTGGCCCGGTATCGATGCGGACTTAGAGTCCTGCGTTCACAGATGTAATACATGCTTGCAGTTAAGCAATGTACCCAGGGAGGCACCGCTAAGTTTATGGTCTTGGTCCTCCAAAGCATGGTCTTACGGTACACGTTGACTATGCAGGCCCGTTCTTGGGTAACATGTTCCTTGTGGTTGTAGATGTGTACTCCAAGTGGATTAAACGTGAGATAATGTCGGCTAGCACGTCCGCTGCCACTACTGAAAGCCTGCAGGCCATTTTTGCCACACATGTCCTACCCGATGTCCTGGTGAGCAACAACGGGCCATGTTTTACCAGTGCTGAGTTCGAAGAATTGATGGCCCGTAACGGGATCAAACATGTCACATCTGCCCCGTTTAAACCAGCGTCCAATGGTCAGGCAGAGAGAGCAGTGCAAACCATCAAACAAGGCTTGAAGAGGGTAACTGAAGGCTCACTGCAGTCTCACCTATCCCGAGTCCTGCTTAGCTACCACACGAAACCCCACTCCCTCACTGGGATCCCACCTGCTGAACTGCTCATGAAAAGAACACTTAAGCCAAGGCTCTCGTTAGTTCACCCTGATCTACATGAGCAGGTAGAGAGCAGGCAGCTTCAACAAAGTGCATATCATGATACCGCAAATGTGTCATGCGAGATTGAAATCAATGATCCTGTATTTGTATTAAATTATGGACAAGGTCCCAAGTGGCTTCCCAGCACTGTCATGGCCAAAGAAGGGAGCAGGGTGTTTTGGGTCAAACTTTCAAATGGACTCATTCACCGGAAACATTTGGACCAAATCAAACTCAGATTCACGGACTATCCTGAGCAACCCACCTTGGACCCTACCTTTTTTGATCCCCCAACAAACACACCTGTGGCAACCGGCACCACGGTTGACCATGAAGCAGAACCCATCATCCACAGCAGCCCAGCAGGGCCCAACACACCAGGTCGCCCAGCAAGGCCAGCTGCACAGCAGCCCAGCGAGGGCCCAACAAATGATTCAACAACACCAGCTTTCACACCGAGACGATCAACCAGGGCAAGAAGGGCCCCAGATCGACTCACGTTGTAAATAGTTACACTATTGACTTTGGTGGGGATTTTTGTTCTATATGTGGACTTGTATTTACTCTGTACAGTCACCAGAGGGCTCATCCCCTGGAGTCCCAAGGGATTCCATAATCCCTTGAAAGCACAGGTATTTACGGAGGCTTCACAGGTTGGAGAGGCACTTTGGAGACCTGCAATAAAAGTCTGTCACACTTTACTTTGCGCTCACAGTGTTCAGTCTGACTCTTTCTCAGTACACAACATTCTTCTTCTCCTCCTGCACCTCCTCCTTCTCTTGCACCTCCTCCTCATCAGGTGGGACTGCTGGCTATGCCTCCAGCGGCTGTCCCCTCATGAGGGCCAAGTTGTTTAGCATGCAGCAGACTACCACGAATATGGAGACCCATTCGGGAGAGTACTGCAAGGCGCCACTAGACCAGTCCAGGCAACAGAACCTCTGCTTGAGGATCCCAATGCAGTGCTCGATGATGCACCTGGAGCCAGAATGAGCGCATTGTTGCAGTGGAGTGAGCAGCCAAGTGGACAGGGGATATCCCTTGTCGCCAAGCAGCCAACAACCATCCTGATTTGGGCTGGTGAAGAGGGCGGGCACACTGCTCTGGCGCAGAATGAACGAATCATGGCAGCTGCCTGGGTACCTCGCATCAACCGACAGTGGTCACAGATGAGCTAAAGACTGAGCGAGTGGAACCCCTTGCGGTTCACAAAGATCTCGATGTGATGTTATGGCATCCTCATCCCAACATGTGTGCAGTCAATCGCACCCTGCAATCCTGGTGTCATGTATTCAACTATCATAGTAACCCATGTATAAGCTGACCTAAGTTGTACACCTTGAGAACATTGATCACAAGGGGGTGAACTTGTGGGAGACACTCCTAACCTGGACTCTCAGGTATTAAAGGGGAAGCTCCACCCACCTTCATCACTTGAGGTCTTGGTAATAAAGGTAACTGGTTACAGAGTGACATTCTCTCAAGTATGGGCCTCGTGTGCATTTATACTGTATAGTAAGGACATATCACCTGGGAACCCTGCAATTCGGGCAAATCCGGCCTGCCACTCCACCTGCTTGTCCCTCTTCATGGGGAATGATATGTAGTCCACCCTTCTCCTGTAGAGTGCATCCGTCTCCTGCCGGATGCAGCAATGTGCAGAGAACTGCAAAATGTTTCCGATGTCTGCAGTGGCAGACTGGAAAGAACTGTGGCATAGATGTTCAAAGTTATCGTGACCTTGGTCTCAACAGTCAGGGTGGTCCTGAGCCTTGTGTGAGGATCGAGATCTTTCCGCATCACATTGCAGAGCTCCGTCAGTACCTCCTTTCTGAATCTCAGCCTTCGCAGGCTATGCTCATCACTGAGCTGGAGGAAGGAGAACTGATGTCTGTAGACCCTTTGAATGTGGGGTCTCTTTCCCCCAGGTCTGCATTGGCTACCTCCCATGTGTCATGAATCAAGAGCATGGTTACTATAAACTCACTCAGGTGCAAGCTGACCTATCTTTATTCCAGCCCGAGAGTGCCAGCGTGGCAAAGACACCCAGCTTATATACAGGTGACCAAGCACACATGCCACGTGCATACAGCCCAATGACCTCCGACCACGGCGCCTTCTGGTGTCTGGTGACCCCCAAGCATTAATACATAACAACATCCCCCTTTTTAAATCTTAACAGTCCTTTTAGAAATTAAGACGGTCTGGGGCTTTCCTCGCAGGAGTTGATCATTTCAGTTCAACTTCGGCTCTGTGCGAGCGTTCTGAGTCTGTTGAGACTGAGGGCTGAGTAGCCGATCTGATGGGAGTGGTCATGATGACATCAGAGACTGAAGGTTCAGAGTCAGTAATGTCAGCAGACTCCTCTGATGAATGAATAATGGTTGGTTGGTCACTGACTGCATCTTCCTCACTCGGTTCCCGTTCATCCGTATGCTGCAGTTTAACCTGGTCAAGGTGTTTCCTGCCTGTTTGCCCATTCTTGAGCACGGCAATAAACACTCTGTTACCCTCCTTGGCTGTAATGTGCCGGCGCGACCTACTTTGGACCTTGACCATAGTTCAGTATATAAACCGGATTATCGACCGAGATGTCACATGACACGGCAACACGATCATGACACCATTGCTGACTTTGATGTCTGTTTTCAACACAATCATTCAAATCAGATGAACAAGAGAAAGCCTGGTCTTATGATTTCTCTTCATCAGTAGTTCAACAGGAGGAACCCCAGTAAGCATATGAGGTCTTGACCTGTAACTGAGCAATATACATGACAACTGTCTCTGCAGTGAGCCCAGAGTTACACGTTTCATACTTTACTTGATCGTTTGAACGACACGCTCTGCTTGACCATTAGAAGAGAGGCTTGACTGGAGCTGATCTACATGTCTGATGCCATTGAGTTTCATGAACTCCTGGAACTCAAGACTTGTGAAGCAAGATCCGTTGTCGCTCACAACAATGTCAGGTAAACCATGAGCAGCAAACATGATACGAAGGCTCTCAATGGTAGCTGTAGATATGCTGGATGACATAATAACACACTCTATCCACTTAGAATATGCATCTACTACGACATAAAACATCTTTCCGAGGAAACGGCCCGCAAAATCAATGTGGATCCCCGACCATGGTTTAGATGGCCACGACCAAAGACTCAGCGGAGATTCCGCTGGTTCTTTACTTAGCTGCATGCAAGTATTGCACTGATGCACGCATGATTCCAGATCAGAGTCAATTCTAGGCTATCATACATGAGACCAAGCAATGGATTTCATCATGACAATACCAGGATGAGCGCTATGAAGTTCACGTACAAATTTTTCTCGATCTTTCTTAGGCATGATTACACGATTACCCCACAGTAAACAGTCTGACTGAATGGACAGCTCATCCTTGCAACGGTTGTAAGGTTTGATCTCCTCACGCATCTCCATAGGTGTGGCAGACCAATCACCACTAAGTACACACCATTTCACAACCGATTAAAATAGGGTCATGGCTGGTCCAGATCCTAACTTGTTGAGCAATGAGCTTCACTCTCAAAAGCATCCATTACTAACAGTAGATCTGCAGGTTGAGGCATCTCCATCTCAGTTGTGGGTAAGGGCAGACGACTCAGTGCATCGGCACAATTCTCAGTACCAGGTCTATGACGGATGACATAATCATGGGCAGACAATGTCAGCGCGCACCTTTGAATGCGGGACAATGCATTGGTATTAATACCTTTGTTTTCCGCAAACAATGAGATGAGTGGCTTGTGATCCGTTTCTAGTTCAAAATGATTATCAAACAGGTACTGGTGCATTTTTTTTACCCCATACTCACAGGCCAAAGCTTCTTTCTTTACCATACTGTAAGCTCTTTCCACTTTAGACAAACTTCTCGCAGCATACACAACAGGTTGTAGCTTGCCCAATTCATTTGCTTGTTGGAGTACGCAGCCAACCCCATATGATGAAGCATCACAGACCAATACAAGACCCTTACACGGATCATAATGAACAAGCAACTCAAAGCCTCTATCTTGAGATGCACCCCAGACCCAATTGTCGCCTTTTCTTAGTGACACATGCAGTGGCTCTAGTAAAGTGCTCAATCTGGCTAAGAAATTACCAAAGTAGTTGAGTAGCCCAAGGAACGAACACAGCTCTGACACATTCTGAGGCCTGGGTGAATTTTTGATAGCCTTGATTTTCAAATCAGTGGGCCTGATGCCATCAGCAGCAATCTTCCTCCTGAGGAATTCGATTTCAGGTGCCATGAATGCACACTTCGAGCGTTTCAGCCTGAGTCCCACTTTGTCCAGACGCTGTAGGACTTATGCAAGATTGTTCAGATGTTCAGCAGTGCCACGACCTGTGACTAGAATGTCATCCTGAAACACGACAGTTCTAGGAATGGACTTCAGTAATCTCTCTATATTCCTCTGAAATATGGCTGCAGCCGAACGAATCCCAAAAGGACATCTGTTGTAGACGAACAGTCCTTTATGGATGTTGATGCAGGTGAGTTTCTTCGAATTGTCGACAAGCTCCTGGGTCATATAGGCTGACGTTAGATCCAGTTTTGTGAACGACTTTCCAACAGATTCTGACTGTGCCATCACTCTTTACACAGGAACAATGGGACTAGCCCACTCGTTAAACTCGACCGGTGATATGATCCCTTCATGCTGGAGTCTGTCAAGCTCAATTTCAACCTTCTCCCTCATCATGTACGGAACAGAACGAGCTTTGTGATAGACAGGCCTTGCATTGGAGTCCAGGTGAATCTGCACCTTGGCTCCCATAAAATTACCAATACCCGGTTCAAACAAAGAAGGAAACTTTTTCAATACTTGAGCACACGAAGTATCATCCACCGAGGACAACATCTTGACATCATTCCAGTTCAGCTTGATTTTCTCGAGCCAATTCCTGCCGAACAGCGTTGGACCATTACCTGGGATGATCCATAATGGTAGCTCGTGAACCACACCGTCATATGACACCTCGATTGCTGCACTGCCGAGCACCGGTATGAGTTCCTTAGTGTAAGGACGCAACCTGGCATTGACTGGACTCAGCTTCGGTTTCGCAGCCTTAGTGTCCCACAGCTTGTCGAATGTCCTTTGGCTCATTATCGACTGGCTCGCAACCGTGTCCAGCTCCATTGATACAGGCACGCCATTCAGTTTCACATTAACAACTATCGGCTGGCTCTTGGTCAGGAACGAATACAGTCCATTCACTTCCTCTTCGGGTTGCATATCCGGGCCATCACTGAACTGGTCATCAACCACGTGGTGAGCTGCACCACGCTTGCTCCGTTGTGGACACATCCTGTGAAGATGCCCCACTTTCGAATATCCATTGCATGAGTATTGTCTAAACCGACACTGATGAGGCCGATGATTGCCCCCACAACGCCAACAGGCTGAAATCTGGTTCGAACCAGTTAGCGGGCTCTGAGCAGTGGCAGGTTTCGAGTAAGCAGCTCTGCCTGAAAACGACGCCATCTTGTTTACAGTACTTGCTGTGGAACTCTGACTCGTCGATGATATCTGCCACAAATTATCATCCGTCGTCATGCATGCCTGGGTAGTCGCAATAGCTTTTTTCAAATCCAGCATCTCTGCAGCCAACAGCTTCCTGAGGATCGCATCATGGCTGATGCCTATCACGAAGACATCACGCAGCATGTTCCCGAACTTACACGGCTCAGCAAGACGTCACAGGTCAGCGACAAATCCCGACACCACTTCAGCACGAACATGCGTGTAGAAACAGTAGCGTGATATGATGATCCCCTCTTGTGGCTTCAGATGGTTACCCACCAACGTACACAATTTCTCGTACCCTTTTTCCGCCGGACGTACAGGCAAGAGAAGATTCTTCATGAGGCCGTAAATTTTCGGACTACCAACGGGAAGGAGAACTGCCCTGCGCTTAACTGCATAGGCCTCTGCCTCCATGCCATTGGCCACAAAATACTGATCCAGGTGGTCGACAAAATCCGCCCAATCCTCGCCCTTCACGAATCTCTGCAGGATTCCAACCATGCCCATTGTGCATGTGAAGCTTCTTAAATTACCTCGTCGCCAATTGTAATGACTCAAGAGTCTGGTCAATGTAAACTCACTCAGGTGCAACCTGATCCATCTTTATTCCAGCCCGAGAGTGCCAGCGTGACAAAGACACCCAGCTTATATACAGGTGACCAAGCACACATGCCACATGCGTACAGCCCGCTGACCTCCGACCGCGATGCCCTCTGGTATCTGGTGACCTCCAAGCATTAATACATAACACCATGGCAGCTGGGTGATGGCCATCGCCCTGGTCCTCCTCATGGTCGGGCGCCTCTGCAGGCTCTTGCTGGCAAGGCTCTTGGCCCAGTATGTTGTGGCGGGGGGGGTGGACGTCAACGTGCCTAACCCGCCTCCTGACGCCATCTCCCTCCTGGACACCCTCTTGACAGGCAGGTCTGTGCTAGTCCCTTGTGGATGTTCGGCAGCCATGGCTGCTGCTTCCCTTGCCCACTGCCTCTCCGCACGTTGCTGACGGCGATGCCTTCTCCTGCATGCCGCCCTGCGCCTCAGGAGGTGTACTAGGCCAACACTGATCCCATTCTGTTTGAGGCTGCACCCTGACAAGCAGGCGTCTGGAGCACAGAATGAGGCTTACATGCCTCCACTAATGTGTGAGAGCTGAAAGTCCTCAAAGCTCTCACAAAAACTACAAACAGCACTCAGCCGGTTAAATTAAATGAAAAAACTTCAACGAAACTTTCCTGCAAAATACCCTGATAGTGGGACTACTGCGTTGACCTTCTCAAGCGGTGTTATATATATATCATGGCAAACTGTACTGGTACAAAAACCTTGCGGGGGCACTGCTCAAAAAAACCTGCCTTTTTATTGTTCAATAAAACCCTAATGACGTCACCATGGCCTCACACCTTTACCGCTGCTTCAGACCTCCGATTCCAGCAGAAGTCCACACCGCTGGAATCCCCCCCTTCCCTCGAGCTGAATATGCGTCAGGGGAGCCAATAGAGCACAACGTGTCGGCTAATCGATTTTGGGTTTGGCTGCTGAAAACCCGCAGTTACGGTCCCTCACGGACGCTGAATTTCGGCCCCATAGAGCATTACTATTCAGAAATAGCCCAGTAAGCCCATTGGGCTCAATTTTCCCCAGTTATTTGCGCCGTTCTTTTTGCGCACGCCGCTTTTTTGACCTGAATTAAAATATCCAAGTTTCCCCAAAGATTGTGCGGCAGTTTAACTCAGTTAGTTATGATTTTTTTAGTTTAGTTTTTTTTACCTCATTGGGGGCGTAACTTGCCACCTGCGTGCCAATTCTGGCCATTTAAGCAAGTTTGGCCAGCTCCGATTTACTCCAATTTTTCTTAGGACAGCGTATGTGACCACTGTGGAAAAATCTGGGCAGTTAAGAAAATCGGCGCAGGTAAGGAAATGAGCACAGCAGGTTCACATCCAAAGCCCGGACAGCAGCAGCAGAGAGGGAAGAGAGAGGGGGGCCTTTCAGCCAGAGTTAAGAGCGGGTACTGGGATGGAGGATACCCTTCGGCCTGAGATTGTAGCGGGTACCAGCATTGGGAGGCCTTTCTGCCTGGAATAGTAGCGGGTACTGGAAGGGAGGAGACCCTTCGGCCTGGGATAGTATCGTGTACCAGCATTGGGAGGCCCTTCGGCCTGGGATAGTAGCGTTACCAGGAGGGAGGCCCTTTGGCCTGGGATAGTAATGGATAGGAGGGAGGCCCTTTGGCCTGGGATAGTTTACCAGGAGGGAGGCCCTTTGGCCTGGGATAGTAATGGATAGGAGGGAGGCCCTTTGGCCTGGGATAGTAATGGATAGGAGGGAGGCCCTTTGGCCTGGGATAGTAATGGATAGGAGGGAGGCCCTTTGGCCTGGGATAGTAATGGATAGGAGGGAGGAGACGTAACTTGATGTCTGCACCAGTTTTGTCAATTATGTAAGTTTTCCGAAAAAAGAATTCACCTCGGTCGGCGTACGTGACCACTCCCAAAAAACCTTCTGGTGAGTTAAGAATCAGCAGCGCATATTGAAAGATCGGTGCTGAAAGACACCATTGTTTTTCAGCAAAGTTTTGGAGGGAGTCGAAAACACTTAAATATGCATAATAAAAATTAAATATTTTTTACCTTATAACACAGTAGATGGAAGTTTGATGGAATTCTGTCAATTTTCATTTTTTTCAACTGACATGCCACCACCAAACGTCTGCAAACAGGGCTCTAGGGTTGGAGTGTCGGCCGGCAGAATCAGTTACGCGCCAGGGGTTCGGGGCTCGGCCGCAAAAGAAGCCCGGTGCAGGGTGGGGAGGATGGTGGTGAGGGGAGGCTGTGGAACGCATACGGAAGGCATCAGAAGCCTGCACTACCCATCAAATCAAGCCCGGGTGAGTGGGGGGCTGTGGAATACATACGGAAGGCATCAGTATCCTGCACTACCCATCAAAGGTGGGGGGGGGGGTTCCCGATCACTGCGCCTGCTCAGACTTGGGTGTGGTCCATACAGACCTTGTGGGGAGAGAGAACAAAGAACCTAGTCCTGCTGCCATTTTGAGCTTCTTGCAAAGGTAAAATTTAAGCATGGGGGCAATACTGACAATGCCATACCTTGTGCAAGCCTTTTGCATGATGGTGCTGTGGAGGAGACAATTGATTCGACGTCATCGCATAAGGAACCTCTGAGTCCATGGGGTGATGGGCAGGAGGCCTTACCCACGTCGGGTATATTGAGACAGGTGTTCGTACCTGCACCTGTGTCAGAAGGCTGCGTTTCCGCAAAGAAGTTATAACTGAGATCTGTGAGTTAGTAAAAGCAGACCTGCAACCTAGAAGCATATGGGAGACTGCTTTGTCAGTTGAAGTGAAGGTTATAGCTGCACTTGCATTCTATGCATCTGGATCGTTCCAAGCTACAACCAGGGATGTGTGCACCATTTCTCAACATGCAACACATGTCTGCATTCGGCAGGTGACTGCTGAACTATATGCCCGGAGGAATGACTACATAAAGTTCCCCATGATCACCCAGGCAATGCGTGAAAGGGCTATGGGCTTCTCCAGGATTGCTGGCTTCCCAGAGGTACAGGGCTGCATTGATTGTACCCATGTCGCCTTGCGAGCAGCTTTGGAGGATTCCGAGATGTACACGAACAGAAAAGGCTTCCACTCTATTAATGTGCAGCTCATGTGTGATGACATGCATCGCATCATGTCAGTTGATGCAAGATGCCCTGGGAGCACCCATGATGCGTTCATCCTACGCGAGAGCATTACATCTACCATGTTTCAGCAGCAGCCAGAAGGGCAGAGCTGGCTATTGGGAGACAAAGGGTACAGCCTCGCCACCTGGCTTATGACGCCCCTACGCATAACCCGGATGGAAGGTGATCGGAAATACAATATGTCGCACATTGCGACACGCAGCATAATAGCGAGGACCATTGGCATCTTGAAACAGCGTTTCCGATGCCTGGACCATTCCGAAGGCTACTTGCAATACTCAACTGAGATTGTTGGTCAGTTCACTGTTGTGCGCTGCATGCTGCATAACTTAGCCATCATGAGATAGCAGCAGCTGGTAGTAGAAGAGCCACCTGCGGTGAGAGTAGCTGATGATAATGATGAGGAAGATGCAGATGACGAGGAGGGCCAGGAAGCCATGCAACTAACTGAGCACGACGGTGGAGAAGGGCGGGCACGACGGTGGAGAAGGGCGGGCCGTCATGTCCCTTGAACAATTGCTTGAGCCTAGCTCCAGCAGCTCATTCGTGAATGCTTTGCTGCCTGAAGGCTCAGCCGCAAATATTCCACATGTTTACTGTTTGGACCTGTTCCGTAATGTTGCGTTGTGTTAATGGAACAAATGATGGAAATGATTCTTGTTTACTTCAAAAAGTTTTGTTAATAATGTAACAAATAATGTAAATGATTCAGTTATAATTTAAAATATATTTTATTCAAAAATTTAACAAACATTTGTTTGTACTTAACTTTAATAATCATATTCTTGTATCAAACTTTAAAGTTTTCACTTAGGATCACTTACAAACTTTAAGATCACTTACAAACTCTTAGATCACTTAAACACTTTAAGATTACTTACTAACTTTTAAACTTGTAAATTTACATAACTTAAAAAAACTTTAAAGTTGAGAACAGTAACAACAATAATAATAACAACAACAACGGCAGCAAAGAAAGGCTACACCCATGTCTCCTCCACTTATTCTAAGACCGCCTGCTGCGCTTGGTCTTGGTGACACCACCACCCCTGCCCACAGGCGGTGGCGCAGCATTTCTCGGGTTGGTACCAAGCTTATTCTTTCGAACATCTCAGGTAATGCACACTTCTTGATGGGGGTGATGGGGGAGGGGGTGGTGGCAGGCGGTAATGTGGAGGACCCGGCTTGGGCCTCTTCAGAGGCTGGTCTGGGGATTGCAGTGGGAGTGGCAGTTGATTCGGTCAATGGGCGCGGGGTCTGGGTGTGTTCCCTTCTTACAGCAGCCAACTCCAACATTCCCTCTAATGTGCCCTGACAGTGTCTCAACTACCTCCAACATTCCATCCCTCATGTTTGCCAGCAGTGTCTCACCTACCTGTGACATGCACTCCCTCATGTTGAGCAAAAGTGTCTCAACTACCTGCAACATTTCCTCCCTCATGTTAACTGGCAGTGTTTGAACTACCTGCAGCATTCCCTCCCTCATGTTCCCGGACAGCATTCCCATTTCTCGTGAGAGTGTTGTTACTTCTCCTGACAGTCCCGATACCTCATCACCCACCCCACTGATGGTGTCCAGGAGTGATCGGGTAAGGTCAATGCTCTCTGCACTCATTGCCATCATGTGAACCACATCTATTAGATCCTGCACCTCAGGAGAGCGCGGTTGAGCTCTCCTTCCCCTCTTCACCCAGGGTATGGCTCGCAGCATCACAGTGGGACCCGCAGCCTCAGACGGTGGGGCCCTGGGTGTGCCTTGCTGCATCACACTGGTACCTGCAGCCTCGGACGGTGGGGCCCTGGGTGTGCCTCGCTGCACCCCACTGGGACCCGCAGCCTCGGACGGTGGGGCCCTGGGTGTGCCTTGCTGCATCTCACTGGGATCCGCAGCCTTGGACCGCGGGGCCCTGGGTGTGCCTTGCTGCACCCCACGGGAATCCCCAACCTAGGACAGTGGGAAACCATGGAATATCCCACCAACACTCAAATCACTACTCAGGGAAGCGGCTAGCAGCTCAATGGGCAGCACCTGCACCTCCTCCAAAGTCAGTACAACAGTGGGGACTTCATCCATCCTCTCCCCCTCCCCCTCACTCCTATGCTCTTGGTCTGGAAGGTGGGTTTGGAAGATGTTCTCCTCTTCAGGCTCATCCTCGTCTGAATCTTCTTCTGCATCGTCAGGGTTGGTCTCAAGTTCTGCAAAATATAACAGAACAGACAAATGATTAGCAGCAGAAGAGGGGCAGGGTGGCATGAGTAGGCACACACAGCGCAGGCAGCAGGCTGATTTGAAGGACCACAATGAATGCACATTGCATCAACCGAAGCATAGCTGAGGGAGACTTCCCACGAATCGAAGCACCCCTCCAACTGTGGCCTCACCAATTGTAGCAGGACTTCTCTGCTTTTACACTCTATCCCCCTTGCAATAAAGGCCAACATTCCATTTGCCTTCCTGATTACTTGCTGTACCTGTATACTAACTTTTTGTGTTTCATGCACCAGGACCCCCAAGTCTATCTATACTGCAGCACTTTGCAATTTTTCTCCATTTAAATTATAATTTGCTTTTCTATTATTTCTGCCAAAGTGAATAACCTCATATTTTCCCACATTATGCTCCATCTGCCAAATTTCTGCCCATTCACTTAGCCTGTCTATATCCCTTTGCAGATTTTGTGTGTCCTCCTGACAATTTGCTTTCCCACCCATCTTTGTATCTTTAACAAACTTGCCGACATTACACTCAGTCCCTTCATCCAATTCATTAATATAGATTGTAAATCGTTGAGGACCCAGCACTGATCCCTGTGGCACCCCACTAATCACTGTTTGCCAACCGGAAAATGACCCATTTATCCCGACTCTCTGTTTTCTGTTAGTTCGCCAATCCTTTATCCATGCTAATATTTTACCACCAACCCTGTGAGCTTTTACCTGTGCAGTAACCTCTTATGTGGCACCTTATCAAATGCCTTTTGGAAATCCAAATACACTGCATCCACTGGTTCCCCCTTATCCTGCTCATTACATCCTCAAAGAACTCCAGCAAATATAAAACCATGCTGACTCTGCTTGATTGAATCATGCTTTTCCAAATGTCTCTCTAATGCTTTCTTAATAATGGACTCCAGCATTTTCCCAATGACAGATGTTAGGTTAACTGGTTTATAGTTTCCTGCTTTTTCTCTGCCTTCATTTTTAATTAGGGGCGTTACATTTGCGGTTTTCCATTCTGCTGGGACCGCCCCAGAATCCAGGGAATTTTGGTAGATTACAACCAATACATCCACTATCTTTGCAGCCACTTCTTTTAAGATCCTAGGATGCAAAGCATCAGGTCCAGGGGACTTGTCCGCCTTTAGTCCCATTATTTTACCGAGTACTACTTCACTGGTGATAGCGATTGTATTAAGTTCCCCCCTACCTATAGCTCTTAATTATCCACTATTGGGATGTTTTTAGTGTGTTCTACTGTGAAGACCGATACAAAATATTTGTTCAACGTCTCTGCCATTTCCCTGTTCTCCATTATTAATTTCCTAGTCTCATCCTCCAGGGGACCAACATTTACTTTAGCCACTCTTTTTCTTTTTATGTACCTGTAGAAGACGCAGGACTCAATTTTCCCCAGTATTTGCGCCGGTTTTTTTGGAGTAGGCTGCTTTTTCTGGCCTAACTTAAAAATCCCCAGTTTCCCCAATCAATTTGCACCACCATAACTCAGTTAGTTACAACTTTTTTAAATCAGTTTTTTTTTCCGCCAAAGGGGACGTAACCAGCCACCTATGCTACTTCTGGCCATTTAGGGAAGTTTGGCCAGCTGAGAGTTACTCCAGTTCTGATTAGGCCAGCGTATGTGGCCTGTCCTGAAAAACCTTCCCTAGAATTAAGGAAATCAGCGCAGATAAGGAACGCGGCGCAGCAGATGCCTGGACACACTGAAAGAATTGAAAAACATAGCAGCAACTTACCTCCAACCCCGCCCAGTCCCAATCTCGGTCCCTGGTTCACACACACGGTCCGGTCCTATTCTCGGTCCCCGGTTCACACACACAGTCCAGTCCCATTCTCGGTCCCCGGTTCACACACACAATCCGGTCCCATTCTCGGTTCCCGGTCCACACACACACTCCGGTCCCATTCTCGGTCCCCGGTTCACACACACACTCCGGTCCCATTCTCGGTCCCCGGTTCACACACACAATCCGGTCCCATTCTCGGTTCCCGGTCCACACACACACTCCGGTCCCATTCTCGGTCCCTGGTTCACACACACACTCCGGTCCCATTCTCGGTTCCCGGTTCACACACACAGTCCAGTCCCATTCTCGGTCCCCGGTTCACACACACAGTCCAGTCCCATTCTCGGTCCCCAGTTCACACACACAGTCCAGTCCCATTCTTGGTCCCCGGTTCACACACACAATCCGGTCCCATTCTCGGTCCACAGTTCACACACACAATCTGGTCCCATTCTCGGTTCCCGGTTCACACACACAATCCGGTCCCATTCTTGGTCCCCGGTTCACACACACAGTCCGGTCCCATTCGGGGGAGAGAGAGGGAGTGAGAGAGAGAGAGAGGGGATTGGAGGTAAGTTGGTGCTATGTGTTTTTCAATTCTTTTAATGTGTTGGGAGGTGGCTGTATGCTTCACTTTGCAGCCTCAGCTCGCATTGTGTCCCTTGTTACCATGGCAGCCCAATCTTTTTGGCGCAGATCAAGGCTCTACCCCCCAAAACTAAAGGTTGGGTTAGGCCACGCCAAAATGAAGAGATCCAATGGGGAAAGTTACAACACTTTTTTTTTCCGTACTTGGGCCCCAAAAAATTGGGAGTAACTCTTTAAGTACGGCAAAAAAATGCTTTGGGGAAAATTGAGTCCATAGAGTTGGATGAAAATGAATGGGAGGAGGCTCAAGTGATGGATAAACATGGACTGATTGGGCAGAACAGCCTGTTTCTGTACTGTATATTCTATGTAATTATACATCAAACAGCTCGGGGTTGAAATTCGGTCCCGCCGTTTTTGAGATGGTGTCACCGTCTGATTGGAGATTTTACCGCCAGGTAGCAGTTGCCGCCACCAACTGCGAAATTCAGTTTTGCCGCCTCAAAAGGGTATTGCAGCGTTAAATCAGGCGTTGTCTACTACTCTGACGGCAGTAAGCAGCGGTTAGTGAGGCGGCAACATCCAGGCGGCAATCATCATTTCTAACTGCGCCACAAACATACTGCCTCTACCTGGATTCAATTGAGGTGGTGATTGGGCATGGCACTGCCTCATGCGTATATTTGCTTCCTACGCATTCACTCATAGGGGGGTGAAGATGGCAGATGCAACAACAGTCCGCCAGCGCGCTCATCGCTTTTCAGGTGCCGCCGTCGATGCACTGCTTGATGCCCTGGAGACGCGTCGAGAACTACTGAGGACAGAGGCTGAAAGGAGGCTATAGCCCCATGCATTTCGCAGGCTCTGGTGAGAAGTCACTGAAATAGTGTCAGCGAGTGACACGGTGCCCAGGACAGCGACCCCAATGTCGTAAGAAGAGGAATGACATGACTCGGTTGCTGAGGGTGAGTATATTTTACTTTAACTTGAGCATACCATGCTCTGAGCTCAATGTGCAGTCTCTCCTCAATGTGAATGTGTCTGACCCCATGCTCTACGTGGGTGAGACCAGATGCAAGGTTCGCATTTGCAGCCTCACCTACTCCAAGGGCCTGCATGCGCTGTGAACCTTCCTACTCCGTTGTGGAGACCCACCCCTCATCTTGTTACCTCCTCATTCTTCATATGTGTCTGGAAGACCCTATCCACACACTAACTGTTAGGTCCTCGCCCCCCTCATTCAAGCATTGCCACACCAAGTACTCGCAGCTAATGGAAGTTACATCGACCTTTAAAGACTCTCATGCACTAACATGTTCTGAATTATGTAAGGCACTTCAGACAGATGGATAGAAGGGCACTAACTCTGACGTTCTCTTTAATCTTACAGGCCAAGCTCGCACAAATCAGACGAGATCAGATGCAGACTGGAGGAGGGGACTCTGAGGTGCAACCCCTAACTCCCGTGGAGGAACGCATATTGGCCCTGATGGGCGCACAAGTAGGTGCGGTGGTGGTGGGTGAGGCCGAGCCCCCTTGGGACAATGATGGTATGTTGCATTCCTTTGCGGCCTCTAACAGGCCACTGAGCCCTGACGCCACAATCCTTCACCACTTTCCATGAGACTGGCTTTTCCACACGCCTTTCCCAATCCTGGACCCCTCCCCTGCAGGTATCTATTCCTCTCTGGCTTTGTGCTTTCAGCTGATGACTCAGACAGCCAGGGGACTGCACGTCAGCCTCCCACTGCAGGTGATGGTGGAGCAGATGAGGAGGTGGAGGACACCTCTCTGGACGTCACGGAGGATCCAGCGATCTCAGAGAGCGGGGCCAGCTGCTTTGTGGCAGAAGGTGTGGTCAGGGAGATGGAGGTGGGTGATGCTCCGGGACCTAGTGGCCTGCAGCAACGCCATGGGGGAGGGGAAAGCTCACCGGAGGGTGACCACGAGCCTGAGTGATGGTCAGCAGCACTCTGATGATGAGCCCAAATTAGAGGATGTCGCAAGATGCACAACGACCTGTGGGTGAATTGTCAAGGGTGCTCGAGAGTATCGATGCACTAGCTCTGAGGATGGAGGAGTCCGCCTCAACTAACATAAGAAAATCAGAACATAAGAAATAGGAGCAGGGGTAGGCCATTTGGTCTCTCGAGTCTGCTCCATTATTCAATAAGATCATGGCTAATCTGATTTTGGCCTCAACTCCACTTTCCTACCCACTCCCCATAACCCTTGATTCCCTTATCTTTCAAAAATCTTTCTATTTCCACCTTAAATATATTCACTGACCCATCTCCACAGTTCTCTGGGTAGAGAATGCCCACAGATTCATGACCCTCTGAGAGAAGAAATTACTCATCTCCATTTTAAATGTGCGACCCCCTATTCTGAAATTATGTCCCCTAGTTCTAGATTTCCCCATGAGGGGAACCATCTTCTCTGCATCTACCCTGTCAAGCCCCCCTCTTAATCTTAGACGTTTCAATAAGATCACCTCTCATTCTTCTAAACTCCAGTGAGTATAGGCCCAACCTGCTGAACCTTTCTTCATAAGACAACCTCTTTATCTCAGGAATCAACCTAGTGAACCTTCTCTGAACTGCCTCCAAAGCAAGCCTAGCCATCCTTAAATAAGGAGACCAAAACTGTACGCAGTACTCCAAGTGTAACAGTTGCAGTAAGACTTCCCTACTTTTCAAACACTCTTTTCCTCAGACGGCCGAAGGCAGCACTGGCGCACTGGAGGCAATGTTGAATCTCCGCATCAATGTCTGCCTTTGTTGATAAGAGGCTCCCGAGATATGGGAAATGGTCCACGTTGTCGAAGGCGGCGCCGTGAATCTTGATGATTGGAGGGCAGTGCTGCGGGGCAGGGACAGGCTGGTGGAGAACCTTTATTTTACAGATGTTAAGCGTAAGGCCCATGCTTTCATATGCCTCAGTGAATACATTGACTATATCCTGGAGTTGAGCCTCAGAATGTGCGCAGACGCAGGCGTCAACCGTGTATTGTAGCTCAACGACAGAGGTTGGGGTGATCTTGGACATGGCCTGGAGGCGGTGTAGGTTAAACAGCTTCCCAATGGTTCTGTAGTTTAGTTCCACCAAATTCATGGTCTACAGGGCTGTAGTAATACCTGCTATCCTGTATGGATCTGAGGCATGGACGATGTATAGAAGGCACCTCAAGTCGCTGGAGATATATCACCAACGATGTCTCTGCAAGATCCTGCAAATCCCCTGGGAGGACAGGCGCACCAACATCAGTGTCCTTGTCCAGGCTAACATCCCTAGTATTGAAGCACTGACCACACTCGATCAGCTTCGCTGGGCAGGCCACATGCCAGATACGAGACTCCCTAAGCAAATGATTTATGCGGAGCTCCTTCATGGTAAACGAGCCAAAGGTGGGCAGTGGAAACGTTATAAGGACACCCTCAAAGCCTCCCTGGTGAAGTGTGGCATCACCACTGACATCTGGGAGACCCTGGCCGAAGACGCAAAGAGCGTGAAGAGATCAAGAGCAGGCAGTGGAAGGAGCGTGCGGCAAACCAGCCCCACCCACCCCTTCCCTCGACTAATATCTGTCCCACCTGTAACAGGGTCTGTGGCTCTCGTATCGGACTGTTCAGCCATTAAAGAGCTCACTTTGGGAGTGGAAGCAAGTCTTCCTCGATTCCGAGGGACTACCTATGATCCCTACTTTTATACTCCATCCCCCTTGCAATAAAGGCTAACATTCCATTTGCCTTCCTAATTACTTGCTGTACCTGCATGCTAACTTTTTGTGTTTTATGTACAAGTGGTGATCACACTACTGGGAGTGTACTATATAGACCCCCAAACAGTCAAATGGAGATAGAAGAACAAATATGTGGGCAAATTGCTGCAAAATGCAAAAACTATAGAGCTGTAATAGTGGGGGATTTCAACTCCCTAATATTAACTAGGAAAAAAGCAGCATGAATGGTACAGAGGGTGTGGAATTCCTAAAATGCTTTCAGAAGAACTTCTTTAGCCAGTATGTAACAAGCCCAACAAGGGAGGGGGCGGTTCTGTACTTGGTTTTGGGGAATGAAGAGGGGCAGGTGGAAGAGGTATCAGTGGGAGAGCATGTTGATGCTAGTGATCATAATTCAGTAAGATTTAGGGTAGTTATGGAAAAGGACAAAGATAGACCAGGAAAAAAGTTCTCAATTGGGGTAAAGCCAACTTTGCTGAGCTGAGATGGGATTTGGCCAAAGTGGACTTGAAACGGCTACTTCATGGTAAATCAGTGTCAGAGCAGTGGGAGGCATTCAAGGAGGAGATCCTGAGGGTACAAAGCAAGTATGTTCCCTTAAAAATAAAGGGTGGGGCTAACAAATCTAGGGTCTCCTGGATGTCAAGGGACATACAGGGTAAGAAAAAGAAAAAAAGGGAAGCTTCTGACAGATTCCGAGAACTCAATATTGCAGAGACTCTAGAGAAGTATAAGAAGTGCAGGGGTGCAATTAAAAAATATATCAGGAAAGCAAAGAGAGAGCATAAAATAATGTTGACAAGTAAAATCATGAAAACCCAAAGATGTTTTATAAATACATTAAGAGAAAGAGTGGGGCCTATTAGAGATCATAAAGGAAATCTGTGTGTGGAGGCAGAAGATGTGGGTATGATTCTTAATGAATACTTTGCATTTGTTTTCACAAAAGAGGGGGTCGAAGCAGACTTTGCAATGAGGGAGGAGGAGTATGAAATATTAAATGAGATAAACTTAGTGAGACAGGAAGTATTAAGGGGTTTAGCAGCTTTGAAAGTGGATAAATCCCCAAGCCTGGATGAAATGTATTACAGGCTGTAAAGAGAAACAAACGAGGAAATAGCAGAGGCTCTGACCATCATTTCCAGTACTCTCTGGCTACAGGTGTGGTGCCAGAGGACTGGAGGACTGCTAATGTTGTACCTTTGTTTAAAAAGAGAGAAAGGGATAGACCAAGTATTTACAGGCCAGTCAGCCTAACCTCAAAGGTGGGAAAATTATTGGAAAAAATCCTGAGGGACAGGATTTAATTTGGAAAGACATGGATTAATCAAGGACAGTCAGCATGGATTTGTTGAGGGAAGGTCGTTTTTGACTAACTTGATTGAATTTTTCGAGGAGGTAACCAGGAGGGTCGATGAGGGCACTGTGTATGATGTAGTGTATATGGATTTTTACAAAGCTTTTGATCAGGTCCACAAGGCAGACTAATCATGAAAGTAAAAGCCCATAGGATCCAGGGCAAAGTGGCAAGTTGGATCCAAAATTGGCTCAGAGGCAGGAAGCAAAGGGTAATGGTAGATTGGTGTTTTTGTGACTGGAAGGCAGTATCCAGTGGCGTTCTGCAGGGCTCAGTGCTTGGTCCATTGCATTTTTGGGGTATATATTATTGACTTGGGGCCAGACTTTCGACTTCATTGTTGGCGATTTTCTCGGCAATGCAGCTGGTTTTTCGTCTGGCGAGAGTTTCCACGTATGTTTGTGAACGTTATTGCCCACATCTGAAGTCGCCCGCTGGGACCTAACTGCCCATGTGCAACGCTGAGAACAACAGCC
The DNA here is from genome assembly GCF_044704955.1 of Pristiophorus japonicus. NCBI lineage: Eukaryota > Metazoa > Chordata > Chondrichthyes > Pristiophoridae > Pristiophorus > Pristiophorus japonicus. The sequence continues at coordinate 404,784,273 of NC_091977.1, forward strand.
AGGGCGTAAGTTTGGCCTGAACTGCCGACGTTCAGATTGCCGAGAGACCCGCCCTGTAAAAGCTGCTTTTACAGGGCGGTAAAGGGGGACCCTGCAAAGAAAGGTAAGTTAAAGGTTCTTTAATTATTTTTTTTGAATTTTAGGGTTAAAATTGTCTTGGGAATGGTTTGTATGGGCTGAAGTTTCCCCCTCCCCTTAAAAAAACGGAGCATCTCACAGAGGTCCGCCGACTTCCTGGGAGAAAAAATGCACCGAAAAGATAACCTGCAACTCTGGCCGATCCTCGGGGCATCTTCAGCCGCAGCGTGACGCAGGAGAGTGAGAGGGGGTTGGAGCTAGGGACGTGTTGGCTAGAGAGAGCCGGCAGGGGGGCAGGGCTAGGGTTCAGCGTCGGTTTCAGTGCCAGCAGCATTGTGCATGCGCGATGGAGCGGTCGCGCATGCGCAATGATCGATTTCAGCCTTCTCCCTCCTTCCATTTCCGATGCCGCATTCAACATTCAGCAGCCCCCAGCCCACCAGTCCCCCCGCCTGCCGCATTTAGCGTTCTCCCTCCCCCCGCCTGCTGATTTCAGCCTTCTCCCTCCCTCCACTTCAGATGCCAGCACCCACCACCCCCAGCCCTCTGCCCCCCTCCCCCACGCATGCCGCGTTGAGCATTCTCCCTCCCCCCACTCCTGCCAGCCGATTTCAGCCTTCTCTCTCTCCCCACCTCCCCCCCCCCCCCCGTCCCCCAACTGCCGATTTCAGCCTTCCCCCTCCCTCCACTTCAGATGCCAGCACCCACCACCCCCAGCCCGCCCCCCACCCCACAGCCTGCTGTGTTGAGCATTGTCCCTCCCCTCCCTTAGGATGCCACGTTCTCTCTCCCAAATCCCAGGCCGAAGGGACTCCAGCACGGACAGCCGCTACCGACTTTAGTTCAAGGTAAGATTTACTTCAGTTTTTTTACTTGTTAATTTAATTATTTACTTCAGTTCTTTATTTTTTATTGAATGCCTATTACTTTTTGTGCTTTGTTTGGTGCTTGGTGGTGCTTTAAATGTAGTTACTTGCGCCGCTTCCTTAACTCTAGGTAAGGTTTTTCTGTGCGGACAGAAGTGGCAACATAAGCTGACCTATGTTAGTTTGGAGCAACTATTTGCTGGCCAAACGCCAAAATAGGGGTAAGTGGCTGGGAACGCCCCCTTTTGAAAAAAAAACTGAACTTAAAAAAAAACCTAACTAACTTACTTACACTGGCGCAAATTAAATGGCCAGAATTGCAACTAAATAGATATTCCAGAAAAATCAAGTTGTTCCAAAAAAAAAGGAGCAACTCCTGGGGAAACTTGGGCCCATGTGTTTAATTTTTTTGATGAAAATTTTTTTTTTTAAGTTTTCCCCCCTCCATAGGCCTCGAACTAAATTTTTCTATTTACCGTCCATTCCGGTAGTAACTGCCCATTTGTCTAACTTTGCACTTACCCACCGAGAAAACCACCGAAAATGAGTATGCAATGTCCATTTTCTCACCGGGTGATCAGTTCTACTTACTTTTACCTTTAAATTGGAAATTCTCGCCAGGTTTTTTCGCCGAATGTTAGTGGTCCTTCTCAGCGGGCAACCGGGCGTTGAGGGCCTTTATGGAAAGTCTGGCCCTTGGATTTGAATGTTGGGGGTATGATTAAGAAGTTTGCAGATGACACTAAAATAGGCTGTGTGGTTGATAATGAACAAGAAAGCTGCGGATTGCAGTAAGATATCAATGTACTGGTCAGGTGGGCGGAACAGTGGCAAATGGAATTTAATCTGGATAAGTGTGAGGTAATGCATTTAGGGAGGTCTAACAAGACAAGGGAATAAGTGTAGAGGAACAAAGGGACCTTGGAGTGCAGGTCCACAGATCATTAAAGATAGCAGGCCAGGTAGATAAGGTGGTTATCATAGGTGGTCCCTCGAAATCGAGGAAGACTTGCTTCCATTCCTAAAGTGAGTTCTTTGGTGGCTGAACAGACCAACATGAGAGCCACAGACTCTGTCACAGATGGGACAGATATTCGTCGGGGGAAAGGGGGGGATGGCACTGATTTACCACACGCTCCTTCCGCTGACTGCGCTTGACCTCTTCAAGGAGCTCAACGCCCTCCCGGATGTATTTTCTCCACCTAGGGCAATCTTCGGCCAGAGTCTCCCAGGTGTCAGTGGTGATGTCACACTTCACCAGGGAGACTTTGAGGGTGTCCTTGTAATGTTTCCGCTGCCCACCTTTGGCTCGTTTACCATGAAGGAGCAATTGCTGAGGGAGTCTTGTGTCTGGCGAACTAAGAGGCCTGCCCAGCGAAGCTGATTGAGAGTGGTTAGTGCTTCAATGCTGGGGATGTTAGCCTGGATGAGGACACTGATGTTGGTGCGTCTGTCCTCCCAGGAGATTTGCAAGATCTTGCGAAGACATCGTTGGTGATATATCTCCAGCGACTTGATGTGTCTTCTGTACATGGTCCATGTCTCTGATCCATACAGGAGGGAGGGTATTACTACAGCCCTGTAGACCATGAGCTTGGTGGTAGGTTTGAGGACCTGGTCTTCGAACACTCTTTTCCTCAGGTGGCCGAAGGAGGTTAAGAAGGAGGTCGAGGCAAGGAATACAAGAGCAAGGAGGTTATGCTTGAGCTGTATGAAACACTGGTTAGGCCGCAGCTGGAGTACTGTGTGCAGTTCTGGTTACCACATTATAGGGAAGATGTGATTGCACTGGAAAGGGTGCAGAGGAGATTTACAAGAATGTTGCCTGAACTGGAGAGTTTTGGCTATGAAAAAAGATTGGAGATACTGGGTCTGTTTTCTATGGAACTGAGGAGGCTGAGGGGAGACCTGATTGAGGTGTATAAAATTATGAGGGGCCTGGATAGAATGGATAGGAAGGACCTGTTTCCCTTGCCAGAGGGGTCAACAACCAGGGGGCATAGATTTAAAGTAATTGAGGGGAGGTTTAAGGAGATATGAAGGGAAATCTTTTCACCTAGAGGGTATTGGGGGCCTCGAACTCACTATATGAAAGGGTGGTAGAGGCAGAAACCCTCACCATATTTAAAAAATGCTTGGATGTGCACTTAAAGTGCTATAACATACAGGGCCACGGGCCAAGAGCTGGAAAGTGGGATTGGCTGGATAGCTCTTTGTCGGCCAGCGCGGACACGATGGACCGAAATGGCTTCCTTCCGTGCTGTAAATTTCTATGATTCTATGATCCCCAGATCCCTCTGTACCACAGCATTTTGTAATCTCTCTCCATTTAATAATTTGCTTTTTTATTTTTCCTACCAAAGTGGATATCATATTAAGGCAGATTGCAAAAGTTTCTATAGGTATGTAAAGAGAAAAAGGTTAGTAAAGACAAACGTAGGTCCCCTGCAGTCAGAATCAGGGGAAGTCATAACGGGGAACAAAGAAATGGCAGACCAATTGAACAAGTACTTTGGTTCGGTATTCACTAAGGAGGACACAAACAACCTTCCGGATATAAAAGGGGTCAGAGGGTCTAGTAAGGAGGAGGAACTGAGGGAAATCTTTATTAGTCGGGAAATTGTGTTGGGGAAATTGATGGGATTGAAGGCCGATAAATCCCCAGGGCCTGATGGACTGCATCCCAGAGTACTTAAGGAGGTGGCCTTGGAAATAGCGGATGCATTGACAGTCATTTTCCAACATTCCATTGACTCTGGATCAGTTCCTATGGAGTGGAGGGTAGCCAATGTAACCCCACTTTTTAAAAAAGGAGGGAGAGAGAAAACAGGGAATTATAGACCGGTCAGCCTGACCTCAGTAGTGGGTAAAATGATGGAATCAATTATTAAGGATGTCATAGCAGCGCATTTGGAAAATGGTGACATGATAGGTCCAAGTCAGCATGGATTTGTGAAAGGGAAATCATGCTTGACAAATCTTCTGGAATTTTTTGAGGATGTTTCCAGTAAAGTGGACAAAGGAGAACCAGTTGATGTGGTATATTTGGGCTTTCAGAAGGCTTTCGACAAGGTCCCACACAAGAGATTAATGTGCAAAGTTAAAGCACATGGGATTGGGGGTAGTGTGCTGACGTGGATTGAGAACTGGTTGTCAGACAGGAAGCAAAGAGTAGGAGTAAATGGGTACTTTTCAGAATGGCAGGCAGTGACTAGTGGGGTACCGCAAGGTTCAGTGCTGGGGCCCCAGCTGTTTACACTGTACATTAATGATTTAGACGAGGGGATTAAATGCAGTATCTCCAAATTTGCGGATGACACTAAGTTGGGTGGCAGTGTGAGCTGCGAGGAGGATGCTATTAGGCTGCAGAGTGACTTGGATAAGTTAGGTGAGTGGGCAAATGCATGGCAGATGAAGTATAATGTGGATAAATGTGAGGTTATCCACTTTGGTGGTAAAAACAGAGAGGCAGACTATTATCTGAATGGTGACAGATTAGGAAAAGGGAAGGTGCAACGAGACCTGGGTGTCATGGTACATCAGTCATTGAAGGTTGGCATGCAGGTACAGCAGGCGGTTAAGAAAGCAAATGGCATGTTGGCCTTCATAGCGAGGGGATTTGAGTACAGGGGCAGGGAGGTGTTGCTACAGTTGTACAGGGCCTTGGTGAGGTCACACCTGGAGTATTGTGTACACTTTTGGTCTCCTAATTTGAGGAAGGACATTCTTGCTATTGAGGGAGTGCAGCGAAGGTTCACCAGACTGATTCCCGGGATGGCAGGACTGACATATCAAGAAAGACTGGATCAACTGGGCTTGTATTCACACGAGTTCAGAAGAATAAGAGGGGATCTCATAGAAACGTTTAAAATTCTGACGGGTTTAGACAGGTTAGATGCAGGAAGAATGTTCCCAATGTTGGGGAAGTCCAGAACCAGGGGTCACTGTCTGAGGATAAGGGGTAAGCCATTTAGAACCGAGATGAGGAGAAACTTCTTCACTCAGAGTGGTGAACCTGTGGAATTCTCTACCACAGAAAGTAGTTGAGGCCAATTCACTAAATATATTCAAAAGGGAGTTAGATGAAGTCCTTACTACTCGGGGGATCAAGGGGTATGGCGAGAAAGCAGGAATGGGGTACTGAAGTTTCATGTTCAGCCATGAACTCATTGAATGGCGGTGCAGGCTAGAAGGGCTGAATGGCCTGCTCCTGCACCTATTTTCTATGTTTCTATGTTTCCTACATTATACTCCAGCTGCCAAATTTTTGCCCACTTACTTAGCCTATCTATATCCCTTTGCAGATTTTTTGTGTCCTCCTCACAACTTGCTTTGCCACCCATCTTTGTATCATCAGCAAACTTGGCTACATTACACTCGGTCCCTTCATCCAAGTCATTAATGTAGATTGTAAATAGTTGAGGCCCCAGCACCGATTCCTGTGGCACCCTACTAGTTACTGTTTGCCAACTGGTAAATTACCCATTTATCCTGACTACTTTCTGTTAGTTAGCCAATCCTCAATCCATGCTAATATATTAACCCAACTTTGTGAACTTTTATCTTGTGCAGTAACCTTTTATGTGGCACCTTATCGAATGCGTTCTGGAAATCCAAATACACCACATCCACTGTTTCCCCCTTATCCACCCTGCTCATTACATCCTCGAAGAACTCCAACAAATTTGTCAAATATGATTTCCCTTTCATAAAACCATGCTGATTCTGCTTGATTGAATTATGCTTTTCCAAATGTCTTGCTACTGCTTCCTTAATAATGGACTCCAGCCTTTTCCCAATGACAGATGTTAGGCTAACCGGTCTATAGTTTCCTGCTTTCTGTTTGCCTCCTGCTAGGCCATCAGCTGTGGCAGCGGCACCAACAGAGCAACCTTCTATGAGCCTTGCTGCAGGCACTGAGACCCCATTGAGGAGGAGCAGTAGGCATGGGAGGGGGGAGAAGGGAAGGGGTGAGAAAGCACTCAAAGACCCGCTAAACATGTGTGTGATAGTGGCCAGTGATGATGAGCTTGCTTGAATATGAACTCATGTAAATAGTTGCACTTGCATGAGCCATTAAAGAATTATGAGATAGTGGCCAGAGATGCTGTCCTTGTTCGAATATAAACTAATGTGAATAGTTGCGCGTGGATGTGGCTGATAATGTTTCAAGGGGTCTGGTTTCAATTATTGTTTGCTGTGGATGATTGCTTCCTTTCGTGCTTCTTTAGAGCACACTATGGTTTTTGTTCTAAATACATTTTTAAAATTTTTTTCACAATCCTGTCCTGCCATTTATATAGACGGAGGTTTGGTGGATGAGGTGCGATGTCTTCAGCAGATCAGCAGGTGAATAGGCTGGCCATTCGGCACATCTTGCCTTATTCACTGGAATCGATGCACGATGAGTCTCTGATGAGTAGCCCTTGCAGCCGCAGCAGTGTCAGGCTGCCTCCTCCTTGGCTGAAGTTCCTCGTGTTCCTCTTCATCATCACTGTCCTCCTGAGGTGGATCATCCATCCCTGCTGGTAATGGCTGGCCCCTCATGATGGCCAGATTGTGTAGCACGCAGCACACTACGTTGAAGATGGAGACTCTATTCAGGTGAGTACTGAAGTGCCCCTTCAGAACGATCAAGGCAGCAGAAACCCGATAGTTTGCTTTTTAATGGTCCTGGTTGCGAAATGGCTGGTACTCTGGCTCTGGTGCTGCTCAACAGGTGTGGTGGGATAGCGGAGGGGTGTCATCAGCCAGCTGGCGAGACCATATCCTTTGTTGCTGATGAGCCAGCTACGCCCTTCATTCTGCAGGATGATGGCATCGTGGAAGCTGCCAGGATAGCGTACGTTGACAGCGAGGATCATCTGCCTGTGGTCGCAGACCAGCTGAAAGACCTCTCCATTGTGAGGCGGGGCCCGCAATGCCACATGCGTGCAATGAAAGGCCCCCTGAACCATGGGGAAGCCCGCTATCCTGGTGAAGCTACGGGAGCACTCATCCTGGCTCTGCCTGGACATGCTGAACTTTATGTAGTTCATGTGTCAGCTGTAGAGAGCGTCGCTCACCTGGCGAATGCAGCAATGTACTGCAAACTGCGAGATGTTGCATATATCGCCTACAGGAGACTGGAAGGAGTCGGTAGCATGGAAGCTGAGGGCTACTATCACTTTCACTGCCACTGACAGTGAGGTCCTGGTGCCGATATCAGCTTTGAGGTATGTCTGCAGGAGGTGACAGCTCCGTGACCTCCTCCTTGCAGAACCGCAGCGCTCTTATACACTGCTCCTCGGACATATCAAGGTAAGAATAATGTGCATGCTAAAACCCGTGTGTATGTGACCTCCTGCCCCGAAGTCTGGGACCTCTCCTCTGGCGTAGACCGATGTTAGCCTGAAGCCGTCTCTGTAGCCGGCGCCTTTGAAGTCTTCGCTGCAGGACAGCGTGGTGTGCTATCATTGCCCCCCTTAAGTTGCAGAAGATAGCCGCGATATGCTAGCCGCCAATGGATGCGATCTGAAAGCCACCAATGTTTGCGAAATGCTAGTTGTGAAGCTGAGTAGTCACAGCATGCCAACACCCACGCACTCTGTAAGGAGAGAACACAGCACTAACCGCGACCTCTGTGGCCTGGCTACAACTCCCTTTAAATACTGCCCCAGAATCTTTACCTTGACATGTGAACACCAACTTTTTGTGGCGTTTTCCCCACCAGCCAGTAAGTGAGGCGGCAAAAGTGAATTTGGCGAGAACGGCGTCAAGGAGGCGATGCACGCGTACTGAAGTCAGGACTTCCATGGCGGTAGTCGGCGAGGCGACAACTCTTTACACCCTTGAAAAAGCAGAACCGATTTTCCCATCAGGCGGTACCCACGCCTAACGCCGCCACCCAACCGCTTACATCCTGTTGCCTCCTCTCCCAGGCGGTATCTGCTGGCGGTAGCAACCGAATTTTAACCTCCTAATGTTTCATATGAGTTATAAGATTGGACTTTATGCAATCAGAACTGTTTGGTAGTACTCACAAATCGAGTTGCTCGTGATCCAACCAATTCAATTTTAGGTAGAGAGCGATTGAGTGGGAATAATGATCTGGGGCAATTTGTACAAATAACTGGAAACCTTTCCTACTGGTCCCTGAATAGTGTCCTCATTGTGATACAGAATGCTTTGTACCTCTATTAGACCATTCCTTTGTGTTTTCCCTCTGCTCTCCTTTCCAATATTTCTTCTCACATTCAAGTTCTCTTTGCTTGGAAAACAGACCAATTTAGATGCCCTTGTGCTGCACATTGGGGCACAGTTGTGCTTACACCTCGCCCTGCTTGTTACCTGTAATTCTAAAGGAATTCATTTAAAAGAGAGAAGTAGGAATAAAAGGAGGAAATAAACCTAATAGAAAGACAGACCGCTTCAATTGGTTGTAGTAATTTTTTCAGTTAATTTGTAGAGCTGTATATTAGTGCATTGTTTCAGCGTGAATTTTTGCACCAAGTTCCTGAAGCTCAGTGAAGTTGGCAGGACCCAATAATTTTATAGAAATTACTAACTGAAACATTTCTATGAAAATCATGTTTGTCCCAGCTTTACTGAGCTTCAGAGTGCAAAAAATATATTCTGAAAAAATGCACAGCCCTATAAATAGGCAAGATAATGGTCATGAAATCCCGGCCTCCCCTGGTCCGTACGGAGTGTATACGAACCCAGTGAGACCTCGGCGAAAACTGGCTTTTCCAATCTGTCAAGTTTTGGCTTGACAGATCGAACGCATCCCCGCAGCAAGGACATTTGTGTGGGTGAGATTGGACTATTTGCCCATCTCTTGCCCAATGAATGCCCTTGAAACTTTTACGCCTGGTAAAATCAGGCGCATAGCCTACTTTTACCAGCGTAAGAGTTTTAAAACACATAAAAATTTAATTTAAATACACATTTTTAGAGTAAAAACCCTGTCCATCAAGGTAAGTTTATTTTAAACCCTATTAAAACACATTAAAAAAATCCAAAAAATATGTATTTTTTCTAAAACATTTAATTAACTTTAATTTCAATTAATTTTAAATATGTGAGGTGTTTTTTATTTATTATGTTATGTTTGGGTGTTTTAGGGGGTTATTCTCATTGATAGTAATGGGAACTCGTAAAATCAGAGTTCCCATTACTATCAATGAGAATACTGTACCGTGATTGGTGGTCCAGGCCCACGTGACTCCAGCTTCTCCGCCCATACCTCAAAGACGGGGGGGCTGCTGTGATGCGTGGAAAAAGAAGGCCTCTGACCGGAATCGAAGGCAGCTCCGGGACCACCAGGTACTTTCGCAAAACAATTTTAGGTCGGAAGCGTTCGTCCAAAGGAAGCCTCCGACCGGAATTTCAGGGCCACTATTATTTCAAATTCATTTGTTTGAAATTGGGCGACATTCAACCTCTGTAATTCTTTTCCTATGGTGGGTTAGCAGGATTGCTTAATGGTTCTCAATATTAAATCAAAAAGTAGTTCAGTTTTACATGTATTTTAGAGTCAACGGTATTGTGCAAACATACAATTTCCATTTCTTATACAAAAACCTACTTTTTAAGTTTGGTTTCACAATATAGTTACTGCTACAGAAATTTGTTTGTTGATCAGTTGTTTCAATATTTCTAGTTAGAATTCTTTTGTGATAAATTTCAGAATTTTACAAAGAACAAAAACTTGAAGAACTTCTACAGAATCTTGAGTACTAATATGGACAGCCAACAGGTGGAATTTGTGTCCAGCATGGAAGGTAAATGAAAATAACTATTGCTGTTCTGAAAAGCATCTTTGAGCAAAAGAGTTGAATTAAATCCACAATATGTATAATTTCAGTCTTGTTTTTATTTTTATATCCTTATTTAATCCACTATACTTCCAAAAGGCATTTGATAAAGTGCCACATAATAGGCTTGCCAGCTAAGTTGAAGCCTATGGAATAAAAAGGACAGTGGCAGCATGGATATGAAATTAGCTAAATGAAAGGAGTGGTGAGCAGTTATTTTTTGGACTGGAGGAAGGTATACAGTGGTGTTCCCCAGGGGTCGGTACTAGGACTACTGCTTTTCTTGATATAAATTAATTACTTGGACTTGGGTGTATAAGGCACAATTTCAAAATTGGCAGATGACAAAAAACTTGGAAGTATAGTGAACAGTGAGAAGGATAGTGATAGACTTCAAGAGGACATAGACAGGCTGGTGGAATGGGCGGACGTGTGGCAGATGAAATTTAATGTAGAAAAGTAAAAAATGATACATTTTGGTAGCAAGAACGAGGAGCGGCAATATAAATTAAAGGTTGCAATTTTAACGTGGGTGCATGAACCTGGGGGTATGTGTACAAATCATTGAAGTTGGCAGGGCAGGTTGACCTGTTGAAGTGTTCAAAAAAGCATACGGAATACTGGGCTTCATAAATAGAGACATAGAGTACAAGAGCAAGGAAGTTATGTGGAATATTTATAAAACGCTGGTCCGACCTCATTGGAGTATTGTTTCCAATTATGGGCACCGTACTTTAGGAAGGATGTGAAGGCCTTGGAGAGGGTGCAGAAAAGATTTATAAGAATGGTTCCAGGGATGAGAAACTTCAGTTACATGGATAGACTGGAGAAGCTGGGGTTGTTCTCTTTAGAGAAGAGAAGGTTGAGAGGAGATTTGATAAAGGTATTCAAAATCATGAGTCTAGACAGAATAGATAGAGAAAAACTATTCCCATTGGTGGAAGGGTCAAGAATTGGGACGCAGATTTAAGGCGATTGGCAGAAGAACCGAAGGCGACATGAGGAAAAACTTTTTTATGCAGTGAGTGGTTATGATCTGGAATGCACTGATTGAAAGGGTGGTGGAGGCAGATTCAATCATGGTTTTCAAAAGGGAATTAAATAAGTACTTGAAGGGAAAAATAAATTGATGGACTACAGGGAAAGGGCAGGGGAGTGGAACTAGCTGAAGTGCTCTTGCAGAGAGCTGGCACGGGTTCGACGGGACGAATTACCTCCTTATGTGCTGAAACCATTCTATGATTCTGTGATATTAAGTGTGATATTTTACTTTGCATTTATCCCACCATTTTTACTGTAATTCCTGATTCAATGGGGCTGAAATTCAGTCTCCCGATAAGGCCTGTTATCACTGGAAAGTGGTGGCCACATGGTGATGTTGTATGGATGCCGATTTGTAGTCGAATAGCCACCACTTGCAAAATTCTCCTCAGGTGTTTTTGCAGTGGTGTTGGGAACCACCCCGCTTTCCCCACTTCCGCCCCACTCCTGCAGTTGCATCGTTAAAGACATCATCAGAGCGCGCACTGCAGCCTCTCATCGGAAGCTAAATTAAGTGTTTAAAGTCAACTGGCCGCCTGTCGGTGCCCGCAACAGTTTTTTATGTCGGTGCACTGCACCGGCTCACTACAGCCAGCGGACTTTGAAGGCATGTTGCGTGCATCTCCATTTTTTTGGCCGATAATTTTTCGGAGTTCGTAAAAATTTGTCATTCGCCCTTTTCGTAGAGACATTAAATGCTAGTAGGCTGAAGGCCTCCACCTGTACTCCACAGAGGCCTCATTGTGGAGTTGAGCTTGCAGAGGCAATGGGCTCAATGCTGGCAGCGGAACGCCTCCTGCACATTATGCGCGGCAAGGAGGCATGAAGGAGAAGGCGATGCAGTCAGCCATGGCTCCACAGGCAACGGGCAAGGGATGCAGCAGCCATTGATGCCCAACATAGAGAAGGGCCTGGAAATGGCAACAGACCTCAATGCAGAGAGGTGGCCCAGGATGGACCTGCCGTGAGGAGGAGGGTCAGGTACTCTGACCCCCCGCACCAGATAGTGGGTGAGATAGAAAGATGCACAGGAGGCAAATGCTTGCCAGCAGCAGGCTGCAAATGCGAAGGAGCATGAAGAGCATGAGGGAGAAGGCAATGAGCCTTCAGTTGGAGCATGAGAAAGTTGGGTCTCAAACCAGTGTCTTGATTACAAAGGTATGAAGGAAGAGTTGGCTAAAGTGGACTGGGAAAATAGATTAAAGTGTTAGACGATTGAGGCGCATTTAAGGAGATATTTCATAACTCTCAACAAAAATATATTCCAGTGAGAAGGAACAACTTTAAGAGAAAGGAGAACCATCCGTGGCTAACTAAGGAAGTAAAGTATGGTATCATATTGAAAACAATGGCACACAATGTAGCCAAGATTAGTGGGAGGCCAGAGGATTGGGAAATTTTTAAAAACCAACAAAGGACGACTAAAAACATAATAAAGAGAGAGAGAATGGATTATGAGAGTAAACTAGCAAGAATTATAAAAACAGATAGTAAGAGCTTTTACAGGTATATAAAAAGGAGGAGGGTAGCTAAAGTAAATGTTGGTCCCCGAGAGGTTGAGACTGGGGAATTAATAATGGGGAGCAGGGAAATGGCAGAGACTTTGAACAAATATTTTGTATCGGTCCTCATGATCGAAGACACTAAAAACATCCCAATAATAGATAATCAAGGGGCTATAGGGAGGGGGAAAGTTAAAACAATCACTATCACTAAAGAAAAAGTACTCGGTAAAAAAATGGAATGAAAGATGGACAAGTCCCCTGCACCTGATCGCCTGCATCCTAGGATCTTAAAAGAAGTGGCTGCAGAGATAGTGAATGCATTGGTTGCAACCTACCAAAATTTCCTGGAGTCTGGAGAGGTCCCAGTGGATTGGAAAATTGCAAATGTAACGCCCCTATTTAAAAAAAGGAAGGAGACAGAAAGAAGGAAACTGTAGACCAGTTGGCCTAACAGCTGTCGTTGGGAAAATGATGAAGTCCATTATTAAGGATGTGATAGCAGGACATCTGGAAAATCATAATGCTGTCAAGCAGAGTCAGCATGGTTTTATGAAAGGGAAATCCTGTTTGACAAATTTGCTGGAGTTCTTTGAGGATGTAACGAGCAGGGTGAATAAAGAGGAACCAGTAGATGTAGTGTACTTGGATTTCCAGAAGATGTTCGATAAAGTGCCACATAAAAGGTTACTGCACAAGATAAGAGCTCATGGGTTTAGGGGTAATATATTAGCAAGGATAGAGGATTGGCTAACTGACAGAAAACAGAGAGTCGGAATAAATGGGTCATTTTCTGGTTGGCAAATAGTAACAAGTGGGGTGCCACAGGGATCGGTGCTGGGGCCTCAACTATTTACAATCTATATTAATGACTTGGATGAAGGGACCAAGTGTAAAGTAGCCAAGTTTGCTGATGATACAAAAATGCATGGGAAATTAAGTTGTGAGGAGGACACAAAGAATCTGCAAAGGGATAATAGACAGGCTAAGTAATTGGGCAAACATTTGGCAGAAGGAGTATAATGTGGGAGAGTGTGAGGTTATCCACTTTGGCAGGAAAAATAAAAAATAAAATTATTTAAATGGAAAGAGATTACAAAATGTTGCAGTACAGGGGGACCTGGGGGTCCTTGTGCATGAAACACAAACAATTAGTATGCAGGTGCAGCAAGTGATCAGGAAGGCAAATGGAATGTTGGCCTTTATTGCAAAGGGGATAGAGTATAAAAGCAGGGAAGTCCTGCTACAACTGTGCAGGGTATTGGTGACACCACACCTAGAGTACTGCATACAGTTTTGGTCTCCTTATTTAAGGAGGGATATACTTGCATTGGAGTCAGTTCAGAGAAGGTTCACTAGGTTGATTCCTGAGCTGAAGTGGTTGACTTATGAAGAAAAGTTGAGCTGGTTGGGCCTATACTCATTGGAGTTAAGAAGAATGAGAGATGATCTTATTGAAACATAAAAACATAGAAAATAGGTGCAGGAGTAGGCCATTCGGCCCTTCGAGCCTGCACCACCATTCAATATGATCATGGCTGATCATTCACCTCAGTACCCCTTTACTGCTTTCTCTCCATACCCCTTGATCCCTTTAGCCGTAAGGGCCACATCTAACTTCCTCTTGAATATATCCAATGAATTGGCATCAACGACTCTCTGCGGCATGGAATTCCACAGGTTAACAACTCTCTGAGTGAAGGACATAGAAACATAGAAAATACGTGCAGGAGTAGGCCATTCGGCCCTTCGAGCCTGCACCACCATTCAATGAGTTCATGACTGAACGTGCAACTTCAGTACCCCATTCCCGCTTTCTCGCCATACCCCTTGATCCCCCTAGTAGTAAGGACTACATCTAACTCCTTTTTGAATATATTTAGTGAATTGACCTCAACAACTTTCTGTGGTAGAGAATTCCACAGGTTCACCACTCTCTGGGTGAAGCAGTTTCTCCTCATCTCGGTCCTAAATGGCTTACCTCTTATCCTTAGACTGTGACCCTTGGTTTTGGACTTCCCCAACATTGGGAACATTCTTCCTGCATCTAACCTGTCTAAACCCGTCAGAATTTTAAACGTTTCTATGAGATCCCCTTTTTTCCTAATCTGTCACCATTCAGATAATAGTCTGTCACTCTGTTTTTAACACCAAAGTGGATAACCTCACATTTATCCACATTATACTTCATCTGCCATGCATTTGCTCACTCACCTAACCTATCCAAGTCACTCTGCAGCCTTATAGCATCCTCCTCGCAGCTCACACTGCCACCCAACTTAGTGTCATCCGCAAATTTGGAGATACTACATTTAATCCCCTCGTCTAAATCATTAATGTACAATGTAAACAGCTGGAGCCCCAGCACAGAACCTTGTGGTACCCACTAGTCACTGCCTGCCATTCTGAAAAGTACCCATTTATTCCTACTCTTTGCTTCCTGTCTGCCAACCAGTTCTCAATCCACGTCAGCACACTACCCCAAATCCCATGTGCTTTAACTTTGCACATTAATTTCTTGTGTGGGACCTTGTCAAAGGCCTTCTGAAAGTCCAAATACACCACGACAACTGGTTCTCCCTTGTCCACTTTACTGGAAACATCCTCAAAAAATTCCAGAAGATTTGTCAAGCATGATTTCCCTTTCACAAATCCATGCTGACTTGGACCTATCATGTCACCTCTTTCCAAATGCGCTGCTATGACATCCTTCATAATTGATTCCATCATTTTACCCACTACCGATGTCCGACTGACCGGTCTATAATTCCCTGTTTTCTCTCTCTCCTTTTTAAAAAAGTGGGGTTACATTGGCTACCCTCCACTCCATAGGAAGTTTCTCCTCATCTCAGTCCTAAATGGCCTACCCCTTATCGTAAGACTGTGTCCCCTGGTTCTGGACTTCCGCAACATCGGGAACATTCTTCCCGCATCTAACCTGTCCCGTCCCGTCAGAATCTTATACGTTTCTATGAGATCCCCTCTCATCCTTCTAAACTCCAGTGTATAAAGGCCCAGTTGATCCAGTCTCTTCTCATATGTCAGTCCAGCCATCCCTGGAATCAGTCTGGTGAACCTTCGCTGCACTCCCTCAATAGCAAGAATGTCCGTCCTCAGATTCGGAGACCAAAATTGAACGCCTCACCAAGGCCCTGTACAATTGCAGTAAGACCTCCCTACATATACAATACTGAGAGGGCTCGACAAGGTAACTGCAGAGAGGATGTTTCCACTTGTGGGGAATATAGAACTAGGGGGCATAGTTTAAGAATAAGGGGTCGCCCATTTAAAACTGAGATGAGGAGGAATTTTTTCTCTCAGGGGGTCGTAAATCTGTGGAATTTTCTTCCCCAGAGTGCTGTGGAGGCTGGATCATTGAATATATTTAAGATGGCGATGGACTGATTTTTGAATGATAAGGGAGTGAAGGGTTATGGGAGCGGGCAGGGAAGTGGAGCTGAGCCCATGATCAGATCAGCCATGATCTTATCAAATGGTGGAGCAGGCTCGAGGAGCCAAATGACCTACTCCTGTTCCTATTTCTTATGTTCTTATGAGCCAGCTGCCATAGGTGGAGCTGACCATACAGTTGGGGGAAGAAGGCCCTATCGTGCAAGGGTCTAGAGGCAGCAGTTTTCCTTCATGGACCTTACGGAGGAGCAATATCTCCACAGGCTTAGATTCAGGAAGGATATCATCAGGAAACTGTGCAATCTCCTGCGGCCAGACAAGGCTGAGGACAGCTCTAAGCGTCGCAGTCAAGGAGACCATAGCACTAAATTTCTATGTCACTGGCTCTATCCAATCTGCGACTGCAGATATTTCAAATATTTCTCAGTTCTCCGCCCATTGCTTCATCTGTCAAGTGACAGATGCTCCCTATAAGAGAAGGGGCGCATACACTTCTTTCCCGATGAACAGGGAGAAACATATGGAGTGGCAGACCGGATTCGAGCGCATTGCGGGCTTCCCCAGTGTTCAGGGTGCCATAGACTGCACCCACGTCGCAATGAGGGCACCACAAAACAATGTGGAACTGTTCATCAACCGAAAGGGATTCCATTCCCTTAATGTCCAGCTGATGTGCGACCACCGCTGCAAGATCATGGTAGTTGATGCCCGGTATCCTGGCAGCAGCCACGATTCCTTCATCCTGCACCAGACCGGTGTGCCCGGCGTGTTTTCTGGGCCAAACCAAAATTGCAGGTGGCTGCTTGGTTACAATAGCTACCCACTGTTCACTTGGCTGCTGACTTCCCTGCGCAACCTCAGTCCTCTGCACAGCAAGTCTTCAGTGACTCTCATTCAGCCACCAGGTGCCTAATTGAACAGTGCGTCAGGATCCTTAAGCAGAAGTTCCTTTGCCTGGACCGCTCTGGTGGAGTGTTGCAGTACTCGCCTGAGCGGGTCTCCCTATTTGTGGTCGTCTGCTGCATGTTTCACAACCTGGCAATCATGAGGGGCCATCTGTTGGAGGACAGGCCAGCAGTTCCACCTAAGGAAGAGGCAGAGAAGGAGGAGTAGGCGCAGGAGGAGGACCAGGATGCGGGTCGCTGGCCACACAGGAGGCATCATCGTCATCCAAACCCTGCAAGGGAAGTGCAGACCCGTCTCATTGCTGCTCGTTTCCGATGAGTTAATGGCCAATTCACCCTTCATCTTTTCATTTCCATAGAAACATAGAAACATAGAAAATAAGGGCCATTCGGCCCTTCTAGCCTGCACCGCCATTCAATGAGTTCATGGCTGAACATGCAACTTCAGTACCCCATTCCTGCTTTCTCGCCATACCCCTTGATCCCCCTGGTAGTAAGGACTTCATCTAACTCACTTTTGAATATATTTAGTGAATTGGCCTCAACAACTTTCTGTGGTAGAGAATTCCACAGGTTCGCCACTCTCTGGGTGAAGAAGTTTCTCCTCATCTCGGTCCTAAATGGCTTACCCCTTATCCTTAGACTGTGACCCCTGGTTCTGAATTTCCCCAACATTGGGAACATTCTTCCTGCATCTAACCAGTCTGAACCCATCTGAATTTTAAACGTTTCTATGAGGTCCCCTCTCATTCTTCTGAACTCCAGTGAATACAAGCCCAGTTGATCCAGTCTTTCTTGATAGGTCAGTCCCGCCATCCCGGGAATCAGTCTGGTGAACCTTCACTGCACTCCCTCAATAGCAAGAATGTCCTTCCTCAAGTTAGGAGACCAAAACTGTACACAATACTCCAGGTGTGGCCTCACCAAGGCCCTGTACAACTGTAGCAACACCTCCCTGCCCCTGTACTCAAATCCCCTCGCTATGAAGGCCAACATGCCATTTGCTTTCTTAACCACCTGCTGTACCTGCATGCCAACCTTCAATGACTGATGTACCATGACACCCAGGTCTTGTTGCACCTCCCCTTTTCCTAATCTGTCACCATTCAGATAATAGTCTGTCTCTCTGTTTTTACCACCAAAGTGGATAACCTCACATTTATCCACATTATACTTCATCTGCAATGCATTTGCCCACTCACCTAACCTATCCAAGTCACTCTGCAGCCTCATAGCATCCTCCTCGCAGCTCACACTGCCACCTAACTTAGTGTCATCTGCAAATTTGGAGATACTACATTTAATCCCCTCGTCTAAATCATTAATGTACAGTGTAAACAGTGTAAATAGCCATCTTTATGAGCCCTTTCACACATCATTGCCTTCTGTGAAATGATAAACCTGCACAGAAATGGCAACACAAAATAAAGATTTATTACAGAAGAAAGAAAGCTGCAAAAAACATACACAATCATTTCTCACCCTTGTGCATTTCCTTATAGCCACTCTTATGTAAGCCTATTCTGGAACCATGCCGCAGTGTCTCCCCTGTGGCTGCCTCATGGGACTCGGAAGGCTGCTGTGTTTTGGGTGTCGAAGCTACAGATGTCATTCTAGGACGATCTCGACCATCTCTGGCCCTGGAAGGGCCGGCTGCAGACTGGGCAGCATCCTCTTCAGTATGTTCAATCGGCCTTGGCTCGGGCAAGTCCATGCTTCTCGGCAATGATGGAGTGACAGGTCTGGGGTCAGGAATGCTGTGATCCTGAGAGAGCACATCATCATCAGGGTCCGAGAAGCCTGCGCCACTCCCCGGGGACAGCACATTACCATCGCTACCAATGAGAGACAGCACAGGTCAGCGGTGTGGCACGACACCGGAAGGTCGCCTGTGGACCCAGCCTTGATGGTAACAGTCAGGTCTCACGTGGTATCCAGCTGAGACTACATGAGAGCAGACACAGTTTCGCTGCCACCAGGGACGACAGCAGTAAGACACTCCGTGACCTGTTGCCCAAAGTGCATAAGAGCATTCTGAGCTTTGAGGGCCGCGGCCATTCTATCCAGTGCAGCACTCAGACGCTCATTCCCTTGCGCCTGTAATATCAGCTGCCACATCCCCGAGTCGCGACATCACATCTGGATCTGCACGGTCGCTCTGAGAGTCCACCATCTTCTGCACACTGACAATGATGGGCTCTATGGTGTGCACAGAGCTGTCCACAATGCGGGAAGCAGACTCCTCCATGCTCCTGACCATTTGCGACAGGCTCTCTGGCATCCGTGCCATTGCCCCCAACATCTGGGAATACATGGCCTCCACCCTTCTTTCATAAACCCCAACATTGATGGGCTCGCCCAAGTCCTCTTCAACAGAACTCGCTTGTGCACTCACCCTCTTGAGAGATGGCACCTGAGGTTCCCTTTGCCCCTCACCATGCTGCAGCCCGCTAGGCCCTGGTGCAACACCCAGTGCAGACCCCTCTGCTATCTCTAACTGATCCGACCGCGCACTCCCAGGATCTGAACTGTCGCATGTGAGTGTAGGAAGCAGTGATGCAGTGCTGCCAGCAATGTCCCCCTCTTCCCCCGCCTCATCGGACACAGCGCTAACATATGCACTGGCCTCCAGGCTGTCGTCCAGACTTGTGCTCCCAATGACATCTAGGGTGTCAGCATGGCCATGGCTGCCAGTGCCCTCAAGGCTGTTGTCCAGGTTTTGGCTCCCAATATCATCATCAGCCTCCTTATGGCACTCCCCTCAAGGCTGTCTTCCTAGCTTGGCCTCCCAATATCATTATCAGCCTCTCCCTGGCTTCAGCTGCCAGTGCCCTCAAGGCTGCCGTCTTGGCTTGCCATCCCACTCGCATCAGCGCACTATCCCTGGCTTGGCTCACACTCGGGGTCTCATCTGCTATCATGAAAGGCACAAGGGAGAGGCAGAGCACTGACGCAGGCTGCAACTTGCACACTATCATAAGCAAACACGCGGTAGACGTGGTGTTTTCAGATCTCAGGAAGAGATGGCATTAAAGGAAGGCCTTCACACACTGTAATTGTAATTGTTATATATGTGGACTTGTATTTACTCTGTACGATTTGTAGGATCTTGCAGAGACATCATGGGTGGTATTTCTCCAGCGACTGGAGGTGTCTACTGTACATGGTCCATGTTTCTGAGCCATACAGGAGGGCGGGTATTACTACAGCTCTGTAGACCATGAGCTTGGTGGCAGTTTTGAGAGCCTGGTCTTCAAACACACTTTTCCTCAGGCAGCCGAAGGCTGCACTGGCGCATTGGAGGCAGTGTTGGATCTCTTCGTCAGTGCCTGCTCTTGTTGATAGGAGGCTCCCAAGATACGGTCCACGTTGTCCAGGGCCGCGGCGTGGATCTTGATGACTGGGGGACAGTGCTGTGCGGTAAGGACAGGCTGCTTTGCTGATGTTTAGCGTAAGGCCTATACTTTTGTATGCCTCAGTAAATATGTCAACTATGTGTGCTTGGAGTACCAACAACCCATCATCATCTACTCCATATAATTTTGCACTCCTATGAAATTGACTGTCACAAATGGATTTTGTGTATTTCAGTGCCCAGTAAAGGTGAGTCTGAAATGGGACAATGCCCTGCAATTCCTGCATATTTTTATAATTAAATACCTCGGCATCTCTGAACAATCGTAATGCATTTTCTGCTGTTATATTTAAATGTGCTTTCAAGAATGTTTCACCTTGGAGATTTTCACTATGTTTTCACCATTTCTTATGCACACACTGTAATTGTAATTGTTATATATGTGGACTTGTATTTACTCTGTACAGCCTCCAGAGGGCTCATTCCCCAGAGCCCCAAGGGATCCCATAATCCCTTGGGAGCACAGGTATTTAAGAAGGCTTCACAGGTTGGGGAGGCACTCTGGAGACCTGCAATAAAAGACTAAGGTCACACTTTACTTTGAGCTCACAGTGTTCAGTCTGACTCTTCCTCCACGCACTACAACTGGCGATAAGATACAGATAGCGAACCCAAAGATGCAGAGAACAGTGAGCAACCTGGAGAAATTTTCAGAGGGAGATGATTGGGAAACTTTTGTGGAGCGAATCGACCAATACTTAGTGGCCAACGAGCTAGATGGGGAAGAGAGCGCTGTGGGGCACCAATGTATGGCCTCATGAAGAATCTGCTTACTCCAGCAAAACCCACAGAGAAATCGTATGATGATTTGTGCACACTGGTCCGAGAGCATTTGAACCTGAAGGAAAGCGTTCTGATGGCAAGGTACCGGTTCGACACCTACAAAAGTTCTGAAGGCCAGGAAGTGGCAAGTTATGTCGCCGAGCTAAGACGCCTTGCAGGACATTGCGAATTTGAAGGACATTTGGAGCATAGGCTCAGAGATTTTTTCGTACTTGGCATTGGCCATGAAACCATACTTCGCAAACTGTTGACGGTAGAGACCCCAACCTTGAGTAAGGCCATAGCAATAGCCCAGGCGTTCATTGTCACCAGTGACAATACTAAGCAAATCTCTCAGCACACAAGTGCTGCTACAAGTACTGTGAACAAATGGATGTTGTTTTTGAATCGTAACGTACAGGGCAGGTCACACATACCCACTACCAAAAGCCGATGACCACTTTGCAATGCTGGCGGGAGGAAAGACGTTCATGAAGCTGGATCTGACTTCAGCCTACATGACGCAAGAACTGGAGGAATCATCGAAGGCCCTCACCTGCACCAACACGCACAAAGGTCTTTTTGTTTATAACAGATGCCCGTTTGGAATCTGATCGGTGCCAGCGACATTCCAGAGAAACATGGAAAGTTTACTGAAGTCGGTCCTGCACACCATGGTCTTCTAGGATGACATCTTGGTCACAGGTCAGAACACAGTCGAGCATCTGCAGAACCTGGAGAAGGTTCTTAGTCGATTCAACCGCGTGGGGCTCAGGTTAAAACACTCGAAGTACGTTTTCCTGGTGCCTGAAGTGGAGTTCCTGGGAAGGAGGACTGCGGCGGACGGCATCAGGCCCACCAACACGAAGACGGAGGCAATCAAGAATGCACTGAGGCCACAGAACGTGACGGAGCTGCGGTTGTTTCTGGGCCTTTTGAACTATTTTGGTAACTTCTTAGCGGGTTTCAGCACCCTGCTAGAACCACTACATGTCTTACTACGAAAAGGGGGTGAATGGGTTTGGGGCAAATGCCAAGAAAATGCCTTTGTAAAAGCGAGAAAATTGTTCTGCTCAAACAAATTGCTTGTGTTATATGATCCACGTAAGCGTTTGGTACTAGCATGTGATGCGTCGTCATATGGCGTCGAGCGTGTATTGCAACAAGCTAATGATTTCGGGAAACTGCAGCTGGTTGCTTATGCATCCAGGGGTCTGTCTAAGGCTGAGAGAGCCTACAGCATGATTAAAAAAGAAGCGTTAGCATGTGCCTATGGGGTAAAGAAAATGCACCAATACCTGAATGGACTAAAATTCGAATTGGAAACTGACCATAAGCCACTTATATCCCTGTTTTCCAAGAGCAAAGAGATAAATACCAACGCATCAGCCCGCATCCAGGGATGGGCGCTCACATTGTCCGCATATAACTATGCTATCCGCCACAGGCCAGGCATAGAAAACTGCATCGATGCTCTCAGTAGGCTGCCATTGTCCACCACGGGGGTGGAAATGGCACAGCCCGCAAATCTAGCCATGGTTATGGAAGCATTTGAGAGTGAGCAATCACCCGTCACTGCCCAGCAGATCAAAACCTGGACAAGCCAGGACCCCTTATTATCTCTAGTCAAAAGCTGTGTGCTGCACGGGAACTGGTCCAGTGTCCCAGTGGAAATGCAGGAAGAGATAAAGCCGTTCCAGCGGCGCAAAGGTGAAATGTCTGTACAGGCAGACTGCCTTCCATGGGGCAATCGAGTAGTGATCCCCAAGAAGGGCAGAGACACCTTCATCAACGACCTCCACAGTACCTGCCCAGGCATTGTAATGATGAAAGCAATAGCCAGATCCCACGTGTGGTGGCCCGGTATCGATGCGGACTTAGAGTCCTGCATTCACAGATGTAATACATGCTCGCAGTTAAGCAATGTACCCAGGGAGGCGCCGCTAAGTTTATGGTCTTGGTCCTCCAAAGCGTGGTCTCGGGTACACGTTGACTATGCAGGCCCGTTCTTGGGTAAAATGTTCCTTGTGGTTGTAGACGCGTACTGCAAGTGGATTGAATGTGAGATAATGTCGGCTGGCACGTCCGCTGCCCCTACTGAAAGCCCGCGGGCCATGTTTGCCACACACGGCTTACCCGATGTCCTGGTGAGCGACAACAGGTAATGTTTTACCAGTGCTGAGTTCAAAGAATTGATGACCCGTAACGGGATCAAACATGTCACATCTACCCCGTTTAAACCAGCGTCCAATGGTCAGGCAGAGGGAGCAATGCAAACCATCAAGCAAGGCTAGAAGAGGGTAACTGAAGACTCACTGCAGACTCGCCTATCCAGAGTCCTGCTTAGCTACTGCACGAGACCCCACTCACTCACTGGGATCCCACACGCTGAACTGCTCATGAAAAGAGCACTCAAGACAAGGCTCTCGTTAGTTCACCCTGATCTACATGAACAGGTAGAGAGCATGTGGCTTCAACAAGGTGCATACCATGATATCGCAAATGTGTCATGCGAGATTGAAATCAATGATCCTGTATTTGTTTTAAATTATGGACAAGGTCCCAAGTGGCGTCCCGGCACTGTCGTGGCGAAAGAGGGGAGCAGGGTCTTTCGGGTCAAACTTTGAAATGGACTCATTCATCGGAAACACTTGGACCAAATCAAACTCAGATTCACGGACTACCCTGAGCAACCCACCTTGGACTCTACCTTTTTTGATACCCCAACATGCACACCAGTGGCAACGGACACCACGGTTGACCATGAAGCAGAACCCATCATCCACAGCAGCCCAGCGAGGGCCCAACAAATGATTCAACAACACCAGCTTTCACACCAAGACGACCAACCAGGGCAAGAAGGGCCCCAGATCGACTCACATTGTAAATAGTTACACTATTGACTTCGGGGGGGAAAGCTGTTATATATGTGGACTTGTATTTACTCTGTACAGCCACCAGAGGTCTTTTCCCCGGAGTCCCAAGGGATCCCATAATCCCTTGGGAGCACAGGTATTTAAGGCGGCTTCACAGATTGGAGAGGCACTCTGGAGACCTGCAATAAAAGACTAAGGTCACAACTTACTTTGAGCTCACAGTGTTCAGTCTGACTCTTTCTCCACACACTACAGTAATGATAGCAGAACAACTGTTGGAAGTGATATTCCTGCTTCATCTGATTATTTGTTCTTTGAATGTAGCTTTCAAATACCCTATTTATGCAGTTCAGTGGCAGCCTGAGAGAAGCCCTTATGAGTGGAACATAACAAAGAAAATCCCACACTCGCCTGAAGCTCTTAAAGTCGCCTGGTATTTAGCTGATTTTTTTGTTAATGAAGGTATGATAGTCAACAGAAATAATTTTCAGCTTTTAAGGTTCATTTTCTGTGTATATGTTTCTATACTCGTCCTTCTGGACCTGTCTGCAGTCTTTGACACAGTTGACCACTCCATCCTCCTCCAACACCTCTCCACCAATGTCCAGCTGGGTGGGACTGCATTCGCCTGGTTCCATTCTTATCTATCTAATCATAGCCAGAAAATCTCCAGGAATGGCTTCTCTTCCCACTCCCGGATCATTACCTCTGGTGGTCCATCAAGGATTTGTCCTTGGTCCCCTCTTATTTCTCATCTATATGCTGCCCC
This sequence comes from Pristiophorus japonicus, assembly GCF_044704955.1. Taxonomy (NCBI): domain Eukaryota; kingdom Metazoa; phylum Chordata; class Chondrichthyes; family Pristiophoridae; genus Pristiophorus; species Pristiophorus japonicus. Next base: position 404,808,696 of record NC_091977.1, read on the forward strand.
TTGGCGATATAATCCGAAAACACAGAGTCAGTTTCCATATGTACGCAGATGACACCCAACTCTACCCCTCCACCACTTCTGTTGACCTCTGCTTAGTATCTAAATTGTCAGATTGCTTGTCCGACATCCAGTACTGGATGAGCAGAAATTTTCTCCAATTAAATATTGAGAAGACCGAAACCATTATCTTGGATCTCCGCCACAAACTGCATTCCCTAACCACTGACTCCATCCCTCTCCCTTGCATCAATCTGAGGGTGAACAAGATGTCATGTTTGACCCTTACATGAGATTCCAGCAACATATCCATGGTATAACTAAAACTGCCTTTTTCCACCTCTATAACATTGCCCACTTCCGCCCCTGCCTCAGCTCTTCTGCTGAATGCCTTTGTTACCTTTAGACTTGACTACTCCAACTCACTCCTGGCCAGCTTTCCAAATTCCACACTACGTAAACTTGAAGTCATCCAAAACTCAGCAGCCCGTTTACTAACCCGCACCAAGTCAAGATCACCCATCACCCCTGTGCTTTCTGACCTACATTGGCTCCCAGTTAAACAACACCTCGATTTCAAAATTCTCATCCTTGTTTACAAATCACTCCATGGACTTGCCCCTCCCTATCTCGGCAATCTTTTTTAGCCTCACAATCCCACAAGATGTCTGCACTCCTCAAATTCTGGCCTCTTGAACGTCCCTCATTATAACTGCTCAACCATCGGTGGGACTTGCCTGAGCCCCAAACTCTGGAACTCCCTCCTTAAACCTCTACGCCTCTCTACCTCTCTTTCCTCCTTTAAGATGCTCGTTAAAACAAGCTTTTGATCATCTGACTTAATTTCTTCTGTGGCTCGATATCAAATGTATCTGTTTGTCTGTAACACTTGTGAAGAGCCTTGGGACGTTTTACTATGTTAAAGGTGCTATATAATTAAAAGTTATTAAAGTTATTATTATTCCAACTGATGATGTTTATGATAAAAATATGCTTGTTCAGTTTTTAAATGCAAATTTAGGAAATCATTAACAAAAAAAATATTCCCTGAGAAAGAAATGCATTTTGTTTTTCAGCACGGAAGAACTTCTATAATTTTTCTAATACTGCAGAAGAAGCAAAGGCGTTGATTTATAATTATGCACCTATTTACACAGGGAACATTTCTAAATTTGAGCAAATTTATTTAATTGATTAGAATTACTTTAACTGGACTTGTCTCAGTCAGTCAATTAAATCCGATAAAATCACTTTATTGCTGTCCTCCTATTCCTTGCGTTCCCTTAATAAAACCGGTTATTTGGTGAGTTATGTTTTCCAATTTATGGGAAATGCTTTTCACTGCAGAGTAACTACAGTGAACTGAAAATTAGTAACTTTAATTTTTGCGTGCAAAATAACTCCGAGATAACAATGGTGGTAAATTTAATGGTGTGATATTTGCCAAATGTAATTTAAAACCATATAACTTTCTGACAACACTTCATTGTGAGTGGTGTGTCCTTTAGTACATGTAAAATAACCCTGTAATTGGTGAGACATAATTTATATACAGCTTTTTCTTGCTTAGTTACAATGTCTAAACATTAAGCATCACATCTGAAGTGTTCAATTTTGTGCAGAATGTTCTTGTTTTATGTGGCTTTTAATAAGCAGTGCTACACTTCTGAATTTCTGCGGTCAAAATTAGCTTTTTATTTAAAATTCATATTAGCACATAAATAAGCTTTCCATTAGTACAAAAGAGAGATCTTGCCATTGATTTCTGTTGAGGAACAAAATGATGGAGTTAGAACTGTGGCTCCCAGAGTTTAGGAGGTGTTGACAAGCCACTAGACATAACGAGTGATTATGTAATTCAGTGCTCTTAGTGGATAGTGCCATTCACTGAGAGCAGACCTTGGGAAGTTTCAAAAGCTCAGCACATGACTGAAATTCAAATGTGAGGTTAATGACCCTTTCTACATTTTAGTCCTGAGTCTTAAGTAATTTAGGTTCAAGACTACAATAAAATACTCCACGACACTAAGTTCCTTTATAAGCTTTATTCAATAGATGTAAACAGATTCTACATTCCCATTCTGGGAGGTACCAACGGCCCTCTAATCTATCTGTCAACGTCTTTCTTTCTGTGGGTACTCTTGAAGCTGCTCACAATCTTACTATTTAAATTCTAAAACCACAAAAGTACGTGATCACTGGTTTCTCCATTGATGGTTAATTCAGTACATCTGCTCAATACATATTTATGTTAAAAAGAAAAAAAACAACTCCATACAAAACAAAACTGATAAAATAAAACCAGGAACTGAATTCAGCTAGCCATATAACAGAAGCTGACAACAGCAGAGGCTAATAGTACAACTTAATTGTTTTTGTAGTTAACTTGTCTAGACTTGTCACTGCTTGTGGTTAACTTGTTCAAACTTGTTACCTTTCTGCTTATTGCAGAATTTTTGAGAATTTGCTAACCTAGATCCCACAAAAGCAAAGAGCTAAATGACCAGATAATTTGTTTTAATGGTAGTTGAAGGATAAATGTTGGCTCGGACACTTGGAGAACTCTCTTACTCTTTTCTGAATAATGCCATGGGATCTTCGAGGGGGCAGATGGGGCAGCCGATATTTTATGCTCTCTGGAGAGGTGCTTACACCATGACCTTTTGGCCTAGAAACGAGAGTGTTACCACTGAGCCAAGTCTGAGATCAGTGTTGGAATTGAGTCTACAGCGCTGTGGTACTGAGACTGCGAGAAGATGGATGTGATTCAGGACAGCAGCAGAGGCTTCCTTGATGCTTTTCACGGTATAATAATTGATAGGGAAACAAGAGGCAAATTATGTGCATACTTTTGTTACTCATTTTCTCTTCCGTTCCTTTCTCCTCCTCCCCCCATCCTGAAGATGTTCACTCCTTGCAGGAATATAGTTCCACTGTTGCTGTTCATCCTCTAATACCTCAACCAATTGCCCATTGTTCATTTGTGAGTCTTATAGAGAGAGCTTCAGCAGGCTATCATACCCCAGGGGAGAAACACTTATACTGATCCTATCCTCACGTGTACCAGGGATACCAGCCGCGCCCAGACCACCGACACCGGCACCTTCAGTCTGGCTCGCCTTCCACCTTCAGCGGGATATCGACAGGAGGCACGGCCCACCCTCAGCAGCTGGAAACTGACAAGTTTTAAAACTTACATTTTAGACTTACAACCAAAATACTTTTAAACATTTATTATTAACCTACATCTTTGATTTTTAACAACTTTTAGAAACTTTTTAAATTGGAGAAACTTGTATAATCTATAATTGATTTACATCTTAGACTTTTTAACAACTCTTAGAAACTTTTGAAATAAATTGGGAATCTTTATCAACTTTTAATCTTTTAAAATAACTTTGGAAGTCACCTTCCTAATGCCTGCCCCCCAACCAAGCCTCGGGCCATCTACCATCAATGGCGCTACCCGGCGCCGAGCTTGCGGCCAACACTTCGCCGTAGGCAATTAGGCTTATCGAGCTGTGCCTGGTCTCCAGTTGTCTTGGACCCCCTTGCCACTGGACCAAGTCCTTGTTAAGCTAAGCCCGTGTGGTTGCCGGTGTGCAGCGGCCACCCCGCGTTAAAAGAACTCACACACAGGCATCTTCCACTTCATCGGAATGAAATTTGGGACCTGGAATGTCAGGACCCTCATGGACAATCCCAAAAGCAACAGGCCGGAACGCCGCACCGCCATAGTTACCCGGGAACTCAGACGTTTTGACATTGACATCGCCGCCTAAGCAAGACCCGGCGGGCAGGGGAAGGCCAGTTCAAGGAACATGGTGGAGGTTACACCTTCTTCTGGAAAGGAAAACCAGAGGCAGAACGCCGCCTTCAAGGTGTCGGCTTTGCCATCAAGAATGAGCTGGTCGACCGCCTCAAAGACTCCCCCTGTGGGGTCAATGAACGTCTCATTACTCTCTGTATCACCCTATCTCGGAACTAATGTGCCACAGTCATCAGTGCGTACGCCCCCACACTCAATGCAACAGATGAGGCTAAAGAGGGTTTTTATTCTAACCTCGAGACATCCTTGTCCCGTATCCCCACGGGCGACAAATTGATCCTCCTGGGTGATTTTAATGCCAGGGTTGGCAAAGACACAGCCCTCTGGGGAGGCGTGATTGGCAGAGACGGGGTAGGGAAAGCTAATTCCAGTGGTACCCTACTCCTGACAAAATGTCTAGAACATGAACTCCTCCTTACCAACACCCTGTTCCGCCAGAGGGACAAATACAAGACATCATGGCAACATCCTCGCTCCAAACTCGCTCCAAACACTGGTACCTGCTCGACTATGTCATTGTCCAAGCCAGGTATCGCAATGATGTGCGCATCACCTGCGCTATGACAGGAGCTGACGACTGCTGGACGGACCACCGCCTAATCCGATCCATCATTAACATTGCCCCAAAGCAGAGGGGACAGCAGAAGGAGTTCCACAAAAAAGTTAATGCCGGGACACTTAGAGACCCAGCTAAGACAGCCAGCGCCTCACAGCCAATCTGTTGTGCCTTGATGACCCTGAGATGCTGAATCCCCATAGTGCTTGGTCTGCCCTCCAGGCCTCTATAACCAGTGCCTGTGAAGAGACACTTGGTCACTCAACCAGAAAACATCAGGACTGGTGTGATGAAAATGATCAGTTGATCGAAGAACTAATTTGCAAGCGCAAAGCATTTCTGAGCCTCAAGCAACAGTCCAACTCGGGAGCTGCAAAACAACATTACAGACGGCTCAAGGCTCAGGTCCAACAAAAAACTCGGGACCTAAAGAACAGGTGGTGGGTGGAGAAAGCACAGAAGATACAACAAGTGGCCGGCAGCCACGATATGCGAGGATTCTTCATTGCAGTCAAGGCCACCTATGGTCCAAACTCCCAAGGCCCCACCCCACTCCTGGCCAAGAATGGGGAAACACTCATCAAGGACACCGAGGCTGTCAGGGCCCGATGGAAGGAGCACTTTGAAGATCTCTAATTCAAGACTCTGTCTTTGACTCAAGTGTTCTAGATTCCATCCCGCAGCATGCCACTCGCCACCAACACGGTGAAACTCCAACGTTGCATGAGGTAGGCAAAGCCATAAAACAGCTTAAGAATAACAAGGCTACGGGTGCGGATGGAATCCCTGCTGAGGCGTTAAAAAATGGCAGCGAGGCGCTGTTGACACGGATATATGACCTCATCTCTCTCATCTGGAGGGAGGAGAGCATGCCGGGAGATCTCAGAGATGCAGTGATTGTGACCGTTTTTAAAAAGGGGACAAGTCCGACTGCGGCAACTACAGAGGAATCTCCCTGCTATCAGCCACTGGGAAAGTTGTCGCTCGAGTTCTCCTTAATCGTCTTCTCCCGGTGGCCGAGGAGCTCCTCCCGGAATCACATTGCGGGTTTCGTCCCCTACGGGGCACAACAGACATGATCTTTGCAGCACGCCAGTCGCAGGAAAAATGCAGGGAGCAGTGTCAGCCCTTATACATGGCCTTTTTCAATCTTACAAAGGCCTTTGATACTGTCAATCGTGAGGGTCTATGGAGCGTCCTCCTCCGCTTCGGATGCCCCCAAAAGTTTGTCAACATCCGTCGCCTGCTTCACGATGACATGCAGGCCGTGATCCTTACCAACGGATCCATTAGAAACCCAATCCACGTCTGGACCGGGGTCAAACAGGGCTGCGTTATCGCTCCAACCCTCTTCTCAATCTTCCTCGCCGCCAAGCTCCCCGCCGGAGTGGAATTAAACTATAGAACCAGTGGGAAGCTGTTTAACCCACGCCGCCTCCAGGCCAGGTCCAAGATCACCCCAATCTTTGTCATTGAGCTGCAGTATGTAGACAATGCCTGTGTCTGTGCACATTCAGAGGCTGAACTCCAGGATATAGTCAATGTATTCACTGAGGCATATGAAAGCATGGGCCTTACGCTTAACATCCGTAAGACAAAGGCCCTTCACCAGCCTGTCATCGCCGCACAGCACTGCCCTCCAATCATCAAGATCGACAACGTGGACCATTTCCCATATTTCGGGAGCCTCTTTATCAATAAAGGCAGACATTGATGCGGAGATTCAGCATCGCCTCCAGTGCACCAGCGCAGCCTTCGGCCGCCTGCGGAAAAGAGTGTTTGAAGACCAGGCCTTCAAATCTACCACCAAACTCATGGTCTACAGGGTTGTAATAATACCCGCCCTCCTGTATGGATCTGAGGCATGGACGATGTACAGAAGGCACCTCAAGTCGCTGGAGATATATCACCAACGATGTCTCCGCAAGATCCTGCAAATCTCCTGGCAGGACAGGCGCACCAACATCAGTGTCCTCGACCAGGCTAACTTCCCCAGTATTGAAGTACTGACCATACTCGATCAGCTTCACTGGGCAGGCCACATAGTACGCATGCCATATACGAGACTCCCTAAGCAAATGCTTTATGTGGAGCTCCTTCATGGTAAACGGGCCAAAGGAGGACAGCGGAAACATTACAAGGACAACCTCAAAGCCTCCCTGGTAAAGTGCGACATCACCACTGAGACCTGGGAGACTCTGGCCGCAGACTGCCCGAGGTGGAGAAAGTCCATCCGGGAGGGCGTTGAACTCTTTGAGGCGAGGAGCACGAAGAGGCCAGGTGCAGGCAGCGGAAGGAGCGTGCGGAAAACCAAACCTACCGACCCCTTCCCCCGACGAATGTTTGTCCCACCTGTAACAGGGTCTGTGGCTCTCGTATTGGACTCACTTTGGGAGTGGAAGCAAGTCCTCCTCGATTCCGAGGAACTGTCTATGATGATGATGATGACCATGTGGTGGTGCTGGATAGTGATCAGAATTGACAATCCTTGCTGCTTTCCTCCTCCATAACAGAGGAACTGAACCCAATTGTAGTGTCTCTACTGATGCTCGACAGGGATCAGCTAGCTCAGTAGGGATCGAAGCTCGGATTTTTGGTTTGCGTGGGTGAATAATGTTACATAAAACATATTACTAACAGAACAGTTATCAGTAAAGAAGCCTACCTTCTAGACTCTCTGCCTCTCTCTTCTCCTTTACATATTCCTTAAAACCTACCTCTTTGACCAAGCTTTTGCTCACCTGTCCTAATACCTTGTGGCTCAGTGTCAAATTGTGTTTCATAGTGAAGTGCAGCGAAGGTTCACCAGACTGATTCCCGGGATGGCGGGACTGACCTATCAAGAAAGACTGGATCAACTGGGCTTGTATTCACTGGAGTTCAGAAGAATGAGAGGGGACCTCATAGAAACGTTTAAAATTCTGATGGGTTTAGACAGGTTAGATGCAGGAAGAATGTTCCCAATGTTGGTGAAGTCCAGAACTAGGGGTCACAGTCTAAGGATAAGGGGTAAGCCATTTAGGACCGAGATGAGGAGAAACTTCTTCACCCAGAGAGTGGTGAACCTGTGGAATTCTCTACCACAGAAAGTTGTTGAGGCCAATTCACTAAATATATTCAAAAAGGAGTTAGATGAAGTCCTTACTACTAGGGGGATCAAGGGGTATGGCGAGAAAGCAGGAATGGGGTACTGAAGTTGCATGTTCAGCCATGAACTCATTGAATGGTGGTGCAGGCTAGAAGGGCCGAATGGCCTACTCCTGCACCTATTTTCTATCGAGATTGCTAATTAATCCTCTCTCATTACACAACACCCAGTCTAAGATGGCCTCCCCCCTAGTTGGTTCCTCGACATATTGGTCTAGAAAACCATCCCTTATGCACACTCCAGGAAATCCTCCTCCACCGTATTGCTTCCAGTTTGGTTAGCCCAATCTGTATGCATATTAAAGTCACCCATGATAACTGCTGCACCTTTATTGCATGCACCCCTAATTTCCTGTTTGATGCCCTCTTGGAGGTCTGTACACAACTCCCACTAATGTTTTTTGCCCTTTGGTGTTCTGCAGCTCTACCCATATAGATTCCACATCATCCAAGCTAATGTCCTTCCTAACTATTGCATTAATCTCCTCTTTAACCAGCAATGCTACCCCACCTCCTTTTCCTTTTATTCTATCCTTCTTGAATGTTGAATACCCTTGGATGTTGAGTTCCCAGCCCTGATCATCCTGGAGCCACGTCTCTAATCCCAATCACATCATATCTGTTAACATATACTTGCACAGTTAATTCATCCACCTTATTACGGATACTCCTTGCATTAAGACACAAAGCCTTCAGGCTTGTTTTTTTAACACCCTTTGTCCTTTTAGAATTATGATGTCGTGTGGCCCTTTTTGTTTCTTGCCTTTGTTTACTCGGCCTTCCACTATTGCTTTTTACCTTTCTACCATCTGTTTCTGACCCCATATTACTTTGCCCTGTCTCGCTGCATAGGTTCCCATCCCCCTGCCATATTAGTTTAAACACTCCCGAACTGCATTAGCAAATGTTACCCCCAGGACATCCATTCCAGTCCTGTCCAAGTGCAGACCGTCCCTTTTGTACAGGTCCCACTTCCCCCAGAACTGGTTTCAATGTCCCAGGAATTTGAATCCCTTCCTCTTGCATCACTGCTCAAGCCATGTATTTATTCTAACTATCCTGCTCCCTCTACTCTGATTAGCACGTGGCAGTGGTAGCAATTCAGAGATTACTACCTTTGAGGTCCTACTTTTTAATTTAACTCCTAGCTCCCTAAATTCAGCTTGTAGGACCTCTTCCCGCTTCTTACCTATATTGTTGGTACCTACATGTACCACGACAACTGGCTGTTCACCCTCCCTCTCCAGAATGCTCTGCAGCCGCTCCGAGACATCCTTGACCCTTGCACCAGGGAGGCAACATACCATCCTGGAGTCTCGGTTGCGGCCGCAGAAACTCCTATCTATTCCCCTTACAATAGAGTCCCCTATCACTATAGCTCTACCACTCTTTTTCCCGCCCTTCTGTGCGGCAGAACCACCCATGGTGCCATGAACCTGGCTGCTGGTGCCTTCCCCTGGTAAGTCATCTCCCCTAACAGTATCCAAAACGGTATATCTGTTTTGGAGGGAGATGACCGCAGGGGACTCCTGCACTACCTTCCTGCTCTTGCTTTGTCTCTTGGTCACCCATTCACTATCTGTCCTCACCCTTGCCTGCGGTGCGACCAACTCACTAAATGTGCTATCCACAACATTGTCAGCATCGCGCATGCTCCAGAGTGAGTCCATCCGCAGCTCATGCGGTCTGTCAGGAGCTGCAGCTGGACACACTTCCCGCACACATAGTAGTCAGTGTCGGAAGTGTCCCTGATTTCCCACATAGCACAGGAGGAGCATGACACGGATCCGAGCTCTCCTGCTCACTTAAACCTTAAATGAATTTACTTACTAAAATTTACTTCAACACCAAACAGCTACTTAGTAGTTCGCTGTCAATTAAACCAATCTAAAAGTAACTGTCTGAGACTGAACCAGACTGTTCGCAATCTTGGTGTTGTATTTGACCCATCAACTCCATCACTAAGACCGCCTACTTCCACCTCCGAAACATCGATCATCTTTACCCCTGCCTCAGCTCATCTGTTGCTGAAACCCTCATCCATGCCTGTTACCTCTAGACTTAACCATTCCAATCCTCTCCTGGCTGACCTCCCATCTTCCACCCTAGATAAACTTAAGCTCATCCAAAACACGGTTGCCTTTATCCTAACTCGCACGAAGTCCAGTTCACTCATCACCCCTGTGCTCGCTGACCTGCCCTGGCTCCCAGTTCAGCAATGCCTCAATTGTAAAATTCTCATCCTTGTTTTCAAATCCCTCCATGGCCTTGCCCTTCCCTATCTCTGTAACCTCCTCCAGCCGTATAACCCTCTGAGATCTCTGCATTCCTCCAATTCTTGCTTCTTCCGCATCCCTGATTTTAATTGCTTCATCATTGGTGGCCGAGCTTACAGCTGCCTCGGTCATAAGTTCTGGAATTCTCTCCCTGAATCTCTCCCCCCTCTCTACCGTGCTCTTCTCCTTTAACACAATCCTTAAAACCTACCTCTTTGACCAAGCTTTTGGTCATCTGTCCTAATATCTTATGTGGCTCAGTGTCAAATTGTGTTTCATAATGCTCCTGTGAAGCGCCTTGGGACGTTTTACTACATTAAAGGCGGTACAGTATATAAATGCAAGTCGTTATTGACTTGCACACATTGGAAACCTTTTCGTTCTTCACTCCAGGTTGACTTATGAGGATAGATTAGAGATGCTTGTACGGTTGTAGAGTCTGGAGAGAAGATTAAGATCATTGAGAAATATAGGGGGTATAATTGCCCCGTGCCCCGATTGGGGGCGGTAACATTCCGGGGCCATGACTTTTAGTGCCTGGTGCAGAAGTCTCAACCCTGATGCTGAATTGGGCTTACCGCCCCTCAAAAGGAAGCGGAGCGCTATCTCCGGTGTTCCGCTTCCTGTAGGGATGGGTCCCGGGGCGCTACTGCAGCACTCAGTCACGCTGACGCGCTACAACGCCCCTCCTCTTCGATTAAAGAGGGCTGCTACGCACTCTGCAGGCCCTTTGATGGCCGCCACTGGGCCACCAGGGCAGTGTGAGACCGGGCCGGCAGCCCAGCACCCAAGACAGAGTGTTGAGCTGCCATTGTCGAGATGACCCGAGGGTCGGGCGACAAAAAAACATGGCGGTCCAGGGCAGTGGTGGCCTCCCCTTTAAGGAGCACCCAGAGTGTGGATGTCCACCAGCTTCGATAGTGTTGACATCCACCCACGCTAGCCAATGGGGCAATTTCCTCCGTAGGGCGTTAAGGGGTTGCCGCGGTTGCGCGGCAGCCCGGGGCGCTACCCGCAGGGCACGGCGCTGCCATGCCAGCGTCACGGAAACCTCCTTGGCAATTTCCCGGGACACGATAGTGCCCCCTCCCCCAGGCGAAAACCGCTTTGCGCCCCCCTGGAGGCGCTTAAGGAATTATATTAAGTGAACCTAGAATTTTATTTTGACAGTCAGGCCAATGGAACATGAGGACATAAGTTTTCTTCCAACAAATTTAAATACAAGGCAGATTTTGGAAATAAAATTATTTATGTAAAGAATGATTAATGTTTGGAGTGATCTATCAGATACAGTGGAATCAATGACATTAGGTGAGATCAGGATGCAGTTCATGCTTGACTTGGTGAGTTAAATTATTAAAAAGGAGGAGCTTGACTTTTTCTGATGTTCTTATGCAAAATGGATTGAATGTATGGAATTGTCTGGTCAGTTGGGTAGAAGACGTATGCTAAGAGATACAACAGAAGGAGAATTAGGAAACATGACAGCAATGAAAAAACAAGAGTGTGTGTAAGTTAATTCCCACAGTTCTTATTGTTTGATCTGAAATACACTTGGAGAGAGTGCTTACCTACTTGTCTGCTGCAGTAACATTCAAAGCAAAATGAAATCTTAAGAAATTTCTTATTAAGAAAGAACAACTGTATAATTCATTGTAAGTATGCACTAACATCTACAAAAGGATTTAAATACTGTACAAAACACAACAATCCATTTTAGATCACTAGTATTTAGGATATATTAACTTATAAAATTTGCTTTTGGTTGCTGAGGAAACACTGGCACCGTATAATGTCAGCGATTCTGTTATGTATTTAACCCCTTGTAACCTGTATTACACTACCACCAGAGTGCCTATGTGTTGGAGTCCCAAGGAATCCCAGCATCCCTTGGGAGCATGGTATATAAGCAGGCCACCCACGAGGTACCTGCACTCTGGAATCTTATTAAAGGAGCTAAGGTCACACTTGCTCATTGTACACAGTACTCAGTTTCATCCTTTATTATGAGCATAGCAATTGGCGGCGAGGTAACGAACAACCGCGCAAAAATGCAAAGAGCAGTTGGTATCCTGGGGAAGTTCTCAGAAGGGGACGATTGGGAGGCCTTCGTGGAGAGGCTCGACCAATACTTCATGGCCAACGAGCTGGAAGGGGACGAGAACACTACCAAACGAAGGGTGATTCTCCTAACTGTCTGTGGGGCAACAACCTATGGCCTCATGAAGAACCTCCTAGCTCCGGCAAAACCAAGAGAGAAATCCTATGAAGAATTGTGTACGCTGGTCCGGGAGCACCTAAATCCTAAGGAAAGCTTTTTGATGGCGAGATATCAGTTCTACACGTCTCAATGATCAGAGGGCCAGGAAGTGGCGAGCTATGTCGCCGAACTAAGGCGCCTCGCAGGACATTTTGAGTTTGAGGGATTCCTAGAACAAATGCTAAGAGACTTTTTTGTACTGGTCATTGGCCATGAGATAATCCTTCGCAAACTGTTGACTGTAGAAACTCCGAACCTAAGTAAAGCCATAACAATAGACCAGGCATTTATATTCACCAGCGACAACACCAAACAGGTTTCACAGAGTAAAGAAGTTTTGGCCAGTACTGTGCATAAAGCGACATCGGTTTTGAGCAGAAATATACATGGCAGAACGTACACGCTGGCTGCTGCTGCTGCCCATCCTCGGATGACCCAGAGTCCGCCATCAATCATTCATGCGAGGCAGTTAACACCTTGTTGGCATTGTGGAGGTGATCATTGGCCCCATCAATGCTACTTCAAGCACTATGCGTGCAACGGTCGCAGAACAATGGGACACGGCCAGCGAATGTGCAGGCGAGCTGCTAACCCTGCAAACCACCATGTTGCAGAGGAAGATCGATCCACTGTGCATCAGGCTGAATTGGAGACTCGTACCGAGGAGGCAGAAGTGTACAGGGTACACACATTCATTACGAAATGTCCACCAATAATGTTGAAAGTTGAACTGAACGGTATATTCCAGTATCTATGGAACTGGACACGGGTGCAAGTCAGTCCATAATGAATAAAAAGGCCTTCGACAGGCTGTGGGACAAAAAGGTACACAGGCCCAAGCTCAGCCCCATTCACACCAAACTAAGGACTTACACCAAGGAACTAATCCCTGTAATTGGCAGTGCAGAAATCAAAGTCTCCTATGACGTAGTAGCAGTACACAAACTCCTGCTGTGGATTGTGTCAGGGGTTGGCCCCACGTTGTTTGGCAGAAGCTTGCAGGGAAAAATCCGCTGGAACTGGGATGACATCCGAGCGCTTTCGTCCGTTGACGACGTCTCACGTGCCCAGGTTCTGAGCAAGTTCCCATCGTTGTTTGAGCCAGGCATTGGAAGTTTCTCGGGGGCGAAAGTGCAGATCCATTTGGTTCCCGGTACCCGACCCATCCATCACAAGGCATGGGCGGTACTGTACATAATGCGTGAGAAAGTGGAAATTGAGCTGGACAGGCTGCAGCGAGAAAGCATCATCACGCCGGTGGAATTCAACGAGTGGGCTAGTCTGATTGTCCCGGTATTTAAAGAGGACGGCACGGTTAGAATTTGTGGGGACTATAAAGTAACGATTAACTGTTTTTCGCGACAGGACCAGTACCCTCTACCAAAGGCAGACGACCTATTCACGACACTGGCTGGGGGGGAAAAAGATGTTCACCAAGCTGGAACTGACCTCGGCCTACATGACGCAGGAGCTGGAGGAGTCTTCGAAAGGCCTCACCTGCATCGACACGTACAAAGGTCTGTTCATCTATAACCGGTGCCCGTTCGGGATTCAGTCGGCCGTGGCAATGTTCTAATGGAACATGGAGAGCCTGCTAAAGTCGGTTCCTTGCACCGTGGTCTTCCAGGACGACATACTGGTTACAGGTCGGGACACCTTTGAGCACTTGAAGAATCTTAGTCGATTGGATCGCGTGGGGCTCAGGTTGAAATGCTCGAAGTGTGTTTTCCTGGCGCAGGAGGTCGAGTTCTTGGGAAAAAGAATCGCGGCAGACGGCATCAGACCCACCGACGCCAAGACGGAGGCCATCAAGAACGTGCCGAGACCACAGAATGTGACGGAGCTGCGGTCATTCCTGGGACTCCTTCACTATTTCGGTAATTTCCTACCTGGGTTAAGCACCCTGCTAGAACCCCTACATGCGCTACTGTGCAAGGGAGACAACTGGGTATGGGGGCCTTTAAGAAAGCCAGAAATTTGTTGTATTCAAACAAACTGCTTGTCCTGTATAACCCTTGTAAAAGATTAGTGTTAGCTTGCGATGAGTCGTCATACAGGGTCGGGTGTATATTACAACAGGTTAACGAATCGGGGATCTTGCAACCGGTCGCTTATGCGTCCAGGAGTTTGTCCAAGGCCGAAAGGGCCTACAGCATGATTGAAAAAGAGGCTCTGGCGTGCGTTTACGGGGTAAAAAAAAAAATGCACCAGTACTTATTTGGCCTCAAGTTTGAGCTTGAAACTGACAACAAGCCGCTCATATTGCTGTTCTCTGAGAGCAAAGGGATTACCAGTGCCTCTGCCCGCATCCAAAGATGGACGCTCACGCTGTCGGCATACAAGTATGTTATCCACCACAGACCGGGCACAGAGAAATGTGCAGATGCTCTCAGTCGGCTACCATTGCCCACCACCGGGGTGGAAATGGCACAAACAGCGGACTTGCTCATGGTAATGGATGCATTCGAAAACTAAATGTCCCCCATTACGGCCTGCCAGATCAGGACCTGGACAAGCCAGGATCCTTTACTGTCCTTGGTAAAAAAAACTGTGTCCTCCATGGGAGCTGGTCCAGTGTCCCAGCGGAGATGCAGGAGGTGATTAAGCCGTTCCACAGGCACAAAGACAAAATATCCCTGCAGGCGGACTGTCTGTTGTGGGGCAATCGCGTGGTCTTGCTGAAGAAAGGCAGAGATACGTTCATATGTGAACTGCACAGCACCCACCCAGACATTGTAATGATGAAAACCACAGCCAGATCCCATGTGTGGTGGCCTGGCATCGACTCAGATTTAGAATCATGCGTGCACCAGTGCAACACTTGCTCTCAGCTGAGCAATGCACCCAAAGAGTCATCGCTAAGTTTGTGGTCGTGGCCCTCCAAACTGTAGTCGAGGATCCACGTAGTTTTTGGTTGTCGTGGACGCTTACTCAAAATAGATTGAATGTGCGATAATGTCTATAAGCACATCCACGGCCACTATTGAAAGCCCTGACATCAAGGCAGCATTTGAACGAGTGTGGCATCAAGGAACCCGAGGAACCCGAGTAAAATTGAAGTCAATGGGATCAGGGGGAAATCTCTCCACTGGCTGGATTCATACTGAGCATAAAAGGGATAAATAGTTCATTCCCAGGTTGGCAATCAGTGAGGTGCCGCAGGGATCAGTGCTGGGACCCCAACTATTTACAATCTATATTAACGACTTGGAGGAAGGGACCGAGTGTAATGTAGCTAAGTTTGCCGACAATCCAAAGATGGGAGCAAAAGCAATGTGTGAGGAGAACACAAAAATTCTGCAAAAGGACATAGACAGGCTAAGTGAGTGGGCAAAAATTTGGCAAATGGAGTATAATGTTGGAAAGTGTGAGGTCATGCACTTTGGCAGAAAAAAATCAAAGAGCAAGTTATTATTTAAATAGAGAAAGCACTGCAGTACAGCGGGACCTGGGGGTACTTGTGCCTGAAACACAAAAGGTTAGTATGCAGGTACAGCAAGTGACCAGGAATCTTGGCCTTTATTGCAAAGAGGTTGGAGTATAAATGCAGGGACGTCTTGCTACAGTTGTACAGGGTATTGGTGAGGCCACACCTGGAATACTGCGTGCAGTTTTGTTTTCCATATTTACTAAAGGATATAGTTGCTTTGGAGGCAGTTCAGAGAAGGTTCACTAGGTTGATTCCAGAGACGAGGGGGTTGACTTATGAGGAAAGGTTGAGTAGGTTGGGCCTCTACTCATTGGAATTCAGAAAAATGAGAGGTGATCTTATTGAAATGTATAAGATTATGAGGGGGCTTGACAAGGTGGATGCAGAGAGGATGTTTCCACTGATAGGGGAGACTAGAACTAGGGAGGCATAATCTTAGAATAAGGGGCCGCCCATTTAAAACTGAGATGAGGAGAAATTTCTTCTCTCAGAGGGTTGTGGATCTGTGGAATTCGCTGCCTCAGATAGCTGTGGAAGTTGGGACATTGAATAAATTTAAGACAGAAATAGAGAGTTTCTTAAACGATAAGGGGATAAGGGGTTATGGAGAGCAGGCAGGGAAATGGACCTGAGTCCATGATCGTATCAGCCATGATCGTATTAAATGGCGGAGCAGGCGCGAGGGGCCATATGGCCTACTCCTCCTATTTCTTATGTTCTTATAAAGGAAGATAGTGGCGGTTGTTGGAGGCTAATCATCTCAGCCCCAGGAATTGTTGCAAGAATTCTTCAGCAGCATCCTTGGTCCAACGATCTTCAGCTGCTTCATCAATGACCTTCCCTCCATCATATGGTCAGAAATGAGGAAGTTCGCTGATGATTGCACAGCGTTCAGTTCCATTCTCAATTCCTCAAATAATGAAGCAGTCTGTGCCAGCATGCAGAAAGACATGGACAATATTCAGGCCTGGGTAATAAATGGGAAGTAACATTCGTGCCAGGCAATAGCTATCTCCAACAAGAGAAAGTCTAACTACCTCCCCTTGATATTCAGTGGCATTACCATCAAGGAATCCCCCACCATCAATGTTGTGTATGGAGAAAGAGTCAGACTGAACACTGAGCTCAAAATAAAGTGTGACCTTAGTCTTTTATTGCAGGTCTCCATAGTGCCTCTCTAACCTGTGAGGCCTCCTTAAATACCTGTGCTCCCAAGGGATTATGGTATCCCTTAGGACTCCGGGGAAGAGCCCTCTGGTGGCTGTACAGAGTAAATACAAGTTTACATATATAACACTCCCCCGCAAAGTTAATAGTGTAACTATTTACAATGTGAGTCGATCTGGGGTCCTTCTTGCCCTGGTTGATCATCTAGGTGTGAAAGCTGGTATTGTTGAATCATTTGTTACGCCCTCGATGGGCTGCTCGCAGCTGGCCTTGCTGGGCTGCCTGGTGTGTTGGGTCCTGCTGGGCTGCTGTGGATGATGGGTTCTGCTTCGTGGTCAACCGTGGTGCCGGTTGCCACTGGTGTGTGTGTTGGGGGATCAAAAAAGGTAGGGTCCAAGGTGGATTGCCCAGGATAGTCCGTGAATCTGAGTTTGATTTGGTCCAAGTGTTTCTGGTGAATGAGTCAATTTGAAAGTTTGACCCGAAACACCCTGCTCCCCTCTTTGGCCATGACAGTGCCGGGAAGCCACTTGGGACCTTGTCCATAATTCAATACAAATACAGGATCATTGATTTCAATCTCACGTGATACATTTGCGCTATCATGGTATGTACTTTGTTGAAGCCGCCTGCTCTCTACATGTTCATGTGGATCAGGGTGAACTAACGAGAGTCTTGTCTTAAGTACTCTTTTCATGAGCAGTTCAGCAGGTGAGATCCCATTGAGTGGGGTCTCGTGCGGTAGCTAAGCAGGACTTGGGATAGGCGAGTCTGCAGTGAGCCTTCAGTTACCCTCTTCAAGCCTTGCTTGATGGTTTGCACTGCTCTCTCTGCCTGATCATTGAATGCTGGTTTAAACAGGGCTGATGTGACATGTTTGATCCCGTTACGGGTCATCAATTCTTTGAACTCAGCACTGGTAAAACATGGCCCGTTGTCGCTCACCAGGACATCGAGTAGGCCGTGTGTGGCAAACATGGCCCACAGACTTTCAGTAGTGGCAGCGGATGTGCTAGCCGATATTATCTCACATTCAATCCACTTGGAGTACGTATCTACAACCACAAGGAACATTTTACCCAAGAACGGGCCAGAATAGTCTACATGTACCCTAGACCACGGTTTGGAGGGTCAAGACCATAAACTTAGCGGCGCCTCCCTGGGTACATTGCTTAACTGCGAGCATGTATTACATCTGTGAACGCAGGACTCTCCAAGTCCGCATCGATACCGGGCCACAACATGTGGGTTCTGGCTATTGCTTTCATCATTATGATGCCTGGGTGGTACTGTGCAGGTCATTAATGAAGGTGTCTCTGCCCTTCTTGGGAACCAGTACACGATTGCCCCACAGAAGGCAGTCTGCCTGTATAGACATTTCATCTTTGCGCCGCTGGAACGGCTTTATTTCTTCCTGCATTTCCACTGGAGCACACAGGGATAATAATGGGTCCTGGCTCGTCCAGGTTTTGATCTGCCGGGCAGTGACGGGTGATTGCTCACTCTCAAATGCTTCCATAACCCTGGTTAAATCTGCGGGCTGCGCCATTTCCACCCCCATGGTGGGCAATGGCAGTCTACTGAGAGCATCGGCGCAGTTTTCTGTGCCTGGCCTGTGGCAGATAGCGTAGTTGTATGCGGACAACGTGAGCGCCATCTCTGGATGCGGGCCGATGCGTTGGTATTGATCCCTTTACTCTCGAAAAACAGGGATATGAGTGGCTTATGGTCAGTTTCCAATTCGAATTTTAGCCCAAAC
Organism: Pristiophorus japonicus; assembly: GCF_044704955.1. NCBI lineage: Eukaryota > Metazoa > Chordata > Chondrichthyes > Pristiophoridae > Pristiophorus > Pristiophorus japonicus. The sequence continues at coordinate 404,827,117 of NC_091977.1, forward strand.
AGATATCGATGCATTTTCTTTATCCCATAGACACACGCTAACGCTTCTTTCTCAATCATGCTGTAGGCTCTCTCAGCCTTAGACAGACTCCTGGATGCATAAGCAACCGGTTGCAGTTTCCCGAAATCATTAGCTTGTTGCAATACACACCCGACGCCATATGACGACGCATCACATGCTAGTACCAAACGCTTACATGGATCATACAACACAAGCAATTTGTTTTAGCATAACAATTTTCTCGCTTTTACAAAGGCATTTTCTTGGCTTTTTCCCCAAACCCATTCGTCCCCTTTTCGTAGTAAGACATGCAGTGGTTCTAACAGTGTGCTGAGACCCAGTAAGAACTTACCAAAGTAGTTCAGGAGTCCCAGAAACGATTGCAGCTCCGTCACGTTCTGTGGCCTCGGAGCGTTTTCGATTGTCTCCGTCTTCGCGTTGATGGGCCTGATGCCGTCCGCCGCAATCCTCCTTCCCAATAACGGCACTTCAGGCACCAGGAAAACGCACTTTGAGCGTTTTAACCTGAGCCCCACACCTTTGAGTCGACTAAGAACCTCCTCCAGGTTCTGCAGATGCTCGGCTGTGTTCCGACCTGTGACCAAGATATCATCCTGGAAGACCGACTTCCTGCGGTACTGACTTCAGAAAGGTTTCCATGTTTCTCTGGAATTCAATCAGCGGCGGCGATATTCTGTTATAAACGAAAAGACCTTTGTGTGTGTTGATGCAGCTGAGGCCCTTCGATGATTCCTCCAGTTCCTGCATTATGTAGGATGAAGTCAGATCCAGCTTCGTGAACGTCTTTCCTCCCGCCAGCGTTGCAAAGAGGTCGTCGGCCTTTGGTAGTGAGTATTGGTCCTGCAGGGAGAAACAATTGATAGTTACTTTGTAATTGCCACAGATTCTGATGGTGCCATCTCCCTTGAGGACAGGAACGATTGGGCTGGCCCACTCGTTGAACTCGATCGGTGAAATTATGCCCTCTCGTTTCAGCCGGTCTAGCTCGATCTCTACCCTTTCTCTCATCATGTACGGTACTGCTCTCGCCTTGTGATGGATGGGTCGCGCCCCCAGAATTAGGTGGTTCTTCACTTTTGCTTGGAATTTCCCAATGCCTGATTTGAACAGCGAAGGGAACTTGTTTAAGACCTGGGCACACGAAGTGTCGTCAGCGGGCGATAGCGCTCGGACGTCGTTCCAGTTCCAGCGTATCTTTCCCAGCCAACTCCTGCCAAGCAGCATGGGACCATCACCGGGTACCACCCAGAATGGTAACTTGTGCACCGCTCCATCGTAGGAGACCTTTACGGTAGCACTGCCAATTACGGGAATCAGTTCTTTCGTGCAAGTTCTTAGTTTTGTACGAATTGGAGTTAAGACTGGCCTTGAGGCCTTGATGCACCACAGTCTTTCGAAAGTCTTTTTGCCCATGATGGACTGGCTCGCGCCCGTGTCCAGTTCCATTGACACCGGGAGTCCATCCAGTAATGGGTGGTTTAGGTGAAGTGGAGACGGTTAAATTTATACCCCTATGTTTGGGGCCCATTATTTTCGGAGCTCTCCCACGAGAGCAGCAGCGAGGCACAGGCACCCTAACTGACATGTGGGTAGCTGTGGAGACAGCCGCTGGAGTAGATAGTAAAAACCCAGTAGACGAAATGGCCCAATTTAAACAGGGAGACCAGGAACACCCTGTCGCCTATGCAGGAAGATAGTGGGTTGTATTTAAAATCATCTTTGGGGCAGTTTAGATAGAACAACCTTGACAGAAACATAGAAAATAGATGCAGGAGTAGGCCATTCGGCCCTTCTAGCCTGCACCGCCATTCAATGAGTTCATGGCTGAACATTCAACTTCAGTACCCCATTCCTGCTTTCTCGCCATACCCCTTGATCCCCCTAGTAGTAAGGACTTCATCTAACTCCTTTTTGAATATATTTAGTGAATTGGCCTCAACAACTTTCTGTGGTAGAGAATTCCACAGGTTCACCACTCTCTGGGTGAAGAAGTTTCTCCTCATCTCGGTCCTAAATGGCTTACCCCTTATCCTTAGATTGTGACCCCTGGTTCTGGACTTCCCCAACATTGGGAACATTCTTCCTGCATCTAACCTGTCTGAACCCGTTAGAATTTTAAATGTTTCTATGAGGTCCCCTCTCATTCTTCTGAACTCCAGTGAATACAAGCCCAGTTGATCCAGTCTTTCTTGATAGGCCAGTCCCGCCATCCCAGGAATCAGTCTGGTGAACCTTCGCTGCACTCCCTCAATAGCAAGAATGTCCTTTCTCAAGTTAGGAGACCAAAACTGTACACAATACTCCAGGTGTGGCCTCACCAAGGCCCTGTACAACTGTAGCAACACCTCCCTGCCCCTATACTCAAATCCCCTCGCTATGAAGGCCAACATGCCATTTGCTTTCTTAATCGCCTGCTGTACCTGCATGCTAACCTTCAATGACTGATGTACCATGACCCCCAGGTCTCATTGCACCTCCCCTTTTCCTAATCTGTCACCATTCAGATAATAGTCCGTCTTTCTGTAAGTGGATAAGTGGATAAGAAACCAAAGGCAAAGAACAAAAAGGGCCACTGTACAGCAAAATTCTAAAAGGACAAAGGGTGTTAATAAAACAAGCCTGAAGGCTTTGTGTCTTAATGCAAGGAGTATCCGCAATAAGGTGGATGAATTAATTGTGCAAATAGATGTTAACAAATATGATGTGATTGGGATTACGGAGACGTGGCTCCAGGATGATCAGGGCTGGGAACTCAACATTCAGGGGTATTCAACATTCAGGAAGGATAGAATAAAAGGAAAAGGAGGTGGGGTAGCATTGCTGGTTACAGAGGAGATTAATGCAATAGTTAGGAAAGACATTAGCTTGGATGATGTGGAATCTATATGGGTAGAGCTGCAGAACACCAAAGAGCAAAAAACGTTAGTAGGAGTTGTGTACAGACCTCCAAACAGTAATAGGGATGTTGGGGAGGGCATCAAACAGGAAATTAGGGGTGCATGCAATAAAGGTGTAGCAGTTATAATGGGTGACTTTAATATGCACATAGATTGGGCTAGCCAAACTGGAAGCAATACGGTGGAGGAGGATTTCCTGGAGTGCATAAGGGATGGTTTTCTAGACCAATATGTTGAGGAACCAACTAGGGGGGAGGCCATCTTAGACTGGGTGTTGTGTAATGAGAGAGGATTAATTAGCAATCTCATTGTGCGAGGCCCCTTGGGGAAGAGTGACCATAATATGGTGGAATTCTGCATTAGGATGGAGAATGAAACAGTAATTTCAGAGACCATGGTCCAGAACTTAAAGAAGGGTAACTTTGAAGGTATGAGGCGTGAATTGGCTAGGATAGATTGGCGAATGATACTTAGGGGGTTGACTGTGGATGGGCAATGGCAGACATTTAGAGACCGCATGGATGAAGTACAACAATTGTACATTCCTGTCTGGCGTAAAAATAAAAAGGGGAAGGTGGCTCAACCGTGGCTATCTAGGGAAATCAGGGATAGTATTAAAGCCAAGGAAGTGGCATACAAATTGGCCAGAAATAGCAGCGAACCTGGGGACTGGGAGAAATTTAGAACTCAGCAGAGGAGGACAAAGGGTTTGATTAGGACAGGGAAAATGGAGTACGAGAAGAAGCTTGCAGGGAACATTAAGGCGGATTGCAAAAGTTTCTATAGGTATGTAAAGAGAAAAAGGTTGGTGAAGACAAACGTAGGTCCCCTGCAGTCAGAATCAGGGGAAGTCATAACGGGGAACAAAGAAATGGCGGATCAATTGAACAAGTACTTTGGTTCGGTATTCACTAAGGAGGATACAAACAACCTTCCGGATATAAAAGGGGTCAGAGGGTCTAGTAAGGAAGAGGAACTGAGGGAAATCTTTATTAGTCGGGAAATTGTGTTGGGGAAATTGATGGGATTGAAGGCAGATAAATCCCCAGGGCCTGATGGCCTGCATCCTAGAGTACTTAAGGAGGTGGCCTTGGAAATAGCGGATGCATTGACAGTCATTTTCCAACATTCCATTGACTCTGGATCAGTTCCTATGGAGTGGAGGGTAGCCAATGTAACCCCACTTTTTAAAAAAGGAGGGAGAGAGAAAACAGGGAATTATAGACCGGTCAGCCTGACCTCAGTAGTGGGTAAAATGATGGAATCAATTATTAAGGATGTCATAGCAGTGCATCTGGAAAATGGTGACATGATAGGTCCAAGTCAGCATGGATTTGTGAAAGGGAAATCATGCTTGACAAATCTTCTGGAATTTTTTGAGGATGTTTCCAGTAAAGTGGACAAAGGAGAACCAGTTGATGTGGTATATTTGGACTTTCAGAAGGCTTTCGACAAGGTCCCACACAAGAGATTAATGTGCAAAGTTAAAGCACATGGGATTGGGGGTAGTGTGCTGACGTGGATTGAGAACTGGTTGTCAGACAGGAAGCAAAGAGTAGGAGTAAACGGGTACTTTTCAGAATGGCAGGCAGTGACTAGTGGAGTGCCGCAAGGTTCTGTGCTGGGGCCCCAGCTGTTTACATTGTACATTAATGATTTAGACGAGGGGATTAAATGCAGTATCTCCAAATTTGCGGATGATACTAAGTTGGGTGGCAGTGTGAGCTGCGAGGAGGATGCTATTAGGCTGCAGAGTGACTTGGATAGGTTAGGTGAGTGGGCAAATGCATGGCAGATGAAGTATAATGTGGATAAATGTGAGGTTATCCACTTTGGTGGTAAAAACAGAGAGACAGACTATTATCTGAATGGTGACAGATTAGGAAAAGGGAAGGTGCAACGAGACCTGGGTGTCATGGTACATCAGTCATTGAAGGTTGGCATGCAGGTACAGCAGGCGGTTAAGAAAGCAAATGGCATGTTGGCCTTCATAGCGAGGGGATTTGAATACAGGGGCAGGGAGGTGTTGCTACAGTTGTACAGGGCCTTGGTGAGGCCACACCTGGAGTATTGTGTACAGTTTTGGTCTCCTAACTTGAGGAAGGACATTCTTGCTATTGAGGGAGTGCAGCGAAGGTTCACCAGACTGATTCCCGGGATGGCGGGACTGACCTATCAAGAAAGATTGGATGAATTGGGCTTGTATTCACTGGAGTTCAGAAGAATGAGAGGGGACCTCATAGAAACGTTTAAAATTCTGACGGGTTTTGACAGGTTAGATGCAGAAAGAATGTTCCCAATGTTGGGGAAGTCCAGAACCAGGGGTCACAGTCTGAGGATAAGGGGTAAGCCATTTAGGACCGAGATGAGGAGAAACTTCTTCACCCAGAGAGTGGTGAACCTGTGGAATTCTCTACCACAGAAAGTAGTTGAGGCCAATTCACTAAATATATTCAAAAGGGAGTTAGATGAAGTCCTTACTACTCGGGGGATCAAGGGTTATGGCGAGAAAGCAGGAAGGGGGTACTGAAGTTTCATGTTCAGCCATGAACTCATTGAATGGCGGTGCAGGCTAGAAGGGCTGAATGGCCTGCTCCTGCACCTATTTTCTATGTTTCTATGTTTCTATGTTTCTATGATAACCTCACATTTATCCACATTATACTTCATCTGCCATGCATTTGCTCACTCACCTAACCTATCCAAGTCACTCTGCAGCCTCATAGCATCCTCCTCGCAGCTCACACTGCCACCCAACTTAGTGTCATCCGCAAATTTGGAGATACTACATTTAATCCCATCGTCTAAATCATTAATGTACAATGTAAACAGCTGGGGCCCCAGCACAGAACCTTGCGGTACCCCTCGAGTCACTGCCTGCCATTCTGAAAAGTACCCATTTACTCCTACTCTTTGCTTCCTGTCTGACAACCAGTTCTCAATCCATGTCAGCACACTACCCCCAATCCCATGTGCTTTAACTTTGCACATTAATCTCTTGTGTGGGACCTTGTCGAAAGCCTTCTGAAAGTCCAAATATACCACTCAACTGGAAACATCCTCAAAAAATTCCAGAAGATTTGTCAAGCATGATTTCCCTTTCACAAATCCATGCTGACTTGGACCCATCATGTCACCTCTTTCCAAATGTGCTGCTATGACATCCTTAATAATTGATTCCATCATTTTACCCACTACTGAGGTCAGGCTGACCGGTCTATAATTCCCTGTTTTCTCGCTCCCTCCTTTTTTTAAAAGTGGGGTTACATTGGCTACCCTCCACTCGATAGGAACTGATCCAGAGTTAATGGAATGTTGGAAAATGACTGTCAATGCACAGAGACAGATGCTCTAAGTTCACAGTGGCGGAAAACCTGATGTTTCCACGCCAATGCTCATGGTAAAGCATTGGTAAAGCATTTTAAAGCCTCCAATAAAACCCACACAGAAGCATGGGACATGACTGGTGCATGGAGAGAGTACCAGGAAAACCCCAAACCCACAGTCCAAAAGGGACGAGTGCATGCATATCAGACACCTCCCGCATATGGGCACAGGTGGAGGAAAGCTGGACTAAACACCTCTGATGTTTCAGTGTGAATGGTAAAGTTAAAAGCATGTGGATGTATCTGTATAGTTTTTTCAACTGGCACTGGTTAGTTTGAAATTGGTTTGAATTAATTTGGAGTTATTGAGGTTAATTAACCTGTGAAAACCAAACTTTCATTATGGCCATGGTGGAATTTTGGTTGGTTTAAATTGTGTGGAAAACCTTTAGTTCCGGACATGAGGCAATCACATATATTTGGTATTTTAAAATAAAAATTTTCAGACCAATTTAAGAATGTGGACCAGTGGAGAAAAGGGTGTGTACTGCTATTATGCATAAAAGAGAGAACGATTGTAATGTGTAAGCTATTTGTATGCATGGGACCATGCATCAGTATGCGTGTTTGTTGAACTGATAAAATGCGAAAAAAAAAGTTAGACTCTGTACAAGCAGAAAGCAACACCTTGTCAAGAGTCAAATAATGCGGGTCAATCCCAAGGGTGTTATAAATGTGGGGATTTGGGACACTGGAGCAGGGATTGTAGGCTCCCGTAAGGAGGGAAGCCAGGTTACAAGGGTGCTGAGACAAAACAGAGCCACAGGAAGGCAGCAGACGACCCAGTACAAATTTTAGTGGCCGCATTACAGCAAGTTATGGGACACAGGAGTATCTAGAACCTGCCTCAGTAGTGAACACCAATTCACACACGATGAAATGAGTGGCTTTACTGGCCATAGCCTAATGGCAACGTTCACTAGGATCAATAGGATTGGGACACTATTTCTTTCAACATTCATGCCTATCCACTCCACCTGTCATGGGAGAGACAGATATTATAGGAATTGATTTTATGAGCATTTATAATTTAGCCTATGACCCGGCCAATAGATGTATGTGGAAAATGTCAGACTTAATGCAGCAATTCGAGGTATCCACCGGAACGTATGATGCGCGGGTGTGTGGCATGAACACTTTCACTTTTAACCCTTCAGAGATGACCCCCTCCCCCGAACTACAGGATCTATGGGCATCAGGGAGTAGATAGGACTGCGGCCAAATTGAAGGAGCTATGCTGGTGGACTGGAATACAGCAAGAAGTGGAAGGGTATGTCAAACACTGTCTGATATGTGCCCAGAACAATCTGACACAGTACAAAACCCAGGCAGAATTAGGACATACTAGACAGGGCAAGGGCCCTTGCACTCAACTTCAGATAGACTATGTAGGACCTTTACCCATCTGTCCGGGTAGTAAGAAATACATCCTAGTAGTGGTGGACGTATTCTCCAAATGGATCGAAGCATTTCCAACGAACAATAACTCGGCCGCCACAACTGCAAAAATACTTATGGAAGAAGTATTCTCCAGATGGGGATTGCCAGAGGGCATCGATTCTGACCAGGGAACACATTTCACGGGACAAGTTATGCAGCAGGTCATGCAATTGGCAGGGGTAAAACAAAAATTCCACATCGCCTACCATCCGGAATCAAGTGGAATGGTAGAGCGCATGAATCGGACATTAAAAACAATGTTATGAAAATTAGTAGAGCAGAACCACCACGTCTGGAACAAGGTCCTTATGTATTAATGGTCATCTGAAACACAGTGGTGGTCTCTACAGGCTATTCACCCCACGAGCTAATGACCGGAAGAGTCATGAGAGGTGTCCAAGCCTTCATGGGATTAGATTTGAACGAGATCCAGAAAACTTCCCCATCCTCAGAGAAATACTTGTCAAACTTGATCAAGTATTTGGAAGCTGTTCGAATGGCTGCCGCAGTGAAATTGGGAAACAAACATTAAAAAAAGTAAGGCCTACTTTGATGGGAAGGTACATCTATGGGAACTAAAAATCGGAGACCAAGTAATAGTAAAAATCCAGAAAGAAGGAACTTTCCTTGCCCCTAAATATGCAGGACCATTTAGTATCATTGAAAAGGCTAGCGCCTCAGTGTTCAAGGTCATGGATGGCCAAGGGAAGTATAAGTGGCACCACCTCAACCAGCTAAAACCCTTTGGGAAAATGAACAGCCACATATACCACATCATGTTAGATTCAGAAGAGACGGCTCGCCCCACCCGACCCAGCAGCTAACCCGATCCCAGCCCAAGGTATAATACCCGTCTTGCCACCTATCCAAAATTTAGAGGCCGCAAGTAGTTCAGTGGAAGCCACCAAAGAAGGTGGTAATGATTCAGAAGATGACCAGGTACCCGCCCCAGGGATACCTGATGAAGCCCATGTCCCCCATAATGAGACGGCACCAAGTCCGACAGACGGTTTGTCATGGAGTTTCGAAGCTATGAGTCTCATGCCTCTCGGCCAGGAGAAGGAAGCAAGGACGACGGTTCCCAGATAGAGAGAAAGGAACACAGTTGCCTGAACTAGAAACCATGCAATACCTTTGCCTGGCTCTGCTCCGGGTTCGAGGAGATTGAGAAGACCTACTCCGTAAGGAGAGCAACTGATACTGTGTTTTATTATCCTACAGGGTGGAATCAGAACATTTTTGTGTTTTGTGTGTTTGTTTATTACTGTAATTTGATGACAATGTACAGTATGAGTTGATACCTGTTGTACTTAACATAAGTAATATTCAGCTGCCCAACTGGTGCCCGGACAATTTAAGGAAATTGTATCAAGACCTGATTTCACTACTGTTGAGACAAGAAATCGGACCAAATAAGATGGAAAGTAAGAGTAGGCGGAAAAGAAGCATTGCAAATGACATGGGCACAGTGTACGGGGCAGGAATGGCCACTGTCAATACCCGAGATATTACTAATCTGAACGCTAAGATAAAGGGATTGACCGGACTAATAAAGCAGGTTTTAAATAGTTTAAATAATAATCAGAGACAGGTAACGGAGGCAGGAAAGAAATGACAGTAAGCTGGAGAAAATAATGGTCACCATATTGGAAAGTCACACTCAGACTATCAACCAATTAATCAACGTTGCCAAGAAAGCAGAGAACCAAACTCAGGTGCAAGTTATGGAAACTGGATGATAGAATAAATCCATGTTCTCCAGATTAGGGGGTACTTGATTTAATGTTTATTTTGTCTCCCCCCCCCCAAAAGAGTTGTAGAGCTGTTGGGGGCAGTTAAGTGTCTGGAGTGTCCCCCAGATTGGGGGGCACTCGATCTAACGTTTATTTTTGTTCCCCAAAAAGAGTTGATAGAATAAATCCAGGAAAACCTGCAGGAAACCAAAGAGGGTAGAATCCCCACCTGGATCAATAATACCCACATTCAGAGTCTGACCTTGAACAAGGAACCCCCATCCTCCAGATGGATGCCAGCTGCGGAAACACTGCAAAGTGTGGTTTCAAGAACAACACCAAGAACTGTACTCTGACCATGTTGAATGTGAAGGCCCAAACATTAGTCAGGAGTGCCTATTTGGGAAATGGGATTTATTGTTTCACCGCCACCGAAAGGACTTACCATTACGGAACACAAATTTGCCCGATACCCAAACCAAGCTTCTGCACTCACCCGTGGAGACCTATGAGAATTGGAAACTTAGAAATTATTACAAGTACAAAGAGGACCCCGTATCGAAGCCGAAACCCTACTGTGATCAAGTCATTATATATATATGATTGATCAAAGGGAGGAATGTGGAAGTACTGACCATAAGGTCACCGGTCTGGGCAGACAAAGCGGAGCCAATTTCCTCCAACAAAAAGACCGAGTATGCACTGTCAATTTTCAGCAGGAAAGAAGCTAATTACCTTAGACTTACTGAACTAAAATCACCTCAAACTTACTGGCACCAACTCGACTAGTTAAGCATGAAAAGCAGGGTAGAAAGATAGACAGGTTCACACAGTCCATAGCGAGGACCTAGGAGTAACACGTGGCAGAAGTAGGCACCAGGGAAGAGATCCTTGAAGGAACAATCAGAGGTAGGCACCAGGGTAGAGAACAGTGTTCGGATGGACTGATCATCCGGGGATCTATTGGGTAACTATAAAGTATAAGTGGTAAGTCTTGTATTTCTTCTGTATTAAACGAACATTAACGGTACCGCCACTGTCTAGTGTGTCATTTGGTATTTAACTCAAGAACCGTCGCACACAACTACTAGTCACACAACTGGCGAAATTGCCATTCGAGCAATGGTATACACCAAATGGCCCAAAAAGACAAAAAGGTACGACACCCCTTGGTAGGTTTCCCAGTATTGGCGATTCCTCCCACGAGCAATACCTCCAGCATCCCAGGAGAACAGCTCCTTAAATGTACCCGTCACGTGCAACCCCTGCCGCTCAGAGAAGCCTCCAACTCGACCACCGCTGGCTGGTGTGCAGTCAGAAGGCGGCTACTGGAAAGCCTGAATGGGGGGCGGGGGGAGAGAAGAGTGAGGGGTCTAGAAAATTGTGCTTTTTAACTGAGGATTTAATGTCCAGCACAATTGAGGTAACTGAAGTTCCAGAGGTAGAAGGGTTGGCGTTATCAAGTGTCTTTTCTAATTCTTATGGATTATTCAGAGTTTCTTATACTTTCAGATTATAGTTTAGGAGCATTTGAAATCCAATTATTATCATTTTCTATTGTATTTGTAAGGACTTTGAGAGGCTTTGAAGTAGGTCAACTCTCCTCTCTATTGGTGTGGAGATGGAGACTAGGGAATAAAGGTTCAGGAGAGAGAGGAAAAGTGGGGATTGGGAGGTCGGATGCAGGGAGAGATGAAGACTGGGGAATGAGGGCTCGATGAGGTAAGAGATGGAGACTGGGGAATGGGGGCTCAGTGACACCGGGGGGGGGGGGGGGGAAAGAGATGCAGACTGGGTAATGAAAGTTCAGTGGGTAAGAGATGGCGACTGGAGAATGGGGGCTTGGTGAGGGAGGGGCAGAGATGCAGATTGGGGAATGGGAATCGCAGTGGGGGTAGGGGGGAAGAGATGGGGACTTGGGGGCAGGGAGAAATGGAGATTGGGAATGGGGGCTCATGGGGAGAGATGGAGACTGGGTAATGGGGACTCCGGGGGTTGGGGGGGGGGTGGAGAGATGGTGACTGGAGACTTGAGGGTACAACTGAAGATTGGGGAAGTAGGGGAATAGAGGGGGAAGTGTTGGGGGGCAGAGGCACGGGGAAGTGGGGGAGGAAAGCGATGGGGAAGTGGGGGAGGAAAGCGACGGGGAAGTGGGGGAGGACAGCGACGGGGAAGTGGGGGAGGACAGCGACGGGGAAGTGGGGGGGGACAGTGGGGGGGGGACAGCGACGGGGAAGTGGGGGAAAGCAACGGGGAAGTGGGGGGGGGAAGACAGCGACGGGGAAGTGGGGGGGGAAGCGACGGGAAAGTGGGGGTGAAAGCGACGGGGAAGTGGGGGGGGAAAGCGACGGAAGTGGGGGGGAAGCGACGGGAAAGTGGGGGGGGTAAGGCGACAGGGAAGTGGGGGGGGGAAGCGACGGGGTAGTGGGGGGGGAAGTGAAAGGGAAGTGGGGGGGAAGCGACGGGGAAGTGGGGGGGAAGCGACGGGGAAGTGGGGGGGGGACAGCGACGGGGAAGTGGGAGGGGGAGACAGCGACGGGGAAGTGGGGGGGAAGCGACGGGGAAGTGGGGGGGAAAGCGACGGGGAAGTGGGGGGGGAGACAGCGATGGGGAAGTGGGGGGAAGCGACGGGGAAGTGGGGAGGGAAAGCGACGGGGAAGTGGGGGAGGAAAGCAACGGGGAAGTGGGGGAGGAAAGCGACGGGGAAGTGGGGGAGGAAAGCGACGGGGAAGTGGGGGGGGGGAGACAGCGACGGGGAAGTGGGGGGAAGCGACGGGGAAGTGGGGAGGGAAAGCGACGGGGAAGTGGGGAGGGAAAGCGACGGGGAAGTGGTGGGGGAAAGCGACGGGGAAGTGGGGGGGGAAAGCAATGGGGAAGTGGTGGGGGAAAGCGACGGGGAAGTGGGGGGGGAAAGCAATGGGGAAGTGGGGGGGGAAGCGACAGGGAAGTGGGGGGGAAGCGACAGGGAAGTGGGGGGGGAAGCGATAGGGAAGTGGGGGGGAAGCGACGGGGAAGTGGGGGGGTAAGGCGACAGGGAAGTGGGGGGGAAAGTGACGGGGTAGTGGGGGGGGGAAGCGACGGGGTAGAGGGGGGGGAAGTGACAGGGAAGTGGGGGGGGGGGAGCAACGGGAAAGTGGGGGGGCAAAGCGACGGGGAAGTGGGGTTTGGGGAGCGAGAGACATTTTGTTTTATGCTATTAAGTTAATTAGTGTGGGGTGCTATTTTCTAATAAAATATTTGTTCTTGCACCAAACAGTTGTCTGTCTACATCTATCACATCCTCTAAATAATTCCAAGCCCTAGAACCAGGGAGTGGGACGATTCGAACCGTCAAGGTCAGAAAAGGCTGACAAACCCACATTTCCCAACCAATCCGTTCCACCATCCTCCCGTTCCACCCCGTCTGCCTCACCCTCTCCGCCCTCTGCTTTCCCCTGCCCTGTTTCCCTCCCTCAGTTTCCCCTCGCCCTCTCGGTTCCTCCCTCTTCCTCTCCCTCCCGGTCCATGGAACTTGCCGCACAACACTCATGTCATGTGATGAGGTATCGCCTATCGTGGTGCCATCGTCCCATAATCAAACCTCGAGCGCTGGCGGCCGACCCTTGGGCAGGGCCGTGTGCCCGGAGTGGTGACGTATTTGGCAAGAGCCGGGTGCTGTCCGGCGGGAGGAGCAGGTGAAAGTCCAGCCGGTTGATGCAAGGTCACTGCACTAGCCTCACACTGTAGCTGTCAGCTCCTTCAATCAGTCTTTCCTTGCAGTTGGGATGGCGGTTCCTCGCCTTGCAGTGCTGCTGTGTGTCTCCCTCTCCCTGATCTGGGACCGACTCTCAGCCGCCCCGCTGGTACGGCTCAACCAACGGCCCATCATCGGTAAGTGAGGCCGCACACGGATACAAGGCGGCGGAGAACGGTACCGAAAGTTCCAGGCGGGAGGGCGCTATTCTCGGAGTAGAAATAACGAGCACAGTCGGCCATAAATTGGTGAGAGCAAGAGACTTCCTGCTAACAGAGGTTATTGTCATTGCAGGCTTCCTGACACTGGTAGCCAGCTGGTTTTCAACAATGTTTCAGTTGACATGGTGTTTTTACTTAAGAGTTAAAGGGATTTCCAGTCCCCTATGATAGCTGCAGCTTTTCTTCCTCCTCCTCTCACATGATCCTGGGTTCACTTTCAGTGTAGTTGTAGCAGTATTAGCAAAGGTTTAACAATCACACGGCTTAAACTATTTGTAGTTGGGATCAGTAATCAAGAGGGGGCACACTCCAAAATCTTTTCAAGTGCTCCCTTTTTTTTGAGGGCGTTATGATAGCTGCAACCTGGGAGAGCCTCCGCCATTTGAAATTATTAAACCTTAATATGTTGAGGCAGATAAGTACATAAGTAGTAAGACCATTTGGCCTCTCGAGCCTATTCTGCCACTCAATAAGATCATGGCTGATCTGATCATGGACTCAGCTCCACTTCCCTGCCCGCTCCCCATAAACCTTTATTCCCTTATCGCTCAAAAATCTGTCTATCTCCGCCTTAACTATATTCAATGACCCAGCCTCTACAGCTCTCTAGGGCAGTAAATTCCATAGATTTACAACCCTCAGAGAAGAAATTTCTCCACATCTCAGTTTTAAATGGGTGGCCCCTTATTCTAAGATTATGTCCCCTAGTTTTAGTTTCCTCTATGAGTGGAAATATCCTCTCTGCATCCACCTTGTCGAGCCCCCTCATTTATACGTTTCAATAAGATCACTTCTCATTCTTCTGAACTCCAATGTGTATAGGCCCAATCTACTCAACCTATCCTCATAAGTCAACCCCCTCATCTCCGGAATCAACCTAGTGAACCTGGAGAGCGGGCGGGGAAGTGGAGCTGAGTCCATGATCAGATCAACCATGATCTTATTGAATGGCGGAGCAGGCTTGAGGGGCTGTATGGCCTACTCCTGCTCCTATTTCTTATGTTCTCTGAACAACCTCCAATGCAAGTACAGGTATATCCTTCCTTAAATATGGAGACCAAAAATGAATGCAGTATTCCAGGTGTGGCCTCACCAAGATAGATGCTAAAGAATGCAAAACTTTAATTCTGTGCGGCTACCACAGGTCCCCCACCAAAACATTTAATGGAAGAACAGTTTAAAAACAACCATTTACCCGATTTCTCTGGGGTCTCCAACTGACTCCCATTAAAGTTATGCTGGAGGACCTGAAATTTAGCCTATGCCACATCACTAAGTTAGGTGGCACAGTAAATAGTGTAGATGGGAGCAGAAAGTTGCAAAAGGATATTGATAGATTAAGTGAGTAAGTAAAGATGTGGCAGATGGAGTTTAATATGAGGAAGTGTGAGGTCATCCATTTTGGACCTAAGAAAGATAGATCAGAGTATTTTCTAAATGAAAAGAAACTAGGAACTGGAGGAGCAGAAAGATTTAGAGACATATACACAATTCACTAAAAGTTAGTGGATAATGTTTCCCACATTACTATGCTCCAAAAGTACTGAATTGGCTGTAAAGTGCTTTGAGATGGTGAAAGTTTGTTGCAGTTATATAAAGCTCTGGCTAGATCCCATTTAGAATAGTATGTTCAGTTCTGGGTGCCGCACCTCAGGATGGATGATTAAAGAATTTGGTAGGTTAGATAGAGAAACACTATTTTCTCGGGAGGGGGTGGGGGAGGAGCCCAGAACAACCTTAAAATTAGAGCTAGGCTCTTCAGGGATAATGTCAGGAAGCTGTTCACTTTAGTATAAATCTGGAAAACTTTTCCCCCAAAATGCTGTTGAGGCTATGTCAGTTGAGACTTCCGAGACTGAGATTAAGTTTTTATTAGGCAAGGTATTAAGGGTTACAGAGCCAAAGCAGGTAGATGCATTTAAAATACATATCAGCCATGATCTAATTGAATAGTGGAACAAGTTTGCGGGGCTGAAAGTCCTATATCTTATTAATTAATATATTTGAGAGTCTGGTTTTAGCAACTTGAATACTTCGATTATACTCATATTTCTTAATAATCATAGTAAGCAAGCAAGTGATATACATCTATATACTTACAAGCAGTTGAATCTTGGATGCCCTGCATAAAGATACTCTGGTATCTTTAGTCCAAGCTGCCCACAAGCCACTAGGATACCCCAACATTTATGCTCTAATGAACAACTAATGTCATTTCATAGACCTCTGCCTTCATCACTATTTCACCACAAAACTAAAGCTGCATCTGGGCCCCATCTTCTCTAATTTTCAAGGTTATGTTCCTTACTGTTCAGCTGACTTCATTGTTTTATTTTCAGTAATTTTCCACTATTTCTAAGCTAGTTTGCTCCCTGTTAAAAGAAAAACTTGCATTTATATAGCGTCTTTCGCGACCACCAGATGCCTCAGCCAATGAAGTGCTTTTGGAGTGTAGTCATTGTTATAATGTGGGAAACGCGGCAGCCAATTTGCGCACAGCAACTCCCACAAATAGCAATGTGATAATGACCAGATAAACAGTTTTTGTTATATTGATTGAGGGATGAATATTGGCCAGGACATCGGGGATAACTCCCCTGCTCTTCGAAATAGTACCATGGGATCTTTTACGTCCACCTGAGGGGTGGAAAGGGCCTCAGTTTAACGCCTCATCCGAAAGATGGCACCTCCAACAGTGCAGCACTCCCTCAGCATTGCACAGGAGTGTCAGCCTAGATTTGTGTGTTCAAGTCCCTGGAGTGGAATTTGAACCCACAACCTTCTGACTCAGAGGCGAGTGTCAGCCACAGCTGACACTAAATTATGTTAGTTCATTTAAAACCTTACTTGGGGTTAATCTAATTTAGTTCCTTCTTTTATTCATTCTTGAGTTTAGTTCACATTGTAATTATGATCAACTGTTGCAACTGGTTTCGTTTCTGTTTTCACCACCATCATCTGTAACTGATTTTGTTCGAGAATGTGTCTCCTAACAGTACTGTGTCAGCGAAAGTCAGTTGGGCTATGTGTCTATCTGTGTGTTAATGATATATCCGTTGATGATATATCTCGCTTCCACACACAAAATCTTACTCCAATCCAGCTTCAGTGAGCTCAACCAATTTCTTCCCAGTAAGGCAGACTTGTCTCCTTTCACTACTAATAGAGGCAAGTTCTGAAATTGATCTTTATATTTTACCGGTACGGTGATACGACCTACCACAGGAATTTTCTCTCCCAAGTAGCCTCGCAGCTCTATCTTGGATTTCTCCAGTTGAAAATCACACTATTTGTCGCGATGTAGTGACTCCGGTACTACACTCACGGATGCACCAGTGTCAATTTCCATTGGTATCTTGAATCCCGCAACATCTATGTGGATTTTGATGCTTTCCGAATCGCTATCCGTTAACCTCGTGCTCCTGATGACGTGTAACTCTTAACATCTCCTCGTCCTGTTGTTATTCTTCCATGCTATGCAGTCTCTTGGGATTTCTACTCATAGCTTTGCATTCTGGACTCATAGCTTTGAAAGCTGGTTTACCCTTCATTCGGCATGCCTTCGCAAGATGCCCAGTCTTCCTGCAGAAGAAACAATCTGCCTTCACGTATGGACAACTTTGAGCAATGTGTTGTCCCAGGCACCAATAGCACAACTTCGATGCTCCGTTAGAATTTCCAGTTTCTGAGACTTTGGGCCCCCACCATCTTTTACTTTGAACCTGCAGGTGATTTACCTCGGTTGACTAACGACCGTAATCATTATTTAAATCTCAGGAATATTGTTTGGCCATGCCCATCGACCTCGCTGTCTGACAAGCAATCTTAAAAGTCAAGTCATCCGTCGGCAATAAATTCCTTCTGATCGCATCATTTTTCACCCCACAAACAAAATGATCCCGTAATGCTCGGCTTTGAAAGTTTCCGAAATTACAGTGCATCGATAGCTTTTTTAATGCTACGATGTAATCACTGATACTTTCATCAGACTTTTGATTCCAAATCCCAAAACGATAGCTTTCAGCAATTTCTAATGGTTTGGGGTTATAATGCTGCAACAGCTTCGTTAAAATCTCTTTAAGCGTTGCGTCCTTTGGCTCATCAGGCACAAGCAGATTTACAAGGGTTTCGTACAATGCCGGACCCACCCCCGGTTCTGGACTGCATTGTCTGGAACTTCGATTATGTTATTTGCAGTGAAATACATTTCTAGCCGATCCACGTGCGCTTTAAAACATTCCCGGTCGTGTCTATATTCCCCTAAATGTCCGATTACACCTGCCATTTTAATCTCTAGCTGTTCACACCGTGTGCTGTATTTTACCTTGGATTTTGTAGCTTTTTTCCAAAGACAGAAATTTCCGAAGTGTCTCTGTCGGCTGGCTGAATTCTTCCCCAACAAAATTTAAGCTTTAAATCATCCGAAAAATTCCATCTCATCGCCAACTGTGATATATTCACAGAGCACAGCACACACAGCTCCTAACATGGCAGGCAACTCTCTCGGAAGCCTCCGGAATCTGCCTGGTCCTGTTTAATTATTAATTCTGCAGTTGCAGTACACAATACGTCCACATCCACAGTGTGGAGCTACAAACATTACAAGCTTACAGACATTACACCATGAGTCAAAGTAATATTAAAAGGAAACGATCTGAGATTTTTTAAAAGTAATACTATAAGGGGGTAACGACAAATATAACAAAAAAAGGGAAACCACTTTGTGAAGTATAACAAAGATAGAAACCATAAGATGTGTTTGCTATGATATGTACAAAAATGAATTAAAGACATATGAAACCCATCTGTTAATCAGTAAGCTTAAAAAAAATATGGCTTTAGAGAGCAAGGTACATAAACCTACCAGGGCAGACAGAAGGGAGGGGATTTTTATAACAGTTGGACAGTACTCAATTCAGTAGGTGAATCATCTCAAGTAAATGATGCAGGCCTCGAGTAAACTTTCAGGGACTGAAGATGGAGTGTAAAAGGAGACAGACAAGAGCTGAAGGAAGACAAAGAAATGGATATACTGGATGGATGAGGTTTAGTAAAGAAACAAGAAAGGTGGGAAACCTGTGATTTTCACAAGAGATTATATTAGTGACCAGATACCAGGCACTATCCAACACCACAAAAAATAATATGGTCCCAGAAGAAAAAGCCGTTCAAAAACCAGAGAGGCAAGAATGTAGTTTGTAAGTTTGAGATTGTAGTCATACGGGATTCTTTGCTTAGGATCGTGGATAGCTATGTGTTGTAAGGACAAAGCCCATAGAATGTTGAGCTGTCTTAACTAAAGCTCGAGCAGTACATTTTGGGAAGAGGTTAGAAGTGATGCTGAAGGAGATAGATTAGGATCCAGTGGAAGTATTCCATATAGGAGTAAATGGCACAAGCAGAAATAATATAGGTGTATTAAAAGTCTTAAGACTAAAGTCAAAGCATGTGGAGCAAGCTGGCTACAAAACAAAAACAGTAGGGGTTAAAGCTAATTACTCATAGGCCCCAAGTTTCCACACACGGCAAAACAGGCGCCCCTCCAAGCTGGACGCCTGTTTTTCGCGCCGAAAACGGCGCCTGAAAAAAACCGCGGTATTTGAGCGCCTAGCAGCTCGATGTCAGCTTGGCGCGGCGCACAGGGGGCGGAGCCTACCACTCGCGCCGATTTTGTAAGTAGGAGGGGGCGGGTACAATATAAATGAGTTTTTTTGGTGCCGGCAACCCTGCGCGTGCGCGTTGGAGCGTTCGCGCACGCGCAGTCTGAAGTAAACATTGGCACTCGGCCATTTTAAAAAGTGCTGCAGAAAAAGTGAAAATTTGTTTATTGAACCCTTGCAAAGGCTTGCATTTTAATTTTCTTGATATTTCTGTGTATAAGGGAGTGCATTCTGTAATTAAAGATAGACTGTGATAAACGGGACACATGCACTTGTTTGAGACTATTCAAATGTTTTGTAGCTGTTCAATTTTTTAAATTTTTGAATAAAACCACATTGCCCTTCCATGATCAGCACCGAGGCTTCTTGCAGCTTTCTCCCCCTGCCGTCGGTCAGTCCCGACGGCAAACGACTGCCTGAAGCACTCGGGCTTCTTGCAGCTTTCTCCCTCCCCCTGCCGTCGGTTGGTCCCGACGGCAAACGGCTGCCTGAAGCACTGAGGCTTCTTGCAGCTTTCTCCCCCTGCCGTCGGTCGGTCCTGACGGCAAACGGCTGCCTGAAAGGCCTGCCTGAAGCACTTTCACACAGGTAGGAACATGGTTTATTTAATCTTTGCTTTGCTTATAAATTTTTATTCAGGTTGGATTTATTTGTATAAGTATAACTAAGGATTTATTGTAGAATTTAATGACTTCCCTTCCCCCACCTCGTTCCCGACGCCTAATTTGTAACCTGCGCCTGATTTTTTAATGTGTAGACGAGGTTTTTTCAAGCCTACAAAAATCTTCACTTGCTCCATTCTAAGTTAGTTTGGAGTACGTTTTCAATGTGGAAACTTTCAAATCAAGCGTCAGTGGCCGGACACGCCCCCTTTTGAAAAAAAAATTCTGTCCAAAAGTGAAACTTCTACCTGACTAGAACTGCAGAAAACTTAAATGTGGAGAATTGCGATTTCTAAGATACTCCGTTCTCCACCAGTTGCTCCTAAAAAATCAGGAGCAAATCATGTGGAAACTTGGGGCCATTCTATTGGGAAGTGGTGTTCCACAGGAATCAGTGCTAGGACCACTGCTATTCACTATTAATCTATAAGATTTGAACATGGGAATCAGAAGTACAATATAAAAACTTGCAGATAACAACAAATTGGGCGATATAGTTAACACTGAGGAAGACTGCGACAAATACAAGACGTCATTAACAAACTTGCAAAGTGGGTGTGTAAATGGCAATGTCAAAGTCTGAGGTGGTACATTTTGATAAGAGGAATGAGGACTTCATTTATTCCTTGGGGAAAATAAGAGTCTAAATGGGGTAGAGGCTCAAAGGGATGTCATAGAATCAGAAATTTACAGCACGGAAGGAGGCCATTCAGCCCATCATGTCTGCACTGGCCGACCAAGAGCTATCCAGCCTAATCCCACTTTCCAGCTCCTGGTCCGTAGCCCTGTAGGTTACGGCACTTTAAGTACACATCCAAGTATTTTTTAAATGTGACCAGGACTGAACACAGTACTCCAGCTGCGGCCTAACCAGTGTTTTATACAGCATAATCTCCTTGCTCTTGTATTCCATGCCTCGACTAATAAAGGCAAGTATTCCATATGTCTTCTTAACCACCTTATCCACCTGGCCTGCTACCTTCAGGGCTCTGTGGACCTGCACTCCAAGGTCCCTTTGTTCCACGACATAGAAACAAAGAAAATAGGTGCAGGAGTAGGCCATTCAGCCCTTCGAGTCTGCACCACCATTCAATAAGATCATGGCTGATCATGCACCTCAATACCCCTTTCCTGCTTTCTTTCCATACCCCTTGATCCCTTTAGCCGTAAGGGCCACATCTAACTCCCTCTTCAATATATCCAATGAATTGGCATCAACAATTCTCTGCGGTAGGGAATTGCGGTAGGGAATTCCACAGGTTAACAACTCTCTGAATGAAGAAGTTTCTCCTCATCTTGGTCCTAAATGGCTTACCCCTTATCCTTAGATTGTGTCCCCTGGTTCTGGACTTCCACAACATTGGGAACATTTTTCCTGCATCTAATCTGTCCAGTTCCGTCAGAATTTATGCGTTTCCATGAGATCCCCTCTCATCCTTCTAAACTCCAGTGAATAAAGACCCAGTCGATCCAGTCTCTCCTCATATGTCAGTCCAACCATCCCGGGAATCAGTCTGGTGAACCTTCGCTGCACTCACTCAATAGCAAGAACGTCCTTCCTCAGATTAGGAGACCAAAACTGAACATAATATTCCAGGTGAGGCCTAACCAAGGCCCTGTACAACTGCAGTAAGACCTTACTGCTCCTATACTCAAAACCCCTAGCTATGAAGGCCAACATACCATTTGCCTTCTTCACCACCTGCTGTACCTGCATGTCAACTTTCAATGACTGATGTACCATGACACCCAGGTCTCATTGCACCTCCTCTTTTCCTAATCTGCCGCCATTCAGATAATATTCTGCCTTCATGGTTTTTCCCCCAAAAGTGGATAACCTCGCATTTATCCACATTATACTGCATCTGCCATGCATTTGCCCACTCACCTAACCTGTCCAAGTCACCCTGCAGCCTCTTAGCATCCTCCTCACAGCTCACACCGCCACCCAGTTTAGTGTCATCTGCAAACTTTTCAGTGTCATACCATTTAATATGTAATCCCTTGCCTTGTTAAACCTCCTGAAATGCATTACCTCACACTTATCCGGATTGAATTCCATTTGCCACTGTTCTGCCCACCTGACCAGTTGATTGATATCTTCCTGCAGTCCACGGCTTTCTTCTTCATTATCAACCACATAGCCTATTTTAGTGTCATATGCAAACTTCTTAATCATACTCCCAACATTCAAGTCCAAATCATTGATATATACCACAAAAAGCAAGGGACCCATCAGTGAGTGCTGTGGAACCCCACTGGAGACTGCCTTCCAGTCACAAAAACACCCATCATCCTTTGCTTCCTGCCTCTGAACCAATTTTGGATCCAACTTGCCACTTTGTCCTGGATCTCATGGGTTTTTATTTTCATGACCAGTCTGCCATGTGGGACCTTATCAAAAGCTTTGTTAAAATCCATATACACTACATCATACACACTGCACTCATCGACCCTTCTGGTTACCTCCTTGAAAAATTTGATCAAGCTAATCAGACAGAACTTTCCCTTAACAAATCCATGCTGGCTGTCCTTGATTAATCCATGTCTTTCCAAATGAAGATTTATCCTGTCCCTCAGAATTTTTTCCAATAATTTTCCCACCACTGAGGTTAGGCTGACTGGCCTATAAACATACAAACATAGAAAATAGGTGCAGGAGTAGGCCATTCGGCCCCTCGAGCCTGCACCACCATTCAATAAGATCATGGCTGATTATTCCCTCAGTACCCTTTCCTGCTTTCTCTCCATATCCCTTGATCCCTTTAGCCGTAAGGGCCATATCTAACTCCCTCTTGAATATATCCAATGAACTGGCATCAACAACTCTCTGCGGTAGGGAATTCCACAGGTTAACAACTCTCTGAATGAAGAAGTTTCTCCTCATCTCAGTCCGAAATGGCCTACCCCTTATCCTAAGACTGTGTCCCCTGGATCTGGACTTCCCCATCATCGGGAACATTCTTCCCGCATCTAACCTGTCCAGTCCTGTCAGAATCTTATACTTTTCTATGAGATCCTCTCTCATCCTTCTAAATTCCAGCGTATAAAGGCCCAGTTGATCCAGTCTCTCCTCATATGTCAGTCTCGCCATCCCAGGAATCAGTCTGGTGAACCTTCGCTACACTCCCTTAATAGCAAGAACGTCCTTCCTCAGATCAGGAGACCAAAACTGAACACAATATTCTAGGTGAGGCCTCACCAAGGCCCTGTACAACTGTAGGAAGACCTCCCTGCTCCTATACTCAAATCCCCTAGCTATGAAGGCCAACATGCCTTTTGCCTTCTTCACCACCTGCTGTACCTGCATGCCAACTTTCAATGACTGATGAACCATGACACCCAGGTCTCGTTGCACCTCCCCTTTTCCTAATCTGCCGCCATTCAGATAATATTCTGCCTTCGTGTTTTTGTCCCCAAAGTGGATAACCTCACATTTGTTCACATTATACTGCATCTGCCACTCGTTTGCCCATTCACCTAACCTGTCCAAATCTCCCTGCAGCCTTTTAGCGTCCTCCTCACAGCTCACACCGCCACCCAGTTTAGTGTCATCTGCAAACTTGGAGATATTACACTCAATTCCTTCATCTAAATCATTGATGTATATTGTAAAGAGCTAGGGTCCCAGAACTGAGCCCTGCGGCACCCCACTAGTCACTGCCTGCCATTCTGAAAAGGACCAGTTTATCCCGACTCTCTGTTTCCTGTCTGCCAACCAGTTCTCTATCCACATCAGTACATTTACCCCCAGTACCATGTGCTTTGATTTTGCACACCAATCTCTTGTGTGGGACCTTGTCAAAAGCCCTTTGAAAGTCCAAATACACCACATCCACTGGTTCTCCCTTGTCCACTCGACTCGCTACATCCTCAAAAAATTCCAGAAGATTTGTCAAGCATGATTTCCCTTTTATAAATCCATGCTGATTTGGTCCGATCCTGTCACTGTTTTCCAAATGCGCTGCTATTTCATCTTTAATAATTGATTCCAACATTTTCCCCACCACCGATGTCAAGCTAACCTATAATTACCTGTTTTTTCTCTCCCTCTTTTAAACAGTGGTGTTACATTAGCTACCCTCCAGTCCATAGGAACTGATCCAGAGTCGATAGACTGTTGGAACGTGATCACTAATGCATCCACTATTTCTAGGGCCACTTCCTTAAGTACTCTGGGATGCAGACTATCAGGCCCCGGGTATTTATCAGGCTTCAGTCCCATCAATTTCCCGCTTTATAAGGATATCCTTCAGTTCCTCCTTCTCACTAGACCCTCGGTCCCCAATTATTTCCAGAAGGTTAGTTGCGTCTACCTTCGTGAAAACAGAACCAACGTATTTGTTTAACTGGTCCGCCATTTCTTTATTCCCCATTATAAATTCATCTGAATCTGACTGCAAGGGACCTATGTTTGTTTTCACTAATCTTTTTCTCTTCTTCACATATCTATAGAAGCTTTTGGAGCCAGTTTTTATGTTCCCAGCAAGCTTCCTCTCATACTCTATTTTCCCCCTTCTAATTAAACCCTTTGTCCTCCTCTGCTGTATTACAAAATTCTCCCAGTCCTCAGATTTGCTGCTTTTTCTGGCCAATTTATATGCCTCTTCCTTGGATTTAACACTATCCTTAATTTCCCTTGTTAGCCACGGTTGAGCCACCTTCCCCATTTTATTTTTACTCCAGACAGGGATGTACAATTGTTGAAGTTCATCCATGTGATCTTTAAATGTTTACCATTGCCTATCCACCATCAACCCTTTAAGTATCACTCGTCAGTCTATTCTAGCCAATTCACGTCTCATACCATCGAAGTTATCTTTCCCCAAGTTCAGGATCCTAGTCTCTGAATTAACTGCATCACTCTCCATCTTAATAAAGAATTCTACCATATTGTTAATACAGATTCTTTTCCCTCAATCTGTTTCAGTGAATACACTGACTCGAACACTTTTTAAAGTTTAGTTCAGACTGACTTTATTCATCGATGAAGTGTCTTGCTCTGATAAAGGGGCACCGACTCCATGAGTCTGTCGAATCCACCAGAGCAAGCAAAACCTTTACAGTTATACAGTTCTTGATCAGTACCACCCCTTTTCATTGTCCTATCACGTCAATTATCATGGCATAGATACAAGCTAAACCAGTCATATACACAGTAAAGCAAGCAATTCCCTAATCATGAGTGAAGATTAAGTCATCTCCAGCTTATCTTTGTTTTGCAGGCAAGGAAGGCACAGTTCTGCTTCTCTGGGTATTCCCACAGTTTAGCTCCTACATCTGTTGCTACATTCCCATGATCAGATGGTTCCTCAAGGTTGTTTCACAAAAACAGTCACTCATTATTCTCCCCTATAGTGAGATCTGAAGAGTCAGCAATAACCATGAGCGGCCATTTTAGAAAGAGTTAATACATTTGAAATTAGTACGGATAATACATATAAAGTTGGTAGCTACATTGATACAGATTCTCATTCCCCCCTTTTATCATTTTGTGATAACTCAGTATCTTAATCCAGGAGTATGGCATTTAATCTTTCACATTCTTGCTCCACACGATCATAATCCTTATTTCCAGTAGAGTCTCCATTCCCCTTGGTCAGAAGCATTATCCGCGGGGTGTCTATGTTATTAAGGGAGTCTCCCATTTTGGCGAGGAGACATTTTACAAGGGTTATACATAAAGATAAAAAGGATTCCAATGCCTAGGTACATTGCCATGTTGATCCCCCAATCGTACCAGCCACCAAAACCCCATTGGCTCCAATAATCTGTTTTCTTCAATTTCTCAACTTCCTTTCGGATGTGCCCTACCAAGTCATTTATTTTCTCAGAGTTGTCAGGGATATAGGTGCAGCACTCCGATCCTATCATAGAAACATAGAAAATAGGTGCAGGAGCAGGCCATTCAGCCCTTCTAGCCTGCACCGCCATTAAATGAGTTCATGGCTGAACATGAAACTTCAGTACCCCCTTCCTGCTTTCTCGCCATACCCCTTGATCCCCCGAGTAGTAAGGACTTCATCTAACTCCCTTTTGAATATATTTAGTGAATTGGCCTCAACTACTTTCTGTGGTAGAGAATTCCACAGGTTCACCACTCTCTGGGTGAAGAAGTTTCTCCTCATCTCGGTCCTAAATGGCTTACCCCTTATCCTCAGACTGTGACCCCTGGTTCTGGACTTCCTCAACATTGGGAACATTCTTCCTGCATCTAACCTGTCTAAACCCGTCAGAATTTTAAACGTTTCTATGAGGTCCCCTCTCATTCTTCTGAACTCCAGTGAATACAAGCCCAGTTGATCCAGTCTTTCTTGATCGGTCAGTCCCACCATCCCGGGAATCAGTCTGGTGAATCTTCACTGCACTCCCTCAATAGCAAGAATGTCCTTCCTCAAGTTAGGAGACCAAAACTGCACACAATACTCCAGGTGTGGCCTCACCAAGGCGCTGTACAACTGCAGCAACACCTCCCTGCCCCTGTACTCAAATTCCCTCGCTATGAAGGCCAACATGCCATTTGCTTTCTTAACCGCCTGCTGTACCTGCATGCCAACCTTCAATGACTGATGTACCATGACACCCAGGTCTCGTTGCACCTTCCCTTTTCCTAATCTGTCACCATTCAGATAATAGTCTGTCTCTCTGTTTTTACCACCAAAGTGGATAACCTCACATTTATCCACATTATACTTCATCTATCTGCCATGCATTTGCCCACTCACCTAACCTATCCAAGTCACTCTGCAGCCTCATAGCATCCTCCTCGCAGCTCACACTGCCACCCAACTTAGTGTCATCCGCAAATTTGGAGATACTACATTTAATCCCCTCGTCTACATCATTAATGTACAATGTAAACAGCTGGGGCCCCAGCACAGAACCTTGCGGTACCCCACTAGTCACTGCCTGCCATTCTGAAAAGTACCCATTTACTCCTACTCTTTGCTTCCTGTCTGACAACCAGTTCTCAATCCATGTCAGCACACTACCCCCAATCCCATGTGCTTTAACTTTGCACATTAATCTCTTGTGTGGGACCTTGTCGAAAGCCTTCTGAAAGTCCAAATATACCACATCAACTGGTTCTCCTTTGTCCACTTTACTGGAAACATCCTCAAAAAATTCCAGAAGATTTGTCAAGCATGATTTCCCTTTCACAAATCCATGCTGACTTGGACCTGTCATGTCACCATTTTCCAAATGCGCTGCTATGACATCCTTAATAATTGATTCCATCATTTTACCCACTACTGAGGTCAGGCTGACCGGTCTATAATTCCCTGTTTTCTCGCCCTCCTTTTTTAAAAAGTGGGGTTACATTGGCTACCCTCCACTCGATAGGAACTGATCCAGAGTCAATGGAATGTTGGAAAATGACTGTCAATGCATCCGCTATTTCCAAGGCCACTTCCTTAAGTACTCTGGGATGCAGTCCATCAGGCCCTGGGGATTTATCGGCCTTCAATCCCATCAGTTTCCCCAACACAATTTCCCGACTAATAAAGATTTCCCTCAGTTCCTCCTCCTTACTAGACCCTCTGACCCCTTTTATACCCGGAAGGTTGTTTGTGTCCTCCTTAGTGAATACCGAACCAAAGTACTTGTTCAATTGGTCTGCCATTTCTTTGTTCCCCATTATGACTTCCCCTGATTCTGACTGCAGGGGACCTACGTTTGTCTTTACTAACCTTTTTCTCTTTACATACCTATAGAAACTTTTGCAATCTGCCTTAATATTCCCTGCAAGCTTCTTCTCGTACTCCATTTTCCCTGCTCTAATCAAACCCTTTGTCTTCCTCTGCTGAGTTCTAAATTTCTCCCAGTCCCCGGGTTCACTGCTATTTCTGGCCAATTTGTATGCCACTTCCTTGGCTTTAATACTATCCCTGATTTCCCTAGATAGCCACGGTTGAGCCACCTTCCCTTTTTTATTTTTACGCCAGACAGGAATGTACAATTGTTGTAATTCATCCATGCGGTCTCTAAATGTCTGCCATTGCCCATCCACAGTCAACCCCTTAAGTATCATTCGCCAATCTATCCTAGCCAATTCACGCCTCATACCTTCAAAGTTACCCTTCTTTAAGTTCTGGACCATGGTCTCTGAATTAACTGTTTCATTCTCCATCCTAATGCAGAATTTCACCATATTATGGTCACTCTTCCCCAAGGGGCCTCGCACAACGAGATTGCTAATTAATCCTCTCTCATTACACAACACCCAGTCTAAGATGGCCTCCCCCTAGTTGGTTCCTCGACATATTGGTCTGGAAAACCATCCCTTATGCACTCCAGGAAATCCTCCTCCACCGTATTGCTTCCAGTTTGGTGAGCCCAATCTATGTGCATATTAAAGTCACCCATTATAACTGCTACACCTTTATTGCATGCACCCCTAATTTCCTGTTTGATGCCCTCCCCAACATCACTACTACTGTTTGGAGGTCTGTACACAACTCCCACTAACGTTTTTTGCCCTTTGGTGTTCTGCAGCTCTACCCATATAGATTCCACATCATCCAAGCTAATGTCTTTCCTAACTATTGCATTAATCTCCTCTTTAGCCAGCAATGCTACCCCACCTCCTTTTCCTTTTATTCTATCCTTCCTGAATGTTGAATACCCCTGGATGTTGAGTTCCCAGCCCTGATCATCCTGGAACCACGTCTCCGTAATGCCAATCACATCATATTTGTTAACGTCTATTTGCACAGTTAATTCATCCACCTTATTGCGGATACTCCTTGCATTAAGACACAAAGCCTTCAGGCTTGTTTTTTTAACACCCTTTGTCCTTTTAGAATTTTGCTGTACAGTGGCCCTTTTTGTTCTTTGCCTTAGGTTTCTCTGCCCTCCACTTTTCCTCATCTCCTTTCTGTCTTTTGCTTTTGCCTCCTTTTTGTCTCCCTCTGTCTCCTTGCATTTGTTCCCATCCCCCTGCCATATTAGTTTAACTCCTCCCCAACAGCACTAGCAAACACTCCCCCTAGGACATTGGTTCCGGTCCTCCCCAGGTGCAGACCGTCCGGTTTGTACTGGTCCCACCTCCCCCAGAACCGGTTCCAATGCCCCAGGAATTTGAATCCTTCCCTGCTGCACCACTGCTCAAGCCACGTATTCATCTGCGCTATCCTGCGATTCCTACTCTGACTTGCACGTGGCACTGGTAGCAATCCCGAGATTACTACTTTTGAGGTCCTACTTTTTAATTTAGCTCCTAGCTCCTTAAATTCGTTTCGTAGGACCTCATCCCTTTTTTTACCTATGTCGTTGGTACCAATGTGCACCACGACAACTGGCTGTTCTCCATCCCATTTCAGAATGGCCTGCACCCGCTCCGAGACATCCTTGACCCTTGCACCAGGATGGCAACATACCATCCTGGAGTCTCGGTTGCGGCCGCAGAAACACCTATCTATTCCCCTCACCATTGAATCCCCTATCACTATCACGCTCCCACTCTTTTTCCTGCCCTCCTGTGCAGCAGAGCCAGCCACTGTGCCATGAACTTGGTTGCTGCTGCCCTCCCCTGATGAGTCATCCCCCCCAACAGTACTCAAAGCGGTATATCTGTTTTGCAGGGGGATGACCACAGGGGACCCCTGCACTACCTTCCTTGCACTACTCTTCCTGCTAGTCTTCCATTCCCTATCTGGCTGTGGACCCTTCTCCTGCGGTAAGACCAACTCACTACACGTGATACTCACGTCATTTCAGCATCGTGGATGCTCCAGAGTGAATCCACCCTCAGCTCCAATTCCGCAACGCGGACCATCAGGAGCTCGAGGCGGATACACTTCCCGCACACGTAGTTGTCAGGGACACCGGAATTGTCCCTGAGTTCCCACATGGTACAGGAGGAGCATAACACCCGACCGAGCACTCCTGCCATGACTTAACCCTTAGATACACTTAAATTGGCAACAACAATGTTAAAAGTTACTGACTAATATCAGGGCACATGACCCCCTTTTTCAACTAACAAATAGTCTAGGGCCATTCTATTTTGCAGAGCCACTGTACGGATGGCTACCATTTCAGCGTTAAATTCACTCATGGCGTCAGTGGTGTCGTTGGCCACTTTTTCCAGAATGGAGGCGACTAGTCTTATTTCCTTGATTGCCATACCCAGGGAATAGGATAGCAAAGAATCGCTGGGTTTCCGTTATCGCTCGTTTGGGTCGGTAATGGTGATGATCTGCTAGCGAGGGCAAGTGATGGATATATGGTACCACATATCCCAAGTAGCAGGATCCCACCCAATTCTGTGGGAGCCAGGGGTAGGCTTTATGGCCGCATATAAAATAGGTACCATTGTACGGGGAATGGCAGTCACCCCCTATCGTTACCCATCCCTGGTTGAAGTTCTGGCCCGGATTGGTTTTGTTTTGCGAATTTCAGAAAGCTCTGCACGCTCCCTTTGGTCATATTTACGTTTTGGTTACACATACTATTTCCCATTCCCTGCCCTCCGGTCTGATTTTTGATTAAGCACACTGATCCCTGGGGCCTTCCTGCCCCTGAAGTGTTAGTAAGGACCAGGAATGGGGGATTCAAGGTCTGATTATACGGGGGCTGGTACCACTCCAGAAAGGTGCTTAACCCATACCCTGCCGAGTGCCATTCAGCCTTTGGGGAGCTGACGTCCTCCCCATGACTATTGGTCCTATCCTTGGTTGTGCGGTTCTGGCAGAAGAACCACTCTGCCGTTTCGGAATCACTGAGAGGAACCGGTCTCAAGGGAATTCCCCCTTTCGAGTGAGTGGGTACATGCGCACATATCCAACAGCTAGAGATGTTAGCTTCCTTGGCGTAACTATATGCCATGTACAAGAACGTATTCACATGTAGCTCCATATTGCAGAGGGGTAGTGTCAGACCCACAAGGATAATTAGTCCGAACATTTTGCAGAGTTCAAGAGTTCGATTTTTTTTTTTCTCTTTAGTCTATTGTCGGTACAAATGCACGTCTATCATGCCGGGCGGGGATCCAAACTGTCTTCCTCGGGATTCACTTTGCCAATCGGAATGCCTCGAAGAAGGTCCTTATTCAGCTATGGAGAAGAGGAAGTCTGGAACAGAAAGAATGGTTAGAAAGGCAGATAGACTTTGATTATTAGGGAGTGATAAGCTTGCAGTGATGCAGGTGAACCCAGGCGCTTCTTCCTTCGACCTTGGTGGGGGTGGTAAGCAACACCTGAAAAGGCCCCTCCCATAGAGGTTCCAATCCCTTCCGAATCCATTTCTTAATCAGGACATACTTTCCTGGTGCCACGAGAGACGATTCAGGTAAGAATGGGAGGTCGAGGTGAGCATCTCGGACCTGTTTGTGGGCTATTCGCAGAGCCTGAGTCAAGGCAAGAACATAGGTAGTCATCTCCACAGTCATATGGTGGAATTGGACAGTGGAGGGGACATTCTGATTCCATTGG
Source organism: Pristiophorus japonicus (assembly GCF_044704955.1). Taxonomy (NCBI): domain Eukaryota; kingdom Metazoa; phylum Chordata; class Chondrichthyes; family Pristiophoridae; genus Pristiophorus; species Pristiophorus japonicus. The sequence goes on from NC_091977.1 coordinate 404,858,305, forward strand.
GACCTAAGGGGCCTACCATAAATTACCTCAGCGGGGGTCAGTCCAGCCTTTCCGGCGGGGGTAGTTCGGACCTGGAATAGGGCTATGGGAAGGAGTTTGAGCCAATTGAGTCCGGTTGATGCTACCAGTTTCGCAAGCTTGGTTTTAAGAGTTTGATTAGCACGCTCAACTAGTCCCGCAGCTTGGGGTCGGTAGGCACAATGCAGCTGCTGGTTAATGCGCATCTGGGAACAGAATTCCTTGTTAACTTGGCCGATAAAGTGAGGGCCATTATGGGAACTCAGTCGAGCTGGGATACCATATCTAGGAACGATTTCCCTCATTAACACCTTAACAACAGTTTGAGCCTTATTGTCCAGGGTAGGGTAAGCCTCGATCCATTTGCTAAACACATCTACTATTACTAACACATATTTGTAACACTGAACCCTTTGCAACTCAATGTAGTCCAACTGCAAGGTCTCAAAGGGATCTTCTGGTAGGGGGCGTCTTACACCAATCACAGGGGACTCCTTTCCCCGGATTATGCTGTTGGCAAACAAGGCAGCGACTACTGATGTTCTGGGCCAGCGCCTGGTGTCTAAGGTGCCACCAAGTGGCCAAAAGCGTGTCACTTGTTGTCCTTGCTCCACAATGAGTAGCAAAGTACATACATTCAATAACCCATAGGGCCAACTCGTCAGACATGCAAGTCTGTTACGCGGGAGTGGTCCAGAGTTTAGAAACATTGTCATGAGTACATCCATAATCTTTCCATAACAGTTTATCTTTTTCAGGAGCGTCCTCCTGTGCTTTAAGGACATCTTGGATGGTTGGCATTGGTTTTTCCGAGGCCGACTTATCCTTTGCAGGGTTTTTAGTCTGACTCATCATTCTAGGCACCATCTAGGTACCAGGGGGTCCAGGTGCGGGAGGCACCGTCGGGCGCCGAGTCAGTGGCCATTCTTCAATTTCGTCATCAGCCTCGGTCAATGCAAGGCCAACCATTTGACTACGTAGTCTATCAATACCCTTTTCAGAGGTCCGAGTGGAGCTCTTGGTAAGTTTTTCGTGCGTGCACTCTTTCTTTAATACATCTCGGGGTTTAACATGTCCTCCTTCCATTAATGAGAGTCCTAACTTAGTGGCGTTTTCCTGCCAACTTGACAGAAGTGATTCATCTTTTAGTTTTTGACAATATTGTCTCCATGTGGCAATTAAACTTTTATCCCTTTTTCCTCGTCCCTTTTTCCAAATTAGTTCTTGTGCCCTTTTTGCCACCTCTGCACTCTTAGTGCCCCCTCGGGGCCATCGATCATCTCCTAATAATTTGTTCAAGGCTCCAGACAGCTGTCTAAATTGCTCAGCCTTCTTGGGGAATTCTTCGCATAACTTCTGTAGTGGGCTGCCCGCATCCGTAGTACTGTCTAAGTGATTGCCCATTCTCACGTCACCCCGCGGTAAAAAGGTAGTTTATCTTATCCAGAGCCTCGGCGGACCAAGTGATATACAAGGTCGACACCGTACCTGGCATAAGTACAAGTTAACTTTACACACCCCCTCTCACGTCGCCCCGCGGTAATCGTATCCTGGTTAGTCTGTTTAAGTCCAATCAGCGCCTAGACGGTCCAAGTGATATACAAGGTCGATGTCGTACCTGACTTGGACACTTATTTCCTAAGTTTAAAAGGTATTCGCCAGATTGACCTGGATCTCGATCAGACGCTACCTGAGAACTAACGAGCGGCAAAACTTTCTTCAGACTTTTGGACTGGAGGAAACCGAGGTGGTATTTAAAGAATACTCACTCCGGTGGCCATTTTCCTCCCGTCTTGTCCAAGGCTAGTCCGGCTCTTAGTTCGCAAGTTCTCGGCGGTCGTCCGTTGAGATCCCACTTTTGACACCAAATGTTGATACAGATTCTTTTCCCTCAATCTGTTTCAGCGAATATACCGACTCGAACACTTTAAAGTTTAGTTCAGACTAACTTTATTCATCGATGAAGTGTCTTGCTCTAATAAAGGGGCACCGACTCCATGAGTCTGTCGAATCTACCAGAGCAAGCATAAAAATCATTACAAACCTTTACAGTTATGCAGTTCTTGATCGGTACCACCCCTTTTCATTGTCCTATCACATCAACTATCGTGGCATAGATACAAGCTAAACCAGTCATATACACAGTAAAGCAAGCAATTCCCTAATCATGAGTGAAGATTAAGTCATCTCCAGCTTATCTTTGTTTTGCAGGCAAGGAAGGCACAGTTCTGCTTCTCTGGGTATTCCCACAGTTTAGCTCCTACATCTGTTGCTATATTCCCATGATCAGACGGTTCCTCAAGGTTGTTTCACAAAAACAGTCACTCATTGTTCTCCCCTATAGTGAGATCTGAAGAGTCAGCAATGAGCGGCCATTTTAGAAAGAGTTAATACATTTGAAATTAGTACGGATATACATATAAAGTTGGTAGCTACATTGATACAAATTCTCAATATTATGGTCACTCTTCCCCAAGGGGCCTCGCACAACAAGATTGCTAATTAGTCCTTTCTCATTACACATCACTCAGTCTAGGAAGGCCAGCTCCCTAGTTGGTTTCATTGACATATTGGTCTAGAAAACCATCTCTAATACACTCCAGGAAATCCTCCTCCACCGCATTGCTACCAGTCAATATGTAGATTAAGGTCGCCCATGATAACTGCTGTACCTTTATTGCATGCATCCCTAATTTCTTGTTTGATGCTGTCCCCATCCTCATTACTACTGTTTGGTGGTCTGTACACAACTCCCACTAGCGTTTTCTGCCCTTTGGTATTCCATAGCTCCACCCATACAGGTTCCACATCATCCAAGCTAATGTCCTTCCTTACTATTGCATTAATTTCCTCTTTAACCAGCAACGCCACCCCACCTCCTTTTCCCTTCTGTCTGTCCTTCCTAAATGTTGAATACCCCTGGATGTTGAGTTCCCAGCCTTGGTCACGCTGGAGCCATGTCTCCGTGATGCCAATTACATCATATCCGTTTACTGTTATCTGCGCAGTTAATTCGTCCACCTTATTCCGAATACTCCTCGCATTGAGGCACCGAGCCTTCAGGCTTGTCTTTTTAACACCCTTTGCCCCATTCGCTGTAATGTGGTCTTTTTGCTTTTTGCCTTGGGTTTCTCTGCCTTCCACTTTTACTTTTCTTCTTTCTATCTTTTGCTTCTGCTCCCATTCTACTTCCCTCTGTCTCCCTGCATAAATTCCCATCCCCCTGCCATATTAGTTTAACTCCTCCCCAACAGCACTAGCAAACACTCCCCCATAGGACATTGGTTCCAGTCCTGCCCAGGTGCAGACTGTCCGGTTTGTACTGGTCCCACCTTCCCCAGAACCGGTTCCAATGTCCCAGGAATTTGAATCCCTCCCTTCTGCACCACTCCTCAAGCCACGTATTCATCTGAGCTATCCTGCGATTCCTACTCTGACTAGCACGTAGCACTGGTAGCAATCCTGAGATTACTACTTTTGAGGTCCTACTTTTTAATTTTGCTCCTAGCTCCCTAATTTCGTCTTGAAGGACCTCATCCCATTTTTTACCTATATTGTTGGTACCTATATGCACCACGACAACTGGCTGTTCACCCTCCCCCTTCAAAATGTCCTGCACCCGCTCCGAGACATCCTTGACCCTTACACCAGAGAGGCAACATACCATCCTGGAGTCTCAGTTGCGGCCGCAGTAATGTCTATCTATTCCTCTTACAATTGAATCCCCTGACACTAAAGCTCTCCCACTCTTTTTCCTGCCCGCCTGTGCAACAGAGCCACACATGGTGCCATGGACTTGGCTGCTGCTGCCCTCCCCTGATGAGTCATCCCCCTCAACAGTACCCAAAGCGGTGTATCTTTTGCAGGGGGATGACCGCATGGGATCCCTGCACTACCTTCCTGCCACTGCTCTTCCTGTTGGTCACCCATCCCCTATCTGGCTGTGTAACCTCTTACCTGCGGTAAGACCAACTCACTGAACCTGCTATTCACGACATCCTCAGCATCGCGCATGCTCCAGAGTGAATCCACCCGCAGCTCCAGTGCCGCAATGCGGTCTGTCAGGAGCTGCAGCCAGGTACACTTCCCGCATATGTAGTCTTCAGGGATACTGGAAGCGTCCCTGACTTCCCACATAGTACAGGAGGAGCATAACACGTGTCTGAGCTCTCCTGCCATGACTTAACCCGTAGATTATCTTAATTTGGCAACAATAATATTAATAATTACTTTCTGATAAAGAAAAGAAAAAGAAAAATCTACTCACCAGTCACTTACCCCCTTGGCTGTGACATCACCTTTCGATTTCGTTCTACTTTTTTGCCTTCTCTCCTTGCTGCAGCTGCACCAGCTGGCCTTTATAGGCTGCTCCGATATCCCTGAACCTTTTGCTGTGATGTCACACCTCGTTTTCTTTTCCTCCCAGGTCGCGGAGTCAGCACTGGTGGGGAAAACAAGACAAAGCAGCACTGACCAAGCTCTTGCACGCACTGACCGAACTCTTGCACGCACTGACCGAACTCTTGCACGCACTGACCGAACTCTTGCACGCACTGACCGAACTCTTGCACGCACTGACCGAACTCTTGCACGCACTGACCGAACTCTTGCACGCACTGACCGAACTCTTGCACGCACTGACCGAACTCTTGCACGCACTGACCGAACTCTTGCACGCACTGACCGAACTCTTACCTTTGCACTCTGACCTGTCGCTGCACTCGAAGCAAGTCTGCACCAAGCCCCCTCTTTTTATGCTGTTCCTGGCTGACTCACCACTGGCCTGTTTAGGGAACCAGTTTTTACTAGCTGTCCAATTAACTAAACTAGCTTGCTTGTTTGTCTCTGCTTAAACCTACAAGAATCCTATCTGTTTAATATTGCAGTTTTATTTAAACTTAATTACTCGGTTTATTCCTTATTCCCTTTTAAACAAAGGTACAACATTAGGCAGTCCGCCAGTCCTCTGGCACCACACCTGCAGCCAGAGAGGACTGGAAAATGATGGTCAGAGCCTCTGCTATTTCCTCTTTTGCTTCTCTCAACAGCGTGGGATACATTTCATCCGGGCCTGGGGATTTATCCACTTTCAAAGCTGCTAAGCCCTTAATACTTCCTCTCGCTATGTTTATCTCGTCTAATATTTCACACTCCTCCTCCCTCATTGCAAAGTCTGCTTCGCCCCCCTTTTTTGTGAAAACAGATACAAAATATTCATTAAGAATCATTCCTACATCTTCTTCCTCCACACCCAGATTTCCTTTATGGTCTCTAATAGGCCCCACTCTTTCTCTCGTTATCCTCTTGCTCTTAATGTATTTATAAAACATCTTTGGGTTTTCCCTGATTTTACTGGCTAACATTCTTTCATGCTGTCTTTGCTTTCCTGATTTTTTTTTTTAAGTGCCCCTGCACTACTTATACTCCTAGAGTCTCTGCAGTATTGAGTTCTCAGAATCTGTCATAAGCTTCCCTTTTTTTCTTTATCTTGCCCTGTATGCCCCTTGACATCCAGGGGGCTCTAGTTTTGTGAGGCCCACCCTTTTTTTTAAGGGAACATACTTATTCTGTACCTTCAGGATCTCCTGCTTGACTGCCTCCCACTGCTCTGACACTGATTTATGAGGTTGATTCCCGAGATGAAGGGATTGTCATATGAAGAAAGGTTGAGCAGGTTGGGCCTATAATCCTTGGAGTTTAGAAGAATGAGAGGTCATTTTATTGAAACATAAGATTCTGAGGGGACTTGACAGGGTAGACGCAGAGAGGATGTTTCCCCTTATGGGGAATCTAGAACTAGGGGGCATAGTTTCAGAATAAGGAATCACCCATTTAAAACAGAAATGAGGAGGAATTTCTCCTGAGGGTCGTGAATCTTTGGAATTCTCTACCCCAGAGAGCTGTGAAGGTTAGGTCTTTGAATATATTTAAGGTGGAGCGAGACAGATTTTTGTATAAGGGAGCCAAGGGTTATGGGGTGATGGTGGGGAAGTGGAGTTTTTGGCCAGGATCAGATCAGCCATCTTATTGAATGGTAGAGCAGGCTTGAGGGGCTAAATGTCCTACTCCTGCTCCTATTTCTTGTGTTATCAAGTAGCTGTTTGCAGTCCACTTTGGACAAATCCCAACTTGGCTCAGCAAAATTGGTTTTACCCCAATTGAGAATTTTTTTTTCCTGATTCACCTTTGTCCTTTTCCATAACTACCCTAAATCTTACTGAATTATGATCACAAGCACCAAAATGCTCTCACAAATACCCCTTCCACCTGCCCCTCTTCATTCCCCAAAACCAAGTCCAGAACCGCCCCCTCCCTTGTTGGGCTTGTTACATGTAGGGATATAGATTCACAAATATTAAAAGCAAGCTAACAAAGCCATAAAAAAACAAACCAAGCAGTCCAGTTCATTTCTAGAAGGAATTGAATTCAAAAGCAGTGCACTTATGTTAAATTTATATAGAACCTTGGTTAAACTACAATTAGGGTACTTTACACAGTTCATTACATAGGATATACAGCACAGAAACAGGACTTTCAGCTCAACCAGTTCATGTCTCCATATGACAAAAAAGGATATAGAAGCTCTGGAGTAGGTGCAAAAAATATTAAGGAGTGTAACACCAGAACTGAGAGAGTATAGCTGTCAGGGCGGACTTAATAGGTTGGTGCTCTTTTCTCTCGAAAAGAGAAGACTGAGAGGTGACCTGATAGAGGTCTTTAAAATTATGAAGATGTTCAATAGAGCAGATGTTTCTAAAGTAAGGCGGGTACAGCTGGATTCAGGCGGTAAGTGCCTTTAAACTTATCTCCTGGATCCAGCACGCATGCCTCACAGATTCCTGCCCCCCCCCCCTTAATTGGAGTTGCCCCGAGGCCTCCGAATTCCCCTGCTCCCGAGGTCTCTGAATTCTCCCCGGAGGCGTCCGAATTCTGCCACCCCCCCCAGGCCTCCGGATCCACGCCCCCCCATCCCCGAATTGAACCTTCAGTATTCCCCCCCCCCTTACTCCTGGGGCCTCCGAATTTCCCCCCTACTCTGAAGCTTCTGATTTCCATTCCACAACAAGGCCTCCTGATTTCCACTCTTTCCTTACCCCCTGCCCCGCCTCCCCCGAGTGCTGAGATTATTTTTCTCCGGCCCGCGACCCCCCCTCCCCCCCCGCTTGCCCCTGACGTTGCAGAGGTCCCCAACCACCCGTCAGCCCCCACCTGATCCCAAGCCTCCTCTCTGTAGCCTAGTACCGACTCGATGGCTGCCTGTGGGTGGGAAACAGAGGTTTTAAATGCAAATCAGGCCCTGCCGTTAAATTCATCAGGTCCCGAGGGAGTCTGTTCTCCCGTGTTTCCCGACCGCTTTCTAGCCACCCCGCTCCCAGCCTACCTCCCTATTAAAATTCAGCAGTTAACCCTTTCTCTCTCCACAGATGCTACCAGACCTGCTGAGTGTTTCCAGCATTTTTTGTTTTTATTTCATATTTTCAGCATCTGTGATGTATGTTTCCTTAATTGTTCACTGAGGCTCAACTTCCTTCTTTGTTCTAGGTGTTCTGGCTCAGGAAACGTATGGTAATTTGAAGAACTTTGGGGGCAGCTACATTGCAACATCGTATGTAAAATATCTAGAATCCGCTGGAGCAAGAGTTGTACCCATAAGGTAGGTGTGGGCCAGCCTTTACACTGCACAGATGCTGCCTGACCAGTTGAGTATTTCCAGCATTTTCTGTTTTTATCCAATATGAGCCCTGATTTTTGCACAGGAGGAACTATAGTCGCAAAGTCAGAGCTGAGGTCCCCATGTTTAACCATTTGAGTATTGTGGTTCGAATATCTGTGGAATATATTTTTTTAAATTGTTTCGACTCTCTCTCCAAGGCTGCTCTATCCTCATTCCACTTTTTTGTTCCTTTTTTGCTGACCTGTATCTCCAAGTCCAGTACACTTTCAGCAGGTCTATTTCATGCACCTTTCTGGCATTCCCTCTTCAAATGCACCATCCACAATGTTAGCCTCAACCATTCAGCTCGCTTAAATACCGCTGAGGAAGGCCATTTGATCCATCCTAGCTCTTTCACCCAAAAAATGCAACAGTCCCCATCGCAGCATCCAACAATTTCTCAATTGACTCCAGGGATTTTGCACCCACTATTGTACCTAGATACTTATCCAGCAGTCGATCAATCTTTGTGTGAAGAAAAACTTCCCAAGATCATTCCTAAATTTTTCTTTTACTATTTTCATCCTGTGTTTCTTCGTTCTGAACCATTTAAGAACATAATAGGAGCAGGAGTAGGCCATTCGAGCCTGCTCCGCCATTCAATAAGATCATGGTTGATCTGATCTTGGCTTCAACTCCATTTTCTCGCCCACTCCCCATAACCCTTGACTCCCCTATAGTTCAAAAATCTGTCTATCTCCGCCTTAAATATATTCAATGACCCAGCCTCCACAGCTCTCTGGGGTAGAGAATTCCACAGATTTGCAACGCTCTGAGAGAAGAAATTCCTCCTCATCTACGTTTTAAATGGGCGGCCCTTTATTCTGAAACTATGCCCCCTAGTTCTAGATTCCCCACGAGGGGAAACATCCTCTCTGCATCTACCCTGTCAAGCCCCCTCAGAATCTTATATGTTTCAATAAGATCACCTCTCATTCTTCTAAACTCCAGTGAGTATAGGCCCAACCTACTCCTCCTTTCTTCATAAGGCAACCTCTTCATCTCAGGAATCAACTTAGTGAACCTTCTCTGAACTGCTTCCAAAGCAAGCATATCCCTCTTTTTAAATAAGGAGACCAAAACTGTACGCAGTACTTCAAGTGTGGTCTCACCAATACCCTGTAGAGTTATAGCAGGACTTCCCTACTTTTATACTTCATTCCCCTTGCAATAAAGGCCAACGTTCCATTTGCCTTCCTAATTACTTGCTGTACCTGCATGCTAACTTTTTGTGTTTCATGCACAAGGACCCCCAGATCTCTCTGTACCACAGCATTTTGTAATCTTTCTCCATTTAAGTAATAATTTGCTTTTTTATTCTTCCTAACAAAGTGGATTACCTCACATTTTCCCAAATTATACTCCACCTGCCAAATTTTTGCATACTCACTTAACCTATCTATATCCCTTTGCAGATTCTGTGTGTCCTCCTCACAACTTTCTTTCCTACCTATTTTTGTAACATCAGCAAATCTGGCTACATTACACTCGGTCCCTTCATCCTAGTCATTAATATAGATTGTAAATAGTTGAGGCCCCAGCACCGATCCCTGCGGCACCCCAGTTGCCAACCGGAAAATGACCCATTCATCCCGACTCTCTGTTTTCTGTTAGTTAGCCAATTCTCTATCCATGCTAATATATTACCCCCAACCCCGTGAGCTCTTATCTTGTGCAGTAACCTTTTATTTGGCACCTTATCGAATGCCTCCTGGAAATCTAAGTACACTGCACCTACTGGTTCCCCTTTATCCATCCTGCTCATTACATCCTCAAAGAACTCTAGCAAATTTGTCAAACACTATTTCCCTTTCATAAAACCATGCTGACTCTGCTTGCTTGTATTATGATTTTCTAAATGTCCTGCTACTACTTCCTCAATAATGGACTCCAGCATTTTCCCAATGACGGATGTTAGGCTAACTAGTCTATAGTTTCCTGCTTTCTGTCTCCCTCCTTTCTTGAATAGGGGCATTACATTTGCGGTTTTCCAATCCGCTGGGACCTCTCCAGAATCCAGGGAATTTTGGTGATTACAACCAATGCATCCACTATGTCTGCAGCCATTTCTTTTAAGACTCGAGGATGCAGGCCATCCGGTCCAGGGGACGTATCCACCTTTAGTCCCATTAGTTTGCCTACTACTTTTTCTCTAGTGATAGTGATTGTTTTAAGTTCCTCTCTCCATATAGCCCCTTAATTATCAATTATTATTGGGATACTTTTAGTCGGCCTAAATTCAGGTGCGCAGAAAGCTTGTGCACCTGAGTTTTTAGATGTCATTCACCATTGGATCTCTTGGTGTGGTGAGTAGATCCATTTTCAGGACTTTGAATTTTTATCAAAGTCCTACAGGAAATGGATCATAATGGGGATGGGCACTAAACTTCAAGCCAGACTGAAAATGGGTCGGAAGGCCCGCCCTCTGCTGTCAATCAGCATGGTGATGTCACAGCGCAAGTGCGTCGCTACGCGGGAGAGATGCGATCATTTTTTTAACTTTGTCCACTGGGCCACCAGGAAGGGTTTCGGCCGGGCCAGTGGCCTGGCATCCAAGAGGCAGGCCAGCTGAACCCGGGACCAGTTTTTGCTGGTCGATCGTCAAGTTGGCCGTCAAAAATTCTTGCACTGCGGCTGAGGCAGTGGGCCCTCCCCTTTAAGGCGGTTGCGCTGCCGGCCCACAGTCACTCTACAGAGGGGCACCGCCAGAGAAATGTGTCGGGGGATCCACAGAGTGAGGTGAAAATCGCTGTGTAAGTATTTTTACTGGGTTTTTTTATTGATTTTATTGGAAATGATACCACTTGGACCATATGGGGTCCAGGCCGAAAAATCCCCAACCTGAATTTAGGTCGGGTCGGCCTGTTGAGCCCAAAGTGGCGGCCATTCAATTTTTAGAAATGGCTGCTGCAAACAGGCACTGAGACCTTGAATTTTGCCCCCAATGTCTTCTACCATGAAGACTGATACAAAATATTTGTTCAAAGTCTCTGCCATTTTCCTATTTCCCATTATTAATTCCCCAGTCTCATCCTAAGGGACCAACGTTTACTTTAGCTACTCTTTTTTTAAAAATATACCTGTAGAAGCTCTTGCTGTCTGATTTTATATTTCTTACTAGTTTACTCTCAATCTATCTTCTCCCTCTCTTATTTTTTTAATTATCCTTTGCTGGTTTCTAAAAAATTTCCCAATCCTCTGGCCTACCACTAATCTTCACAACATTATATGCCTTTGTTTTCAATTTGATACCATCCTTAACTTCCTCAGTTACCCACAGATTGTTCATTCTTCTCAGAGTCTTTATTTCTTACTGGAATCTATCTTTGCTGAGAGTTAGGAAATATCTCCTTAAATGTCTGCCAGTGCTTATCTACCGTCCTACCCTTTAATCTATTTTACCAGTCCACTTTAGCCAATGCTGTCTTCATACCTTTTGTAATTATCTTTATTTAAGTTCAGGACACTAGTTTGAGACCCAAGTTTCTCACCCTCAAACTGAATTTGAAATTCTAGCATGCTATGATCACTCTTCCCTAGAGGATCATTTACTATAAGATCATTAATTAATCCTGTCTCATTACACATTACCAGATCTAAAATAGCCTGCTCCCTGGTTGGTTCCACAATGTATTGTTCTAAGGAACCATCCTGGATACACTCTATAAACTCGCCCTTTAGGCTACCTTTGCCAATTTGATTTGTCTAATCTATATGAAGATTAAAATCGCCCACGATTATTGCAGTACCTTTCTTACAAGTCCCCACTATTTCTTGATTTATACTCTGTCCTACAGTGTAGCTACTGTTGGGCAGGCCTATAGACTACTCCCACCAGTGACGTATTTCCCTTATTATTTCTTATCTCCACCAAAACTGATTCTTTATCTTGATCTTCTGAGCCAATATCATTTCTCACTACTGCACTGATCTCATCCTTTATTAACAGAGCTACCCCGCCTCCTTTTCCTTTCTGCCTAGCCTTTTAAAATGTCAAGTACCCCTGAATATTCAGTTCTCAGCCTTGGTCACCTTGCAACCACATCCCTGTAATGGCTATCAGATCATACCCATTTATTTCTATTTGCGCCGTCAACTCATCTATCTTGTTACGAATGCTGCGTGCATTCAGATAAAGAGCTTTTAAATTTGCCCCTTTACCATTTTCCCCTACTCTTGACTCTACTTTCTGGTGCATTCTTATGTTTGTACGCTCTGTCCCTTTCTATCACACTCTGGTTATCATTACCCCTATCTATACCTTGCATTATTACCTTCTCCTTTCTCTTTGACTTTTTAAATTTCCCCTCACCTGAGCCCCCCCCCCACCACTATTTAGTTTAAAGCCCTATCTACAACACTAGTTATTCGATTCACCAGGCACTGCTCCCAGCATGGTTCAAGTGAAGCCCAGTGGAACAGCTCTCTCTTTCCCCAGTACTGGTGCCAGTGCCCCATGAATCAAACCCATTTCTCTCACACCACTCTTTGAGCCACGCATTCATATCTCTGATCTTATTGACCCTATGCCAATTTGCTTGTGGCTTGGGTAGTAATTCAGAAATTATTTCCTTTTTTATTTAGCCCCTAGCTCCTCATAATCCCTCAGCAGAACCTCTTTCTTTGTCCTATCTATGTCGTTGATACCTACATCCTACATGGACCATGACAACTGGATCTATCCCCTCCCACTCCAAGTTCATCTCCAGCCCAGAGGAGATGTCCTTAACTCTGGCACCGGGCAGGCAACACAGCCTTCGAGACTCACTCCCCCAACTTGAATGGCCCTCTGTACCATGGTGCTGTGGTCAGTTTGTTCATCCTGCTCGCGTCCACACAGGCTGCAAATGCCACTTACCTGTTGGACAAGTGCAAGATCTGAGGCTACTACAATGCTACCTTCTGGATCCCCATACCTGCCTCACTCGTAGTCACACCCTCCTATACCTGACCATGGACCAAATTTGAAATATTTAACCTAAGAGGTGTGTCTGCCTCCTGGAACAAAGTGTCCAGGTAACTCTTCCCCCTCCCTGATGTATCGCAGTGTCTGAAGCACGGACTGCAGCTCATCAACTCTGAGCCGAAGCTCCTCAAGCTGCCAACATTTACTGCAGATGTGGTTGCTGTGGATCACACTAGTGTCCACCAGCTCTCGCATGCTACAACTGCAACACATTGCCTGCCCTGCCATCTCTATTGTATTTTATTTAACTAATTAGGTTTTCAAGTTTTGAAATATCAATTATATATATATATAGTTTTGAATTTGTAATCACGGCTCTTAATTTAAACCAATGCCCAAGTTTAGAAAGAAAGAGAGAGATACTCACCAACTAATCACTTGCCAGCTTTCCTGTGATGTCGCACTTTGATTTTTTTTTTCTCTTCCCCCTCACTGGTCTGTTTACTCTGCTAATTTGAAGTAGGGTTCCAGATTTACCATTTCTATATTGTGTATTATCTTTTATACCTCAATGAGGCTTCCACTTAATCACGTCCTTTCAAGGCTAAAATTCTCAAATTTCTCTGATTTTGCATCATAATCTGATGCTAGGCATCAGCCATGTATCTCTTTTCTGCATTACCTTTACGGCTTGAATATCTTTCTTTTGTTTTGATGACCAAAACTGGATCTGACACTCATGATGTGGTCTGACCAGAGCACTAACACTCTATGGCTTGTAATTTCACTCTTAGCCATTTTGACACCATTTGTGAAGTTCGGGTCAGCTTGGCTCGAATGGTAGCATTCTTGCCTCTGAGTCAGATTGTTATGGGATCACTCCCGTATGTTTTAAAAATCAGGTTCCTATGACAGAGAAACTGGTTTTGAACCTCTGCTGTATTGTACGAAGCAGGTGGATGAATAAGTTGATTTAGCTACCTGTCATCATTTCAAATGGGATCATTTAGCACAATTATTTATAGTACACTTAATGGTCACTGGAGTAATCGTTTCCATTGCAAAATATGTATTTCTTAAGCAAGTGGACGACAATCCCTTAAAAGAATTTGAGTCAGAGGCCCAGCAGATTTTAACATCTGGGCTCATTTGAATGAAGCTGATCGCTAGGCTCTTTTCAGTGGAAAGCAATAACTTTCCAGCAGGGGAATACGAAGGTCTCCGAGAGACCACCTGCCAGCATCCGGAGAAGGCTGCAGGCAGGAAGGTAAGTTTTGGGGTAGGGTGATAGTGACCTCCAAGGCATTCCTAGTCACAAGTGCGCATACAACCCACTTGATGAACAGGCAGGTGAGAGCACAAGATATCTGTTTCCTTTCATGTATTTGGCCACAAACTCTCAATCTAACTGGAAATTTGACCATAGTTTTGAGCAGCTCCTCTCTGACTGGCTGAGATGGGATGAAATTTGTAGCGATAAAACACTTGCAAATAATAAAATTTACATCCTGGAACAGACCCGGACAATAGTTACATCCTGGAACAGACCCGGACAATAGTTACATCCTGGAACAGACCCGGACAATAGCTGTAAGCGTAATGATGCCCACGTAACATCGTATCATTGTAACTTCTCATCTACTGCTTTCACTATTAAGAAACCGACTAGGAAGCTTTTTCGTAACTGAAAATTTGTCTGCCTGGAATATATAATTTCCAACTCTAAATCAGTCTGTAGGTCTGCAAGAACAATGAAATGTGTTTCTGTATTCTAAGTATTGAGACACATTTTTACCTCATTCATTGCGCCGAAAATTGTGGTTGGAAGCTTCCTTCGGAAAACGCCTCTGACCCGAAAAAATTTTACGAAAATACCTGGAGGTCCCGGAGAAAGTAGAATTCCGGTCGAAGGCTTTCATTCGCTGCGCAGCGCACAGAAACATATCTTCCACATATACTGGAACCACGAGGGCCTGGATCACCAATCACTATCTAATATTCTCACTGATAATACAGGTTAAGCATCCGGAATCCTGACACCGGGCCGAGCCGTGGAAGGGTCGTCCGGAATCCGGAAAATGTTCTGAAATGCGGATATTTTTTTTTTAAATGGTTACAGCTGCAAGGAGGAAAAACACCAAACAAAATTCCAAAAAATAAAAATTCACAAAACGTTCACCAAACCCTTACCTACTAAATCGCTGAAAAAGAATTAAAAAAATAAAAACTTTAACTTACCTTTTTTGCAGGTCTTCAACGCAGGTTTTTCTAGCCGCCGACTCTCTGCTCCGTCGACCCCTCCCGGTCCACCGACCATCCCCCCACTCCCACCTTACCTTGGGCCAGGCAGTTCCGGATTCGGGACGTCGGAAAGACGTTCTGAAATCTGGAAATACCCAAAATCCGGAACGGCCTTAGTCTCGAGGTTTCCAGATTTCGGATGCTTTACCTGTAATGGGAACTCCATTTTTACGAGCTCCCATTACTATCAATAAGAAAACCCCACTAAAACAAGAAACCCAGCATCATAATTTTTTTTGAAAAACATCTCATTTAAGATTAATCGAAATTAAATGTTATGGAAAATATTTTATTTAAACATTTTTTTAAAATGTTTTTTAATTTAATAGGGTTAAAAATACATTTACCTTCATGGACAAGGTTTTTAATATAAAAATAAATGATTACATTTAATTTTTTCTATGTTTTTAAAACTCTTACGCTGGTAAAAGTAAACTATATGCTTGCTTTTACCAGGCGCAAGAGTTTGAAGATAATTTGCTGAGCAAGAGTCCCAATCTCTGCTCCGCAGATGTCCTTCCTGTGGGGATGCGTGCGATCCATCTAAAGACATTTTGACAGATCAGAAAAGCCGGTTCTCGGAGCATGCGAATCGCGCCCCGAGAACAGGCTTTTGCGAGGCCTCGCCTGGTGCATGCACACTTCGTACGGGTACAACAAGGCTGCAGTTTTCGGCCCATTATCTTCTAGCTGCTTTTTTAAAAAAAAAATCAGCTCTCACGTCTTCACTGGAACTCTCGAATTCCTACTTGTCAGGTTGCCATCCTCACTTCAGAACTTTGATCCTTCTTCAATCTCTAATCTGTTCCAGTCAAGACTTCCAACTTTACTAATACATCATCCTGTTTATTATCATAGAATCATAGAAAATTCAGCTATCTGGGACAAAAATCTTTGGGTTAGACTTTTCACTATGGTTTCCAAAAGTGGGTAATATTTCCAGCCTTAGTGGTTTTTTTATTTTTCAGGGTCACTCGAATATTGCCATTTTAAAAACCGCTAGTTTCGTCCTTTTAATTTGGGTGATAGCCTTAGCAATGTGAAATGGGCCTTAGCGATGTATTCAGTCATGCAAGGCTGGCGTCCATTGCAACGGCGGTTCTGCGCATGCGCCTTTTTTGTTTCAGGCAAAGAACTTTTCCCACTGGAGTTGACAGAGAACAGGTGGCCTGGTCTCCATCAATAACATTATAGAACCTTTCTTTTATTCTAGCCCCTGTTACTTTATAAAATAAAATCTATCAGACAACTGAGGTGAACTCCATTTCCTTTCTCATGGAATGACATACCCATGTTCTGCTTCTACTTGTACTGTGGACCAGAGGGGGAAAAAAATTTATGATTAATATTAACCTTGACAATACAGCAATGTACTTCTATGTAACCTTTCTCATTTTATTCTCCCATTTCTATCCTGCAGCATGTGATTAGTGATCAATACTGGTTGAGAAATTACATGCTCCCCCCAAACTATAAATGCCCTTAATTTGTCCTCAACAAATACAAAGTGATTAGATGATTGGCAAGAGTCAAAAAGGCCAGTAAAATCACTCTCAAATTGATTCTCCTGACAGCCTTTTACTATAGATCCTCCCAGTAGTGCCGAGTTATTGCAGCTTTTCTTCAGCCTATTTTGGTGCAAATTGTGGGCGAAATGCCAAAAGTAACGCTCGGCGATAATCTGGGCCATAATCGGGCGCAAGTTTCCATTATGAACACTGTTCTCGGCCTTGCACGAGGATGACACCTTTTTTTTTTAAGTAGGCCGGGCAATGCAGCTCATTCAGCAGTGCCAAAAGTTGGGCCGGCGATAAATGGGCTATAATCGGCTGCTAGTTTCCACTTTTCAGCAACTATGGGTGATAGCCTGCAACTCAGCTCTTATATAGGCGATGATGTGCCGAAGGTCTGGCCATTTAATTGGTCTTCACTGTCTTCCAGTCAATCTTCATTTAATTTCTTTGACTAGATGATCAACTTGTAGTGACAAGCCTAATTGTAGTTGGTTAATGTCACAAAATCTGAAGTTTTTCTTAACCTCACTTTCCTCAGCATTCAATTGTACAATTCCGTGGCACAAGATCTAGCTGTCATTCCTTTTACTATTAATCATATTTAACCTTCCATGGGAACACCTTGCAACAGCAGAGTCTATGCAACTATTCAACTGGTGGAAACATTACCTTCATGAATAATCTTGCTATTCAGGAAGACCACTGCCTGATTATAATGGTCATCATCATATTGAAGGGTGGAAGATGCCTGTGCGTGGGTTCTTTTAACATGGGGTGGCCGTTGCACACTCGATACCACACGAGCTTAGCTGAGCAAGGTCTTGGTTCAGTGGCAAGGGGGTCCAAGATGACTGGAGACCAGGCATTGCTGTATAAGCCTAATTGCCTATGGCGAGATGCGGGCCATAAGCGCGGCGCTGAGCAGCGCCCTTCGGTGAGATGGTAAGTGATCCAAGGCTTGGCTGGGGGCAGGCATTGGGAAGGTCAGAGGTCCACTTTGAGGAAGGAAGAGAGGTCAGAGTGGTCACAGCCATTGTGCTCACCGTGCGCTGGAGGAGGAGAGGCCTGGTCGTCGCTGGAGGAGGAGAGCCCAGTCGTCGATGAATGGATGGAGGGAGGCCCGATCGTCGCTGACTGGTGGAGGCCCGGAGGGAAGGCTCGCGCATGAGGTAGGCCCAAAGGTTCACCGGGGGTCGCTTGGAGCAGCTGAGTCGTCCGTGGGGAGCGAGAAGCAAGGGAAGGACTTGGCAGCGAGGAGGCAGGCCACAGTTGGGGAATGGGCAGTGGGCCCATGTAGCACAGTTTAAGGAATAGGTAGAGTGCTTTGAGGGTCAGGGATAGGACCAGAGGGGGCTTGGACAGTGAGGGGGTGGCGGGGGGGGGGGGGGGGGGGAGAGATTTGAGGGAGAGAAAGGTGGAATCAGATGGTCAGATGAGGGCTTGTCTGGGAAGAGCTCCCTAAGGAGCTGCTATCCCATCCACCATCTTGGATGAGGTAATCTATTCATTGACATTTTGTTCTACAAATGCCTTATTGTACAGGTGCAGCGCCTAAAATTCGGGACCAAGGCCGTTCCGGATTCCGGACTTTTCCGGATTTTCGATTTGTTTTCTGATGTCACAATCCGGAAACACAAGAGCCCAACTTCGGGTATTTCTGGATTTTGGAACATCAGAAAGGGGGGAGGATTCCTGTCGAAGAGGAGTTCGGGCCATCTGGCCCCGCCAAGGAGGTTGTTGTCGAGCGGACGGGCCCCACTGAGGTGGTGTTTGGGCGGGCCGGCGAGGAGGCCTCGAGGTAAGGGCAGCGGCGGTGGGGCGAGGCCCGAGGTCGGATAGCAGCGAGGCCCCAAGGTCAGCAGGGTTGTCTGGTACGGATTCCGGACGACCCTGCCACCGATCGGTCTGGATTCCGGATTCTCGACGCTGTACCTGTACGGGGACTTCGTGAATATTTTGTTCCATATCACTCAAGGCCTTGTTACCATAGGGAACAATTTTTATGATCTTTGGCATGTTCTTGATGCAGCACACCACTGCCCTTTTCTGTACAACCAGTTTTAACATAATGCCTCCTTTACATTTTTTATTTGTTGGCAAGGAGCTTCACTGGGTCTTTTTTATTCAATTCCTTAGTAGCACTGGCTTTCTAACGTTCATTGTTCAGTAACTTGTTCGGGGTTGGGCAAGCAACCATACTTTTATGTTAACTGGCGGGAGTAATTGCATAATCCCAGGAAAATTCTCAACTCTTCTCTCCATGAATGGCTTTAATCTCTCTGTATGGCTTCAGTTCCTCCTGTAGGGACATGTGGGGTTATGACTTGTCTACATAAAAAGTGGCTTTGTTATGGAAAACACAGTGCATGCATGACCTACCAGATGTAAAGCAGTGGAAGAAATTGGTTGCCTTGTGTGCCAATAGGTTTGGAAAGAGGGAATATAGCTTTAATTCAATGGCTCGGATATTGCGGTAGAAATAACTAAGGTTATCGGTGCTCACCATTATTATGGAGCAATTTCCAGCGTCCGCACAAGTGCAATTAAATGTGGAAATCAGGAAGTTGCTGTCAGTGTTTCCCTAATCCTCCACAGGCTGCGCTACATAGAAACATAGAAAATAGGTGCAGGAATAGGCCATTCGGCCCTTAGAGCCTGCACCACCATTCGATAAGATCATGGCTGATCATTCCCTCAGTACCCCTTTCCTGCTTTCTCTCCATACCCCTTAATCCCCTTAGCTGTAAGGGCCATATCTAACTCCCTCTTGAATATATCCAATGAACTGGCATCAACAACTCTCTGCGGCAGGGAATTCCACAGGTTAACAACTCTGAATGAAGAAGTTTCTCCTCATCTCAGTCCTAAATGGCCTACCCCTTATTTTAAGACTGTGTCCCCTGGTTCTGGACTTCCCCAACATCAGGAACATTCTTCCCGCATCTAACCTGTCCCGTCCCATCAGAATCTTGTATGTTTCTATGAGATCCCCTCTCATCCTTCTAAACTCCAATGTATAAAGGCCCAGTTGATCCAGTCTTTCCTCATATGTCAGTCCAGCCATCCCGGGAATCAGTCTGGTGAACCTTCGCTGCACTTCCTCAATAGCAAGAACGTCCTTCCTCAGATTAGGAGACAAAAACTGAACACAATATTCCAGGTGAGGCCTCACCAAGGCCCTGTACAACTGCCGTAAGACTGCTCCTATACTCAAATCCCCTAGCTATGAAGGTCAACATACCAATTGACTTCTTCACCGCTTGCTGTACCTGCATGCCAACTTTCAATGACTGATGAACCATGACACCCAGGTCTTGTTGCACCTCCCCTTTTCCTAATCTGCCACCATTCAGTTAATCTGTCTTCGCATTTTTGCCCCACATTATACTGCATCTGCCATGCATTTGCCCACTCACCAAATTGTCCAAGTCACCCTGCAGCCTCTTAGTATCCCCCTCAAGCTCACACCGCCACTCAGTTTAGTGTCATCTGCAAACTTGGAGATATTACATTCAATTCCTTCATCCAAATCGTTGATGTTTATTGTAAAGAGCTGGGGTCCCAGCACTGAGCCCTGCGGCACTCCGCTAGTCACTGCCTGCCATTCTGAAAAGGACCCGTTTATTCCGACTCTCTGCTTCCTGTCTGCCAATCAGTTCTCTATCCACGTCAGTATATTACCCCCAATACCATGTGCTTTGATTTTACACACCAATCTCTTGTGTGGGACCTTGATACACCGATAGTTCACCCAAGAGACTTGGCATTAAAACACATGAAGAGTGTGACGTTGCCCACTAGATACCCATTAAACATGCCAGAAAAAATTAAGCTTGTCCATCAAGTGTAAGTGAATATTTAATGGCATTAAATATTGCTACCAAACAACCTCATGTGGCCCTGAAAATTTACTTTTAGCATGGAGTCTCATTCCTTCAGATTTTAATTATTGTTGGAGATTTTATAAAATATTAAAATAAAACTCATAAAACTTTTTCTTTGTCTCTTTTATCTCTCTCTCAATCTCATGTATCTTTCCCTCTTTATTTCGCTTTCTACACGTGAATTTACATTGAATTAAATATTCAAACTTGCACTTCCTGGTTTACACTCTGTGGGGCCAAAATTGCCAACCAGTAATAAGAGCCGTGAGTGCTTCAAAGATGTGGCCACGGGTTGGTAAGGACTCGCCGCTCAGTCGGTGTGGAGGGGCTGCCATTTTTTAAATTGCCCTCTTATTTTTGCAGTGGTGTACGGGACCCCCTCAGCCATCTTCTCACCCCGTCGGGCACGCGGAGACCCCCTTTCTGCCCTGCGTGGGAAATTGCCCTGGGGGAGCGGATCGAGCACAGCTCCGTGCCCCCAGGTTAGCCCGACAACGGTGGCCACGGGTTTGGCTGAGCCGCCAATAGGCAGCCCGCCACCCCTCTTGGGTACCGTGCCTTTGGCCCAGCTGAAACCCTCCCAGGTGGCCCAGTGCTTGCCACCACCCCTTTAAGGGTGGCCGCGCCACTGACCAACAAGCAGTGCAGTGACACACAAGGCTGTGGGTGGCACCTGCTAACAGCGTCGCCGCTCCCGCGGGGCAATTCCACAAAAGGGATATTTCCTGCGGGGCAATTTCAAAAAGGGATCTCCGCCAGTCAGTAAGGGGTCGGCGTGTGCCTGCCGCGGCGGAAAAACAGGTGGAGCTGTCCCCTACACCCCTCCAA
This sequence comes from Pristiophorus japonicus, assembly GCF_044704955.1. NCBI lineage: Eukaryota > Metazoa > Chordata > Chondrichthyes > Pristiophoridae > Pristiophorus > Pristiophorus japonicus. Next base: position 404,879,470 of record NC_091977.1, read on the forward strand.
CCCTGTTGAAGGGCAATTTGCAAAATAGCGGCCCCTCCGTGGAGAGTCGGCGACCATTCCACGCCGCCACATTCAGGTGGCCAGAGGCCTTATCGGGAGGGGCAATTTTGGCCCCGTGCTGTTGCTTGCACTGTTCACACGTGTCCCAGATACCCTGTAGAGGGCGCCGTGCTGAAGTGGATTTCTAATAACTCTAAGTTGCTGCGCAAAAGCTCCGAAATAAGTCTGTGGGCTGCTGATAGCGTAATGAATGGCGAATGCCATTCATTTTGCCACTGACCACAAAATCCGGGCCATTCAGTTTGTAACAGGAATCCATTTTGTGAAGTTTTGTGCCTTTTATATACTTCATATATTAATACAGGTACTGCTGTCACCATCATAGTCACATTCATATAAGTATTTTTCAGTACTCTACTTCGGTTTTCCATCAAAATTAAAATTTCTTCGTTCAACCGTATCTGCTATAGCTTTACGCAAAAGTATGTTAAGCCCAGCAAGGGAGGTGGCATAGCCCAAGTGATGCATGCTTATAGTTAAAGGAAAAGGCTAATTTTATTATTCCCTGGATGTAATTTCATATTCCAGCATCCACTTGCAACATTCAGCATGGCCAGATTCTGATTAAGTTTTACCTTTAGTCAATGTGACAGGAAACAACAAATGAGCACCCAGCTTTTAGGCTTTTAGGGAAGGAGGCCTCTGAAGGGCCGATCCAGGTCAGCGGACGGCGGTAGCTTTGACAATGAATACCACCTCCTCCAACACCTAGAAGGCTACTCCATGCTGGAAGAAGTTCACTAACCCGAACAGTAGGCAGTCTCACCTTGCAATAGTGCATCATACTAAGCATCTTTCCCAGAGGCAGCCACTTTGCCTTCACTGTAAGGAGCACCATCTGCAATGTACCACCTATGTGTATAAAGTTCCACAATACCCTTCACACCCCTTTCCTTCTCCTACAAGTGTTGCTTTACTCACAGAGAACATGGAGGGCAGTAGTGGACAACTCTCATGATAAACATTTCATTGCCAGTACGTGTTCTCATCCCGGTTAAGGAATGCTTCTGAAACTGAGGTTGCATTCCATATGATGGCATGCAGAGTGCCTTCACACTCTCCTTCTAAAGGGAAACTGCTACAACTAGAGACCAGGAAGTAACATCTTAACCCCTCAAGGCTCCTGCTGCAAATCATCTGCCACTGTAGAAGTGGGTGGCCAGGATTGAAAGCACACACAAAATTAGACCCCAAGAGGAGTTGTCATGTTTTTAGACAGTAAAAACATTGTTCAATTTGTTTTTAGTTAGATTTTCTTGTTGCTGAATAAATATACTTCAGAAAATTGGATTGGGACCTGGCATTCATGTTCACGGTTTCCTACAGGATGTCTAAATTAGCCCGCTTCAGGCTTTCTCACATGCTCGAATCCAAATTATATTGATTGATAACCTAGCCAGGTCTATACATAGCATAATCACAGTACAACAAAATGCTCGTTTAAGAAAAAAAATTCCAGTAATATCATGTAATAAAATTTGAATTTGATTTTTTTTTTGGTACTATAAATCAGTGCCCTAATAAAATTGTGTTAGTGCATATTATTATAAAACCACATTAGCTACTACACAAGAGGTCCAGTACTCTCTATTTTATTGTAATAGTTGATCTCCTGTGGTGTTAGACACATAGTCAAGATCAACTTGATCTTTTTCAAGTCCAACAGGGTTAAAGGATAGATAATAATGGGAGAGCAAGAGGTTGGAATCTCATTGGGGATAGGGTGAAGTGTCAAAATCGTGCTCATTGGGGGCCAAGGTCCTTTATGACTCAAGTTTATTGGACAAATCATTTTTTGTTTAGTTTCTAATGTTTAAGCTGTTGAGCAAAAAGAGGTAAATTATGATCAATTTGCAAATGTTTTGGTTGTTTGAGCACTGTGATTATGATTTATTATAATAGTGCTGATAAACTCTTTGCTGAATAACTAATAAACATTTTTAGTTATATTTATTTCTTAAGTGTGTCATACTCCAGGACTGAATTCAGATTTTATTTTACTGAAATAGAATTTCAGTATGTTTCATTTCGAAATGTAATGAAATTAATCTAATGTAGATATTTTTCTTCGTCTATAGCATTAACCTACTTGAAGCTGAATACCGGAAACTATTTTATTCCATAAATGGGTGAGTTGTTTATTAAGTCATAATAGCCTTGGTTTTATATTTGGGTCACTTTTTACAGTATATCATTGAAAGTTTGGCTTTTCATGTCAGGTCTGCAGTAAAATATAGGAGCTCTTGTTGACCGTGTCTGGGAAGAAAGAAAAGGCATTTTAAGGGGAATGGTGCTATAGGAGATGTTTTTCTATTAGCAAGGGAGTCGTAAATGATTATTACACAAGGTATTCAACTAGGGTATTGCTGTTCTTGAAAGTTTCAACTATAGTATTAAGAGAGTAAGGTTTATCAAATGGAATTCAGTTTGTACCGATTTAACTTTTTTAAAAAAAAGTGTTTTGGCATGTTGTTGTTGCACTTGAACAGGAGGTATGTCTTGTCCCTCCTCTTTTTACCAACGGTTTAGGTGGTAGAGTATTCAGTAGCCATCTCTGAGCTTCAGCAATTGTTTTTCGATGTATTAAAAACAGTGGATTTAAATTGGACAACTTTGAATTAAGAGTAGCCTGTAATTCTGGTTTCTAGGCTCAGAAGCAAATATTTTCTGTGACATTACAGGTGATGTCACCTTTTGTCTGCTGTGATCTTGAATAATAGTACCCAATCAAACAGGTGAAAGAAATTTGGGTGGAGAGCTGATATTTTCACCAATTAACCTCTTTCCCTGAACTGCATTAGTAGCTCCTGACTGCAGGAAATTACTGCCCAGTTGGTTATGGGTTGCTGCTTTTAATGCTGCCTGGAATATGCTACTGTGGCTGCTCAATGTGTTCTTTATCAATAGAATTACCTGTTTGCCATTTTTTTAAAACTATATACTTTTTTTTCTTGACAGTCAAAGATCAGTCATTTTGATTATTTCTATCCAATAATCCATGTAAAAAGAAAGGACTGTTGTAAATCGGATGGCTATAGAACTAGTGAAATATTTACCCTCGTAAATTGCAATAATGAATTGTAGGTTTACCCTGAAAAACCAACAGTTATATTCCAATTTATTGAACACACACGTTAGCTAGAAAAGGACAATAAAATAAGTCATTTTGACAACTTTGGACAGTCAAAAGTCATTGAGAATATACTATAGCCTTTTCCCATTTGCAAACACACTTCTACGAGTAATAGGATTGGAGGCAAAAAATAAATAACTTAACAATTGGCACAAAGGCTCACAAGGACCTAAGCATTGACAGGAATAAAGGAAGAAAAATGGTAAAGAAATAGCTGAAATACATGAACCTTTATATTACTGTATTCTTTTCATATCTCCTAGTATACTTAGCATAATTCACGTTTAACGTCCTGCATGCCAGAAGAGTGGGAAATCCACTGGAGAATACATTGATCAGAAAATGTGCAGAGTTTGTCCACTATGTATCCAAAGCACTGAGCCATTTGTTGATGGGACATGCTTATTTATACTGCCAAAATGGCCAACATGCTCCACTCTTTGTTTCTGATTGGTCCCCTTGGAGGTTAAGCCACACCCTGAAGTTCCACCGGAATGTGTCACTGGAACTGCCTATCCCAAGGTCTCACTGACTTTGCAAATTGTAACTCGATCCACTTTGACTTCCTGAAGCAACAGAGGACAGAGCTCCTCAGAAGACAGCAAGGGCCAGCCAAAGTCCCGTACCCCAGTCCAAGTACATCCCTCCCACAGTCAAAGTACCTTACCCCAGCGCAAGTGCATCCTCCCCCCACCCCCTCTGCCCATAGATGGGGCATTGAGTACAGATTGTTAACAGGCTTATTGGGTAAGTGAACAGTGACAGTGTCGTGACTTCTGAATATCATCCAACGATGTCCCTTGTAGGCGGTTGGAAGAACATGATCCGTCTTCCCTGAGTTCCCTCTCTTTCCCCCTACACCCCTACTCCGCCAGCCCCTCTCTCTTTCTTCTCGCGCCCCCCCCCCCCCCTCCACCCCACGACCTCTCTCTCTCTCTCTCTCTCTCTCTCTCTCTCTCTCTTTCCCCCCCCCCCCTTTCGCCCTCCCCTTTACCCCCAGGGAGTGCTCGCTTGCGCTCTCTCGCTCTCTCTCCATTCCCTCCCCTCCCCTCACCACCCCCCCCCCCCCCCCCCCGCCAGCTCACTCTCGCTCTCTCCTCCCACCAAGCTCGTTCGCTCTCTCGTTATCTTTCTCTCTCACTCTCGCTCCTCCCCCCACCTCTCTCTCTCTCTCTCTCTCTCTCTCTCTCTCTCTCTCTCTCTCTCTCTCTCTCTCTTCCCCTCTCTCTTCCCCTCCCCGCCCCCCCCTCCCCCAAGCTTGCTCTCTCCTCCCTCCTCCTCCCCCCCCCCCCAAGCTCACTCTCGTGCTCTCCTCTCCTCTCTCTTTCCCCGCCACCCCAGCTCGCTCTTGCTCTCTCCTCCCCCCCCCCCAAGCTCGCTCGCGCTCTCCTCTCCTCCCCAACACCCCCCCCCCCACCAAGCTCATCGTACACTCGCCAACCGCCACCCCACGCCCCCCAAGCTCGCCCCCCCCCCTCTCTCGCGCACCGCCCCCCCCCCTCTCTCCACCATTCAATATGATCATGGCTGATCGTGCAACTTCAGTACCCCATTCCTGCTTTCTCTCCATACCCCTTGATCCTTTTAGACGTAAGGGCCACATCTAACTCCCTTTTAAATATGGCCTCAACAAGTTTCTGTGGTAGAGAATTCCACAGGTTCACAATTCTCTAAGTGAAGGAAGTTTTTCCTCATCTCGGTCCTAAATGGCTTATCTCTTATTCTTAGACTGTGACCTCTGGTTCTGGACTTCCCCAACATCAGCAACATTCTTCCTGCATCTAACCTGTCCAATCCTGTCAGAATTTTATATGTTTCTATTGTGTTCCTAACACAGATGAGGCTGCACACAGGAAGGTTAAGGTAACAGTGACCGCAGTCTTTAATAAGACGCTCCAGAGTGAGGAACAGGCCTTGGGGGCCGGCTTATATACAGTACTCCCAAGGGATGCTGGGATCCCTTGGGACTTCAGGGGATGAGCTCCCTGGCGGCGGAACATGGGAGTACATGCTTTACAGATGCACAACAGTTTCTATGAGATCACCTCTCATTTTTTTTAAATTCCAGTGAATATAAGCCTAGTCGATCCAGTCTTTCTTCATATGTCAGTCCTGCCATCCCGGGAATCAGTCTGGTGAACCTTCGCTGCACTCCCTCAATAGCAAGAATGTCCTTCCTCAGATTAAGAGACCAAAACTGGACACAATAATCAAGGTGTGGCCTCACGAAGGCCCTATACAACTGCAATAAGACCTCCCTGCTCCTATACTCAAATGCTCTCACTATGAAGGCCAACATGCCCTTTGCCTTCCTCACCGCCTGCTGTACCTGCATGCCAACTTTCAATGACTGATGTACCCTGACACCCAGGTCTCGTTGCACCTCCCCTTTTCCTAATCTGTCACCATTCAGATAATATTCTGCCTTCCTGTTTTGCCACCCAAGTGGATACACTCACATTTATCTACATTATACTGCATCTGCCATGCATTTGCCCATTCATAGAAACATAGAAAATAGGTGCAGGAGTAGGCCATTCGGCCCTTCTAGCCTGCACCGCCATTCAATGAGTTCATGGCTGAACATTCAACTTCAGTACCCCATTCCTGCTTTCTCGCCATACACCTTGATCCCCCTAGTAGTAAGGACCTCATCTAACTCTTTTTTGAATATATTTAGTGAATTGGCCTCAACAACTTTCTGTGGTAGAGAATTCCACAGGTTCACCACTCTCTGGGTGAAGAAGTTCCTCCGCATCTCGGTCCTAAATGGCTTACCCCTTATCCTTAGACTGTGACCTCTGGTTCTGGACTTCCCCAACATTGGGAACATTCTTCCTGCATCTAACCTGTCTAACCCCGTCAGAATTTTAAATGTTTCTATGAGGTCCCCTCTCATTCTTCTGAACTCCAGTGAATACAAGCCCAGTTGATCCAGTCTTTCTTGATAGGTCAGTCCCGCCATCCCGGGAATCAGTCTGGTGAACCTTCGCTGCACTCCCTCAATAGCAAGAATGTCCTTCCTCAGGTTAGGAGACCAAAACTGTACACAATACTCCAGGTGTGGCCTCACCAATGCCCTGTATAACTGTAGCAACACCTCCCTGCCCCTGTACTCAAATCCCCTTGCTATGAAGGCCAACATGCCATTTGCTTTCTTAACCGCCTGCTGCACCTGCATGCCAACCTTCAATGACTGATGTACCATGACACCCAGGTCTCTTTGCACCTCCCCTTTTCCTAATCTGTCACCATTCAGATAATAGTCTGTCTCTCTGTTTTTACCACCAAAGTGGATAACCTCACATTTATCCACATTATACTTCATCTGCCATGCATTTGCCCACTCACCTAACCTATCCAAGTCGCTCTGCAGCCTCACAGCATCCTCCTCGCAGCTCACACTGCCACCCAACTTAGTGTCATCCGCAAATTTGGGGATACTACATTTAATCCCCTCATCTAAATCATTAATGTACAGTGTAAACAGCTGGGGCCCCAGCACAGAACCTTGCGGTACCCCACTAGTCACTGCCTGCCATTCTGAAAAGTACCCATTTACTCCTACTCTTTGCTTCCTGTCTGACAACCAGTTCTCAATCCATGTCAGCACACTACCCCCAATCCCATGTGCTCTAACTTTGCACATCAATCTCTTGTGTGGGACCTTGTCGAATGCCTTCTGAAAGTCCAAATATACCACATCAACTGGTTCTCCCTTATCCACTCTACTGGAAACATCCTCAAAAAATTCCAGAAGATTTGTCAAGCATGATTTCCCTTTCACAAATCCATGCTGACTTGGACCTATCATGTCACCTCTTTCCAAATGCACTGCTATGACATCCTTAATAATTGATTCCATCATTTTACCCACTACCGATGTCAGGCTGACCGGTCTATAATTCCCTGTTTTCTCTCTCCCTTCTTTTTTAAAAAGTGGGGTTACATTGGCTACCCTCCACTCCATAGGAACTGATCCAGAGTCAATGGAATGTTGGAAAATGACCTAACCTAACATGTCCAAGTCACTCTGCAGCCTCTTAGCGTCCTCCTCACAGCTCTCACTGCCACCCAGTTTAGTGTCATCTGCAAATTTGGAGATACTACATTCAATTCCTTTTGTCTAAATCATTAATGTATATTGTAAATAGCTGGGGTCCCAGCACTGAACCTTGTGATACCCCACTAGTCACTGCGTGCCATTCTGAAAAGGACCCGTTTATTCCTACGCTTTGCTTCCTGTCTGCCAACCAGTTCTCTATCCACGTCAATACATTACCCCCAATACCATGTGCTTTAATTTTGCACACTAATCTCTTGTGTGGGACCTTGTCAAAAGCCTTTTGAAAGTCCAAATACACCACATCCATTGGTTCTCCTTGTCCACTCTATCAATTACATCTCAAAAAATTCTAGAAGATTTGTTGAGCATGATTTCCCTTTCATAAATCCATGCTGACTTGGACTGATCCTGTCACTGCTTTCCAAATGCGCTGCTATTACATCTTTAATAATTGATTCCCCACTACCGATGTCAGGTTAACCAGTCTATAATTCCCTGTTTTCTCTCCCTCCTTTTTTAAAAAGTGGGGATACATTAGCTACCCTCCAATCCATAGGAACTGATCCAGAGTCTATATAATGTTGGAAAATGACCACCACTGCATCTACTATTTCTAGGGCCACTTCCTTAAGTACTCTGAGATGCAGACTATCAGGCCCTGGGGATTTATCGCCCTTCAATCCCATCAGTTTCCCTAACACAATTTCCTGACTAATAGGGATTTCCTTCAGTTCCTCCTTCTCGCTAGATCCTCGGTCCCCTACCATTTCCGGAAGGTTGTTTGTGTCTTCCTTCGTGAAAACAGAACCAAAGTATTTGTTCAATTGGTCTGCCATTTCTTTGTTCCCCATTATAAATTCACCTGAATCTGACTGCAAGGGACCTATGTTTGTCTTCACTAATCTTTTTCTCTTCACATATCTATAGAAGCTTTTGCAGTCAGTTTTTATGTTCCCAGCAAGCTTCTTCTCATACTCTATTTTCCCCCTCCTAATTAAACCCTTTGTCCTCCACTGCTGAATTCTAAATTTCTCCCAGTCCTCACTTTTGCTGTATTTTCTGGCCAATTTATATGTCTCTTCCTTGGATTTAACACTATTCCTAATTTCCCTTGTTAGCCACGGTTGAGCCACCTTCCCTGTTTTATTTTTTACGCCAGACAGGAATGTAAAATTGTTGAAGTTCATCCATGTGAACTTTAAATAGTCTGCCATTGCCTATCCACTGTCAACCCTTTAAGTATCATTCTCCAGTCTATCCTAACCAAATCACGTCTCATACCATCAAAGTTACCTTTCTTTAAGTTCAGGACCCTAGTCTCTGACTTAACTGTGTCACTCTCCATCTTAATGAAAAATTCTACCTTATTGTCACTTCTTCCCCAAGGGGCCTCACACAACAGATTGCTAATTAATCCTCTCTCATTACGCAACAACCAGTCTAGGATGGCCAGCTCTCTAGTTGGTTCCTCGACATATTGGTCTAGAAAACCATCCCTTATACACTCCAGGAAATCCTCCTCCAATGTATTGCTACCAGTTTGGTTAGCACAATCTATATGTAGATTGAAGTCACCCATGATAACTGCTGCACCTTTATTGCACGCATCCCTAATTTTCTGTTCGATGCCATCCCCAACCTCAATACTACTGTTTGGTGGTCTGTACACAACTCCCACTAGCGTTTTCTGCTCTTTGGTGTTCCACAGCTCTACCCACACAGATTCCACGTCATCCAAGCTAATGTCCTTCCTTACTGTTGGGTTAATCTCCTTTAACTAGCAACACTTCACCACCTCCTTTTCCTTTCTGTCTATCCTTCCTGAATATTGAATACCCCTGGATGTCGAGTTCCCAGCCTTGGTCACCCTGGAGCCATGTCTCCGTAATCCCAATTACATCATATCTGTTAACAGCTGTCTGTGCAGTTAATTCACCCACCTTATTACGAATGCTCCTCGCATTGAGACACAGAGCCTTCAGGCTTGTTTTTTTAACACACTTTTTGTCCTTTTTAGAATTATGTTGTAATGTGACTTTTGCCTTTGATTTTTCTGCCCTTCACTTTTACTTAATTTCCTTTCTACCTTTTGCTTCTGCCCCCATTTTACTTCCCTCTGTCTCACTGCATAAATTCCCATCCCCCTGCCATATTAGCTGAAACCCACCCCAACAGCACTAGCAAATACCCCCTAGGACATCGGCTCCGGTCCTGCCCAGGTGCAGACCGTCCGGTTTGTACTGGTCCCACCTCCCCCCAAAACCGGTTTCAATGTCCCAGGAATTTGAATCCCTTCCTCCTGCATCATTCCTCAAACCACTTATTCTATTTTTACTCTGACTTGCACATGGCACTGGTAGCAATCCTGAGATTACTTTTCAGGTCCTACTTTTTAACTTAACTCCTAGATCAATAAATTCAGCCTGTAGGACCTAATCCCATTTTTTTACCTATATCGTTGATACCTATATGCACCACGGCAACTGGCTGTGCACCCTTCCCCCTCCAGAATGCCCTACTGCTGCTCCGAGATATCCTTGACCCTTGCACCAGGGAGGCAACATACCATCCTGGAGTCTTGATTGTGGCCGCAGAAACACCTATCTATTCCCCTTACAATAGAATCCCTTACCACTGTAGCTCTCCCACTTTTTTCCTGTCCTCCTGTGCAGCAGAGCCACCAGTGGTGGCATGTACTTGGCTGCTGTTGCCTTCCCCTGATGAGCCATCTCCCCCATCAGTATCCAAAGCGGTATATCTGTTTTGGAGGGAGATGACAGCAACGGACCCCTGCACTAACTTCCTTCCCTTGCTCTGCCTGATGGTCACCCATTCCTTATCTGCCTTTGTAACCTTTACTTGCGTTGTGACCAATTCACGACATCCTCAGCATCGCGGATGCTCCAGAGTGAATCCATGCGCAGCTCCAGTACCACAATACAGTTCGACAGGAGCTGCAGCTGGACACACTTTCTGCACACTTAGTAGTCAGGAACACTGCATAGGAGGAGCATGACACGGGTCTGGGCTCTCCTGCCATGACTTAACCCTTAGATTAACTTAATTTGGCAACAATGCCAAAGGTTTCTTACTGATAAGAAAAAGAAAAAAGATAAAGAAAAAAGAAAAACTACTCACCAACCCGTTCTTTCTAACTTACTTACATCAAGGCCAAATGTTTCCTACCGAAAGAAAAAGATAAAATATTCACCAATCCACCAGCCAATCACTTACCTGCTTGGCTATGATGTCACACTTCGATTTCTCTTTACTTCGCCGCCCTTTATCCTCCCGCGTTGCTCTGCTCTCACGGTACTGGCCTCCCGAACTGCCGCTGTTCCAAGCTGCTGTCACCTCTCTCATTTCTTCACCCCCCTCCACCAGCGCGATGCTTTCTCTCTCTCTCTTTCTCTCTCTCTCTTTCTCTCTCTCTCCTTTCTCCTCTCTCTCTCTCTCTCTCTCTCTCTCTCTCTCTCTCTCTCTCTCTCTCCTCTTTCCTTTTTCTTTTTTCCTCTTTCTTTTTCTCCTCGGAGCGCGCGTTCCTCTTTCTTTCTCTCTCTCCTTTTTCTCTCTCGCTCTCTCCTCGCCTCTCTCCTCTCGCTCTCTCCTCTCGCTCTCTCCTCTCGCTCTCTCCTCTCGCTCGCTCTCTCGCTCTTCCCCCCCCCCCCCCTGGCCGGGACTCAGGACTCACTGCTCAGCTCGGGGCTCACAGCTCAGTCGATGGGCGGCCGGAGGAGCAGCAGCTCGGTTGAAGAACCCGTGGAGCAACAACGTGGTCGGACTGATCGCAGGGCCCCACTTCCGATCCGGGGCCCACTTCCGGTTCTGGGCGGGAGGCATCAGGGGCGGAGTCTTAAGAGGACGCAGGCACAGAAGGACAGAAAAATTGCAGTACAAATAGTCAGTCCCTTGTTGATGTCACTTGGAGTGAATCGAATTGGCTGAAGACTGGCATCTGTGATAGTGGAACCTCAGGAGGAGGCCAGGAAGGATCATCCACTCGGCACTTCTAGCTGAAGATGGTTGCAAACGCTTCAACCTTAGCTTTTGCACTCACTCACTTGGCACCACCATCATTGAGATTGGGGATATTCATAAACCGCTTCATTCCATTAGTTGCTTAATTGTCCACCGCCTTTCACAACTGCATTTGGCAGGGTTTTGACCCAATTGGTTGGTTGTGGGATCACGTTAGCTATATCTATAACACATTGCTTTCACTGTTTAGCATGCATGTAGTCCTGTGTTGCAGCTTCACCAAGTTGGCAACTCATTTTAAAACCTGTCTGGTGCTGCATACTCTTCTACACTCCTCATTGAACCAGGGTTGGGCATCTAGCTCAATGGTCATGAAGGAGTGATAGAAATGCTGGGCCATAAAGTTACAGATTGTGATTGCGTACAATTCTGCTGCTGATGGCCCATAGTGCATCATGGATGCCTAGTTTTGAGCTGCTAGATCTGTTAATCCATTCCATTTACCATGGTGGTTATGCCACAGGGCATGATGGAGGGTGTCCTGAGTGTGAAGATGAGACTTGGTCTCAATGAGCACTGTGCGGCGCTCGTTCCTACCAAAGCTTTTGGACAGATGCATCTGTGACAGGTATATTGGTGAGGATAAAGTCAAATCAGTCATTCCCTCAGATTGGTTCAGTCAATTCAACATGATTCTTCCTTACTGCTATTCAACTGCTGTAATGTTTCATTGTCATGTCTGATTATTTTCAGGGTGCTCCTTCCGGGTGGTGGAGCAAACCTCATAACTTCTCGATATGCCAAGATTGCAGCCTTGTTTTATAATCTTACACTTCAGGTAACTGCATGTAATATATGTGTGGTATAAAAATGTAGACCAATTTAGCAAGGAAGAACTTGCATTTCCATCGTGCCTATCTTCATCACATCCTGGGGAAATGTAGTGGATGTTGTGTAAATGGATTTTGAAAATATATTTGATAAGCTTCGGCATAGGAGGTTTGTTGCTTTATAATTACAACATGTCCTTTTAAAGGAAGTGTGGCAGCATGGATAGGAAGTGGGTTGAAGGCCAGAAAACAATTGTTGTTTGATGGATTGTTTTCTGGCATGAGGGATCCTGGCATAAGTTTGGGGACCATTGCTCTTGGTTTGTATTCCATTCTGTATCTTAAAGGTGGCACAATATCAATATTTGCAGACACAAAAATAGGGAGTGTGATTAATCATGAAGAGGACTGTCGTGACTTCAAAAGGACATAGTAGATTCAGGAGATAGATGTCAGATTAAATTTAGTGTGGAGAAATGTGGAGTGACTCATTTTGGGGGAAAAATGAAGGGGAGAACATGTATGCTAAATGGTAACTTCAAACTTGGTGCCAGAGGACTGGAGGAAGCACGGGCATTGCGGAAACCTGTTCCTGCCACTTCCGGCCCGAGGTCAATTTCTGATAGGTCGGCCCATTCGTCTGCCCCCAGTCGGTAAGGCCTATCCACTCCATTACTGCCTCTTAGAGGAGCTTAATGGAGGGGGGCAATTTCGGCCCCCTTATATCCAGGAATATTTAAAACCCAATCCTGCCTTTTTTTGAGCCAGGACTCCGTTATCGCCATGACATCATATTCTATGTGGCTATCTGGCAGATTAGGAAAAGGGGAGGTGCAACGAGACCTGGGTGTCATGGTTCATCAGTCATTGAAGGTTGGCATGCAGGTACAGCAGACAGTGAAGAAGGAAAATGGTATATTGGCCTTCATAGCTAGGGGATTTGAGTATAGGAGCAGAGTGGTCTTACTGCAATTGTACAGTGCCTTAGTGAGGCCTCACCTGGAATATTGTGTTCAGTTTTGCTCTCCTAATCTGAGGAAGGACATTCTTGCTATTGAGGGAGTGCAGCGAAGGTTCACCAGACTAATTCCAGGGATGGCTGGACTGTCATATGAGGAGAGACTGGATCAACTGGGCCTTTATTCACTGGAGTTTAGAAGGATGAGAGGGGATCTCATAGAAACGTATAAGATTCTGACAGGACTGGATAGGTTAGATGCGGGAAGAATGTTCCCGATGTTGGGGAAGTCCAGAACCAGGGGACACAGTCTTGGGATGAGGGGTAGGCCAATTAGGACTGAGATGAGGAGAAACTTCTTCACTCAGAGTTGTTAACCTCTGGAATTCTCTACCGCAGAGAGTTGTTGATGCCAGTTCATTAGATATATTCAAGAGGGAATTAAATATGGTCCTGACGGTTAAAGGGATCAAGGGGTATGGAGAGAAAACAGGAAAGGGGTACTGAGGTGAATGATCAGCCACGATCTTATTGAATGGTGGTGCAGGCTCGAAGAGCCGAATGGCCTACTCCTGCACCTATTTTCTATGTTTCTATGTTTCTGCGCCTGCAGCTCACCAACCTTATTTACCATGCTCCATGCACTTAAACACACACAAACACACACTGTAAACCTGTCTTAGACCTTCTTATATTCTCCCTTAGTCTGACCCCACCTAATACCTTACTATTTCTTACTCTAGTGCTATCTGTCACTCTCCATCCTTTGTGCACTTTGTTTCTCCTTTCTAATGCCACATCCTGTTGTCCATCCCCCTGTCAAATTAGTTTAAACCCTCTCCAACAGCACTAGCAAACCCCCCCCTACCCCCGCGAGGAGCCGGTCCCGGCTCTGTTGAAGTGCAACCTGGCCGGCCTGCACAGGTCCCACCGGTCCTAATATCCAAGGAGTCTGAAGCCCTCCCTCTAGCACCACCTCTCCAGCCACACATTCATCTGCCCTATCCTCTGATTGCTAACTGCACTAGCTCGTGGCACAGGGAGTAATCCAGAGATTACTACCTTTTTGAGGTCCTGCTTTTTAACCTGTTTCCTAACTCCTTAAAATCTGCCTGCAGAATCTCATCCCTTTTTCTACCTATGTCATGGTACCAATGTGGACTACAACCTCCGGCTGTTCACTCTCCCACCCCCCCCCCCCCCCCAGAATGTTCTGTAGCCGTTCAGTGACATCCCTCTCCCTGGCGCCAAGGAGGCAACATACCATTCTGGAGTCAAGTCTGCGGCTGCAGAAACGCTGTTTCCCTAACTATCGAATTGCCTACCACAATTGCCTTCCCGATCTCCCTCCTTTCCCGCCCGCCTCCGTACAGCTGATCCAGCCATGGTGCCATGTACTTGGCACTGGCTGTACTCCCCAGAGGAACCATTGCCCTCACCAGTATAATACTGGTTGGAGAGTGAGATGCACTAGGGACTGCTGCATGACCTGCCTGGTCCTCCTTGTCTGTTTGACGGTCACCCATTCCCTCTCTGCCTGCACCACCTTGCGCTGTGGGATAACCACCTCCTGAACACGTTATCCACGTAGCTCTCCGCCTCACGGATGCACGCAGTGACACCAGCTGCTGCTCAAGCTCCAAAACCCGGAGCTCGAACTCCTCCAGTCGATGACAATTCTTGCACGCATGGTTGTCCAGGACACGGGAAGCACCCTGGATTTCCCACATGGAACAGGATGCGCATTCCACGGGACTGAGGAGCCCTGCCATGCCTCTATTTATTCAACTATTAACTAAAATAAATAAACTTAAGACTTACGGGGTAAAACTTTAGTACCGCCCAGTTAACAGCTGCAATGCAGGACTACCTGCGGCAGGTGCCGAAGTCCTGCCCTGGCAGCTAAATTAGACTTGCCGTCCCCGAGTGGGAGTGGAGTGCAAAGTCTCGCGCTCCACTTCCTCTCGGGCGGGACCTGGATCTAACCTTCGTGAATTTTCCAGTGCTATGCGGAGTGGTACGTAGCGCTGGCGGGAACACAGGGCCCATCCCTTTCCAGGAGGGGAGGGCCTGCTGCGGTCTCTGCATTCGGGAGAAGGGCCCACCTCTACACCACTAGGGAGTGGGGTGCCGTGGCAGCAGCCTGGTACAGAAGCGGAGTGTCGGGCTGCAACATCGCAGCACGGACCCGGCAATATAAAGATCAGAAGGCCGCGACTGGTATGTCGGCCATTTTTAACATTGTGTGCGCTGCACCTCCCCTTTAATTTTCGCCCCGCGAGCGACCTAAAGCCCAGTACGCGCCCTGTGGAGCTGTTATGAGCAGTCACTGGACGCGACTGAATTTTTGCTCCGGGACGAAAACAGGTCGCTGCACACGGTGATGACGTTGTCATTGCCAGCGCAGCGGCCCAATGTACTACCGGTTAGCACTGCCAGCAAACTCCTACAGAATTTCGCGGGACTCGGGAGCACTGTCACGCCCGGGCGAGAAGTCGTTTACGCCACAGGAGGCGCAAACAACCCGAATTTCTCCCCCTAAGAATCTTAAATGTTGGGCCTACCTTTATCTCCGGCTGCTACTTTCGCTCTCTTAGTTAAAGTCTTTTCACGTGATTATTTATAGTTATATTAATTAGTTTATCTAGTTAAATTAGAGAGAATAAAATGCTAATACTCACTCACCAGTCACCATCTGCTGTCCTGTGACATCATTCCTTGATTTTGCTATTTTGGAATTTGCCGGATTTGTATCGGCCACCTCTGCTGCTGTTGCCGACTCCTCCCAAGTCTGCGCTGTCCTCTGTGTTTATGCCTCCTCCGGTGCTGCTGCCGACACCTCTTTTATTAAGATGATACCAGAGGAGATCTAATTTTAAAAAATTAACATTTTTACTAAGAGAGTGAGGAGAGAGGTTAAAAGACATTTAATTACTCAGAGGATAGTTGAATCGTGGAATGCTTTGCCACACAGGAAGTGGTTGAGGTAAAGATACTGTTTATTTAAAGGGCAATGTTAAGTATTTGAAGTAAAGGAAGACATAGGACTATGGGAGAGATTGCATCAGTGGGATTAGTTTTGGATTTCTCTAGTAAAGAGACAGCACAGACTCGGTGGGTCAAAACGTCTTATTCTGTGCAAAAACATCTATGGCTCCATGGATGTGAAGTCCTCTATGATTGAGCAACCTGCCACAATTAACTGTCCAGCCTCACACATGAAGAATAGTGACTTGGGCAAGCTATTAGATAATGAGCAGTGTCCCAGCCTAATTAACTGCTTTCAGGAGAGAAGGGAGGGTAGAAAACTTAGGGGAGCAAATAAGCTGGGTGGCGGTGTGAGCTGTGAGGGGGACGTTAAGAGGCTGCAGGGTGACTTGTACAGGTTAGGTGAGTGGGCAAATGCATGGCAGATGCAGTATAATGTGGATAAATGTGAGGTTATCCACTTTGGGGGCAAAAACGCGAAGGCAGAATATTATCTGAATGGCGGCAGATTAGAAAAAGAGGAGGTGCAACGAGACCTGGGTGTCATGGTACATCAGTCATTGAAAGTTGGCATGCAGTTACAGCAGGCGGTGAAGAAGGCAAATGGTATGTTGGCTTTCATAGCTAGGGGGTTTGAGTATAGGAGCAGGGAGGTCATACGGCAGTTGTACAGGGCCTTGGTGAGGTTTCACCTGGAATATTGTGTTCAGTTTTGGTCTCCTAATCTGAGGAAGGACGTTCTTGCTATTGAGGGAGTGCAGCGAAGGTTCACCAGACTGATTCCTGGGATGGCTGGACTGACATATGAGGAGAGACTGAATCAACTGGGCCTTTATACATTGAAGTTTAGAAGGATGAGAGGGGATCTCATAGAAACAAATAAGATTCTGACTGGACTGGACAGGTTAGATGCAGGAAGAATGTTCCCGATGTTGGGGAAATCCAGAACCAGGGGACACAGTCTTAGGATAAGGGTTAGGCTATTTAGGACTGAGATGAAACATAGAAACATAGAAAATAGGTGCAGGAGTAGGCCATTTGGCCCTTCGAGCCAGCACCGCCATTCAATAAGATCATGGTTGATCATTCCTTCAGTACCCCTTTCCTGCTTTCTCTCCATACCCCTTGATCCCCTTAGCCGTAAGGGCCATATCTAACTCCCTCTTGAATATATCCAATGATCTGGCATCAACAAGTCTCTGCTGCAGGGAATTCCACAGGTTAACAACTCTCTGGGTGAAGAAGTTTCTCCTCATCTCAGTCCTAAATGGCCTACCCCTCATCCTAAGACTATGTCCCCTGGTTCTGGACTTCCCCAACATCCTTCCCGCATCTAACCTGTCCAGTCCCGTCAG
Source organism: Pristiophorus japonicus (assembly GCF_044704955.1). Lineage (NCBI taxonomy): Eukaryota > Metazoa > Chordata > Chondrichthyes > Pristiophoridae > Pristiophorus > Pristiophorus japonicus. The sequence goes on from NC_091977.1 coordinate 404,896,838, forward strand.
AACCTTATACGTTTCTATAAGATCACCTCTCATCCTTCTAAACTCCAGTGAATAAAGGCCCAATTGATCCCGTCTCTCCTCATATGACAATCCAGCCATCCCTGGAATCAGTTTGGTGAACCTTCGCTACACTCCCTCAATAGCAAGAATGTTCTTCCTCAGATTAGGAGACCAAAACTGTACACAATATTCCAGGTGTGGCCTCACCAAGGCCCTGTACAACTGCAGTAAGATCTCTGGGATGCAGACTCTCGGGCCCTGGGGATTTATCGGCCTTCAATCCCAATTTCCCCAACACCATTTCCTGACTAATAAAGATTTCCTTCAGTTCTTCCATCTCGCTAGATCCTCTGTCCCCTAGTATTTGTATCTTCCTTAGTGAAGACAGAACCAAAGTATTTGTTCAATTGTTCTGCCATTTCTTTGTTCCCCATTATAAATTCACCTGATTCTGACTGCAAGGGACCTATGTTTGTCTTCACTAATCTTTTTCTCTTCACATATCTATAGAAGCTTTTGCAGTCAGTTTTTATGTTCCCTTCCACCTTACTCTCATACTCTATTTTCCCCCTCCTAATTAAACCCTTTGTCCTCCTCTGCTGAATTCTAAATTTCTCCCAGTCCTCAGGTTTGCTGCTTTTTCTGGCCAATTTATATGCTTTTCCTTGGATTTAACACTATCTTTAATTTACCTTAGCCACGGTTGAGCCACCTTCCCCATTTTATTTTTACGCCAGACAGGGATGTACAATTGTTGAAATTCATCCATGTGATCTTTAAATGTCTACCATTGCCTATCCACCGTCAACCCTTTAAGTATCATTCCCCAGTCTATCCTAGCCAATTCACATCTCATACCATCGAAGTTACCTTTCTTTAAGTTCAGGACCCTAGTCTCTGACTTAACTGTGTCACCCTCCATCTTAATGAAGAATTCTACCATATTATGGTCACTCTTCCCCAAGGGGCCTCGCACAACAAGATTGCTAATTAATCCTCTCTCATTACACGACACCCAGTCTAGAATCACCAGTTCTCTAGTTGGTTCCTCGACATATTGGTCTAGAAAACCATCCTTTATACACTCCAGGAAATCCTCCTCCGCTGTATTGCTACCAGTTTGGTTAGCCCAATCTATATGTAGATTAAAGTCACCCATGATAACTGCTGTACCTTTATTGCACGCATCCCTAATTTCCTGTTTGATGCCATCCCCAACCTCACTACTACTGTTTGGTGGTCTGTACACAACTCCCACTAGCGTTTTCTGCCCTTTGGTGTTCCGCAGCTCTACCCATACAGATTCCACATCATCCAAGCTAATGTCCTTCCTTACTATTGTGTTAATCTCCTCTTTAACCAGCAACGCTACCCCACCTCCTTTTCCTTTCTGTCTATCCTTCCTGAATATTGAATACCCCTGGATGTTGAGTTCCCAGCCTTGGTAACCCTGGAGCCATGCCTGTTAACAGCTGTATGCATCTCAGAAGGAGTCACAGACTATCTCTAGACTATACTAAAGTATCTTGGAATCAATTACTTTAAATATATGCCCCCAGGTTGTTGACCCCTCTGCTAAGGGAAATTGATCCTTCCTATCCACTCTATCTAGGCCCTTCATAATTTTTTAGGACATCCCGATTTCAGCAGTAAAAATAACTACTTGTTTTACCTGCATAGACTGTGCTAAGAATTTCTGATTACCACATTAAACTAACGTGTGTTCTCGTGTGACATTACGTAAATCAGACACTCAGTAGGAGGGGGAACATGGGTTTTAGAATGCAATCTAATGTAATGGCCTATGCATGAAAGGCAAATCAAGAATAGGTGGTACAGTTGGTTAGAACATTGTCTTTTGATTCTAGCTCAGACTGAAAGGATAAAAGCCACCTCCCTCTGCTATCTGTAAGGACCGTCTTGAAGTGACAATTTTGGAATCTCAATTTTGTTTCTCGTGAGAATGTGCCCATAGCATCAAACTAGTTCTGCAAATTGGCACTCATTCAGGAAGGCAAATGGATACTGGTATGGAAGGTCGAAAAATCCCCACTGCTGCAGTAGTGAATGCTGTCTTGAGTTTGTAGTGGCAGAATATGGATGCTGATTGGGGGGAGACTGTTTTACATTATTGGAGTAATCACCGTGTTTTAAAATGTGCATGTATTACATGAAATGGAAAATGCATTCCATTCCGTAACACATACATTCCTCAGCGGCAGTGGGCATTAAACATCTCCAAAGGGAGAAAGATAAATAAAATTTTCAACAGGAAAATAATCAGGTTTACAAAATATGACATTCACGGGGAGAACTCGGGATTTAGCTGAAGGAAATAACTGGAAAAATTGCCCTGGATTTCCGATTTAGTGGCGGAACAGAAATATCGCTCTCCAATGTGAATCCACTACCAACCCATTGCAATTTTCTCCCGGGTGGATTTGGAGTGGTAATATCCCTCCTGGTAGGTTTACTGCTGGGAGAGAGCAAAATACAGTCCGGTGTAGCCAGCTAAAGGGCAGCATCACTTTTTTTTGGAAGAATCGCTGAAGCACTTTGTGTGTTTCAAATATTTTCTGCCTTTTTTTTCAGATTTCCAGCATTCACTTTTTTTTTGTTTCCTCTCTATTCTGTTTTGTTTCTCCCATCTCCTTCAACTTCATTTACTTTCATTTTGACAGCCTCTTTAATTTGTATATCTTCTTCCATGCCTTTTCACTTTGTTATTTTCACATTTTTATTCTTTTAATGTCTTCATTGTCTCATTGAGATACTCTTCCAATATCATCTACCAGTTTTTACCCCATTTTAGTTTTTCTATATGTTTAATTTCTGCTGGCCACTTAGCTCATCTAGGAGTCTACATTCTTGATTCTCTCACTTGGTCTTCCCTTAATTTTCTTCAGTCCTATCAAGGGGCTCATCATTCTTCTAATTTCCAGTTCTAATGGAGGATTACACCTGAAATAGTAGTCAAGGCTTTCTCTCTATATGTGCTGACGGGTCTGCTGTGTATTCCTAACAGTCTCTCTTTCTTTCTTTATTTTGAGCATTTGCAGTTTTTCCTCTTATTTTTAAAGTGGTTTGTTAACTCAGTGATTATGTTTATTATAATGTTTTACATTCTTTCTTGCAAACATGAAAAAAAAGAGTTTAGCCTTTGTCATTTTTCAGAATTATGCTTTTTCTTTCGAGTAATGATTAATAATTTTCTTTATTCAACCAAATCTGTAACCTCTAAATAGATGAATGGGTAATAGATTGGCTGTAAGGATGCTTTGGTGCTTTTGTGTTGATATCTATGATTGCCCAGGTTATTTGTCTTGTACCTCCGCAATCACTGTTCCATCATTGACTTTATCCATATTATATGGATACTGTGTATCAAACGTGAGCATGTATATAACATCATTTTATACTGCAATAGGCAGCAATTGGGCAAGAAGGGGTGAGAAGTGGTGACCTGGCTATGTTGGAAGGACCTTGTTGCACCAACATCATTTTTTTTTGCTTAAGTGCAATAAAATTGTATAAATGCAGCAGAATAACTGCAGTAGACTTCTGCCTTGTCAAGAGCACTTCAGTGGAGTGGAAATAAACTATAGAACCAATGGGAACCTGTTCAACCTTCATCGCCTCCAGGCTAGATCCAAGGTTGTCCCATTCTCTGTCATCGAACTACAGTACGCGGACGGTGCTTGCGTCTGCGCACATTCAGAGGCTGAACTCCAAGCCATCGTTAACATCTTCACCGAGGCATACGAAAGCATGGGCCTTACACTAAACATCCGAAAGACAAAGGTCCGAACCAACCTGACCCCGCCACACAGCACTGCCTACCGGTCATCAACATCCATGGCACTGCCATGGACAGCGTGGAGCATTTTCCATACCTCGGGAGCCTACTATCAGCAAGGGCAGACATCGACGACGAGGTCCAACACCGCCTCCAGTGTGCCAGCGCAGCCTTCGGTCACCTGAGGAAGAGAGTGTTTGAAGACCAAGACCTCAAATCTGGCACCAAGCTTTTGGTCTACAGGGCAGTAGTGATATCTGCCCTCCTATATGGCTCGGAGACGTGGACCATATACAGCAGACATCTCAAAGCACTGGAGAAATACCACCAACGCTGCCTCCGCAAGATCCTGCAAATCCACTGGGAGGATAGACGCACCAATGTCTGTGTTCTCGATCAGGCCAACATCCCCAGCATCGAAGCACTGACCGCACTCGACCAGCTCCGTTGGGCGGGCCACATCGTCCGCATGCCCGACACGAGACTCCCAAAGCAAGCACTCTAAGCGAGCCCCAGGTGGGCCGAGGAAATGGTTCAAGGACACCCTCAAAGCCTCCTTGGTTAAGTGCAACATCTCCACTGGCAACTGGGAATCCCTGGCCCAAGACCGCCCTACGTGGAGGAAGAGCATCCGGGAGGGCGCTGAGCACCTCGAGTCTAATCGCCGAGAGCATGTAGAAACCAAGCGCAGACAGCGGAAGGAGCATGCGGCAAACCAGACTCCCCATCCACCCTTTCCTTCAACGACTTTCTGTCCTACCTGTGACAGAGGCTATAATTCACGTATTGGATTGTACAGACACCTAACAACTCACTTTTAGAGTAGAAGCCAGTCTTCCTTGATTTCGAGGGCCTGCCTATGATGATGATGATATACAAAGCACTAGTTGTGCTAGTAGTTGGCAACATTGTTTCTATCAAAGGCTGCCATTAAATGCAAATTTTCTGATTTTAATAGGCCAACGATCATGGGACTCACTTCCCAGTGTGGGGAACTTGTCTTGGATTTGAAGAGCTGACTGTTCTTACCAGTGGAGAAAAACTTCTGATTGCTACAAAGACCTCAGATCTGTCTCTTCCTTTGAAATTCACCAAAGGTAAAAAGGCCGAGCATGTGGGGGTAATTTTGACTTTGGATATAACCGGTGGTTGAATCGATAGCTCCCATTTTACACTATCAAAGTTAACATGACCCCCTGTGTAGCCACCTCACGAGAACATCATGACCGTTCTTCCACAAACAGGAAACTGTTTGAAAATGAAATGGAAAAGTTCCTGATACCTGAAAAGTTTAATGGTTATTAAATGTTATATATAAAATATGAAATATTCAACTGGAAAGACGAGTGCTAGTTTTGGACTAATGGCCCTCTTCTGTGTTACTGCCTTCCTGTAAGCTATGGCCTTTTAACCTTTTGTCATCAGCTTAAAGTTTCCTGTTCATCCACCTGCACTGGCAATTTGTCCCATTTATTGATCACTCTTTTGTTATTTACTTGAGTTTTCCATATCTTGACTCTATGCCACCTAGTTCAAGTCCAGTTCTCCATTTGAGAATGGAAGCTTTGCTTCATTGAGCGGGCTAAAACTCGATCCTGTTAGAGTTAGCACAGCTGCAAGACAGTTTACGATCAAGCGCCAATCCAGGATATCCACATATAATGTAAGCTGACAGTCCAGTGCCGTACTGAAGGAGTATTGGATTGTCACAGTTGCTGTCTGTTGGATTAGATGTAAAACCTGTTTGCCTGTTAAGATGGATGCAAGAAGATCCCGTTGCACTCATCAGAAAAGAACAGGGACTTCTCCCAGTAACTTGAGCAACATTCCTCCCAATACGAATAATACCAAAAACCCAATTAGTCATTTATTTTATTCTGTCTGTAGCACCATGTTGTACATAGACTGTGTATTTACATGCATAACAACAGTGAGGACGTGAGCAGGTGCTGTATAAACGCAACGTATTTTTCTTCTCTTCCTTCTCACTTAATGTATTTGTTAAGGTTATGAATTTGTTCTCCAGACGACAGTGTCTTGTAAAACAACACTTATTTATTTTGTCTCAACAAATTTATTTTGCAAAGCTTTGTTATTTGGTTAGCATGAATATCATTGTTACACTTAATCAACACTAACAGTCACCAATTCTGACCTGGGACAGCATCTTCTATTGGTAACCCTTCTACTAGTGGTAATGGAGGACTTCTTGTCAGGACAAGATGTAAAGTCCCCTTCATTGATCCAGCTGCTGCTGGAGTTGGAGGATTCCCTGGCTGATCGGAATGTAAATCCAACCAAAGTTCAACAATTTGTTTTTTTTTAAATAATTTAGTCACCTGCTTATCTCAGCTAGTTTAAACATACAGCTACAGACTTATGCCTTCATAGGGGCCTCAAAGAGGCGGTGTTGGTGCGGAAAGCACTCACCGCTCGATCGGCGCAAAGTCGCCAACAATCGCGACATTGCCCTCTTTTTTTGGGGGGGGTGGGGGCAGTGGATGTTCCCGCCCCGTCGGTGCTCCCACCCCACCTGTGTTCCCACCCCGTTGACCCCTTCCAGACCAGGGGCGACCCCTTTCCGCTCCCCCCGTGGGAAATTGCCCCGTGGGAGCAGATCGGCCGCCGCTCGGTTCCCCCAGCAGCATTCTCCTGCGGGAAGCACTGCCGCAGCTGCCATTTTACTTTAATTGCTGGCTGACTCCGAGGTCGCCCCGACAATGGTGACCACGGTTCAGCCGGGCCAGCGGCCCAACCCTCTCTTGGATATTGGGCCGCTGGCCCGGCCGAAACTCTCCCTGGTGACCCAGTGGGTGCCACTAACGTGGCTGCAGAGTTTACAGCGGCCCTCCCCTTTAACCGAAGGGGAGGGATGTTGCTATGTATCAGCGCGACGTTATCAGCACGGCGCTGATGACTTGTACCAATGTCCGCCCCACTCCCCACGCACTTCCGCCCCGCCGCGACCCGACTTCACCGTCCAGAACAAAATAAAAAGTACAAAGAATGGCATTTCGCTCGAGACTCCACCCCATGGATTGGGACAAAGAAAAATCTTCTATGATCGGTAGGTGCACCCCCTTTCAGTCGGACCCATAGGGCTAGACTTTCCATTTATTGTGCAGATCGCCCAAAAGTGGGCGTTATTTCCAGCGTTGGCATTTATTATGCGTTTTGAGATCGCCGGATTACCGTCCATTTTCAAAACCCCTACTTTCCATTTTATAAAATGGGCTATAGCGGGAGCAATGTGAAATGTGTGTTTGCTGTAATTTTTTTTTTCTTCTGTCGGCGTCCATAGCAAATGGTCTTTTCCTGCGTTTCAGGAGGTCAGGGGTCATCAATACATGCACAGGAGAGAGCGAGAGCAGAAAGGAAGTGAAAGTGTGTGTAGGTGTGTTGTCTGGTTCTTTGTGGTTTGGCTGTTGTGCGAGGTAGGAAAGATTTTTGGGAGGAGTAAGAATAATTTAGAGCACTATTTAGTTTGGTGACACAAAAATATTGGCAAAAAAAAATTAATTACATGGAAGGCATGGAGGAGGCAGGACAGCACAATGTGGAGGGGGAGGAGGCTGATGAGAGCAGTGAAGTTGGAGAGGAAGTCGAGTTGGGAGGACGAAGACGAGCTAGGAGATTCTCCGACGAGGCAAATGCTGCCCTCCTGCAGGAGGTGGAGTCACATTGGAAGCCCACCCCAAAGGTTTACCAGAAAATTTGGGCCGAGATAGCTGAGGTGGTCTCGTTGATGACGCACGAGGTGCGTGAGGGCAACCAGTGCCGCAAGCGCTGCTCCAGCAGAGTAAGTATTACATTTATTTACATTTACTTATATATTTATATAATTGGAATTGTAAGTGTAATGAGTGAATGAATAAATTCAGATCTGATGTATTGCAGTTAGACCTGGAATGTTTAACTCAAAGTCTACATTTACGGTGTACGTCTTTAGGTTATTATTAATAATAATTATAACGTGTTGTATCAGCATCTGTGACAGTACCTAGCAATGATCTCACGCAATGATCTTATGCCATGTCGTGCTGTTATTACCTTTTGCAGAAGAAGCTTTTGAAGAATAGGGCCGAGCAGCGGCGCACGGGTGGCGGCCCACCCGTGATGTGTGAGCTGACCGACCTTGAGGAGTGGGCGCTGGTACTAGTGGGGAGCCACCCCCGGACGGCCATGCATGCAGCATCATAACCTGATGTGATGCCACGTGAGTAAAGTGTACACCATTGCGTGGTAAAGTCAATATCCAAACAATATATGATAGATGATTGATGAAAGTGTTATCTAATTAATGATGGGCTCATGAAAATCATTGTAATGCAGAATTTGTTATGTTCATTAAATGTGATGTCTGTGATTATTTTGAAAGCAGTGGTGCTGTTTTCGTGCATATGCTGTGTGTAGCGTTTGAATCACCCTGTGACCCTAGAATCCCCTTCTCCTCTAATAACCTCATTTATGTTTTGTAGCTCAGCCAACAGCGCAGTTACAGGCAACAGCACCGAGGCAAGGTGCCTATTCGGCGTCGGCGGGGGATCGTCATTCTGGTGGTGAGGAGCCCCGAATCTCGCCTGTGGAGCTGCAGGGTGCCCTCTCCACTGACGACAGAGAGGATTTTGACGAGCCTGCAGCAACAAGCTCCATCATGTTAACTACACCGATGACATTTAGTGCTCCTGCGACCATGTCCTCCTCCACCGTGGAGGTAGCGGGCCCAAGCACTTTGCTGCAGTGCACCCCAAATGTCTCCATGCCGGCACCGACCCTGCGGAGGTTGGTTCGACACAGCAGGACTGCACCACGAGTGGCAGATCTAAGCGGGGATATGGATAATTTGTCCAGGAGGAGTGTTGACATAAGTCAATAGATCCTCCAGACAATGGGGGGCATATCCCAACAGCTGGCCACCATATCCGCAACCATGACAGAGTAGGTGCCGTGGATAGCTGTGGCCCTGGAGGTGATAGCCAGGAACACTGGTGCCACAGTGCTACCAGTGTTTCCGGAACACGGCACTGAACCCCAAGGTGCCACACCCCCTTTGCCAACGACACGTGCGAGTCAGGAGAAAGCTCTCGCTTCTGGCTCAGATGGCGTTCCCTCCTCAGGACCTTACTCTCCAGCATCCGGCCAACCAGCGGATCTGCCGTCATCCCTGCCCCCCCCCAAATGAAGCAGCACCTGAGGAGCTCCTTGGCAAGGTGGCTTGGAGGAGAAGGGGTAGAGGTGGAGAGAAGCGGCCGTTGGGGGGGGCGGTGGTGGGGTGAAGGAAAGTGAGGTGCATGGCCGCAGGAGTTGTAGTTGAGAGTATTTTGATGTTGCTAGTGAATAAATGTTAGGGGGGAGGGGGGTACCTTTCTTTTTGCATTTGTGTTCTCTGTGTTTGAAGTCTTGTTGGAAGTGTTAAAGTAATAGATGAGATAAATGTTTTAATGTTGTTGGGTGGGGTGTTTTGTACAGTTCTCAGTGTGAATTTATACACTAAATTTATTTTATTTAATATAACATTGTTGCTCATTTTCTGAGATAAGACCGCTTCTCCCTGTAAGCGCGTCGGTGTAAGTTCTCGTTCTCCTCCTACTCAGTCTGCCACCTCTTTGGGCACATAATGCTCTTCAATATACCTTCTGCCATCACTAATCTGCAGCATGTGCGTAGTCATCAAGCTAGGAAAACTAATGGAAAGTCTCGCCCACGGTCTTTTATTCATGGCTGTCTGATTATCTATTTTATTCATTTATAATAATATTCTGTCAAATTTGAATATTATTTTCTGCTATTCCTTAGACCAGGCATTTATGTTCTAATTTTCACTGTTTCAATAATGGGACTGAGTTTAATTCAGACCTCTGAGAATCTGTTTCAATGTTACTTGAATTGAACTTATGGCTTTGTAATGTTTATATTTGGTAGAAAATAATACTGAAATAAACAGTCCGACAGGCTAGTGAGCACAGCGTCTTTGACTCTTGAAAGCTGTAGAGTGCACCCATCTACCTATGATTAGAGAGCTCTTGATATCTATGTTGTGGCAGATCTAGTGAAGTTAAAGGGCTGTTTTCTTTTGGTCTCATTACAGATCCAGGGGAAAAATAAATCCACTGACTTATTGGAGATCTGGCTGTTCTGATTTTTGAGCAGACTCAATTTAGGCAGCTGGCACTCCCACTAGAAACGGGCACTGACCTAATTAAAATATTTAAATCAGGGGAGTGATAAATTAAGGATTCCTTGTGTCAATCAGTGCTGCCATTGCTACTTCCTCAGCCTGCTCACAAACCATGGGTGGTCATCATCATCATAGGCAGTCCCTCGGAGTCAAGGATGACTTGCTTCCACACTAAAAGTGAGTTCTCAGGTGACTGATGAGTCTCTGTCACAAATGGGGCAAACGGTGATTGAAGGAACGGGTGGGTGGGCGGCCTGGGTTGTCGCACGCTCCTTCTGCTGTCGACGCTGGCTTCAGCTTGCTCTTGACGAAGGGACTTGGTGTTCACTGCCTTCCCGATGCTTTGCTTTTCTTCCACTTTGGGCGGTCTTGGGCCAAGGATTCCCAGGTGTCGGTGCGGATGTGGATGTTAAATTTTTTTTAAGGGTGCCCTTGAAGCATTTCCTCTGCCCACCTGGGGCTCGCTTGCCGTGTTGGAGCTCTGAGTAGAGCGCTTGTTTTGGGAGTCTCGTGTCAGGCATATGGACAATGTGGCCCGTCCAATGGAGCTGATTGAGCGTGATCAGTGCTTCACTGCTGGGGATGTTGGTCTGAGCGAGGACACTGACGTTGGTGCGCCTATCCTGCCAATGGATTTGCAGGATCTTGCAGAGGCAGCGTTGGTGGTAATTCTTCAGTGTTTTGAGGTGTCTGCTGTACGAAGCATGGGTGGTACAGGTTAGGGGCAGTCATTTACCAAGTAATTTACCAAAATTCCCTGGATTCTAGGGAGGTCCCAGCAGATTGGAAAACTGCAAATGTAACGCCCCTATTTAAAAAAAGGAGGCAGATAAAAAGCAGGAAACTATAAACCAGTTAGCCTTACATCTGTGGTTGGGAAAATGTTGGAATCGATTATTAAAGAAGCAGTAGCCGGACATTTGAAAAAGCAAAATTCGGTCAGGCAGAGATTCAGCATGGATTTATGAAGGGAAAGTCATGTTTAACAAATTTGCTGGAGTTCTTTGAGGATGTAACGAACAGGGTGGATAAAGGGGAACCAGTGGATGTGGTGTATTTGGACTTCCAGAAGACATTTGACAAGGTGCCACATAAAAGGTTACTGCACAAGATAAAAGTTCACAGGGTTGGGAATAATATATTGGCATGGATAGAGGATTGGCTAACTAACAGATAACAAAGAGTCGGGATAAATGGTTCATTCTCTGGTTGGCATCCAGTAACTAGTGGGGTGCCGCAGGGATCAGTGCTGGGACCCCAACTATTTACAATCTATATTAATGACTTGGAAGAAGGGACTGAGTGTAACGTAGCCAAGTTTGCTGACGATACAAAGATGGGAGGAAAAGCAATGTGTGAGGAGGACACACAAAATCTGCAAAAGGACATACAGGCTAAGTGAGTGGGCAAAAATTTGGTAGATGGAGTATAATGTTGGAAAGTGTGAGGTCATGTACTTTGACAGAAAAAAAATCAAAGAGCAAGTTAGTATTTAAATGGAGAAAGATTGCAAAGTGCTGCAGTACAGCAGGACCTGGGGGTACTTGTGCATGAAACACAAAAGGCTAGTATGCATGTACAGCAAGTGATCAGGAAGGCCAATGGTATCTTGGCCTTTATTGCACAGGGGATGGAGTATAAAAGCAAGGAAGTCTTGCTGCAGCTATATAAGGTATTGGTGAGGCCAGACTGGAATACTGCTTGCAGTTTTGGTTTCCATATTTACGAAAGGATATACTTGCTTTGGAGGCAGTTCAGAGAAGGTTCACTAGGTTGATTCCGGGGATAAGAGGGTTGACTTATGAGGAAAGGTTGAGTAGGTCGGGCCTCTACTCATTGGAATTCAGAAGAATGAGAGGTGATCTTATCGAGACTTATAAGATTATGAGGGGGCTTGACAAGGTGGATGCAGAGAGGATGTTTCCACTGATGGGGAAGACTGAACTAGAGGGCACGATTTTAGAATAAGAGGCCGCCCATTTAAAATGGAGATGAGGAGAAATTTCTTCTCTCAAAGGGTTGTGAATCTGTGGAATTCACTGCCTCAGAGAGCTGTGGAAGCTGGGACATTGAATAAATTTAAGACAGAGATAGACAGCTTCTTAACTGATAAGGAATTAAGGGGTTATAGGGAGCAGGCAGGGAAGTGGAGCTGAGTCCATGATCAGATCAGCCATGATCTTATTGAAAGGCGGAGCAGGCTCGAGGGGCCATATGGCCTACTCCTGTTCCTATTTCTTATGTTCTTATTTGCAGTGCTATTTAAAGGGATTCTTAACTACAGTCAGTAAAAGCTGGAAGCAAGTCTGGCATTCATGTTTTGTTTAGTCTTGAGTTTTGCGCCTTAAAGACTTCCATAAGTTTATCTCCTTTCTGCCACGTGTGTTCATAAAATTTCTGGGCTGCTGAAATCTACTCTTTTTTTTTATTTGTTTAATCCCTGATGCTTCCAGTCCTCCCATTTTAAGGTATTCTTACAGGCCCAGAAATCCCTGCCCCACTGAAGTTACCACCCTTCCAAGCAGCAAGTAGCCTATAGGAAATCTGATTTAGCACTGGCAACTTGGCCTGTTGTATGTAAATGAAGCCTGACTACCAAAATTGATGGAGCCTTCTGCTCCCTCCCAATTTCCCACCAACTGCCCACCTGATTTGCGCTGCACTAAACAAAATCGACCCCAAAAGTTCTTGTGCTGTTCTCAAAAGAACTGTTAAGTGCAAAGTGCTTGAGATTGTTTGCACTTCCTTTATGGGCCGAGATCCTTCTGGCAGGAATTGTCCATAGCTTGGTGATGCCTATGAAAGATTACAATCCAGTAAACTTTACGTGTCCGACTCTTAACCCATAGAACTCTATCCTGTTGTTTCACCCACACGTTTGAAACAACCTTGAGAGCACTGATTTTAGTGTTCTAAATCTGCTAGTTGAAAGGGAATGACCCAGAGAAGCATGGTAGTAAAGCTGGTGCTGGTAGCAATTGCTACTGTGCTGAGGTAACCAGAGTCAATCCAGTTTGAGTCGTCGTGGCTGGCTGTCTGTTAAGTGTGATGTTAGGTGTGATACAACCTGCTGTCGCTGTCTTAAGGTCTGTGTTAGAGATTCCGCACACATTAGGTTCTGTAGGATCCTGCTACAGGGATTTGAGCTGTGAATCATCTCTTCCTAGCCGTCACATGGCGGGTTTCTAAAAGGACCATTGGTGTTGATATGTGTGGATGGATTCCTATCCTTGATGTAACCCCAGTGCACTAACTGAGCTTTACCTTCCCATTTTCCTAATTTGAGTTTGAATGGTTTGTAGAACCTTTGTGGCTTGACCAAGAGCTAACCATGTTCAACAAACATTTCTTCTCATCTGGGCAGAAAGGAACCGCGCTCTCATTTTGCTTTCTCATTCAGACTTCGGGGAGGAGGGATTGATGACTTGGAACCAGTCCAGCTGCTGAGACATCCAGAATGGTGCTGTGATTATGATTGTGCTACATTTTCAAATATATACCCTAAATGAATCATTCTGATGTATTTATTTCGTCTTGCTACTAATATATCTTTTAAATGTCATAAGCTTAGGCAAATGAGGCTTTGAATATGTCTGGACACTGGCAAAGCCTTGTTGTAGCTGCGCAAGTATCAAGCCGCTGTTCTGTACAATAAACTCTTTCTTCTTGGCATCAAATAAATTAGATCTTTATGTAATGTATATATCGGAAAACTTGCCTTGAGCAGTCTAAAACGGTTATTGCATAATTCTGGTTGGAGTGCAAGTTCAGGACTAAACCCCTGATATATGGAAATTCTGAAAATGAAAAAGAACTCGAAATAAATGAGGAAATAGATATTGTAAATTTATATTTAATTTTGTTTAGATGCAGTGGAAAGTCAAATGTTTAAGAACTTTCCTGGTGATCTGATGCAAGCATTGGCTGTCGAACCTTTAACTGCAAACTTCCACCATTGGAGCATCACTGTGAAGGTACAGTAGTTAGCACTTTTAGGCATCAAGATCGTTCACATATAAACTAAAGATTTAGTGCACAACATTTTTAACCAGATAGAATCTATCTATATGTTAAAAATCTATTGCATATGTGCACATCCTGTCTATCGCCATTACTTTGTTACAAATTTTTGGTAATGTGTTTGTCAACCTGCATGTGTAAATATTCAAAAATTGCATTTCCAATGTAAGCAATTAGCTGCTATGATTTGTTAATAAACCAGTTGAAATACTCTTCTGCCATTTTTTCATAGTAACTGAAATTTCTAAAGTCCAAAGGAAGCCAATAATGGGGACGAGATTTCAGGAGGCACGAGGCCATTACTGGCGACCTGAGGGAATAGTCCTCGGCAGTCAGATAAGTGGGGGTTGGGAGGCAATCATGGTCAGGGGCATGCAAACCCAGGGCAAGAGACCTCCTCCTTGTCCATAAGTAAATCATAAAAAATCTTACTTATCTGGATGGAGTTCACGGTAGCTATCCCTGGCGTGGTTGGAACTATGCACAACTTGTGTGGCCTGGGTAACATTCATAAGAACATAAGAAATAGGAGCAGGAGTAGGCCATACGGCCCCTCGAGCCTGCTCTGCCATTTAATAAGATCATATCTGATCTGATGGATTCAGCTCCACTTCCCTGCCCGCTCCCCATAACCCCTTACCCCATTATTGTTTAAGAAACTGTCTATTTCTGTCTTAAATTTATTCAATGTCCCAGCTTCCATAGCTCTCTGAGGTAGCAAATTCCATAGATTAACAACCCTCAGAGAAGAAATTTCTTCTCGTCACTGTTTTAAATGGACGGCCCCTTATTCTAAGATCATGCCACCTAGTTCTAGTCTCTCTCATCAGTGGAAACATCCTCTCTCCGTCCACCTTGTCAAGCCCCCTCATAATCTTGTACGTTTCAATAAGATCATCTCTCATTCTTCTGAATTCCAATGAGTAGAGGCCCAACCTACTCAACCTTTCCCCATTAGTCAACCCTTTTATCCCGAATCAACCTAGTGAACTCTCCTGTCTGCCACCCTATCACCGACCTTCTCTTTTGGTTCTTTGTCTCTGGCCTGCCCCTAGACCTTTCAGTGCTCCTTAAGAATCTGTTCTTTTGAAGAACAGATTCTTAAGGAGCACTGAAAGGTCTAGGGGAGGAGAGAAAAGAACAAAAGAGAAGGTCGGTGATAGGGTGGAAGACAGGAGAGATTTGAGGGATAAAAGGGATGATGGGACGACTTAAGGTGGTAATGGCAGAAGTTAGAAAAAGATTAGTTCAGATAGGGTGTGAATGGCAGGATAATTACCAGCTGCCATGGGACACACAGAAAAATTACATCAGAGAAAAATATGGGCAGAGATTAAGGTCTGAAATTGTTGAACTCGATGTTGAGTGTAAGATTTCTAAATCTATTGCATTAAATTGACAGCAAGACTGATTCTTTTAAAACAATTTGGAATAGTTTATTAAACACACACACACGCACATCTATCAGCAGTTGTCAGCTATCCTACGGATCGACTTAGTTACAACAGATACAGTGTTACAATAATGATTTATAAAAAGGTATACGTCACTTTCCGCAGGCTGGCTGACCACACGGCATGCTGTTTTGGCTGGTCTTGAGCGGGCGGTTTGCCGTGTATTCAGGAGAGAAGGAGAAAAAGAGCAGTCTGCTTGGGTTTTTATATCCCTTAAGTCCATTGTTCCTCAGAAAGCCCCATAATTGGGTCTTGGTTCCAGGGCAGTTCCTTATTGGCTCTCCTCACACATGTCTGTCTGGAGGATCCGGTGCCATACCTTGATTAGGTTAATGGCTTTCCAGTTAACATCTTTTCTAGTTTGATGAGTTTCAAAGCTATGGAGACATGAACTTGGGGAAGGTATCCATTTGGTCTCTTCAAACTGCAGCCTTTCTATATAATCTACATTTTCAACATTTATACATAGACAGAATCAATTTTGTCACAATTCTTACACGAGTCCAGAAGGCTGTAAAGTGCCTAAACAAAAGATGAGGTGCTGTTACTCAAGCTTGCGTTGAGCTTCATTGGAACAGTGCAGGAGTCTGAGGACGGAGAGATCGGAGTGGAGCAGAGAATTAAAGTGACAGACGACTGAACGGAGGTGTCCCGCAAAGCGGTCACTCAATCTGTGTTTGGTCTCCCCAATGTAGAGGAGACCACATCGTGAGCAGTGAATACAGTATACTAAATTGAACGAAGTACAAGTAAATCACTGTTTCACCTGGAAGGAGTATTTGGGGCCCTGGACAGTGGGAAGGGAAGAGGTAAAAGGGCAGCTATTGCATCTCCTGTGCTTGCACGGGAAGGTGCCATGGGAGGGGGTGTTGGGGGTGACTGTGGAATGGACCAGGGTGTTGCAGAGGGAGCGGTCCCTTCGGATGCTGAGAGGGGAGGGGAAGATGTGATTGATGATGGGATCACGCTGGATATGGCAGAGGATGATCCGTTGAACGTGTGGAGGCTGGTAGGGTGAAAGGTGAGGACAAGGGGGAACCCTGTCATGGTTCTGAGAGGGAGAAGGGGTGAGAGCAAAGGTGTGGGAAATAGAACGGACACAGTGAAGGGCCATCCTTGGTTGAGGAAAAAGGAAGACCTATCAGGCACTAGTGTGGAAGGTGATGTCATCAGAGCAGATGCGACAGAGACGGAGAAACTGGGAGAATGGAATGGAGTCCTTATAAGATGTAGGGTGGGAGGAAGTGTAGTTCAAGTAGCTGTGGGAGTCTCTGGGCTTATAGCAGATACTGGTCGAAAGCCTATCCCCAGAAATGGAGACCGAGAAGTTGAGGAAGGGAAGAGTCGGAGCTGAACCATGTGAAGGGGATGGATGGGTGGAAATTGGTTGCAAAGTGAATGAAATTTTCTAGTTCAGGGTGAGAGCAGGAAATGGCGCTGATACAGTCATCAATGTATCGGAAAAAGGTGTGAGGGAGGGGACCCAAGTAGGACTGGAACAAAGAATGTTCCACATATCCCATAAAAAGGCAGGCACAGCTCGGACCCATGTGGGTTCACATAGCAGCACCTTTAATTTGGAGGAAGTGAGTGGAGTTAAAGGAGAAATTGTTCAACGTGAAAACAAGTTCAGCCCAGCGGAGGAGGGTGGTGGTGGATGGGGTCTGGTTGGGGGTCTGGTTGAGGAAGAAGCAGAGCGCCCTCAGGCCATCCTGGTGGGGGGTGGAAGTGTAGAGGGATTGGACGTCCATAGAGAAAAGGAGATGATTGGGGCCAGGAAACTGGAAACTGTTAGTGATGGAGGATGTCGCAGGAGTCACGGATGTAGGTGGGAAGAGATTGGACAACGGGAAAAAAAAAAAGAATCGAGATAGGAAGAAATCAGTTCCGTGTGGCAAGAACAGGCTGAAACGATGGGTCTACTGGGGCAGTCCTGTTTCTGGATCTGGGAAGGAGGTAGAAGTGAGCTGTGTGGGGTTGGAGAACTATGAGGTCGGTAGCTGTAGAGGGAAGATCTCCAGAGGAGATGAGGTCAATGACGGTCTAGGAAATGATGGCTTGATGTTCAGTAGTGGGGTCATGATCCAGGGGGAGGTAGGAGGAGGTGTCAGAGAGTTGCCGATCAGCCTCTGCAAGGTAGAGGTCAGTTTGCCAAACAACAACAGCGCCACCCTTGTCAGCAGGTTTGACGCTGAAGTTGGGGTTGGATCTGAGAGAGTGGAGTGCTGTAAGTTCAGAGGGAGGTAGGTTGGAGTGTGTGAGGGGAGCAGAGAAATTGAGATGGCCGATGTCCCGTCGGCAGTTTGCAATGAAGAGGTCTAGAGAGGGAAAGAGGGGTCCAGGTAGAGCGAGAATTCTGAAAACGGGAGAAAGGGTCAGCTGTACGGGGGGAAGACCCCTGGCCGAAGAAGTAGGCATAGAGGCGAAGGCAACAGAAGAAGGGCTCAGCATCGTGCCAAGTTCAAAATTCATTGAGGTGGCGTTGTAAGGGGATGAAACTCAGGCCTTTGCTGAGGAGTGATCGTTCGGGGTCAGAGGGGATAGTGAAAACACGGCAGGGGGTGAGATTGCAAGAAGGGATGGGATCTGATGGAAGTGAAGGGGAAGAAGGTTCCGGAGGGGCGCTGCTGTCCAAGAGTTGTTGAAGTTTATGATCCTTGACACCTGAAAGGAAGGAAAAATGTTTTTTGTTAAAGCGCCGGATGAGGCGAAGAATGAAATGGGACTGCGGACCAGGACAGCTTAGAGATAGTGAGTCAGTGCTGCTGAAGAGAGAGATTGAATGTGCATGTGGCAGCGCGCATAGCGTTGAGTGTGGATCCCAGGATGCGATGAGAGCAGTGGTTGGAGGAACGCTGAATATCTCGGAGATATCTGTAATCCTGGGTGGATCCAAAACATGAAGGGTGGAATTTCAGTTGGAATCCACGTGGATTAAGTCGGAGACGGAGACAGTGAGGAAAGAGATGTGACTGTGAAAGCAAGTTTTGGCAGATACTTGATCAAACACGAGAAGGGAAACAGAAAGCAATGAAGATGAACAAGGTAAAAGAGACAAACAGAAATCCCATCTGAGGGAAGAGCAGAACTTCTTCAAGTTTGGCATTCCTAGAAGAGAAGCGGCAGTGAATTAAACACTAATAGAAAGGCAAAATACTGCGGACTTGTTGGGCCGAATGGCCTATTCTGTGCTGCAATTATTATGTTTTAAAAAAAAAATACACTCCACAGTTTATTTTGATGGAAAGTCCAAATTTGCTCTGAATTGGCTCAAACTGTGTAGTATAATTGGCCTGTGAGTGAAAACTATTTATACTAACATGATATTGTAATTGGGACCTTTACATACTGCCCATTTACTTTAGGAAGAAAAGTGTGTTTATTTTTCCAACCCTGTTCTATATTCCCCGATACCTCATGAAAGGTTAAGTATACAGAGTGATGTCGAGTGAAGTGGATAATCATAATGCAAATCTTGCACAATTCTACTTCTTTTATTCATCTGATTCCTACAGATTCCATCTGTTCTGCAATTATTCTTTTTTGCCATAATTCAAAACTTTGGGTCATAGAAACATAGAGACATAGAAATTTACAGCACAGAAGGAGGCCATTTCGGCCCATCATGTTCATGCTGGCTGACAAAGAACCGCACAGCCCTTGGTCAGCAGCTCTAAATGTTACATATAAACCTATGAACAATGACGGAAAGGCAAAGAGCACCCATCCCAACCAGTCCGCCTCACACAACTGCAACACCCCTTATACTAAAACATTCTACACTCCACCCCAACCGAAGCCATATGATCTCCTGGGAGAGGCAAAACCCAGGCCAATTTAGGGAGAAAAAATCTGTGGAAATTCCCCTCCGACCCATCCAGGCGATCAAAACTAGTCCAGGCGATCACCCTGGCCTTATTCAATTCCCTACAGTACTTACCATTTTATCTGTGCTGTCCAACAAAAGGTCATCCAGTCTAATCCCAATTACCAGCTCTAGGTCTGTAACCCTGCAGGTTACGGCACTTTAAGTGCCCATCCAACCATCTCTTAAAAGTGGTGAGGGTTTCTGCATCCACCACTCTTCCAGGCAGAGAGTTCCTATTTTCTGTGTTTCTATAATGGGGTACTGAAGTTGCATGTTCAGCCATGAACTCATTGAATGGCGGTGCAGGCTAGAAGGGCCGAATGGCCTACTCCTGCACCTATTTTCTATGTTTCCAGATCCCCACAACCTTCTGCGTAAAGAAGCCCCCATCCTCCCTCAAATCCCCTCTACACCAACCATCTTAAAACTATGCCCCCTCGTAATAGACCCCTCCACAATGGAAATAGGTCCTTACTATCCACTATGTCCAGGCCCCTCAATATTTTGTACACCTCAATGAGGTCTCCTCTCAACCTCTGTTCCAATGAGAACAAACCCAAACTATCCAATCTGTCCTCATAACTAAGATTCTCCATTCCAGGCAGCATCCTAGTAAATCTCCTCTGCACCCCTCTAGTGCAATCACATCCTTCCTATAATACAGTGACCAGAACTGCACACAGTACTCCAGCTGTGGCCTAACCCAAAGTATTACACAATTTAAGCATAATCTCCCCACTCTTATATTCTATGCCTTGGCCAATAACGGCAAGCATTCCATATGCCTTCTGAACCACCTTATCCACCTGGCCTGCTACTTTCAGGGATCCGTGGACAAGCACTCCAAGGTCCCTTTGTTCATCCACACTATTAAGTGGCCTACCGCTTAATGTGTATACCCTTTGCTTATTAGCCCTCCTAAAGTGCATCACCTCGCACTTCTCTGAATTGAATTCCATTTGCCACTGCTCTGCCCACCTGACCAGTAGATTGATATGCTCCTGCAGCCCATGACTTTCCTCTTCATTATCAACCACATAGCCAATTTTAGTGTCGTCTGCAAACTTCTTAATCATACGCCCTATATTCAAATCTAAATCGTTGATATATACCACAAAAAACAAGGGACCCAGTACTGAGCCCTGCGGAACCCCACTGGAAACATCCTTCCAGTCACAAAAACATCCATCAATCATTACCCTTTGCTTCCTACCTCCAGGCCAATTTTGGATCCAACTTGCCACTTTGCCCTGGATCCCATGGGCTTTAACCTTCATGACCAGTTTACCATGTGGGACCCTATCAAAAGCTTTGCTAAAGTCAATATATACTACATCGTACGCACTACCCTCATTGACCCTCTTGGTTACCTCTTCAAAAAATTCAATCTGGTTAGTCAAACACGATCTTCCCTTAAAAAATCTGTGCTGACTGTCCCCAATTAATCTTTGCCTTTCCAAATGTATATTTATCCTGTCTTTCAGGATTTTTTCCAATAATTTTCCCCACCACGGAGGTTAGGCTGACAGGCCTGTAATTACTCAGCCTATCCCTTTCTCCCTTCTTAAACAAGGGTACTACATTAGCAGTCCTCCAATCCTCTGGCACCATGCCCAGATCCAAAGAGGACTGGAAAATGATGATCAAGGCCTCTGCTATTTCTTCATTTACTTCGCTCAACAGCCTGGGATGCATTTCTTCCGGGCCTGGGGACTTATCTACTTTCAAAGCTGCTAAACCCCTTAATACTTCCCCTCTCAGTATATTTATTTAATCCAGAATATCACACTCCTCCTCGATAACAGTATCTGCAGTGCCCGTTCCCTTTGTGAAAACAGATGCAAAGCATTCGTTAAGAACCTTACCAACATCTTCCGCCGCCACACAAAGATTACCCTCATGGTCTCTAATAGGCCCTACCCTTTCTTTAGTTACCTTCTTACTCTTAATAATATTTACAGAACATCTTAGAATTTTCCTTAATTTTACTAGCCAAGAATTTCTTGTGCTCTCTTAGCATTCCTAATATCCTTTTTAATTTTGCCTCTTAACTTTCGATATTCCTCTAAAGATTCTATAGTATTTAGCCATTGGTATATGACATAAGCTTCCCTTTTTTTCTTTATCCTCCCCTGTAAGTCCCTAGACATCCAGGGGGCTCTAGAATTATTATTTCCAACCTTTTTCTTTGAGGGCACATGTTTGGCCTGCGCCTTCCAGATCTCCTCCTTGAATGCCTCCCACTGTTCCCACACTGGTTTACTCACAAGTAGCTGTTTCCAGTCCATTATGGCCAAATCACTCCTTAACTTAGCAAAATTAGCTTTTCCCCAATTCAGAACTTTTATTCCAGGCCTATCCTTGTTCTTATAACCAACTTGAATCTGACTGAATTATGGTCGCTGGCACCCAAGTGCTCTCCCGCTAATACCCCTTCAACCAGCTTCATTCCCCAAAACTAAATCCAAAACCGGCCACTCTCATGTTGGGCTTGTTACATACTGACTAAAAAAGTTCTCTTGAATGCATTTCAAGAATTCCGCACCCTCTATACCCTTCACGCTATATTTGTCCCAATCAATATTTGGATAGTTAAAATCCGCTACTATTGCTACCCTATGGTTTTTGGACCACAGCAATTTGCTTACATATTTGCTCCTCTATCTCCCTCCCACTGTTTGGGGGTCTATAATACACACCCAGTAGTGTGATAGCCCCTTTTTTATTTTTCAATTCGACCCATATGGCCTATTTTATGATCCCTCTAACATACGCTGTAATAGTTTCTTTAATCAGTACCGCGACAGTCCCCCACCCCCCTTCCCCCCCCCCTTTACCCCTTGTCTAAAAATCCTCTAACCAGGAATATTGATCTGCCAAACCTGCCCTTTTAGCCATGTTTCTGTAATGGCTATAATGTCATACTCCGAAGTGTCTACCTGTGCTCTTAGCTCATCCGCTTCTTCATAGAAACATAGAAAATAGGTGCAGGAGTAGGCCATTCAGCCCTTCTAGCCTGCACCGCCATTCAATGAGTTCATGGCTGAACATGCAACTTCAGTACCCCATTCCTGCTTTCTCACCATACCCCTTGATTCCCCTAGTAGTAAGGACTTCATCTAACTCCTTTTTGAATATATTTAGTGAATTGGCCTCAACAACTTTCTGTGGTAGAGAATTCCACAGGTTCACCACTCTCTGGGTGAAGAAATTCCTCCTCATCTCGGTCCTAAATGGCTTCCCCCTTATCCTTAGACTGTGACCCCTGGTTCTGGACTTCCCCAACATTGGGAACATTCTGCATCTAACCTGTCTAACCCCGTCAGAATTTTAAACGTTTCTATGAGGTCTCCTCTCATTCTTCTGAACTCCAGTGAATACAAGCCCAGTTGATCCAGTCTTTCTTGATAGGTCAGTCCCGCCATCCCGGGAATCAGTCTGGTGAACCTTCGCTGCACTCCCTCAATAGCAAGAATGTCCTTCCTCAGGTTAGGAGACCAAAACTGTACACAATACTCCAGGTGTGGCCTCACCAAGGCCCTGTACAACTGTAGCAACACCTCCCTGCCCCTGTACTCAAATCCCCTCGCTATGAAGGCCAACATGCCATTTGCTTTCTTAATCGCCTGCTGTACCTGCATGCCAACCTTCAATGACTGATGTACCATGACACCCAGGTCTCTTTGCACCTCCCCTTTTCCTAATCTGTCACCATTCAGATAATAGTCTGTCTCTCTGTTTTTGCCACCAAAGTGGATAACCTCACATTTATCCACATTATACTTCATCTGCCATGCATTTGCCCACTCACCTAACCTATCCAAGTCGCTCTGCAGCCTCATAGCATCCTCCTCGCAGCTCACACTGCCACCCAATTTAGTGTCATCTGCAAATTTGGAGATACTACATTTAATCCCCTCGTCTAAATCATTCATGTACAGTGTAAACAGCTGGGGCCCCAGCACAGAACCTTGCGGTACCCCACTAGTCACTGCCTGCCATTCTGAAAAGTCCCCATTTACTCCTACTCTGCTTCCTGTCTGACAACCAGTTCTCAATCCATGTCAGCACACTACCCCCAATCCCATGTGCTTTAACTTTGCACATTAATCTCTTGTGTGGGACCTTGTCGAAAGCCTTCTGAAAGTCCAAATATACCACATCAACTGGTTCTCCCTTGTCCACTCTACTGGAAACATCCTCAAAAAATTCCAGAAGATTTGTCAAGCATGATTTCCCTTTCACAAATCCATGCTGACTTGGACCTATCATATCACCTCTTTCCAAATGCACTGCTATGACATCCTTAATAATTGATTCCATCATTTTACCCACGACCGATGTCAGGCTGACCGGTCTATAATTCCCTGTTTTCTCTCTCCCTCCTTTTTTAAAAAGTGGGGTTACATTGGCTACCCTCCACTCCATAGGAACTGATCCAGAGTCAATGGAATGTTGGAAAATGACTGTCAATGCATCCACTATTTCCAAGGCCACCTCCTTAAGTACTCTGGGATGCAGTCCATCAGGCCCTGGGGATTTATCGGCCTTCAATCCCATCAATTTCCCCCACACAATTTCCCGACTAATAAGGATTTCCCTCAGTTCCTCCTCCTTACTAGACACTCCGACCCCTTTTATATCCGGAAGGTTGTTTGTGTCCTCCTCAGTGAATACCGAACCAAAGTACTTGTTCAATTGGTCCGCCATTTCTTTGTTCCCAGTTATGACTTCCCCTGATTCTGACTGCAGGGGACCTACGTTTGTCTTTACTAACCTTTTTCTCTTTACATATCTACAGAAACTTTTGCAATCCATCTTAATGTTCCCTGCAAGTTTCTTCTCGTACTCCATTTTCCCTGCCCTAATCAAACCCTTTGTCCTCCTCTGCTGAGTTCTAAATTTCTCCCAGTCCCCGGGTTCGCTGCTATTTCTGGCCAATTTGTATGCCACTTCCTTGGCTTTAATACTATCCCTGATTTCCCTAGCTAGCCACGGTTGAGCCACCTTCCCTTTTTTATTTTTACACCAGACAGGAATGTACAATTGTTGTAGTTCATCCATGCGGTCTCTAAATGTCTGCCATTGCCCATCCACAGTCAACCCCTTCAGTATCATTCGCCAATCTATCCTAGCCAATTCACGCATCATACCTTCAAAGTTACCCTTCTTTAAGTTCTGGACCATGGTCTCTGAATTAACTGTTTCATTCTCCATCCTAATGCAGAATTCCACCATATTATGGTCACTCTTCCCCAAGGGGCCTCGCACAACGAGATTGCTAATTAATCCTCTCTCATTACACAACACCCAGTCTAAGATGGCCTCCCCCCTAGTTGGTTCCTCGACATATTGGTCTAAAAAACCATCCCTTATGCACTCCAGGAAATCCTCCTCCACCGTATTGCTTCCAGTTTGGTTAACCCAATCTATGTGCATATTAAAGTCACCCATTATAACTGCTGCACCTTTATTGCACGCACCCCTAATTTCATGTTTGATGCCCTCCCCAACATCACTACTACTGTTTGGAGGTCTGTACACAACTCCCACTAACGTTTTTTGCCCTTTGGTATTCTGCAGCTCTACCCATATAGATTCCACATCATCAAAGCTAATGTCCTTCCAAACTATTGCCTTAATTTGCTCCTTAACCAGCAATGCTACCACACCTCCTTTTTCTTTTATTCTATCTTTCCTGAATGTTGAATACCCCTGGATGTTGAGTTCCCAGCCCTGATCATCCTGGAGCCACGTCTCCGTAATCCCAATCACATCATATTTGTTAACATCTATTTGCACAGTTAATTCATCCACTTTATTGCGGATACTCCTTGCATTAAGACACAAAGCCTTCCATCTCCTTTCTGTCTTTTGCTTTTGCCTCCTTTTTGTTTCCCTCTGTCTCCCTGCATTGGTTCCCATCCCCCTGCCATATTAGTTTAACTCCTCCCCAACAGCACTAGCAAACACTCCCCCCTAGGACATTGGTTCCGGTCCTGCACAGGTACAGACCGTCCAGTTTGTATTGGTCCCACCTCCCCCAGAACCGCTTCCAATGCCCCAGGAATTTGAATCCCTCCCTGCTGCACCACTGCTCAAGCCACGTATTCATCTGCGCTATCCTGCGATTCCTACTCTGACTAGCATGTGGCACTGGTAGCAATCCCGAGATTACTACTTTTGAGGTCCTACTCTTCGCTATACTCCTTGCATTAAAGTATATACCATTTAGCACAGGAAGATCTCCTTGCTTACTACTTACTAAGCCTTGTTTCCTCTGTCTAACAGATTCACTTTCTAGATTCTTGCTATCCAATTTCTGCTTTACTTCCTTCCCTCTTGAATTTGTTCTCAAATTCCCATCCCCCTGCCAAGCTAATTTAAACCCTCCCCAACAGCACTAGCAAAACTCCCTGCGAGGATATTTGTCCCGGCGCTGTTGAGGTGCAACCCATCCGATTTGTACAGGTCCCATCTCCCCAAGAAGCGGCCTCAATGCCTCAAGAATTTAAAGCCCTCCCTTCTGCACCAATTTTCCAGCCACGTGTTCATCCTTTCTATCCTTCTATTACATAAAAACATAGAAATTAGGTGCAGGAGCAGGCCATTCGGCCCTTCGAGCCTGCACCGCCATTCAATAAGATTCTGACTAATCATTCAACCTCAGTATCCCTTTCCTGCTTTCTCTCCATTGCCCTTGATCTCTTTGACCGTAAGGGCCATATCTATCTCCCTTTTGAATTTATCATAACGAACTGGCCTCAACAACTTTCTGCGGTAGAGAATTCCACAACTTAACCACTTTCTGAGTGAAGAAGTTTCTCCTCATCTCGGTCCTAAATGGCTTACCCCTTATTCTTAGACTGTGACCCCTGGTTCTGGAACTCCCCAGCAATGGGAATATTCTTCCTGCCTCTAACCTGTCCAGTCCCGTCAGAATTTTATATGTTTCTATGAGATCCCCTCATTCTTCTAAGCTCCAGTGGATACAAGCCCAGTTGATCCAGTCTCTCCTCATATGTCAGTCCTGCTATCCCGGGAATCAATCTGGTGAATCTTCGCTGTACTCCTTCAATAGCAAGAACGACCTTCCTCAGATTAGGAGACCAAAACTGAACACAATATTCCAGGTGTGGCCTCACCAAGGCTCTGTACAACTGCAGTAAGACCTCCCTGCTCTTTTACGCAAATCCTCTAGCTATGAAGGCCAACATGCCATTTGCCTTCTTCACTGCCTGCTGTGCCTGCATGCCAATCTTCAATGACTGATGTACCATGACACCCAGGTCTCGTTGCACCTCCCCTTTTCCTAATCTGTCACCATTCAGATAATATTCTGTCTTCCTGTTTTTGCCACCAAAGTGGATAACCTCACATTTATCCACATTATACTGCATCTGCCATGCATTTGCCCACTCACTTAACCTGTCCAAGTCACCCTGCGGCCTCTTAGCATCCTCCTCACAGCGCCACCTAGCTTAGTGTCATCTGCAAACTTGGAGATATTACACTCAATTCCTTCATCTAAATCATTGATGTATATTGTAAATAGCTGGGGTCCCAGCACGGAGCCCTCCGGCAGCCCACTAGTCACTGCCTGCCATTCTGAGAAGGACCCGTTTATTCCAACTCTCTGCTTTCTGTCTGCCAACCAGTTCTCTATCCACTTCAATACATTACCCCCAATACCATGCGCTTTAATTTTGCACACCAATCTCTTGTGTGGGACCTTGTCAAAAGCTTTTCGAAAGTCCAAATACAGCACATCCACTGGTTCTCCCTTGTCCACTCTATTTGTTACATCCTCAAAAAATTCTAGAAGATTTGTCAACCATGATTTTCCTTTCATAAATTCATGCTGACTTGGACCGATCCTGTCACTGCTTTCCAAATGGGCTGCTATTTCACCTTTAATAATTGATTCCAACATTTTCCCCACTACTGATGTCAGGCTAACCGGTCTATAATTCCCCGTTTTCTCTCTCCTTTTTTTAAAAAGTGGTGTTACATGAGCTACCCTCCAGTCCATAGGAACTGATCCAGAGTCGATAGACTGTAGGAAAATGATCATCAATGCATCCACTATTTCTAGGGCCACTTCCCTAAGTACTGAGGGATGCAGACTTTCAGGCCCTGGGGATTTATCGCCCTTCAATCCCATCAATTTCCTGACGAAAAGGATTTCCTTCAGTTCCTCCTTCTCGCTAGACCCTCAGTCCCCTAATATTTCCGGAAAGTTATTTGTGTCTTCCTTCGTGAAGACAGAGCCAAAGTATTTGTTCACTTTCTTTGTTCCCCATTATAAATTCACCTGATTCTGACTGTAAGGGACCTATGTTTGTCTTCACGAATCTTTTTCTCTTCACATATCTAGAGAAGCTTTTGCAGTCAGTTTTGATGTTCCCAGCAAGCTTACTCTCATACTCAATTTTCCCCCTCCAAATTAACCTCCTCTGCTGAATTCTAAATTTCTGCCAGTCCTCAGGTTTGCCGCTTTTTCTGGCCAATTTATATGCCTCTTCCTTGGATTTAACACTATCCCTAATTTTCCTTGTTAGTCGCAGTTGAGCCACCTTCCCCGTTTTGTTTTTACTCCAGACAGGGGTGTACAATTGTTGAAATTCATCCATGTGATCTTTAAATGTTTGCCATTGCCTATCCACCCTCAACCATTTAAGTATCATTCACCAGTCTATTCTAGCCAATTCACGTCTCATACCATCGAAGTTACCTTTCCTTAAGTTCAGGACCCTAGTCTCTGAATTAACTCGGTCAGTCTCTATCTTAATAAAGAATTCTACCATATTATGGTCACGCTTCCCCAAGAGGCCTCGCACAACAAGATTGCTAATTAGTCCTTTCTCATTACACATCACCCAGTCTAGGATGGCCAACCCTCTAGTTGGTTCCTCGACATATTGGTCTAGAAAACCATCCCTTATACACTCCAGGAAATCCTCCTCCACCGTATTGCTACCAGTTTGGTTAGCCCAATCTATTTGTAGATTAAAGTCGCCCATGATAACTGCTGTACCTTTATTGCATGCATCCCTAATTTCTTGTTTGATGCTGTCCCCAACCTCACTACTACTGTTTGGTGGTCTGTACACCACTCCCACTAGCATTTTCTGCCCTTTGGTATTCCGCAGCTCTACCCATACAGATTCCACATCATCCAAGCTAATGTCCTTCCTTACTATTACGTTAATTTCCTCTTTAACCAGCAACGCTACCCCGCCTCCTTGTCCTTTCTGTCTGTCCTTCCTGAATATTGAATACCCCTGGATGTTGAGTTCCCAGCCTTGGTCACCCTGGAGCCATGTCTCCGTAATCCCAATTATATCATATTCATTAATAGCTGCCTGCGCAGTTAATTCATCCACCTTATTACGAATACTCCTCGCGTTGAGGCACAGAGCCTTCGGGCTTGTCGTTTTAAAACACTTTGTTCCTTTTAGAATTTTGCTATAATGTGACCCTTTTTGATTTTTGCCTTGGGTTTCTCTGCCCTCCACTTTTACTTTCTGAATCTCTGTGAACACCAACATTTAAAAGTTTCTCACCATTTAAAAAATGGGAAGGTGCTGTGGGAAGGTGAGGGGGTGATTGAGCAGAGGACCAGGGTATTGCAGGGGGAGCAGTCCTGTCAGAATGCTGAAAGGACAGAGAGGTCAGAGTGGGAGTGGAGCGGAGAATTAAAGTGACAGGCAACTGGAAACTCAAGGTCGCACTTACGGATTGAACAGAGGTGTTCCTCAATGCGGTCATCCAATCTGCATTTGGTCTCACATCGTGAGCAGCGAATACCGCATACTAAATTACAAGAACAAGTAAATCGCTGTTTCACCTGGAAGGGGTGTTTGGGGCCCTGGACAGTGGGAAGGGAGGAGGTAAAAGTGTAGGTGTTGCATTTCCTGCGCTTGCATGGAAAGGGAGGGGGTGATTGAGGAGTGGACCAGGGTGTTGCGGAGGGAGTAGTCCCGTCGGAATGCTGAAAGGGGAGGGGGGAGGAAGATGTGTTTGGTGGTAGGATCACGCTGGATGTGGCGGAAATGGTGGAGGATGATCCGTTGAACGTGGAGGCGCGTGGGATGAAAGGCGAGGACAAGGGGAACCCTGTCATGGTTCTGGGAGGGGGCGGGGATGGGGAGAGAGCAGAGGTGCGGTCAGTGGAATGGACACAGTCGTGGAATATGTCAACCACAGTAGAGGGGAATCCTTGGTTGAGGAAAAAGGAAGAAATATTAGTGGCACTAGTACAGAAGATGGTATCATCGGAACCGATGCAACGGAGAATAGGTCAAAAGGAATTCAGTTTGAATTAGCCCTTACCATGGAGGTACTTTTCACCTCCACACTCACAACCCAGATCAGATGATGATAACATTCAACATTGGTAACCCAAGAAAAAAAGCACTCAAGTTCATAACTGATCAACCGAAATATCACTTTAACATTAAGAGGTTGACATTAAGATAAAAAAATAAGCCAATAATAGAATCAACCAATTGCACACCAAAGACTGCCCTGGTCAGAAGCAAAAAAATCCTTGTTAGAAAAAAAAAATACTGCTGACCTTAAATTTTCTTTACAAGTTCACAGTAGAACAAACTAAGGAGTATTTTGTAGTGTGAGCTGCAAGCACAACAGTGCTATATCAGAGGCTGGAATACAAGTACAACTCCCCCAATATCATCCACCTATCACCTTATTCAAGGAGACCTATGCTGAGCCGACACACAAGTCAAACACATACCATGTTTGGTTTTCGGTGTATTATACAAAAAGGTTACTAGGTGACCGCATTTAGTTTCACAACCAAGTGCAGGAACGTGAATGTAATCAGTGTTGAAAGGTTATTTTTCTTCCTTGACTGAAAAATGCAACCAATTAAAGTTTCTTCAAAACACTTGCAAACATTTGCTGTATTGATTTATCAAATGCTGCAAGAACAGAAAGATCACATAAGCATTGAGAGAAGCGAGAGATAGAGACAACATTTTTGTATACAAATTTTTAAAGGAACAATGTAAAGATCAAAGGACCCGAGAGTGCGTGAGTCTGAGTTCAGGGTGAGTCTGCAGAGGCCGGGTGAGTTTGGGAGGCCGCAGAGGCCGGGTGAGTTTGGGAGTCTGCAGAGGCCGGGTGAGTTCAGGAAGTCAGGAGTCCGAGAGTTCAGGAGGCCACAGAGATCGGTGAGGTGATTTGGTAAGTACCCCTCTTTTCTCTTCTCTCTTTTTTAATTAGATTTTAAACTAGATAAGTCTAACTAGAGGGATGGCAGGGCAGCTCAGTCATGTGGAGTGCACATCCTGCGGCATGTGGGAAGTCCTGGACACTCTGCGCAGTCTAGATAACCATGTGTGCAGGAGGTGTCTCCAGCTTCAACTACTCGAGCTCCGCGTTTCGGAGCTGGAGCAGCGGGTGGAGTCAATACTGTGCTTCCGCGAGGCTGAGAACTACGTGGACAGCACGTTTCAGGGGGTGGTCATCCCGCAGCTTAAAG
Organism: Pristiophorus japonicus; assembly: GCF_044704955.1. Taxonomy (NCBI): domain Eukaryota; kingdom Metazoa; phylum Chordata; class Chondrichthyes; family Pristiophoridae; genus Pristiophorus; species Pristiophorus japonicus. The sequence goes on from NC_091977.1 coordinate 404,927,663, forward strand.
GCGTGCACATAGAGGGGAAGTGGTGACCACCAGATGTAATATGAATGCTAGGCAGGTAGTGCAGAAGTCTGTCCGTGAGTCCATCTCTCTTTCAAACCGATATTCACTTTTGAGTATCGGTAAGGACGATGGTGCCTCTGGGAAGTGCAGCCAGAGCCAATTCCAAGGCACCACGGGTGGTTCAGCTGCACGGGGGGTGGGGGGGAAGGATGAAGAATAAAAGAGCTCTAGTGATGGGGGATTCTATAGTTAGGGGAACAGACAGGCGTTTCTGCGGCCGTAGACGTGACTCCCGAATGGTTTTGTGCCTCCCTGGTGCCAGGGTCAAGGATGTCACAGAACGGACACACTGCATTCTGACGGGGTGGGGGGTCGGGGGAGTAGGGTATACAGCTAGAGGTCGTGGTCCATATCGGAACCAACAACATAGGTAAAAATGGGGATGAGGTCCTACAGGCAGAATTCAGGGAGCTAGGAAGAAAATTAAAGGGTAGGACCTCAAAGGTAGTAATTTCCGGGTTACTACCGGTGCCACATGCTAATGAGTATAAGAATACCAGGGGTATTCAACATTCAGGAATTATAGACAGAAAGGAAAAGGAGGTGGGGTAGCGTTGGTGGTTAAAAAGGAAATTAACGCAATCGTAAGAAAGGACATTAGCTTGGATGATGTGGAATCTGTATGGGTAGAGCTGCGGAATACCAAAGGGCAGAAAACGCTAGTGGGAGTTGTGTACAGACCACCAAACAGTAGTAGTGACTGACATATGAGGAGAGACTGGATCGACTGGGCCTGTATTCACTGGAGTTTAGAAGAATGAGAGGGGATCTCATAGAAACACACAAAATTCTGATGGGACTAGACAGGTTAGATGCAGGAAGAATGTTCCCGATGTTGGGGAAGTCCAGAACCAGGGGTCACAGTCCAAGGATAAAGGGGTAGGCCATTTAGGACTGAGATGAGGAGCAACTTCTTCACTCAGAGTTGTTAACCTCTGGAATTCTCTACCGCAGAGAGTTGTTGATGCCAGTTCATTAGATATATTCAGAGGGAGTTAAATATGGCCCTGACGGTTAAAGGGATCAAGGAGTATGGAGAGAAAGCAGGAAAGGGATACTGAGGTGAATGATCAGCCATGATCTTATTGAATGGAGGTGCAGGCTCGAAGAGCCGAATAGCCTACTCCTGCACCTATTTTCTATGTTTCTATGTTTAGGTGTCCTTGTGCAAGAAACACAGAAAGCTAGCATGCAGGCACAGCAAGCAATAAGGAAGGTAAATGGCATGTTGTCCTTTATTGCAAGGGGGTTGGAGTATTAGAGTAAGGAAGTCTTGCTACAATTGTACAGGGCCATGGTGAGACCACACCTGGCGTACTGTGCACAGTTTTGGTCTCCTTATCTAAGGAAGGATATACTTGCCTTGGAGGCGGTGTAAGAAAGGTTCACTAGATTGATTCATGGGATGAGAGGGCTGTCATATGATGAGAGATTGTGTAGAATGGACCTATACTCTCTAGAGTTTAGAAGAATGAGAGTTGATCTTCAGAACCTTGTATGTTTGAATGAGGAGATAGACAGGGTAGATGCTGAGATGTTGTTTCCCCTGACTGGAGTGACTAGAACTAAGGGGCACAGTCTCTGGATAAGGGGTAGGCCATTTAAGATACAGATGAGGAGGAATTTCTTCACTCAGAGAGGGTTGTGAATCTTTGGAATTCTTTGCCCCAGAGGTCTGTAGATGCTGAGTCTCTGAATATATTCAAGGCTGAGATAGATAGATTTTTGGAGTCAAGGGGAATCAAGGGATATGGACATCGGGCGGGAAAGTGGAGTTGAGGTCTAAGATCAGCCAGGATCTTGTTGAATAGCGGAATAGACTCGAGAGGCTGTATGGCCTGCTCCTGCTCCTATTTCTTATATTCTTATGTCCTTGGCCCCATACACTGTTCCAACGAAGCTCAGTGTATGCTCGAGGAACAGCACTTCATTCTTCGTTCAGGTACTTCACAGCCTTCTGCAAACATAGTGTTCAGACCATAACCTCCGTCCTTATTTTTTCAGGTACCAGCTGTTGATAATTCTGCCATTCCCATTTACACCTCTTCTGGGCCCATCTTTTGTTTCTTTACTTGAACATCTCCTTTTGCATTGTACAATCATACCTTTTGTTATTTAATCTCTCCTGCTTTCCACTCCATCACAAACCTTCCCTTTTGTTCTTTCCTCCTCTGCCTCCTTTCCCTGTCCCTGCACTTGCTTAAAATCTGTTACATCTCTAACTTTTTCCAGTTCTGAAGAAGGGTCATCGACCTGAAACGTTGACTGTTTCTCTTTCCACAGATGTTGCTTGACCTGCTGAGTATTTCCAGCATTTTCTGTTTATAGTTCAGATTTCCTGGATCCACAGTGTTTTACTTTTGTCCTTTTAGATGTCTTGTTGGATTAGTCATTCTGTAGTGCAGATGTAGAAGTACAGTATCCACTTTTTCAATGTTCAATGTCATTAACAACAATGGCAATTGATTCTTGTTGAACAAGCCCAATCAGCAAATTCTAAGCCCTTGCTTGAATGACATGTAAAAAATTAGCTTTCAGCAACATGTTGATATAGATTACACCTGTACTTTGCCACTTAAAATATCTGCATCCAGTATAGCCTGAATGTGCATGTAAATGAATGGCAAATTTTATTACTCAACAGAACGCTACAACTCCTCTGTCGAACACTTCCTCTCTCCTGATGTCTTTACAAAAGCTCCATAAAAATAGCTAGCACTTCATTTGGCTCAAAAAAGCATGTTGTGAAGGTCAGTAAGTGTAGAAATAACTGTCTGTTACCGTGAAAACACTTAATGCATATCAATATCCTCTCTAATTGTAATGTAGGCACCATGTCTTTTCAAGTAAATGGATTAATGTCTCCATTAAAATAGCGCCATTGAACATTTAAAAAATTCATTCATAATTCGCGGCGAATATACATTCCCATAAGGAATAAAACCCCCATGGGAAAAGTGGCCCAAACGTGGCTAACAGGAGAAGTTAAAGATAGTATTAGATTAAAGGAAGAGGCTTATAATGTTACCAAAAAGAATCAGAATTCTGAGGATTTTAGAATTCAGTAAAGGATGATCAAGATATTAATAGAGAAAAGACAATATGCAAGAAACTAGTAAGAGACATAAAAACATATTGCAAAAACTTTTATAGGTATGTAAAAAGGAAGAGATTAGCGAGTAAATGTGGGTCCCTACGAGGCAAAGACAGAAGAAATTATAATGGAGAATGAGGAAATAGGGACATTAAACAAATATTGTATTTGTCTTCACGGTAGACAATACAAAAATATTCCGTAAATAGGGAACCAAGGGTCCAGCTAGAATGAGGGACTGAAAGAAATTAGTACAGCTAAAGAATTTGTACTGGAGTAATTAATGGGACTAAAAAAATCAACAAATCCGCTGGACCTGATGGCCTACATCCTAGGGTTTTAAAAGAGGTGGCTACAGAGATAGTGGATGCATTGGTTTTAATCTTCCAGAATTCCCGCTATGCAAGAAATGAGGGAGAGAGCAAACCGGAAACTACAGGCCAGTTAGCCTGACATCAGTAATAAGAAAATTGCTAGAATCTGTTATTGGGCACATGGTACCAGGACACTTAGAAAATCATAATATGATTGGGCAGAATCAACACGGAGTTATGAAAGGAAAACTATGCTTGTCAAATCTTTTGATGTAACTAGCAGGGTAGATAAGGGGGAACCAGTGGGTGCATATTTGTATTGTCAAAAAGCATTTGATAAAGTGCCAGACAAGCACATGTCTCGCGCTAAGGTGAGGGCAGTGGGGCAGGAATGGAGCAAGGAATGCAGACCATATCAGGAGCTGGAAAGTGATGACCCCTTCTGATGATGGGGAAGTGGGATGAGTAAAGGAGAGGGGATAAAGATACTGTTGGTGCCCCCAGCGGGGTCGACGTCTCCACCGGCCATGGCATCCACCACCAGCGGGCCAATGAGCTGCAGCTCACGCAATTCAGGTTCCCCTCCTCTAGTCTGCTGCTGCTCCCCCCTCCTGTTATGTGCCACCTTGGCCTGCAAAAGAAAGGAACTTGTGTGTGTAAGAGTCCAGCTATGTATGTGGAAGATACGCCTGCTGTGGTTGAATAGCTTTGAATGGAGGCAAGGCGTGAGATGAGGATGTGAGTGAGTAGCTGCAGATGCTTGGTGGTTGAGTGGTGGGGACGTGCTGCTTTGCACAGTGTGCAGATAGGTTCAGAGGCTGGTATGTAGGAGATGTGGAAGCATGTACTCACCTTCACCACCCGACCAAGGTAGTTGAATTTCTTTCGGCACTGTGTGAGGGTTCTGTCTACCACTGTGCTGGCCAACACCTCCTCGGCCACCTCTTGCCACATGGCCTTAAAAACCTGTGACGATGATCTCCTTCCAGATGGTGGGAACAACGACTAATCCTTCTCTCCACTGACCCCAGCAATGTTTCCATCGACACATCATTAAACTACGTGACCCTCTCCCTGAAGCAGGATTCGCAACGGCCATTGCACAAAGTTGTCTCAGGTGCTGAGATGTGTGACTCAAGTGCAGCAATGTTGAAAGTGAGCAGCAGCATGTTGAAATTACCTCCCCTTTAAGAGTTACATTGAGCTGGAGGCAAGGATTTGAAGGCTGATTGCTGAATGCAAGTCAGCTGAAATTGGGTAACTCTCCCCTGCAGTGCCCAACTGAGGCCATTAGCACCTCCATTTACTGCCCCCATCTCCCCCCCCCCCCCAACCCCCCCCTTCACACCTGGGCGAAAACGTCCAAATTCCCACAATTTTCAAGCCATTTCGCCGAGCACTAAATTATCAAAAAGTTAAAAGTTACCGCCCCAAATGGGGCGCTACCAAATTTCAGCCCCTAAAAGTGAGATAACTACATTTAAAATAAAAAGAAGAGCTATATTAAATAAACTAATCAAACTCAAAAGAGGATAACACCCCTAATCTGGACTGATTACATCTGCGCATTTTAAAAGAATCTAGGGAAGAGATAGCAGAGGCGTTACTACACATCTTCTATAATAATGGTCAGTTTTTGTCTATCCTGAAGCGGGGGCAGGGCTGGGAGCACGTGGTCCGGACTGAGTAACAGTTGCACTGACCAATGGGCGATCAGGGCCCACGCGGCGCCTCAACCAATCAGGGTCGGGAGCAGTGGATGCAGCAGGGCCAATGGGCGCGGGGGGGTGGGTCCTCGCGGACGTTGCTGTGGAAAGTAATGCGTGGCCAGAAAGGGAGGGAGGATGGGAGGGTGGGAAGGGGAGGGATGGGGGGAGAGAGGCAGAAGGTGGTAGTGAGAGAGGGAGGGAGGACATAAACGTTGATTCTATAGATGAAAAAGCTGATAACAGTCTAAACAAATACTGTTGTAATAAAGATACTAATTTGACCGCAAATATTTTGCGGGTCTCTGCTGGTATTTAATAATTCGATGGAAAAAGGCGTACATAAGAACATAAGAAATAAGAGCAGGAGCAGGCCATTTGGCCTCTCGAGCCTGCTCCACCATTCAATAAGAACATGGCTATCTGATCATGGACTCAGCTCCACTTCCCTGCCCACTCCCCATAATCCTTTACTCCCTTATCACTCAAAAACCTGTCTATCTCTGCCTTAGATATATTCAATGACCCAGCCTCCACAGCTCTCTGGGGCAGACAACCCTCTGAAAGAAGAGATTTCTCCTCATCTCAGTATTAAATGGGCGGCCCCTTATTCTAATTAATATGTCCCCTAGTTTTAGTTTCCCCTATGAGTGGAAATCATTATCATAGGCGGTCCCTCGAACGAGGATGACTTGCTTCCACACCAGAAGGGATGAGTTCACAGATGTTTCAATGAAGGACCCGATATTCCAGTCCTGAACTCCAGGGGTGAAAGATGCCTGTGTGTGGATTTTTTTAACGTGTGGTGACCATTGCACACCAGCTACCACGTGGACTTGACAGAGTGGAAACATCCTCTCTGCATCCACCTTGTCGAGTCCCCTCATTATCTTATAAGTTTTAGTAAGATCACCTTTCATTCTTCTGAACTCCAATGTATATAGGCCCAACCTACTCAACCTATCCTCATAAGTCAGCCCCCTCCTCTCCGGAATCAACCTAGTGAACCTTCTCTGAACAGCCTCCAATGAAAGTATATCCTTCCTTAAATACGGAGACCAAAACTGTACGCAGTACTCCAGCTGTGGCATCACCAATATCCTGTACAGTTGCAGCAAGACTTCTCTGCTTTTATACTCTCTCCCCCTTGCAATAAAGGCCAACATTCCATTTGCCTTCCTGATTACTTGCTGTACCTGAATACTAACTTTTTGTGCTTCATGCACAAGGACCCCCAGGTGTCTCTGTACTGCAACACTTTGCAATTTTTCTCCATTTAAATTATAATTTGCTTTTCTATTATTTCTGCCAAAGTGGATAACCTCACATTTTCCCACATTATATTCCATCTGCCAAATTTTTGCCCACTCACTTAGCCTGCCTATATCCTATTGCAGATTTTTTGTGTCCTCACAATTTGCTTTCCCACCCATCTTTATATCCTCAGCTAACTTGGCTACATTAACTCGGTCCCTTCATTCAAGTCATTAATATAGATTGTAAATAGTTGAGGACCCAGCACTGATCCCTGCGGCACCCTGCGAAATCCAAATATACTGCATCCACTGGTTTCCCCCTTATCCACCCTGCTCATTACATCCTCAAAGAACTCCAGCAAATTTGTCAAATATGATTTCCCTTTCATAAAACCATGCTGACTCTGCTTGATTGAATCATGCTTTTCCAAATGTCCCACTACTGCTTTCTTAATAATGGACCCCAGCATTTTCCCAACGACAGGTGTTAGGCTAACTGGTGTAGTGCCAGAGGACAGGGGGATAGCTAATACCTATATTTAAGAATGGAGATAGAACATATCCAGGGATCTGCAAACCAAGCACTCGGGTTTATTTCTAGACGGATAGAATTGAAAAGTAGTGAAGTTATGCTAAACTTGTATCGAACCTTGGTTAGACCGCACTTGGGAGTACTGCATACAATTCTGGTCGCCATATTATAAAAAGGATATGGAGTCACTGGAGAGGGTGCAGAGAAGATTTACGAAGATCATACCAGAACTGCAAGGGTATACCTATCGGGAAAGGATGAACAGGCTGGGTCTCATTTCTCTTGAAAAGAGAAAGCTGAGGGGTGACCCATTAGAGCTCTTTAAAAATTATGAAAGGGTTTTGATAGAGTAGATACAGAGAGTGTGTTTCCACTTGTGGGGAAGAGCAGAACTAGAAGCCATCAATAGAAGATGGTCATTAAGAAATCAAATATGGAATTCAGAAGAAACTTCTTTACCCAGAGAGTGTTGAGAGTGTGGACCTTACTGTCACAGGGAGTGGTTGAAGCAAATAGTATTTAAGGGGTGGTTAAATAAGCATATGAGGGAGAAGGAAATATAGGGTTATGCTGATAGAGTTAGAGGAGGAAAGAGGGGAGGTGGCTCGAGTCAAGCATAAATGCCAGCAGGGACTGGTTGGTCCGAATGGCTTGTTTCTGTGCTGCATATCCTATGTAATCAGTGGTGTTGTTTGATTAACTGGACTCATACTGTTATTTGTAAATAATTGTTTTTTTTATTTGTGGTGGAGGAGGGAAAGAAGGAAATAAAATCGGGTGCCCATCCCCAGCTTCGCCATTTGCCTATTTGGCCTCTGCCAGAGTTGTGTTCGAGTCACGCAGGATTTCCACTTGTCCTCTTGTCCACATCTCTTCACCCTCCACCTGTGCTACTCCACATCCTAATTATTTTTGAAATCAGCCATGCATTTTATGTACCGTATCACTTTCATTTACTACACACAACCACATTTTCAGGATCTGCTGTACAGTATAGAAAATTGTATGTTGGTGATTTATATTCATATCTTTTTGTGATTAATTTCAGAATTTTACAAGCCATACGAAATTAAGAAACTTCTTCAAAATCTTGAGTACTAATATTGACAGCCAGGAGCTTGAATTTGTATCCACAATGGAAGGTACTTACAAATAAGTGGTACTCAGTAAAAGTGGGGCCCTCTTTCAATTGAATTAAATCCATTTATTTTCACAGTGTCATATTGTCATTTTATTTTTACCCTTATTTCTCTTTCTTCAGAAAATGAATTACTGCTGTGACATCTTTCTTTCCATTATTAATTGTTATTGTTTCTGAAGATTCCCTTTGCCATCACACTCGTGGTTCCTGGTCCTGTGACACTGCCAGATGCCTTCCTTAGTGCAGGTGCACAGAGAAACCAATGCGTAGGTAGAGATTGAGAGAGATGAGCATTCTCCAGCTGTACACTGATGTTTATGTAGATGCGCATTCAGTTCCTGCAGTGCCCTATTCAGCTAGAATGTCCCCTGAATGTGATTGCAGTGTGTTATGCTATGCCACTGTACCACCAGCAGCTTGCCACTTTTATAGGGCTTCTTAGTTGAATATTTAAATGCCATTTTCATTTTGCGGTGCAGACCTCCAATGTCTACCCTTCGAGAATACGAGGGGGATTATGGGGAATGGAAGTCGCCTATTAGTTTGCTGCTGATGCAACATTCCAGTGTAAATATAGACTATTAAAACTCTTTTGAATTTCTTGGAGACAGTGATGTATTTTATTTCTTGAAGCATTATTTCTTAATTGTCCACCTCAGTGCTTTTTATTAGTGATTTACTTTTTAAACATCTGCAGCCATAAAGCTAACTTTATTGCTACCGTTTTTGGTTGACACTTGTGTTGAAGTATTTGTGCAGCAACAATGGACTGCTCTATATAGAACTGTACTGGACCAAACAAACCTGCACTCTCTTCCTAGAGTCCCATATAAATAAGTCTCTTCTCACAAACTCCCCAATATAGCCATGCAGTAAGAGGTATAGGTTGATGTCACTGAGAGCACACAACTCATTAATTTCTAGCTGTACAGAAAAGTGACATATCTCCAGGAAAGATAGTACAACCCTGGCATACCTACATACGTCTGTGCCATCCCACCTGATGCAGCCCCAGGTTCTGAAGTGCGTTAAACTACTATGCAAGCATATAAAATATGTTGTCTATATACCTGCCTATAAATGCCATGCTGAGAATATTTACCACTATTACATTAATGTGAAAACTAAGGTCTGATTTTTTTTTTTCTTTGCTCAACAATTTTTTTTTTTAAATTGTACTTTTTGCTTATTTGGGATTGGCTTCTTATAATATCTTTTTTTACATATGGAAATATATATATATCTATCACATCTGCTCCTTGCCATGCAATAAACATGGATGACTCTTCAGTGCTGCCCACCCCTACCTCCTGCTGCCACTCAGCATGCAGCCCACCATTACAGAATGGTTGAACTACAGAGTGCGTGCACCCTCCACAGAGCAATTTCTTTTTTTAAAACTTGCCACATTATCTACTGGAAAGGTAGCTAAGCACTTCTATACGTTTATTAATGGGGAGGGAAGAATGAGAGAGCACAAGGATAGAAAGAGCTGATTCTGATGCAATCATGTCTTTAGATTGCAGGGCTTCTGCAATCCTATTATGCAACATCCAATCAGAAGTTTGTTTCAGTAAAGTTTGTATAGATGATGCTGTATTTACGGCAGTCGGGAGCAGCGTCGAGGAGGTGAGTGGAGAGGCCTATAAAAGGCGCAGCAGGGAGTCCGGGGCCCAGCGTCGGCGGCAGTCGGGAGCAGTGTCGAGGAGGTGCGTGGAGAGGCCTATAAAAGGCACAGCAGGGAGTCCGGGGCCCAGCGTCGGCGGCAGTCGGGAGCAGCGTCGAGGAGGTGCGTGGAGAGGCCTATAAAAGGCACAGCAGGGAGTCCGGGGCCCAGCGTCGGCGGCAGTCGGGAGCAGCGTCGAGGAGGTGCGTGGAGAGGCCTATAAAAGGCACAGCAGGGAGTCCGGGGCCCAGCGTCGGCGGCAGTCGGGAGCAGCGTCGAGGAGGTGTGTGGAGAGGCCTATAAAAGGCGTGACTTGTGCAGCTACAGGGAGAAGGCAAAAAAGAAGTAGAAAGAAATCAAAAGGTGACGTCACAGCCAAGAGGGTAAGTGATTGGCTGGTGATTGGTGAGTAGTTTTTCTTTTTTCTCTTCTATATCAGTGAGTAACTTTTAACATTGTTGTTGCCAATTTAAGTGTATCTAAGGGTTAAGTCATGGCAGGAGAGCTCGGTCAGGTGTTATGCTCCTCCTGTACCATGTGGGAACTCGGGGACAACACCAGTGTCCCTGACGACTACATCTGCGGGAAGTATATCCACCTCAAGCTCCTGACGGTCCGCGTTGCGGAGTTGGAGCTGAGGGTGGATTCACTCTGGAGCATCCACGATGCTGAGAATGACGTGAGTATCACGTGTAGCGAGTTGGTCGTACCGCAGGGAAAGGGTCCACAGCCAGATAGGGAATGGAAGACCAACCGGAAGAGCAGTGCAAGGAAGGTAGTGCAGGAGTCCCCTGTGGTCATCCCCCTGCAAAACAGATACACTGCTTTGGGTACTGTTGAGGGGGATGACTCATCAGGGGAGGGCAGCAGCAGCCAAGTTCATGGCACCATGGCTGGCTCTGCTGCACAGGAGGGCAGGAAAAAGAGTGGGAGAGCAATAGTGATTGGGGATTCAATGGTGAGGGGAATAGATAGGCGTTTCTGCGGCCGCAACCGAGACTCCAGGATGGTATGTTGCCTCCCTGGTGCAAGGGTCAAGGATGTCTCGGAGCGGGTGCAGGACATTCTAAAAAGGGAGGGAGAACAGCCAGTTGTCGTGGTGCACATTGGTACCAACGACATAGGTAAACAAAAAGGAGGCAAAAGCAAAAGACAGAAAGGAGATGAGGAAAAGTGGAGGGCAGAGAAACCCAAGGCAAAGAACAAAAAGGGCCACTGTACAGCAAAATTCTAAAAGGACAAAGGGTGTTAAAAGAACAAGCCTGAAGGCTTTGTGTCTTAATGCAAGGAGTATCCGCAATAAAGTGGATGAATTAACTGTGCAAATAGATGTTAACAAATATGATGTGATTGGGATTACGGAGACGTGGCTCCAGGATGATCAGGGCTGGGAACTCAACATCCAGGGGTATTCAACATTCAGGAAAGATAGAATAAAAGGAAAAGGAGGTGGGGTAGCATTGCTGGTTAAGGAGCAAATTAAGGCAATAGTTCGGAAGGACATTAGCTTGGATGATGTGGAATCTATATGGGTAGAGCTGCAGAATACCAAAGGACAAAAAACGTTAGTGGGAGTTGTGTACAGACCTCCAAACAGTAGTAGTGATGTTGGGGAGGGCATCAAACATGAAATTAGGGGTGCGTGCAATAAAGGTGCAGCAGTTATAATGGGTGACTTTAATATGCACATAGATTGGGTTAACCAAACTGGAAGCAATACGGTAGAGGAGGATTTCCTGGAGTGCATAAGGGATGGTTTTTTAGACCAATATGTCGAGGAACCAACTAGGGGGGAGGCCATCTTAGACTGGGTGTTGTGTAATGAGAGAGGATTAATTAGCAATCTCGTTGTGCGAGGCCCCTTGGGGAAGAGTGACCATAATATGGTGGAATTCTGCATTAGGATGGAGAATGAAATAGTTAATTCAGAGACCATGGTCCAGAACTTAAAGAAGGGTAACTTTGAAGGTATGAGGCGTGAATTGGCTAGGATAGATTGGCGAATGATACTGAAGGGGTTGACTGTGGATGGGCAATGGCAGACATTTAGAGACCGCATGGATGAACTACAACAATTGTACATTCCTGTCTGTCGTAAAAATAAAAAAGGGAAGGTGGCTCAACCGTGGCTATCAAGGGAAATCAGGGATAGCATTAAAGCCAAGGAAGTGGCATACAAATTGGCCAGAAATAGCAGCGAACCCGGGGACTGGGAGAAATTTAGAACTCAGCAGAGGAGGACAAAGGGTTTGATTAGGGCAGGGAAAATGGAGTACGAGAAGAAACTTGCAGGGAACATTAAGACGGATTGCAAAAGTTTCTATAGATATGTAAAGAGAAAAAGGTTAGTAAAGACAAACATAGGTCCCCTGCAGTCAGAATCAGGGGAAGTCATAACGGGGAACAAAGAAATGGCGGACCAATTGAACAAGTACTTTGGTTCGGTATTCACTGAAGAGGACACAAACAACCTTCCGGATATAAAAGGGGTCGGAGGGTCTAGTAAGGAGGAGGAACTGAGGGAAATCCTTATTAGTCGGGAAATTGTGTTGGGGAAATTGATGGGATTGAAGGCCGATAAATCCCCAGGGCCTGATGGACTGCATCCCAGAGTACTTAAGGAGGTGGGCTTGGAAATAGTGGATGCATTGACAGTCATTTTCCAACATTCCATTGACTCTGGATCAGTTCCTATGGAGTGGAGGGTAGCCAATGTAACCCCACTTTTTAAAAAAGGAGGGAGAGAGAAAACAGGGAATTACAGACCGGTCAGCCTGACATCGGTAGTGGGTAAAATGATGGAATCAATTATTAAGGATGTCATAGCAGTGCATTTGGAAAGAGGTAATATGATAGGTCCAAGTCAGCATGGATTTGTGAAAGGGAAATCATGCTTGACAAATCTTCTGGAATTTTTTGAGGATGTTTCCAGTAGAGTGGACAAGGGAGAACCAGTTGATATGGTATATTTGGACTTTCAGAAGGCTTTCGACAAGGTCCCACACAAGAGATTAATGTGCAAAGTTAAAGCACATGGGATTGGGGGTAGTGTGCTGACATGGATTGAGAACTGGTTGTCAGACAGGAAGCAAAGAGTAGGAGTAAATGGGGACTTTTCAGAATGGCAAGCAGTGACTAGTGGGGTACCGCAAGGTTCTGTGCTGGGGCCCCAGCTGTTTACACTGTACATTAATGATTTAGACGAGGGGATTAAATGTAGTATCTCCAAATTTGCGGATGACACTAAGTTGGGTGGCAGTGTGAGCTGCAAGGAGGATGCTGTGAGGCTGCAGAGCGACTTGGATAGGTTAGGTGAGTGGGCAAATGCATGGCAGATGAAGTATAATGTGGATAAATGTGAGGTTATCCACTTTAGTGGTAAAAACAGAGAGACAGACTATTATCTGAATGGTGACAGATTAGGAAAAGGGGAGGTGCAAAGAGACCTGGGTGTCATGATACATCAGTCATTGAAGGTTGGCATGCAGGTACAGCAGGCGGTTAAGAAAGCAAATGGCATGTTGGCCTTCATAGCGAGGGGATTTGAGTACAAGGGCAGGGAGGTGTTGCTAAAATTGTACAGGGCCTTGGTGAGGCCACACCTGGAGTATTGTGTACAGTTTTGGTCTCCTAACCTGAGGAAGGACATTCTTGCTATTGAGGGAGTGCAGCGAAGGTTCACCAGACTGATTCCCGGGATGGCGGGACTGACCTATCAAGAAAGACTGGATCAACTGGGCTTGTATTCACTGGAGTTCAGAAGAATGAGAGGGGACCTCATAGAAACGTTTAAAATTCTGACGGGGTTAGACAGGTTAGATGCAGGAAGAATGTTCCCAATGTTGGGGAAGTCCAGAACCAGGGGACACAGTCTAAGAATAAGGGGGAAGCCATTTAGGACCGAGATGAGGAGGAATTTCTTCACCCAGAGAGTGGTGAACCTGTGGAATTCTCTACCACAGAAAGTTGTTGAGGCCAATTCACTAAATATATTCAAAAAGGAGTTAGATGAAGTCCTTACTACCAGGGGAATCAAGGGGTATGGTGAGAAAGCAGGAATGGGGTACTGAAGTTGCATGTTCAGCCATGAACTCATTGAATGGCGGTGCAGGCTAGAGGGGCCGAATGGCCTACTCCTGCACCTATTTTCTATGTTTCTATGTTTTCTCTGGAGCATATATACATCCTGCAATGTGAGAGGGGGAATCAGCCATTTTTATGCATGAATCAGAAGCATGTGTAATTTTAAAAGTCTGTGTAGACGGAACTTCAAAATGCAATTAAGAGGACATGTAATTGGAGCATGTTTCTGAAAACTTTTACAATTAGCTTCTATGTAATGTATCAGAAACTGTAGGAAGGTAGTAAGTTCCTTGATGAGATAATGGTAAAGTTAAGGAAATTATGCTTTGTTTGCTTTATTGCAGCACGCAGTTACCCTATTTATGGAGTTCAGTGGCATCCTGAGAAAAACCCTTATGAGTGGCGCATAAAGAACATCCCACATAGCCACAACGCTGTGAAAGTAGCATGGTACATGGCTGACTTTTTTGTTAATGAAGGTATGGACGAATGAAATAAATAATTAACCTGTTTTGTGTATGGCCAAGAATTTTGTTTTATGTTGATTGCGATCAGCAAAATGATTTGTAGCAATTAAGTAAGTTGGTGGTCCTCTTTGGGGCAGTTTTCGGAGTTGAAACTTCACCTGAAGGACCCGTAAGCCTGTAGGTAATGCTAGTACTTTACTGCAGCTGAAGGAACCTGCTTTCACAAGTTGTTAAACCTACGGTGTATCTGTCTGCCCTCAACAAATGGCAAAATTAATATTGCAGAAATTGCAAAGACTAGAGCATATAGGACAAAATGGACAAGTCAAAAGCCGTTAATATTTGCATACCTCCTCACTACCCTACCAATCTATTTTATTTAAACAAGGTACAAGCATAACATTTGTTAGAAACAGAAAATAGACAATTAAAGCCAAGTTGCCCAACCATTTTCTCTCTGATCCAACCAACCCACATCGTCCCAAACCTCAGACCTGTTTTTCTCCATTAACCCATCTAAAGTTGCTTCTCTATACTTATGGCTTCCAGGAGCTTGGCATCTGTGAGCTGGCTTCTGCTGTTGATACTTTTTATACTATGTTCCATAGCCCAGCAGCAGACTTGTAGACCCAGCTTTACCTGGCTTCCTACTTTATAACTAGGGCTACCTGGTGATTGAACTCTTCACTGCATAAATGAAACAATTTTCCCGCATTGACTGCCTCACTTTATTCATGTTTTGTTCTCTTATTCATTTCATTACTGCAAATCTTGTAAATCAGTACTGAAATGTTGTAAAACCTGAAGAAGATTACTTTCTTATTTTTCAGCTCGGAAGAATTCTCATTATTTTTCTGATGAAACTGAAGAAGCAAATGCTTTGATTTATAACTACGCACCAGTTTACACTGGAAACATTTCTAACTTGGAGCAAATGTATTTCATTGATGACCGCCGCTTCAGTTAGAGATGAGCCTTGACCAAGTAAACGGATAATTTTCCATCTTTGTGCTCTGGCGAGGAAAACCTGTTTGAATTTTTAATGCACGATGCGTATAATTTTCCAACCATTTAAAAGTCAGAAATTGCTCTAAATCTAATCACTTGACTCTATCTAATGCTTCATATATCCAAGCGGTTCTGGTAATGTTGTGCCCTTAGTAACAAACAATTGGTTATTCTGTAGCCGATGGCAATGTAAAGGATTTTCTAAGACCCTTTTTTGGCTGGGTCTTCCTGGCTGCTTCTGATCGACTAGTGTCATTAAATGTACAGTTCTGGCTGCAGCAGTGCATTTTGGTAGAGACACATCATGATGTTTGTGCAGCAGCCAGAATATGACTGCTGTGCACATGCATGAAATAGCAAGTCCCACATGAATCTAGTTTACTTATTGGGGCTGAAATTCCTCCAGTCATAGTTTTAGTGAGTTACCCTAAATATAAAACCTGATTCCCCATTTTATACTCGCATGGACTTTTTCAGTAAAATTATCCAAATGAAGACTTTTATTTATACCACCACCCTTGTGCGATGAAGTTCATATCCATCAGAATTAAATCATTACATCCATGTCTAAATAACAAAGTGGTTCTCAGGCTAGTCTTCTCATTGAAAGTAAATGTTCATCTTCAGTGCTCCCGGAGAAGCGCATGTCAGAAAATCGGGTAAATACTGTTCACCATTTTCTGTCTATTTAAAAGGAGTAAATAATCATTGGTAACATCCATCTGATTTTCTGATGTGCATCCCTAGCACACAAGCTTCTGAAATGCTGAAGATGAGAATTTATCCTTTGTCTTTTAGAACTTCCATGTGGGAAGGCTCTTTGAAGCTTGCGAGCGAGCTGCATGTAAGGCTTCAATTTACTTTAATGCATTTAAAAATGAACACGTTTACTACAAGAAGTATCGTTTTTCCCCTCAATATTCGTACATGTGATATTCCGGTACAAAATGCCATATCAATCTTCAAAAACTTTAGTTTGGATGGGCCTGAGCCAAAGAATGACTAAACACAAAAATCCATTGTTACATTTTCAAAGAAATTCTCTGAAGACGAGAATTAACCAAGCTGCATCTGGAAAGCAGATTTTCTCTCTATTGTGGACAGAGTGGGTGAAATCGCTCTTCAGCGGTAGCGTGAAAACGGTAAAGAAAATCGTAGAGCATGTAAAATGAGCTGCCAATTCCCTCTTGCTCATTTTACACTGTCTGCCCAATGCCAATTTACCCCTTAAGTTTTTCATCTGGAAATGCAGCATTGTTTTGGGCTATTGTGATACATCATTGACTGAGTGATATTAAATGCAAGACAATTTATTGTAATTTAATCTTTGACATGCTCTTTATATAGCAACATATAAATTTACATTTCAGTGTCTGATTATTTTTCAGGAAACTATTGTCTTTGTAGGAAGTAGATTTTTCCTTTTTTTGCAGAATGCATTGTACATCAATGATCTGATCTGCTGAATATTAGTAGAGATTTGCATAATCTCTACTGTTTATTGACAAAGACCTTGGAATTTGAGACTGTTGTTGATCTGTGATAAAGCTCAATAAAAATCATAAAAATTGATCTTGTTTTCTGGTTAATCCATTGATGTGTGTGTGTTTATTTGTATTTAGAAAATTCATAAGAACACAAGAAATAGGAGCAGGAGTAGGCCATTTGGCCCCTCGAGCCTGTTCCGCCATTTAATAAGATCATGGCTGATCTGATCATGGGCTCAGCGCCACTTTCCTGTCCAGTCCCAATAACCCTTTATTCCCTTATCGCTCAAAAATCTGTCTATCTCCGTCATAAATATATTCAAAAACCCAGCCTCCACAGCTCTCCGGGGCAGTGAATTCCACAGATTTACAACCCTCAGAGAAGAAATTCCTCCTCATCTCAGTTTTAAATGGGTGGCCCCTTATTCTAAGATTATGCCCCCTAATTTTAGTTTTCCCCCATGAGTAGAAATATACTCTTTGCATCCATCTTGTCCAGCCCTCTCTTTATCTTAATATGTTTCGATAAGCACCTCTCATTCTTCTGAACTCCAATGAGTATAGACCCAACCTACTCAACCTATCTTCATAAGTCAACTTGGTCATCTCCGGAATCAACCTAGTGAACCTTCTCTGAACAGCCTCCAATGCAAGTATATCCTTTCTTAAATACGGAGACCAAAACTGCACGCAGTACTTCAGGTGTGGGCCTCATTAATGCTCTGTACAGTTGTAGCAGGACTTCTCTGCTTTTATGCTCTATCCCCCTTGCAATAAAGGCCAACATTCCATTTGTCTTCCTGATTACTTGCTGTACCTACATACTAACTTTTTGTGTTTCATGCACAAGGACCCCCCAGGTCCCCCTGTACTGAAGCACTTTGCAATTTTTCTCCATTTAAATTATAATCTGTTTTTCTATTTTTTTTTCTGCCAAAATGGATAACCTCACATTTTCCTCCATTACTTGCCCACTCACTTAGCCTGTCTATATCCCTTTGCAGATATTTTGTGTCCTCACAATTTGCTTGCCCATCTTTGTGTCATCAGCAAACTTGGTTACATTGCACTCGGTCCCTTCATCCAAGTCATTAACATAGATTGTAAATAGTTGAGGCCCCAGCACCGATCCCTGCGGCAAAATGGAAACTAACACCCAGTTACCAGCCATTTATCGCCAGCGTTCGTTTCGGCATAAAGTTTACGCTGAGAACTAGCTGAAATGCCCGCCCATATTTTTTTAGTCACTGTTTGTCAACCGCAAAATGACCTTTCATAAAACCATGCTGATTCTGCTTGATTGAATTATGTTTTTCCAAGTGTCTTGCTACTGCTTCCTTAATAATGGACTCCAGCATTTTCCCAATGACAGATGTTAGGCTAACCGGTCTATAGTTTCCTGCTTTCTGTCTGCCCCCATTTTTAAACGGGAGCGTTACATTTGCGGTTTTCCAATCTGCTGGGACCTCCCCAGAATCCAGGGAATTTTGGTAGATTACAACCAATGCATCCACCATCTCTGCAGCCACTTCTTTAAGGACATAGAAACATAGAAAATAGGTGCAGTAGCAGGCCATTTGGCCCTTCAATATGATCATGGCTGATCATGCAATTTCAGTACCCCACTCCTGCCTTCTCTCCCTACTCCCCTGATCCCTTTAGCCGTAAGGGCCACATCTAACTCCCTTTTGAATATATCCAACGCACTCGACTCAACAACTTTCTGTGGTAGAGAATTCCACATGCTCACAACTCTGAGTGAAGAAGTTTCTCCTCATCTCGGTCCTAGATGGCTTACCCCTTATCCTTAGACTGTGACCCCTGGTTCTGGACTTCCCCAACATCGGGAACATTTTTCCTGCATCTAACCTGTCCAGTCCCGTCAGAATTTTATATGCTTCTAGAGATCCCCTCTTATTCTAAATTCCAGTGAATATAAGCCTAGTCGATCCAGTCTTTCTTCATATGTCAGCCCTGCCATCCCGGGAATCTGAGGATGCAAGCCATCAAGTCCAGAGGACTTGTCCGCTTTTAATCCCATTAAATACAGATTACAGCTAAGTAGGTAAATCATTGAAGTTAATCTGTGAAGATGGCTTTAGTTACCGTATGTTTTGAAATTTTATTGTAGACATAGAATCATAGGTCTACACTTTCCATCGGGTTTGCCAGTTACTGCCCAGTTAACTGCTAAGATTTAGTTAAACGCCCATATTTGATTAAAAATGGAAACTAACACCCAGTTATTGGCCATTTATCGCCAGCATTAGTTTCGGCATAAAGTTTACGCTGAGAATTAGCTGAACTGCCCGTCCATATTTTTTTTTAATTATGACATCAGCAATTGTGCACTGCCCAGAAGACTGTTTAGAATGGAAACTAAAGCCCAGAATATCGGCAAGCATTACTTTTGACATCTCACCCATATATTGCCCAAAAGATTGCTCGTCCAAAAAATCAATCAAAAAAAAAAGCTTCACTCACCTGACTTTAACCCAGCGGTATGGATGCCATTTTGTAAATCGGATGACTTTTCATAAAAGGCTGCTTCAAGTTCGTGGGAGCTTTGAAGTAATTCATGAATGCTTTTAAGATGGTTTTAAAATCTCTTGACAACCATCTATAAAATTGTGGAGAATTTGCATTTTTTTTATGTTTTTAGAGAAAAATTTAATAATTGAGTACCTATAAATAGGCCATTTAGTAATATAATGGGGCCTGTAATTTCTCATACACTATTGATGATGACTCACATGCTGCAGACTAGAGATGGGAGAAGGTATATCGAAGAGCTATATGTGCCCAATCAAAGAGGTGGCAGACTGCTGAGGAGGAAACCTTACTCCCGACGCACTTGCAGGGATAAGCGGTCATACCTGAACTTGTCCGAAAACACGTGCCTTAGGAGGCTGCGCTTCTGAAAGGAGGTCATCAGTGAGGTATGCCAGCTCATTAAGGGAGATCTGCAGCCGAACAGCACCATCAGGACCACACTGCCCATTGAGGTCAAGGTTACTGCGTCACTTTCCTTCGATGCATCGGGCTCCTTTCAGGCCTCAGCTGACGACATTTGCGGTATCAGCATGCCACACATTGTTGCATTCAACAGGTGAAATGAAGCCCTTTACGCATGCATGATTGACTTTATAAGCTTCCCTATGATCAGGGAGGCACAGACTGAGGGGGCTTTGGGTTTTTCGAGAATAGCAAACTTCCCCAAGGTGCAGGGAGCAATAGACTGTACGCACATCGTCATGCGAGCACTTTTTCAGGAGGCAGAGGTTTTTCGGAACTGAAAGGGATTCCACTCCCTGAATATGCAACTCGTTGACCACAAGCAAATAATCATGGTAGTAAATGCTCATTTTCCGGGGAGCATCCATGATGCGCATATCTTGCGTGAGAGCACTGTCTCTAACCTGTTTAAGAATCAGCCACAAGGTCACGGTTGGATGCTGGGGGATAAAGGATATGGCCTTGCCAGCTGGCTCATAACCCCAATATCGACAAAAAGCCAATTGGAGTGCTTCAGATGCCTGGACCACTCAGGAGGTGAATTACAATACCACCCTGAGCAGGTCATTCAGTTCATTGTGGTGTGCTGCATGTTGCATAACCAGCTATCAGGAGGGGACAAGAATTGCCAGATTGGATTGCCGGTCCACCTCGGGAGAGAGGAGAGGCAGAAGAGGTGGACGAGGACCTCTGGGAGGATAATCAGGCTAGCGTTGAAACCATGGCCCCACCCCACCCTAGACTGCAGGAAAAGCCTCATGCTGGTTACGCAACTGCAAGACTGTTGTGTCAGCAGCTCATAAATGAACGCTTTGCTTGAACTAGCGTTGGTGGTAGTTACGCAGCTGCAAGGCTGTTGGGTCCGCAGCTCATAATGAACGCTTTACGTTACGTTGGTGACAGTTACAGTTGTGTTATGTTACATTTCATCTTTGCCTGTCCTAGCCTGGTCTCGCCAGTGTTTGCAAACTTTGTATGTGCTTAACGTTTCAGCTATTTGAAGACACTATACAACAATGTTAAGTTAAATTTAAAAAATTTTACGTTATAAAAGTGTTTGTTTTAAAAAAAAATTGTTTAACACCCGTGTACCCCCCCACCCCCACCTCAACAGTGAAAATTTTAGAAAGAACAAATAACAATAAAAACCACAGCAACAAAATACTTTAAAAAAACATTATAAATATAACAAACACTCACCCACCCAAAACATTCAACGCATTTTTTTAACAACAACAACAATTTTAGAATAATCCCCACCCTCCCTACCTGCAGCCACGCTTCTCCTTTCCTTTACCCCCGCCCCCCTCGTTTTAACCACACCTCTTCCCCTTCCCCTATTAACAACTCTAAGCCGCCTTGGAGCAGTGCACCTCGAGCGCTGCTGCTGTGTGGAGAGTGACAGCAGATGAACGGATTGGGCTGGAGATGGAGAAGGCATTTGCAGGGAAAAATCCTCTGAGTCAGAAGCAAGAGCTTCCTCCTGACCTGCATGTGTCATTTGCAATGGCGCTACGGCACCTTGGGGTGCAGTGCCATATTCTGGGACATGGACACAGGACGAAAGGGCTGCAGGCTCCTCCTCCACCTCCTCATTATCTTCAGTGAATAGGAGGACCTGCAGAAGAACAGGCGAGGCTCTTGCCTCCTCGCCTCTGGAGACAACCACGGGAACCTGGGGATCTTGTGCAGGCCGACGAGCCTGGGGAACCTGGAAAGCCTGTGCTATCTGGTGACCTAGAACACACAAATGAGGTTAGTAGAAGAGAAGGGGTTGCTAGGGTCACATGAGAATGCTTACGCTGCACAGGCATTATACACGAGGAGCAACACTACTGCTATAAATATACTGACAGACATCACATATAATTAACATCATGATAGTACAGAATCTGCATGGCATTACAATGATATTTCATGATCCCATCGTTAATTACATTCTTCACTCAGAGAATTGTGAACCTGTGGAATTATCTATCACAGAAAGTTGTTGAAGACAGTTCGTTAGATATATTCAAAAGGGAGTTAGATGTGGCCCTTATGGCTAAAGGGATCAAGGGGTATGGAGAGAAAGCAGGAATGGGGTACTGAAGTTGCATGATCATATTGAATGGTGGTGCAGGCTCGAAGGGCCGAATGGCTTACTTCTGCCTCTATTTTCTATCTTTCTATACATAACATTACATAACATTACATCAATCATATATTATATGGAAATGGCATTAAATTACTTGAAGTCACCAATGGTTTATACATTACTCACATGGCACGAGAACGGGTTCACCACCACCATGGGTAGCCGACCGGTTGTGGACCCCCACCAAGGCCAACGCCCACCCATCCAGGTCGGTCAGGGGGTTTATATCTCCTGGCCCGCCACCTGTGTACTGCTGCTCGGCCCGATTCTTCAAAAGCTTCTTCTGCAAAGGTGACGAGCATAGCATAAGATCATTGCCTAGATTCTTTTACAGATATGACAGATATTAGATTACTGACAGATATATTATTATTACTATTACACAACACACACAACATCACACACAACACACAGACAATCCAAAATTTGTCATCCCATGCTAATCATTGTCACCATTAACTTTAAATGCTATTACGCTTCGCATGCAATTAAATGCGTAGTTATATCTACCGTCTTGAGAATAACTTGAATAAGATCGAGGTTAGGATTAAACGCATGACACCAAGATTACTAGCCTAATCTGCATTTAAATTAATCATTGCATCATTACAATTTATTAAATAAATAAATGTAATACTTACCCTGCCGGAACCAACGAGATCATTCCAGCGCTTGCGGCACTGGTTGGGCTCTTTCACCTCGTGTCGTTGATGATATTACGTCTGTGATCTCGGTCTAGATGCGTTGATATACCCTGGGGATGGTTTCCCACGACCATCCCAGGTCAATTGGGGCCCATATGTTCTCCACTTCGGAGACGAAGGCAGCATTGGCCTCCTCACTGAAGCGTTTTGCATGCCTTCGTCCACCCATCTCTCCCATTTCGGCCACTTCCTCACTCACAACTACCTCCTCCATAACTTCAATATTCTCCATTTTTCCAAAAACTGAACAAATTTACCAATAACAATGCAAAAACTCCAATAATCTCTCAGCCAGCTTTCTCCTCTATCTCGCGTTCTCCTCTTTCACTCTCTTCTGCGCATGTGCAGGTGACCCCTAACCTCCTGAAATGTGGGAAAAGATCGATGCTATGGAAGCTAGCCTTGCATGATTGAATAAATCACTAACGCCCATTTCACATCGCTACGGCTAGCGTCCAAATTAAAAAGTGGAAACTAGCGGGTTTTAAAATGTGCGATATTCCGGCGATCACAAAATAATATATAATCGCTAACGCCGGAAATACCGCCCACTTTTGGGCGATCTGGACACCAATGCAAAGTCTAGCCCATAGAAATTTACAGCACAGAGGGAGGCTATTCTACCCATATCCGCTTGAATTGAGGTTGTCCAGATTTGCATAGCTATCACAGAGAAGATTATTTTCCCATTAGTGTGTGCTAGATTCAGATTAAACCCATTGGTTTCTTAGAACTTTTTTTTTTAGTTATTTACAATGTTTGATCAATGTTACACTTTTGCATTAATTTTTACCAGTTTCAGGTCGTTTTGCCATGTGTCCTGCACAAAGTATACGAACCAAGACAATTTAGCAAATTAAAAGCAGATTATAGTTGTCTCCGAATCTTTTTAAGTTTACTTCACATATAACATAATTTTAGTTTGATTTCCTGTTAAGTAAATACTTCCAATGATTGCAAAAGATCAGGACAGATTATTCATTTGTATGAACTTAATTGTATTTAAATTGTACAATTGCATTGAATCTGCAGTGAGTTAAGCTTACCATATGGCTGCCAAACACTTGTCTGATTGGAAACTGCCTCATTACAACAGATAAATATCCAATCTCAAAGCTGGAAATTGGTTACCATGCAATCAAATGAGACGAGTGATGTAAAAGCAAAATACTGCGGATGCTGGAATCTGGAAGAAAAACAGAAAATGCTGGAAATCTCAGCGGGCCAGACAGCATCTGTGGAGAGAAAGTAGAGTTAACGTTTCGGGTCGGTGATCCTTCGTCAGAACTGGAGACTGTTCAGAAAGAACAGATTCTTAACAACCACTGAAAGGGGGAGGGGAAGAAAGAACAAAAGGGAAGGTCTGCTAGGTTGGAAGACAGGAGAGATTAGAGAGATAAAAAGGATGATGAGCCAAATAGAAAAACATTAGTCAAGATAGGGTGTGAATTGCAGGATTCACCTGCTGCCATTAGAGACAAGGAGAAAAAAAGAAAGAAACCGGCTCAGGACTATTTATGTATTTGTTGTATACAAGAGATCAGGATTGAAAATAAGATGCTTATGATAATATTTGTATATGATTAAGTTGTTCAGTTTAGGACTTTCTTAGCTAAAAATAATTAGGGACCTGGTAAGAGTTTGGCTATGTAAGAATGGTGAGCTATAATTTCCTCAATCCAATCTGCGCTAAATTTATGCCAGTTTCTTAACCAATCTTGTCAATGGTAATTTACAGCGAGATTTCCTGAAAATCTCAAGCATACGCTGGAACGTAAAAACACGTATAAAACAAGTGGAAATTGGGGCCCGAGGAAAGCGCAGAGCATGTAGTATTAAGTTTAAAGTATTAAAAGTTACCTGCTAGGCCTCTTCTGATCCAACTCCCGGCAGGTCTGGCCTGACTGGGAAGCCATCACTGCTCTCCCCACTCAGGCCTTCAACTAAAATTGCAGATCAGGTCCTGATGACTAATCGGACTTGATCTGCATATTTAAAGAAGGCCCTGCTGCCTTCCTGCAGGTGTCCTGCTCACCTATTCAAAAGATTCATTGGTGTACTTCAGGGAAGAGACTTGCCATCTTTTTGTGCTTGACTCTTAGTGCCCTCCGGCAACTCCGGATGGGCAATGCAAGTATTGTCCACATCCAAAGGCCATTTTAAAAAAAAAATGTTGTCTAAGTTTAAGTCTGAGGCATTCCTCTGCCGTGCGTGCCACGGATTAGTAACCTACTGGGCCCGCTTTCAGAATTGGTTGACCAATAGAACGGTGTACTTCCAACTTCTCTGCAGCAATGCATCACATTTTGTTACCCTAGAGCGCGGCAACAGATCTGAGCAGTTCTATTCATAGATGTTCTTTCAGCCTTTATATGGGCTCAATTTTCCCCAATGCCATTTTTTGGCATATTGCCAGAGTTACGCCCATTTGTTTTGGCCCCAACTACTCCAAAAAAATAAGTAGCAACTTTCCCCGTTTTATTTTTTGAAATTGGCACCGTGCAGCCTGTCCTGTAGCTTCGGTGGGTGGAGCATAATGTCTGCGCCGAAAAAATGATGCCCTCCCTTCTGCAGATGCATGAAAAAAGAAGGACCTATTTGACATGATTGCTATGAGCGCGCATGCCCAGTACACCAACCAGTCTGCATTTGGCCATTTTTAAAGAGCTAGTTGTGTGTGAGAACTTTAATTCTCATGGGAAAAATTGGAGCTGCAACACAAGATGCAATGTGGCTCAAGTACCAAGAATTTCTTACACAATGAAGTGGAGGCACTGGGTACTGTAATTGTGGCCAGATGGCACGAGCTGGACACCAGCAGAGGTCATATAAAAGTTTCACCAAAAGAAATGAAGAAACGCTCGAACCAGCTTGTAGAAGATTACTGTGCAATGGTGACCACCCCAAGGTCTGGAGGCCATTGCAAAAAGAAGTGGCAGGACCTTGGTCAAGTAGTTGATGTAAGTAATATTTTCATTTATTCAATGGAATTGCAATTATAAATGTGACCATCTGTATATGTCCCACCCAGCAGAAAGACACCCTCACTAAAAATTTATGTTTTCAACTTTGATGAGGAAGGTGGCACACAACAAGCGAGAAAGAAACCGAACAGGAGGAGGCCCGCAGCCACTGACACCCTTGGAAGATAGGGTCGCTGCTTTGATGGGTCCTGCCTGGAGAAAAGCAACGACCACTGCACAAGCTTGGCCCACACTCGAGGGAGAGAGTAAGTCCTGCAAATTGCACAATCTGGCTTTGCTAAATATTGAGTACTGCGTGTGCTAGCTATTATATATGGAGAAAGAGTCAGACTGAATATTGTGAGCTCAAAGTAAAGTGTGACCTTAGTCTTTTATTGCAGGTCTCCAGAGTGCCTCTCCAACCTGTGAAGCCTCCTTAAATACCTGTGCTCCCAAGGAATTATGAGATCTGTTGGGACTCCAGGAGATGAGCCCTCTGGTGGCTGTACAGAATAAAAACAAGTCCACATACATAACAACATTCACCCCCCGCACCCCCCCCCCCCCCCCCAAAGTCAATAGTGTAACTATTTACAATGTGAGTTGATCTGGGGCCCTTCTTGCCCTGGTTGATCGTCTCGGTGTGAAATCTGGTGTTGTTGAATCATTTGTTGGACCCTCGCTGGGACACTCTGCAGCTGGCCCTGCAGGGCTGCTGTGGTCAACCGTGATGCCGGTTGCCACTGGTGTGTATGTTGGGGGATCAAAAAAGGTAGGGTCTAAAGTGGGTTGCTCAAGATAGTCCGTGAATCTGAGTTTGATTTGGTCCAAGTGTTTCCGGTGAATGAGTCCATTTGAAAGTTTGATCCGACACACCCTGCTCCCCTCTTTGGCCACGACAGTGCTGGGAAGCCACTTGGGACCTTGTCCATAATTCAATACAAATACAGGATCATTGATTTCAATCTTGCGTGACACATTTCCGCTTTCATGGTATGCACTTTGTTGAAGCCGCCTGCTCTCTACCTGTTGAACTAATGAGAACCTTGTCTTAAGTGCTCTTTTCATGAGCAGTTCAGCAGGTGGGATCCCAGTGAGTGAGTGGGGTCTCGTGCGGTAGCTAAGCAGGACTCGGGATAGGCGAGTCTGCAGTTAGCCTGCAGTTACCCTCTTCAAGCCTTGCTTGATGGTTTGCACTGCTCTCTCTGCCTGACCATTGGACACTGGTTTAAACGGGGCAGATCTGACATGTTTGATCCTGTTACGGGTCATGAATTCTTTGAACTCAGCACTGGTAAAACATGGCCCGTTCACCAGGACATCGGGTAAGCCGTGAGTGGCAAACATGGCCCGCAGGCCTTCAGTAGTGGCAGCGGATGTGCTAGCTGACATTATCTCACATTCAATCCACTTGGAGTACGCGTCTACAACCACAAGGAACATTTTACCCAAGAACGGGCCTGCATAGTCGACATGTACCCGAGACCACGGTTTGGAGGACCAAGACCATAAACTTAGTGGCGCCTCCCTGGGTACATTGTTTAACTGCAAGCATGTATTACATCTGTGAACGCAGGACTCTAAGTCCACATCGATACCAGGCCACCACACGTGGGATCTGGCTATCGCTTTCATCATTACGATGCCTGGTTGAGTACTATGGAGGTCATTGATGAAGGTGTCTCTGCCCTTCTTGGGGACTACTACTCGATTGCTCCACAGAAGGCAGTCTGCCTGTATAGAAATGTCATCTTTGCGCCGCTGGAACGGCTTTATCTCTTCCTGCATTTCCACTGGGACACTGGACCAGCTCCTGTGAAACACACAGCTTTTGACTAGAGATAATAAGGGGTACTGGCTTGTCCAGCTTTTGATCTGACGGGTGATTGCTCACTCTCAAATGCTTCCATAACCATGGCTAGATCTGTGGGCTGCGCCATTTCCACCCCCGTGGTGGGCAATGGCAGCCTACTGAGAGCATCGGTGCAGTTTTCTGTGCCTGGCCTGTGGCGGATGGCGTAGCTGTATGCGGACAACGTGAGCGCCCATTTCTCGATGCGGGCCGCTGCATTGGTATTTATCCCTTTACTCTCGGAAAACAGGGATATAAATGACTTATGGTCAGTTTCCAATTCGAATTTTAGCCCAAACAGGTAATGATGCATTTTCTTTACCCCACACACGCTAACACTTCTTTTTCAATCATGCTGTAGGCTCTCAGCCTTAGACAGACTCCTGGATGCATAAGCAACTGGTTGCAGTTTATCGAAATCATTAACTTGTTGCACTACACACATGACTCCAAATGACGACGCATCACATGCTAGTACCAAACGCTTACATGGATCATACAACACAAGCAATTTGTTTGAGCATAACAATTTTCACACTTTTACAAAGGCATTTTCTTGGCTTTTGCCCCAAACCCATTCGTCCCCTTTTCATAGTAAGCATGTAGTGGTTCTAGCAGTGTGCTGAGACCCGGTAAGAAGTTACCAAAATAGTTCAAGAGTCCCAGAACCGACTGCAGCTCCATCACGTTCTGTGGCCTCGGTGCGTTCTCGATTGCCTCCGTCTTCGCATTGGTGGGCCTGATGCTGTCTGCCACAATCCTCCTTCCCAAGAACTCCACTTCATGCACCAGGAAAAAGCAATTTGAGCGTTTTAACCTGAGCCCCACGTGGTTGAGTCGACTAAGAACCTCCTCCAGGCTCTGCAGATGCTTGACTCTGTTCTGACCTGTGACCAAAATGTCGTCCGGGAAGACCACGGTGTGCAGGACCGACTTCAGTAAACTTTCCATCTTTCTCTGGAATATTGCCGCCGCTGATCGGATTCCAAACCGGCATCTGTTATAAACCTTTGTGCGTGTTGATGCAGGTGAGGGCCTTCGATGATTCCTCCAGTTCCTGCGCCATGTAGGCTGAAGTCAGATCCAGCTTCATGAACGTCTTTCCTCCCGCCAGCGATGCAAAGAGGTCGTCGGCCTTTGGGAGCGGGTGTTGGTCCTGCAGGGAGAAACGATTGATAGTTACTTTGTAATTGCCACAGATTCTGACGGTGCCGTCTCCCTTGAAGACTGGAAAATAGGATTGGCCCACTCACTGAACTCGATCGGTGAAACGATGCCCTCTCTTTGCAGCCGGTCTAGTTCAATCTCTACCCTTTCTCTCATCATGTATGGTACTGCTCTCGCCTTGTGATGGATGGGTCACGCCCCCGGAATTAGGTGGATCTGCACTTTTGCTCCTTGGAATTTCCCGATGCCTGGTTCGAACAGCGAAGGAAATTTGTTTAAGACCTGGGTACACGAAGTGTCATCAGTGGGCGATAGTGCTCGGACATCGTCCCAGTTCCAGCGTATCTTTCCCAGCCAACTCCTGTCGAGCAGCATGGGACCATCGCCTGGTACCACCCAGAGTGGTAGCTTGTGCACCGCTCCATCATAGGAGACCTTTACGGTAGCACTGCCGATTACAGGAATCAGTTTTTTCGTGTAAGTTCTTAGTTTCGTGCGAACTGGAGTTAAGACTGACCTTGGGGCCTTGTTGCACCACAACCTTTCGAAAGTCTTTTTACCCATGATGGACTGGCTCGCACCATTGTCCAGCTCCAGTGACACTGGGAGTCCATTAATTCAACATTCAGCGTTATTGGGGGACAATTCGTGGTGAATGTGTGCATCCCATGTACCTCTGCCTCCTCTATCTGAGGTTCTGGTTCGTCATCATCCTCCGTGGATCTGTCCTCCTGTGCAACATGGTGATTTGCAGGTTTAGCAGGCTTTGCAGCTCGCCTACACACTCGTTGGAGGTGTCCCATTGTTCCACAGCCCTTGCAAACGTACTCTTTGAATCGGCATGAATGGAAATGATGATCACCCCCGCAGTGCCAACAAGGTGTTAATGGCCTTGCATTCATCACCTTTGATGGCGGACTCTGAGTCATCTGCGGACGTGTAGCTGCAGGTATGTGTGACCTGCCCTGTACGTTACGATTCAAAAACAACATCACTTTGTTCACAGTACTTGCAGCAGCACTTGTGTGCTGAGAGATTTGCTTCGTATTGTCACTGGTGGCAATGAACGCCTGGGCTATCGCTATGACCTTACTCAAGGTTGGGGTCTCTACAGTCAAAAGTTTGCAAAGTATGGTTTCGTGGCCAATGCCAAGTACGAAAAGGTCTTTGAGCATGTGCTCCAAATGTCCTTCAAATTCGCAATGTCCTGCAAGGCGTCTTGGCTCGGAGACATAACTCGCCACTTCCTGGCCTTCAGACCTTTTGTAGGTGTAGAACCGGTACCTTGCCATCAGAACGCTTTCCTTCGGGTTCAAATGCTCTCGGACCAGTTGCACAAATCGTCGTACGATTTCTCCGTGGATTTCGCTGGAGTGAGCAGATTCTTCATGAGGCCATACGTTGGTGCCCCACAGATGGTGAGGAGGATCGCCCTTCGTTTGGCAGCGCTCTCTTCCCCATCTAGCTCGTTGGCCACGAAGTATTGGCCGAGTCGCTCCACAAAAGTTTCCCAATCATCTCCCTCTGAAAATTTCTCCAGGATGCCCACTGTTCTCTGCATCTTTGGGTTTGCTATCTGTATCTCCTCGCCAGTTGTTGTGTATGGAGAAAGAGTCAGACTGAACACTGTGAGCTCAAAGTAAAGTGTGACCTTAGTCTTTTATTGCAGGTCTTCAGAGTGCCTCTCCAACCTGTGAAGCCTCCTTAAATACCTGTGCTCCCAAGAGATT
This sequence comes from Pristiophorus japonicus, assembly GCF_044704955.1. NCBI lineage: Eukaryota > Metazoa > Chordata > Chondrichthyes > Pristiophoridae > Pristiophorus > Pristiophorus japonicus. The sequence continues at coordinate 404,958,045 of NC_091977.1, forward strand.
ATGGGATCCCTTGGGACTCCAGGGGATGAGCCCTCTGGTGGCTGCACAGAGTAAATACAAATCCACATACATAACACTAGCCATGCTTCGGTTCATGGGGATGTCTTTGTCAGTTATGCTTTGGTTGATGCAATGTGCTATCATTCATCATGGTCCTTCAAATCAGCCTGTTGCATGTGCTGTGTGAGCCTACTCATGCCACCCACCCTGCCCCCTCCTCTGCTGCTAACCATGTGTCTGTTCTTTTACATTTTGCACAACTTGAGGCCAACCCTGACGATGCAGAAGAAGATTCAGACATGGATGAGCCTGGAGAGGAGAACATCTTCCAATCCCACCTTCCAGACCAAGACTTTGGTGGGGAGGGGGATGGAAAGTGATGGATGAAGCCCCCACTGTTACACTCACTCTGGAGGAGGTGCAGGTGCCGCCCATTGAGGTGCCTGCCACTTTTCTGAGTTGTACAAGTGGTGCTGGGACATTCCATGGTTTCCCACTGTCCGAGGCTGGGAATTCCAATGGGGTGCTGCAAAGCACACCCAGGGCTCCACCTTCCGAGGCTGCGGTTCCCATAGGGTGCAGCGAGCCAAACCAAGGGTGAGGAGGGGAAGGAGAGCTCGACTGCTCTCTTCTGAGGTGCAGGATCTAATAGATGTGGTTCAGATGATGGCAATGAGTGCGGAGAGCATTGACCTTATACGATCACTCCTGGACACCATCAGTCGGGTGGGTGATGAGGTATCGGGACTATCGGGAGAAATAACAACACTCTCCCAAGAAATGGGAACACTGTCCAGGAACATGAGAGAGGGAATGTCTCAGGCAGCGGATACACTGTCGGTGAACATGAGGGAGGGAATGTTGCAGGTAGTTGACACACTGTCAAAGCACATGAGGGAGGGAATGCCGGAGTTAGCTGATGCAATAAGGGAACACGCCCAGACTCTGTGCCTGTTGACAGAATCAACTGCCACTCCCACTTCAATCCTCACACCAACCTCTGAAGAGGCCCAAGCCAGGCCTTCCACGTTATCGGCTGCCCATTCCCCCTCCACCCCCCCGCCCCCCACCGCCCGCATCAAGAAGTGCGCATTACCCGAGATGTTCGAAAGAATATGCTTAGTCCCAATCCAAGAAATGCTGCGTCACTGCCTGCGGGCGGGGGTGGAGTCAACAAGACCAAGCGCAGCAGGCAGTCTTAGAATAAGGTGGAGGAGAGGTGGGTGCAGTCTTTCTTTGCTGCTGATGTTGTTGTTATTATTATTGTTCCTGTTGTAACTGTTCTCAAATTAAAAGTTTTTTGTAACTTATGTAAATTTACAAGTTTAAGAGTTTGTAAGTGATCTTAAAGTTTTTAAGTAATCTCAGAGTTTGTAAGTGATGTTAAAGTTTGTAAGTGATCTTAACTGAAACCTTTAAAGTTTGATACAAGAATATTTTTATTAAAGTTCAGTTAAATTCAAACAAATGTTAAACTTTTGAATAAAATATATTTTTATTATAACTGAATCGTTTCCATTATTTGTTCCAGTAACAAAACACAACATTACGGAACAGGTCCAACCAGTAAAACATGGTCCATTTGGAATAGTTGCTGCTGAGCCTTCAGGCAGTAAAGCGATTCACGGATGAGCTGCTGGTGCAAGGCTCGAGCAATTGTTAAAAGGCCACAACAGCCCGTCCTCCTCCGCCGTCGTGCTCCGGGTTCAGGTAGTTGCATTGCTTCCTCGTCATCTGTGTTAAGTCCTGACTCTAATGTACTGACTTACACGAGACACATGCTGAAGTTAAGGTCACTCAGGACCTGCACCTTTAATTCCAGCTCTCCAGTGCCGCACTTGCCTGAGACCTCCCTTTATATACCACAGTGGGACAGGTATGGAGTGTCTCCTGCAAGTGCACCCCTGGTGGTAAGGTATGCTTATTGTTACAGGTCATATCCAGTTACAGTCATGGAAAGCATGGTAAGATACAGTTATATACAGTAATGTGAGATACATGACATCACCCTCCGCCAAGGTCTTATTGCCTTTATAGATTCAGTTTCTCAGGTGGTCTGCGCTCTCGCGTGGATCGTCTTAGTTGTGATTCAGTTGTTTGCCTTGGTGCCTGTTTTTCGTTCAGTGCGATTGCTGGTATCTCACCTGGGCTGTCTGTTTCCTCAGGTTGCTCCACCTGTCTGTCCACCAGGTGTGGTGTGAGTTCCACATTGTAGTCTGCCTCTGGTTCTTCAATGTTATCACTTTTTACTTGGTCAACATGCCTCCGGCAGGTTTGGCCATTGTCCATTTGTACAACCAGTAGCCTGTTTCCCTCTTTGTCTGTTACTGTCCCTGCAAGCCATTTGGGACCCCAACCATAGTTTAGCACAAACACTTTGTCCCCTATCTCATTCCACCTTCCCCTCGAATTTCGGTCATGGTACTCAGTTAGCTTTTGACGCTTAGCCTCAACAATTTCATGCATGTCTTGGAGGATTAACGAGAGCCTGGTCCTTAAGGTTCATTTCATCAATAGTTGCGCGGGGCGAACCCCAGTCAACGAATGCGGACGAGATCTGTAATGCCAGCAGCAGTCGCGACAGGCGGCTCTGCAGTGTGGGACCTTGGATTCTGAGCATGCCTTGTTTAATGATCTGCACTGCTCACTGCCTGACCATTGGAGGCCGACTTGAAAGGTGCCGTCTTAATGTGATTTATACCATGGTCAACTATAAAATCATGAAATTCTGCGCTGGTGAAGCACGGATCATTATCACTGACCAATATGTCAGGAATGCCGTGCGTTGCAAACATGGTTCTAAGGCTCTCCACAGTGGTGGAGGTGGTGCTCGAGTTTAAAATGGTGCACTCGATCCATTTTGAAAATGCATCAACAACTGCGAGGAACATTTTGCCCATGAATGGGCCCGCATAGTCTACATGCACCTGCGACCACGGTTTGGTGGGCCAGGGCCAGGGGCTTAGGGGGGCCTCCCTGGGGGCATTACTGAGTTGGGCATAAATGGTGCACCGACGGATGCAGAGCTCCAAGTCCGCATCAATGCCAGGCCACCAGACATGAGATCTGGCTATGGCCTTCATAAGGACGATACCCGGATGCTCGCGATGGAGCTCCCGGACAAACGCCTCCCTGCCTCGTAAGGGCATAACTACTCGGCTGCCCCACATCAGGCAGTCTGCCTGTAGTGAGAGTTCATGCATGCGCCTATGGAAGGGTTTGACCTCCTCGGGGCAGGCATCGCGAGCCTCTGCCCAGCCACCGGTTAAAACACATCTTTTAACTAGAGATAACGTGGGGTCGCTGGTCGTCCAGGCTCTGATTTGGCGAGCCGTCATGGGCGAACCTGTGGATTCAAAGGCATTGATTGCCATGACCATCTCACAGTCCTGTTCGTCAGACCCTTCTGTGGTCGCCAGAGGTAGCCTGCTAAGCGCGTCGGCGCAGTTGTCTGTGCCTGGTCTGTGCCTTATCGTGTAGTTGTAAGCCGCCAGCATGAGTGCCCACCACTGAATGCGCGCCGAGGCGTTGCCGTTGATTGCCTTGCACTCGGATAGTAGGGATGTGAGGGGTTTGTGGTCAGTTTCTAACGCAAACTTGGCCCCGAAAAGGTATTGGTGCATTTTTTTGACACTGTACACGCACGTGAGCGCCTCCTTCTCAACCATACCGTACCCGCGCTCCGCCCGCGAAAGTGACCTGGAGGCATAAGCAACGGGCTGCAATTTACTTGCATCATTGACGTGCTGTAAAACGCACCCGACCCCGTACGCTGACGCATCACACGTAAGGACTAACTTTTTACCTGGGTCAAAAAAGGCTAAAACACTCTTGGAACATAGAAGGTTGCGTGCCTTATTGAAGGCGCGTTCCTGGGCGTCCCCCCAAAACCAATCGCACCCCTTTCTGAGTAGCATGTGGAGAGGCTCCAGCAGCGTGCTCAAGTTCTGCATAAAGTTCCCAAAGTAATTGAGTAGCCCGAGAAAGGCGCGCAGTTCCGAGACATTCCGGGGCCTGTGTGCCAGGCGAATTGCTTCTGTTTTGGATTCCGTTGGGCGGATTCCATCAGCGGCAATCCTTCTGCCCAAAAATTCAACCTCAGGCGCGAGAAGCAGACACTTGGATTTCTTAACTCTTAGGCCTACCCGATCCAATCGACTTAGTACTTCCTCAAGATTGCGGAGTTGAGAGTCGGTGTCCCTGCCCGTGATGAGTATGTCATCTTGAAACACGACCGTCCCTGGGATGGACTTGAGCAGACTTTCCATGTTGCGCTGGAAAAAAGCAGCTGCCGACCTGATGCCGAATGGGCATCGATTGTACACAAAAAGGCCTCGATGTGTGTTGATGGTGATGAGTAGCTTAGACTCTTCGGTCAGTTCTTGCGTCATATACGCAGATGTGAGGTCAAGTTTCGAGAAAAGTTTTCCCCCAGCCAACGTGGCAAATAGGTCCTCCGCTCTGGGCAGTGGGTATTGGTCCTGTAGGGAGACTCTGTTTATGGTAGACTTGTAATCCCCACAGATTCGCATGGATCCATCAGGCTTCATGATGGGGACGATGGGGCTTGCCCAGTCGCTGAATTCCACAGGAGAAATTATGCCTTCCCGCAGAAGCCGGTCCAGTTCGTTTTCAATCTTTTTCCTCATCATATAAGGCACAGCTCTAGCCTTGTGATGGACCGGTCTGGCATTGTGTGTGATGTAGATTCTAACTTTAGCCCCTTTGAAGGTGCCCACACCTGGCTGAAAGAGATGTTCAAAACGGCTTAGAACTGTTGAGCAAGAGGTCTGTTCCTCTGACGACATGGCGTGAACATCATTCCATTTCCAATTAAGTTCTGCTAGCTAGCTTCTCCCCAACAGGGCTGGGAGATCCCCGGGGACAATCCACAGGGAAAGTCGGTGCACCATCCCTTTGTGTGTGACTGAGAGCATGGCGCTGCCAAGGACTGGGATGATTTCTTTAGTATAGGTCCTTAGTTTGGTGTCGATCATTGTGAGTTTTGGTCTGTTGCTTTTGTGCGGCCACAGCTTTTCAAATTGTTGAATGCTCATGAGGGATTGACTGGTCCCCGTGTCCAGTTCCATGTTGACGGGTATCCCATTGAGTAGAACCCTCATCATAATTGGAGGCGTCTTGGTGTAAGAACAGTGGACATTGATCGTGTTAACCCGCTGTACCTCGGCGTCCCGTGCATTGTTCCAACCGTCTTCTGGTCCGCTTTCCGACCCTTCCAATTCGTATACCGGCTGAGCTGCTGCTTTTCTGCACATGCGAGCCAGATACCCTGTGTCGTTGCAGTTTCTGCAAACGGCATGCTGAAATCGACACACCCTGGTTGAGTGCCTTCCTCCACATCTCCAACACAGATCGTTTCCATTGTTTCTGAAGGATGAGCTGCGTCTGGCTGATCTCCCTTGAGCTTCTCTCAATCTGTTGTTGATTGTTCGCATTGTGGGTTGATGAGGTGTGATCGGCCATTCATGTGGCCCTTGATTTTGATGGCTTCTGGTGCCACTGTCTGCTGTTGAAGGCCTGCTCTCCTGCCTTTGTCTGTGTGTGGGGGTAGTGGTTTGTTTCACAATGTGAACCCCTTGTTCCGATGCCTCGTTGGTTGTCGTACCCAAAGTATAGATCAACCTCGTTTCTTCTTCGCCTGCCAAGAACGTCTGTGCGACCAGTGCTGCTGCCTCTAGAGTCAAGTTCTTAGTCTCTATAAGCTTTCAGAATATGCCTGTGTGGCCTATTCCTTCAATAAAAAAATCTCTCAGTACTTCATCAGGGAACTCACATGAACTAGCCAGCCTCCGAAGTTCCGCCACGAAGTCGGGTATGCTTTGGCCCACACAGCGTCTGTAGTTGTAGAACCTGTGTCTGGCCATGTGTAGGCTGCTCGCTGACTTCAGGTGGTCTCTCACCAGTGTGCTCAACTCCTCAAATGACTTGCTTGCTGGTTTCTCGGGTGCCAGCAGGTCTTTCATTAAAGCGTATGTTTTCGAGCCACAGCTGGTCAAGAGATGGGCTCTTCTCTTGTCTGCCTTATCATCGCCCAGCCAGTCTTTGGTCACAAAGCTTTGCTGGAGCCTTTCTATAAAGTCATCCCAATTGTCTCCAGCATTGTATTTCTCATCTGAGCTGTTGGTAGCCATTCTGTGGATTCTGTGATCCCGTAACTCGTCGCCACTGTTAAGTCCTGACTCTAATGTACTGACTTACACGAGACACATGCTGAAGTCAAGGTCACTCAGGACCTGCACCTTTAATTCCAGCTCTCCAGTGCCGCACTTGCTGAGACCTCCCTTTATATACCTCAGTGGGACAGGTATGGAGTGTCTCCTGCAAGTACACCCCTAGTGGTAAGGTATGCTTATTGTTACAGGTCATATCCAGTTAACAGTCATGTATAGCATGGTAAGATACAGTTATATACAGTAATGTGAGATACATGACATCCTGCATCTTCCTCCTCATCATCAGCCACTCTCAGCTCAGGTGGGTCTTCTACTACCAGCTGCTGCTGCCTCATGATGGCTAAGTTATGCAGCATGCAGCACACAACAGTGAACTGACCGACAATCTCAGGGAAGTATTGCAAGTAGCCTCCGGAATGATTCAGGCATCGGAAACGTTGCTTAAAGATGCCAGTGGTCCTCTCTATTATGCTGCGTGTCGCAATGTACAACATGCTATATTCCCAAACAGCTTCCATCTGGGTTACACGTAGGGGCGTCATGAGCCAGGTGGTGAGGCCATACCCTTTGTCTCCCAATAGCCAGCTCTGCCCTTCTGGCAGATATAGTGCTCTCGCATAAGATGAATGCATCATGGGTGCTCCTAGGGTATCTTGCATCAACTGACATGATGCGATGCATGTCGTCACTCATGAGCTGCACATTTACAGAGTGGAAGTCTTTTCTATTCCTGTACATCTCGGAATCCTCCAAAGGTGTTCACAAGGCCATGTGGGTACAATCAATGCAGCCCTGTACCTTTGGGAAGCTAGCAATCCTGGAGAAGCCCACAGCCCTTTCACGCATTGCCTGGGCGGTCATGGCGCACTTTATGTAGTCATTCCTCCAGTCATATAGTGCAGCAGTCATCTGCCGAATGTAGATATGTGTTGCATGTTGAGAGATGGCGCACACATCCCCAGTTATGGTCTGCAACGATCCAGATGCACAGAATGTAAGTGCAACTGTAACCTTCACTTCAATGACAAAGCAGTCCTCCTGACCCTTCGAGGTTGCAGGTCTGCTTTTACTAACTTACAGATCTCAGTTACAACTTCTTTGCGGAAACGCAGCCTTCTCACAGTCTGCATCACTCAGGCGGAGGTACGAATGCCTGTCTCGATATACCAACATGGGTAAGGCCTCCTGCCCATCATCCTACGTGCTCTGAGGTTCCTCATGCAATGACGTCGAATCAATTGTCTCTTCCGCAGCACCATCATGCAGAAGGCTTGCACAAAGTATGGCATTGTCAGTATTGTCCTCATGATTAAAAGCTAAAAACGGTAGGCAGAACATGCTTCTTTGTTGTCTCTCTCCCCAAGGTCGATGTCCTAGTATGGACCACAGGTCTGAGCATGAGCAATAGGCTTGCTCACATTGGGTAACACCACCACCGCCCCTTCCCCCCGGGCTTCATTTGATGCATAGTGGCACAGTGTAAGGGTTCTGATCCCTTCAGTTCGGCCTCCACACCACCCCGCCCCCCCAGGTTTCATTTGATGCTGCTTGTTAAATAGTGTAAGGCTTCACATGCCTTCAGTTAGGCTTCCACCACCCCCCCATCCCACTCCCACAACCCGGGCTTCTTTTGATGCATAGTGGCATAATGTAAGGGTTCTCATCCCTTCAGTTCGACTTCCACTCCCCTGGGCTTTTCAAGCCAAGCCCCTGTAACCGGGCGAGGGACCAATCCTGCTGGCTGATGCTCCGACCCTTGAGCCCGGTTTGGAAATGTTCGGTGGTGGTGTGACACTTTAAAAAAAAATCCAAACATAAAGAATTGCATGAAACTTCCATTTTTTGTGTTTTCAGTTGGAAACATTTAAGCTTGATGCATATTTATGTGCTCTTGACTCCCTCCAAAACTTTGCCTAATGGCGTCTTTCTGCACCAATTTTTTGATCTGCGCTGGTTTTTCTTAAGTGCCCAGAAGGTTTTTTGGGAGTGGTCACATATGCCGTCCTGGGAGAAATGTAAGTCGTCCAAACTTGCATATTTGTGAAAAACTGGCGCAGACATCAGGTTACACCCGCTATGACGGGAAAAAAAACGAACGTAAAAAAAAATCGTTTGTAATGGAGTTACGCTGGCGCACAATCTTTGGGGAAACGTGGATATTTTAATTTAAGCCAAAAAAAGCGGCGCGTGCCAAAACAACGGCACAAATCACTGGGGAAAATTGAGCCCTATATTTGTTAAAGAAATAATTCAATTTCATTAAACAGTTGTTATGATATTGTATCCATTATTTTATTTGACCTATTATTGGTCAGGGAAATCATGAAAATACGTTGTTTTCTTAATTTAATGAAAAAAGAAAAAACTTGCATTCTTGTAGCATCTTTCACATGCTCAAGATATCCAAAGCGCATCAAAGCTAATGAAGTGTTTTTGAAGTGTAGTTACTGTTGTAATGGATGTGTGTATGTATATATCATTTTAAAAAATGTCTGTATAAAATCAGTGGGAGCGACTAAACTGGCTTAAAAACCCCATTAGTATAGACTAATTTAGAAATCAAGGTGTAGAAAAGAGGGAATGCTTACAATTAGCTTGTAATCCAACATACAATTTAATCATTTTGAACTGACATGAAGTATTTACCATCCATACTAGTTTTTACATGATACCCAGGGTCATGGGCTTTCTAGATAAGTAAAAATTGTTTACATAGTATTTCTATCAATAACACCCTCAGTACACAAGAATATGCATATATATATATACACAAGATTATAAAAAAAGTTACGCAAAATGTGCTTTATCCATCAGGTCGACGCAAGAGATTCAGTAGCCAAAGGCTACTATCAGCGCACATACATCTGCTGTATTAATAACATCACACTTTTGTAATCAGTAGGAACTTGGCAGTTTCAAAGGTCCTTTTAAACAATAGGAAATCCAGACCATAGCTGCCTCTTCTAAAAGCCATTGCTATAAATGGCTACAGAAAGAAATTTGTAATACAGTCGCAGTGTTTGATTTAGCACAATGCACAGCATAGTGAAGGATGGTGGTGCCGAAACTCCGGGAGTCCAGCTCTGCCAGTGGAAATTCAGTGAAGTAAAACTTTTGGCTGTCCAGGCAGTAGCGCAGGTCCATCCCAAACTCTGAGGACGGGGCCCTCTGCGGGGGTGGGCTGTGCTATCCTGACAGAGGACCAGAAAACTAGAGCAGCTTTATGCAGTTCTGAGGGCAAAAAGCTGCCTCAACAGCTTGTTGCTTTAGCTCACAATAAGCTGCTGCTTCAGGTAATTGATAATCTCCAGAATTGATTACCTTTGCTTGGTAATGGTTTGGAGCCTTTCGGAAGACCTCAACACTACACATGCTAGCTGACAGCTGGCGAGAGTTCCACTGAAATCTTATGAAGGCACATTTCCTGCAACAGCCTGGGAACTCCCGCAGCTCAATGTGTAGATGGTGGCAGATGATCTGCCCATCCCATCTCCCATCACTGGAAAATAACGAGCTAAAAATGGGATACAATCCTGGCAAAGCTGATTCCATCCAAATTTCAACCACAGGCAGGTAATCCCAAGCTCTCAGCTCTTGGTCTTGATCACAATTTTGGGGCCTCTGGAGTTGTTATCCTATTTTGTTCATGATGTGCCTACTGGTAAAATAGGAAGCAAAGCTTCTCTGGAGCAAATATTTCCAGAAATTATATTTTGCTCAAATTATTACTTAACTTTCTTGTCTCTGCAAATTCCAGTACCAGGAAACTATATCCATTTGAACTCCATTGCTACAATAATAGGATGCACCATATTTTAGTTTTTTTTTTGCATATAACATAAGATTTATCAGGGGTGTATGTTGTAAATCTGGTTCTATTGAACCATGAACTTTGCATTTTAAATGTTCATAATATACCTCCTTTCCTCTTTATTCGCTTTCCCTCATTATCCAAATAGCATCAGGCTAGACATTAATGTTGATATTAGAGGACATTTATTTGAAATATGTTGTTGACCCTGTTAAAATAGCAGACAGAAAACCTGCTATCACATTAATTGTTCATCTGCTAATCTTGCCCACAGTAATTTCTAGCCTATAATATTCACATTATTCCCAGGATATTAACATACTTTTCAAACTGATTCCTTGGCCTAGAAATTCAATTGCGCTGCATCTGTTTTATAAACATAAAATGAGTGCCTAAGGGTCCAATATGAAATGCCGCATCCATTTCCCCCGATAGTATGTCGCCCGCTATATTGGACCGGACTGCTCCATAGGGGTTGAGGGCACGCCCCAGAAGTATTAAAAAGCCTCATATGCATTATGTAATAAACTCACCCAGCAAATCATGACATTAACAGTCATCAAGGACCTACCAGGAACATTATTTAATGGGTTCATTGATTCCATACAGGTTAGTTGCTGGTTTATCCTCTTGGGTTGCAGTTTAACTGCTGGGCCTTCTCTGTGCTATTTTCTCCATTCTACAAGTGATTCTGACTTCTAGGAACAACTTTCTGCTGATGGTGCTGGACTGTTTTTTTTGTTCTGCAGTTTATTCCAGCCATGGATGATCTGGTTGGTCTTCGTTTGGGGCTGGAGAAGATGGAGGAGGAGAAGAGCCCTGTGTAGGAGACCATCCACAGAGCAGGTTTTCAGGGAGCACTTCTCATACTTCAACTTCACTGAGGAGCATTGCCTTACATGCCTTCGTTTCACCAAGGAGGCACCTGCTGCAGCCACAACTCGGGCCTCAAACCAGGGCATAGACAGCAGTGCCTGTGGCTGTCGAGGTCAATGTGGTCCTTAATTTTTACGTCATGGGGTAATTTCAGGCTGTGGCAGGTGACATATCACAGTGCTGTATCAGGATGACTGGATTCTATGCCAGGAGTAACACATGCATCACATTCCCCATGGACAGAGCAAGACAGGACAAGAAGCACACATTGCAGGTTTCCCCAGGGGCTAAGAGGCCATAGACTGCACCCACATCGCTATGCCACATGTCATCTTTTTCAATAGAAAGGGATAACCACTCCCTGAATGCACAGCTTGTTTGTGGCCACAGGCAATGCATCATACACATCTCTTGGCAGCAGTCATAATTCATTCATCCTGCACAAGTCCTCTGTTCTGCCTTTATTCCAACCAGGCTGTCAGGTCATAGATTGGCTACTTGGCCTCCGGACACATGACTCATGAGTCCTATCAGGAATCGAGGCACAGATGCAGAGTTGGCCTACAATGTAAGCCATACTGCCACCAAAATTGAGTAGACCATGGGCGTGCTCAAGTAACGCTCCAACTGCCTGGACCGTCTGCGAGAAGCTCTGCACCACACCTCTAAACATGTTTCCTGATTTTTGGTCATGTGCTAACGTCATTAAAATGAAGGACCACCCCTTAACACCTGCTGGGCAGCAATAGTGGAGGCGGAGATCAAAGAGCACCATAGACCACCTGTACCATTTTCTGCCAGAGTTCTTAGAGAACAACTGATACAAGAGCACTTCACCGGAACAATCCCTCCCATCCCCAATCAACCCACTGTGCCACAATTCTTTCCTCACAACCAATAACTGAGTGCATTTAAAGTGGCACCAGAGACGCTCGATTTCCCATGCACCCAAACAGGCACACAGTTAATAAGCAGTGAGGATAGCACTGGCTGGGCGCCTGTGGTCCCTGCACCCATGTGAACAGCAATGTGCAATCCGTGCCTCATTCCCAGTGTGTCTCTGGCGCCATTGAATTTCTAGGCCCTCGAGTCTCGAAGTATACTTCCTGTGGGTGTTTTTCATGGTGTGGTCCAAGTGAAGTCTATAAAGATGGTTTTCTGTGGGCTGTGAGACTAGAAGGATGCTGAAAGCTGCCAAGTGCCTTCTAAGAATGGAATGATGTAGACTGGACCTATCATTCAGGGTATTATAATCGAGCTACATGCTCCACTCAACAGAAGACCATGACAAGATTCTCAACTACTTCAGTGAGCGGAACACAGCAATAATGAGAATAAAAGGTTTCTTTTAATCACCTAATCTATAATCCATAGAATGGTCTAACAGATGTATCACATAAAATGTTTGTAACATTCACACGACTACAAAATACTGGGGTGCTAACATTATCTTACAAATGTGTTAAGAATTAATAATACTTCATAAATCCATAAAAAAGTATTTTTGTACAAGTTGAAAACTGACTCATTTAAATATTCTACAGAGAAACAGTTGCTACCGTCAGAGGGACTGATTCACTCTCAGCACAAGTCCAGTAATGTTTTCCTGTTTCACAGTGGATTTTACCTGAAACAAATCACTTGACTGTACTAAATTCACTGTTTGCTACAGTGTACATACTTTAACTAGACGCTCCATACAAGATACCATTATTGTACAGCAAAGGACAAGAAACAGTAACCAGAACCAAGTATTTCATAATCAACTTGGATATGCCTAAAAATAAGTCTTTGACTTGAGATTTGGTCAGAAATGAATTATTACGTGGGAGTACCTGCCCACACCTGATATCACATATAATGTTTTTTCTTTTCTCTAAAGTGTAGTTTGAAGAACATCTTCATCAGAGGCCTATCCATCCATGATCATCTGTTGTCTGTCATTTACTTCGACCTGGAAGAGATGTAAAGAAAAAGTCAGTATTGACTTTTTTGTGGCAAGATAAACTATGCTGTTTTCAGAATATATGCATCATGTCTTGACAGCATTAACCTTTTCAGCATAAAATGTCTGAAAAAGTTTTTTATACATTGATGAAAAGAGCCTGTAGGTACATCAGTGTAAACATATAATTGCAGATCTCTTATGATTGATAACTGGGCTTTGTCAAGTGGGTGAGTACAATGCATGATATAGCTATGAGCTCAAACAAAACAGAAATATTACAGAATTGATCCCTGGCTTCTGCTGAGCTAGCTGATCTTATTGGTGTGAGCAACGATTTCTTACATTACAACAATGATTACACTTTAAAAGTACTTCATTGACTATAAAGCACTTTGGGATGTCCTGAGGTTGTGAAAGGCATTGTATAATTGCAAGTCTTTCTTTTTACAATTGACCTCAATGCCACTGGGTTAGGAAGGAGAAATTGGCCATGAACCCCCTCCAATCACTATCCAGTGACCTTGCTGGAACATGCACATGTATTGACATAAGATTAGGAAAAGGATCAGGCTTGGCTGTGATGGTTCAATAGCATGCTGATTCTCAACACCTATAGTAATACACCAAGAATGACCCCTTGAGCAAAGTACTGGAAGGCTGGCAGTGGTCATGAAATCATACCCCAGCATGAGTCAGTGCTTCAGTAGAGGAGGGGAGGAAATTGATCATTGAATATTATTTTGTGTATAGAGATTGTTGCCTTCCCATCTCCTTCAGATGAGAGAATAATACTGTCCAAGGAAGTACAAGGCCACAGTAATGCCTCTCTCTCTCTCTATTAGCCAATCAGAGGCATGTTTAGCAGGGCACAAGTTGGTTTCACTGCTAATGTAACTCTCTCAAGTTGGAACACTTCATCATCTTGGCCCTGGCTGCGAACATTCTAAACTTGTCAATGGATTTTCGGTGAGGCTGGGATTTGAATTAGGGTTTTCTGAATGGGAGTCAACCTCTCAGCTCATAGTTACTTTCCCATCCTTAAAAATGGGGTGGGGGGATCGAGTTGCCACTTGTATGCGTTAGTTATATCAACACAATCCGGGCGGAATCGGCCAAACCAGCGCAAAAGATTGTGGAACTTTAAACGTGAATGAACTACATCCAAAACCATTTACGTTTATGTTTTCCATGATCTTTTACGCTGGTTCAAGATTCAATCTGCCTGAATCAAGTCCCGCCCACAAAACTATCCACACCACCAGGTCAACACTGCGTGATTCTGCAGATTGCATTGGGTTTGAGAAAGCTCTTCAAATTGCGCTTGTTTTCTTAGGTTTAAGGCATGTTTTAAAAGTTTTTCATATCGGAAATTATTTAATTTACTAAGAAATTGACTAGTGTACACCAGTGACACTATTAAATTGTCCAGTTTCGGGGTTTTTTAAGCCAATTTCAGTGATTTTAAATCAGGTCACTCACAGGGAAAGAACTGGACACCCTTATTACATTTTTTTTAATTGATAAACCCATTTTCAGCTTTCTTGATAAACTGCACTAGTTACCACTCTCAAGTACATCGAGAAATACATTTTAACAGATTTTTTTTTAAAGAAACAATTATGTTCTGGTTCGTGGAAGATTTTACGCTTGTGATTATGCAAATTAGAGCATTTTAGGCGCGATCGGGAAATTGCACCAAAGCAGAAACTGTACCCCATAGCGTTAAAACAGGTGGAGGTGTAGGCTGCTGAAGGTGCCAGCTTGACTGCTAAAGCATCTACTGCCTCTGAATCAGAAGTCATTAGTCCAAGCTCCACCACAGGACTTGATTACATAATCTAGGCTGACAATCCAGTACTGAGGGAGTGCTGCATTGTCAAGAGGTGCAGTCATTTGAATGAGACGTTAAACTGACGCCCTGTCGGCTTGTCCAAGTTGACATAAAAGATTCCACGGCACTCTTTCGAAGAAATAAAAGAGAGTTCTCTCATCATCTTGCCCAACATTTATCCCCCAAATAACACCAAAAAAAACTGATGAACTGGTCATTATCTCATTGCTGTTTGTGGCACTTTGCTCTGTGCAAATTGGCTGCCGCATTTGCCTAGCAGACAACAGTGACTGCACTTCAAGATATATTCAGTGGTTATGATGTGAAATTTAAAGAGGTTACATAAATGCAAGTTCTTTCTGTCTATATAATATATTGAAATCTGTAGATGATCATCAAATTTGATTCAACACCTGTTATGCCTGTAGGTGCTGCTGTGATAGGTGCTTTCAATATAAAGTTACTAATGTCAGTAACTAGCCTATCTTTCAGTGCCTGTACAGTAGTCAAGTGTTCTTGTCCAATGAAACTTACCTGGCCTGCACAGTAGAGTAAAAATCAGGCATCATTTTTTTCTTTTTAAAAGAAGGCCTATTATTTCTTTGTTAAAACATCAATATACAATGTTTTTTTTAATCAGGACATAATTATTTTTTAAATCGGGGGTTTATTTATTTATTTATTTTTATTTTGTCTGAGAATCTTTTAGTAATACCGAAAAGGTATTTTTTGTACTCCCCCACTGAGGTACTTTTTCTAAACGCCTACAGTTGAGGTAGTTTCCCCATACCCATTCCCTCTCCCCAGCCCCTTCTCTTCCCCTCCCCCTCCTTCCTCCTGCCAAGCCCTCTCTTATTTCCTCTCCTACCACTCACTACCTTTGCTTCTCACCCTTGCCCTCGCCCTTACTTTTACTCTCATCTCTCTCACCGTTACCTCCCGTCCCCCCTTTTTCTCCTGCGTTTGTCCTATTATCCACTGCCCTCTAACCCTGCTTTACCTGAAAACAGCACTTGTTCTTGACTACCCATGTTCAAAGTCCCAGGAGATTCAGTAGCTATTTTTCAAAAATGCGAAGGACATGGAATGACTTCCTGGTGTAACAGGTTATTGTTTTAATACCCTGTGCCACAGATCAGTACTACATGTAATTTTTGCTACATCTCAGAAAAACATCTGGAGAGATCAGGTATCCTCCTCACCCCAGCAGCACAGGCAGATACCTAGTCACCACCTTAGCCAAAAAAAACTGTCTGTGCTGTGGGAAGACCTACAGCGAGCTGAACATAATAAATCAACATAGAAAAAGAAAACGCCATTGGCCTCGTCTGTTGATATTAAAGATTGTTAGTTCAAGCTCAAACAGGAAGTAGCACTTATGAATAGCATAATTCATAGTATAGATGGGTCACTTACCAAAATGTGAACTGTAAAATTGTATTACATCTCAAAGCAGCAAATGAAAGATCGTGCGTATAGTGTCTCAAACTATGCTACACTGTAGCTAGTGTTACTAGAATGACTGAATCACACACAGATGGTGTGCTATGCCACTGGATGGCGTGCCTGCATCAAAGTGCAATATTAGAGGTAGAATGAGTCCAAATTTAGCAGTAAGTACTCTAGAAAACATGTCAATCAAACTGCATATTGCTTGCTTCTACATGCATGACCATTTCCAATACAGTGATTTTTTTTTAGGAAAATCTAAAATGAGTGTCTCATTTTTCTGTAGTTTAGACCAAGGGCCCTTCAATCTTCTAAATCTATTTTCAAGTGTCTATGCTTAGAACAGCCCACGAGACAATTGCAAGAATGCTGTCAGAGCTGATCATCTATAATTGTCAGCTCTTTTGCCAACATTTTAAAAGCTTTGATGTTAGGACTTAGACAAAATTCACAGTGCTGGAAAATATGCTTTACAAGTGGTCAGGAGGTGTTCATGGACACCTAGGGTTCCAGTCGCTATATCATCTCTTCATTAATATTGTATCCTACAGGTTAAAAAGAGGTGTCTCCTGAAAGATCCCTGTGATAGACAAGGGGATATGTTTGTATTGAGATAGCTGTTACTAAAATTAGTCTTAGTGCCTCGGGTTAAGGAGCAGGAAAATTAACCTTGCTTCCTGCTTCAGATTGTTAGTTGGTGACTCCTGCTGGAAAATGGATATCAGTAAGGATAGGATTAAATATCTATTCTTATTAGTAACTAGCCAGCTATCTTGTACCTGATTCCTAAGGAAATAATGTACATGATTAGAAAAATCATACCAGAACTCTTCTATGATAAACAAACTTAAAAAAAAATCAGGAGGCATATATACTGATATAAGGGCGAATAAGCTATTCCAAGACTTTAAGAAACAAGTCTCTATTTAGCAATATTGCAAACTAGCTAACACAACTTCATAGTATTTATCTCACACAAAACCCTCAAGAAACAAAGGGGGTGAAATTCAACTTTGGCGGGGGTACAAACTAGCAGTAGTGAATCGTCCACCCGTTATACACTCCGCCCCATTACCATTGAAATCACTGGAAAGGAAGGTTGGGCGCGGTGTATAATGGGCGGGCTATTCACTACTGCCCATTTTGCACCTCCCATCAAAGTTGAATTTCACTCCTAAAGTCTGGTGACAACTGCCCAACTTCCAAAGTTAGTCATATGAATTTATATGGAAGAGTATTTCTATCTTTATGTTAACAAAAGAAAGTGACTAAGCAAAGGCATGCAGCATGTAATATACATGTAGACCTCTACTTTAATTTCACCAAGGAGCATATTTGCAGAAAAGGAGCATTTAATAAAGTGTCAGTGGTTGTATTGATCATTTCTGCCCTTAGGGTATAAGAACTTAAGAAATAGGAACAGTAGTAGGCGACACGGCCTCTCGAGCCTGGTCCACCATTAAATAAGATCATGGCTGATCTGATCATGGACTCAGCTCCACTTCCCCGCCCACTCCCCCTAACCCCTTATCGTTTAAGGGGTTAAATTTATTCAATCCCCAGCTTCCACAGCTCTCTGAGGCAGCGAATTCCACAGATTTACAACCCTCTGAGAGAAGACATTTCTCCTCATCTCTATTTTAAATGGGTGGCCCCTTATTCTAAGATTGTGCCCTGTAGCTCGAGTCTCCCCCATCAGTGGACACAATCTCTCTGCACCCACCTTGTCAAGCCCCCTCATAATCTTATACGTTTCGATAAGATCACCTCTCATTCTTCTGAATTCCAATGAGTAGAGGTCCAACCTACTCAACCTTTCCTCATAAGTCAATCCCCTCATCCCCAGAACCAACCTAGTGAACCTTCTCTGAACTGCCTCCAAAGCAAGTATATCCTTTCGTAAATATGTATCTCTATGCTCAACAAAACAATTTGCTAGTTTTCAGAAACAACCATTTGTTGAAAGAAGGGAAAAAATGTCAAATGAAGGAAATCCATTTTCCACACATGTGCATTCTTTAGGAACTTGAAGACCTTTATAATTCTGTTCTCTCCAATCCCATTGGAGGAAAGAGAAAAAACTCATTAGTACCCCGTTGCACATTTTTCTATTTTTAATACTCATGTTCACTATTTATCCCTCTTTCATCACAGTGATGTTTCTTTGGCAGGGGTGCAAATTGGCGTAGTGACTCGTCCATCCATTATACACCCCGCAGAAAAAATAGAAAAGCAAATTATAATTTAAATGGAGAAAAATTGCAAAGTGCTGCAGTACAGAGGGACCTGGGGGTCCTTGTGCATGAAACACAAAAAGTTAGTATGCAGGCACAGCAAGTAATCAGGAAGTCAAATGGAATGTTGGCCTTTATTGCAAGAGGGTGGAGTATAAAAGTAGAGAAGTCCTGCTACAACTGTACAGAGTAATGTTGTGGCCACATCTAGAGTACTGCGTGCAGTTTTGGTCTCCGTATTTAAGGAAGGATATACTTGCACTGGAGGCTGTTCAGAGAAGGTTCACTAGGTTGATTCCGGAGATGAGGGGGTTGACTTATGAAGATAGGTTGAGTAGGTTGGGCCTATACTCATTGGAGTTCAGAAGACTGAGAGGTGATCTTATCGAAACATATAAGATAATGAGGGGGCTCGACAAGGTGGATCTAGAGAGGATATTTCCACTCATAAGGGAAACTAAGACTAGGGGACATAGTCTTAGAATAAGGGGCCGTCCATTTAAAACTGAGATGAGAAGGAATTTCTTCTCTCAGAGGGTTGTAAATCAGTGGAATACTCTGCCCGAGAGCTGTGGAGGCTGGATCATTGAATATATTTAAAGCAGAGATAGACAGATTTTTGAGCGATAAGGGAATAAAAGGATATGGAGAGCGGGCAGGGAAGTGGAGCTGAATCCATGATCAGATCAGCCATGGTCTTATTAAATGGCGGAGCAGGCTCGAAGGGCCATATGGCCTACACCAGCTCCTATTTCTTATGTTCTTATGTCTCAATCATTCTTTTAATCTTTGACACAAATCATATACTAAAGTTGCATATTCTACATATTGATTGGGCATATCTACATAAAGTTGCATTAATCTACATATTGATTTGGCTAACCAAACTGGTAGTAATGCGGTGGAGGAGAATTTCCTAATGTGTATTAGGGATGGTTTTCTAGACCAATATGTCGAGGAATCAACTAGAGAGCCGGCCACCCTAGACTGGGTGATGTGTAATGAGAAGGGACTAATTAGCAATCTTGTTCTACGAGGCCCCTTGGGGAAGAGTGACCATATTTTGGTAGAATTCTTTATTAAGATGGAGAGTGACACAGTTAATTCGGAAACTAGGTCCTGGACTTAAGGAAAAGTAACTTCGACGGTATGAGGCGTCAATTGGCTCGAATAGACTGGCAAAGGATACTTAAAAGGTTGACAGTGGATAAGCAATGGCAAACATTTAAAGATCACATGGATGAACTTCAGCAATTGTACATCCCTGTCTGGAGTAAAAATAAAATGGGGAAGGTGGCTCAACCATGGCTAACAAGGGAAATTAAGGATAATGTTAAAGCCAAGGAAGAGGCATATAAATTGGTTAGAAAAAGCAACAAACCTGATGACTGGGAGAAATTTAGAATTCAACAGAGGAGGACTAAGGGTTTAATTAAGAGGGGGAAAATAGAGTACGAGAGGAAGCTTGCAGGGAACATAAAAACTGACTGCAAAAGCTTCTATAAATATGTAAAGAGAAAAAGATTAGTGAATACAAATATAGGTCCCTTGCAGTCGGATTCAGGTGAATTTATAATGGGGAACAAAGAAATGGCAGACCAATTGAACAAATACTTTGGTTCTGTCTTCATGAAGGAAACCACAAATAACCTTCCAAATGTACTAGGGGACAGTGGGTCTAGTGAGAAGGAGGAACTGAAGGATATCCTTATTAGGGGGGAAATTGATGGGATTGAAGGCCAATAAATCCCCGTGGCCTGATAGTCTGCATCCCAGAGTACTTAAGGAAGTGGCCATAGAAATAGTGGATGCATTGGTGATCATTTTCCAACAGTCTATCAACTCTGGATCAGTTCCTATGGACTGGAGGGCAGCTAATGTAACACCCGAAGGCATATGGTATGTTGGCCTTCATAGCTAGGGGATTTGAGTATAGGGGCAGAGAGGTCTTACTGCAGTTGTACAGGGCCTTAGTGAGGCCTCACCTGTAATATTGTGTTCAGATTTGGTCTCTTAATCTGAGGAAGGACGTTCTTGCTATTGAGGGAGTGCAGCGAAGTTTCACCAGACTGATTCCAGGGATGGCCGGACTGTCATATGAGGAGAGACTGGATCAACTGGGCCTTTATTCACTGGAATTTAGCAGGATGAGAGGGGATCTCATAGAAACATATAAGATTCTAACGGGACTGGACAGGTTAGATGTGGGAAGAATGCTCCCGATGTTGGGGAAGTCCAGAACCAGGGACATAGTCTTAGGATAAGGGGTAAGCCATTTAGGACTGAGATGAGGAGAAACTTCTTCACTCAGAGAGTTGTTAACCTGTGGAATTCCCTGCCGCAGAGAGTTGTTGATGCCAGTTCATTGGATATATTCAAGAGGGAGTTAGATATGGCCCTTACGGCTAAGGGGATCAAGGGGTATGGAGAGAAAGCAGGAAAGGGGTACTCAGGGAATGATCAGCATGATCTCATTGAATGGCAGTGCAGGCTCGAAGGGCCGAATGGCCTACTCCTGCACCTATTTTTCCATGTTTCTATGTTTCTATGTTGCATTTTGTTACTGTAAATAACTTTAGCAGTCAACCATTACTAACTTAATATTTTCCAATAAGCAAGGTGTGACAGCTCAATCTTTCATTAATAGTTACTAAGCTGTAGCTGGGTTTCTTTCTTTGCTCCAATTCCTGAAGTGCAGCATTAAGATCAATTCAAGCCGTCGATTTTCACCTTCACTGTTTGGGCAGTAAAGTGGCAGAGCAGATCGCCTACCAGTTTTAGTACTTGTGCAATATTCATTTCAATTCAAATCAGTTGTGGTTCAGTGGGTAGCACTCTTGTCTCTAAGTCAAAAGGTTGTGGGTTCAAGTCCCACTCCAGAGATTAGAGCACAAAATTTGAGGGTGGTACACGAGTGCAGTGATGCACTGTCGGAGGTGCCGTCTTTCGGATAAGATATTAAACCGAGGCCCCGTCTGCCCTCTCAGGTGGACGTAAAAGATCCCATGGCACTTTTTCAAAGAAGAGCAGGGTAGTTATCCTAGCCAATATTTATCCCTCAATCAACATAACTAAAAACAGATTATCTGGTCATTATCACATTGCTGTTTGTGTGAGCTTGCTGTGCACAAATTGGCTGCCGCATTTCTCACATTACAACTCCAAAAGTACTTCATTGAATGTAAAGTGCTTTGAGATGTCTGGTGGGCGTGAAAGGCGTTATATAAATGCAAGTCTTTCTATAGAAATGAAAGTCGAGCTGTTACTCTAACAAGCGAGTGATCAGCTCAAGCGCTTAAAGTGAAAATCTACCCCATGAAGTTTAAGAGAGTATGAATTATTTTCTATTTCTATGTGGTTAATTTGTTAAGAGGCATTAGTATTGGAGAGTGGAGCACTTTCCATTCTGGATGCATAGGGTCAGCATCAAACTCTTTCAGATCAAATGTAGCGTGGTCAGATGCAGAGTAAAGCCCCTGACGATATGCTTTAGCAACAACCTCAGAAGAATATCTTTTACTGCTTCAGTGTGACATTTTGTTCACCAGACATCCTGTGACCTCTGAGTGAAATTGCTAACTTAGTGTCAATTGGTGCTGAATTAGAATGGAATGTTTTGCAGAGAGGGAAGTTCTATAGAATAGAATATATAGAGGCCATGAAATTTGCACCCTAGTGCTGGCTGATCAGGCCGGTTTCAGAGGGAAAATGTCGGCCTCCTCACTTCCGGCCACTTCCGTCAAGTCTCGCAGCGGTCTACATTTTGCGCAGGTCAGCAGCACAGCCGTTGCCTGCGCTCGCTGGAGAAATGGTAATGAGGCAGATCATGACGTCAACCAGTGAGAAACACTGATTTAACGCATGGCCTGCTATTTTCGACATCAGTACTCCATTCAACACCCTTTACAAATCGTAAACGTGCATTCAGCAGCAGGAAGGGCCCCTCACCAGTGCTATTTAAAGGGTTCACAACAACCGCAGCCGACTTGCTTTTTGATTTGTACTGGCTCTGCAAGTTATTGAACTGTTTGGAGCTTTCTACAGTTAATTAAGATGGTGAGGCGACAGGGAGTGTTGCTGCAAGTAGAGAAGGCCTAGCTTTTGATTTAAAGGATTCTGCTCACACAACTTGCTCCCAGTCATGGGGACTCCACTTGCAGTCTCCCTTGTGCTTGAGTATGACAGGAAGATGAAGCAGAGGCAGCGAAGAAGAGGACGAGCTGCTCTCAGAGGGAGGGGCAGGAGGCCTCTCAGAGGAGGCCTTACCCACCTAAGGTGAACAGGGTGCACTTCTTCCTGCACCTAAGCCAGGAGCAGTGTGATCGGCGGCTCTGCTTCACCAAGGAGGTGTTCACAGAACTCTGCCATCTCCTGGAACCAGACCTGCAGCCTCAGGCCAGGGTGATGATGGTGCTGCCAGTGGCCCTCAAGGTGACCGTGGCCCTCAATTTTTTCACCAACGGATCCTTCCAATCTAGAACATGAGACATTGCTAACATCTCTGAGTTCGCTGTCTGTTACTGTATCTGGGAGGTTACAGAGGCTCTGCACACTAAGAAAGGGGACTTCATTGTCTTCTCTCTAAACAGATAGAAGCAGGAGGAGCATGCATGTGGCTTTGCCAGGATAGCTGGCTCCCCCATGGTGCAGGCTTCCATCAACTGCACACACATGGCTTTGCGAGCACGGCATATCAATCCTGAGATGTACCACAACCGCAAAGGCTACTACTCACTTAATGTGCAGCTGGTGTGCGACCACGCCCAGCACATCATGATGGTGAATGCCCAATATCTTGGCAGCAGTCATGATGCCTTCATCCTGGGCCAGTCCGCTGTGCCAGCATTCTTCCAGCCACCACATCGAACCTGAGGATGGCTGCTTGAAGCCAAGGGCAACCGCTCTGCACTTGGCTGATGACTCCCCTCTGCAACCCCACCGCTTGTGGCCAGCACTCATATAATGAGAGCCATGCTGCCACGAGGAACATAATCGAGTAGACCATAGGGGTTCTGAAGCAACGGTTTCACTGCCTTGATCGTATGGGAGGAGCCTTCCAGTACACCAGAGATGTTGTCCCATTTCGTAGTGGTCTGTTGCATCCTCCACAACTTGGCCATCATGAGGGTTCCGTGACCATCTGAGGAGGAGGAGGAGGAGGAAACAGGCAGCAGATCCCCATTCTGGACAGGCTGTCCATGACCACCTCATCTGAATCCGGTTCCCCTGAATGAAACTCCAGATTGCCATTGCTCAAGACTTCCCCACATTACCATCCCTCTGTCATAGAACATCACAGTGTCCTCTTGGGCACGAAGCTGAAATGAGAGCCACCACAATACAAACTTTCCAAACATAATTAATAAATTTATCAATGCCAAACTACATAACATCAACTCATCACCCTTGTGCATTCCTTTAGTGTATCTCTTTGTTTTCCTTTGCCTAGTCTAGTGTTCCTATGCCGTGCTACCTCAATGGCTGCAGCATAGCTGGTGGAAGGCTGTTGACTTTCCATGGGTGAGACTGCAGATAACCTTGTAGGATGACCTTGAGCAGCTCTCCCTAGAAGGCCCGGCTGTAGACTGCACCACCTCGGCATGGGCGGCAGTAGTCTGGACAGGCTGGCTGGCAAGGGTGGAGTGGCAGTGGTGGGAGCAGGAATGCTGTCACCCTAAGAGAGGAAAGCAAGTTCTTGCTCCACAGCCCCACAGTCACTCCCCTGGGGCACGCATCAGCATTCCTAGCCATCTGTTGGAGCACAGATTGCTGGACTGCTGCGAGACCCTGCAAGCCCTTATCCACACTCGCAAACCCAGCCATGATGGCAGCAGTGTGATCTTACATGGCAGCCAGATGAAATTGTATGAGGGCAGTCGAAGCTTCCACTGCAGTACTGAGACATTGGGTCGCTTCCGCTTATGCTGCAATGGAAGCTGGGACATCGCCCATCGCACCCAGCATGGTTGGGTCCACAAATGTCCTAATGGAGTTGCCCATCATATCCATCTTGGAAATTATGGGCTCCGCGCAAAACTTTGTGCATTGTTGGAGCCAGACTCCTCCATGCTCCTTGACACTGACAAGAGGCTTTCTGGCAGGCCTGCATTGCATCAAGCATTCCTGTGTGCATGCCCATCACCTGTCTTCCGAAGGCCACCATTGAAGGCATATGCAGCAGAATTCATGCGCAGAGAGCTGGCAGCTGAGCTACCCTTTCCTCCTGGTCTGGCTGCAGTCCACTCATGCCCAGTGACTCATTACATGTAGATCCCACCTCGATACTACCCTCTAAAGTTCACGCAGTGCCATTTTCTGAGCTGATGCCTGGGAGTGTCAGATCAAGTGATGGTGCCTCTTCTCTTTCATCCTCCTCTGACATAACATCGGGGATAGGCTGTGTTGGTGGCATTTCTTGGGTATCTGAAAGGAGAAAGACAGAGGGTTGGGTTGTGGTGAGGGGATGGGGGGGGGGAGGGGGAGGGGGAACAAGATGTGCATCATTACACCATCAGCAGCTTGTAAACGAGAAGAGATGTGAGAAGAAGGATTAAATATGAGCATACTGTCATCCTCAGCAATGCTTTCAAACTCAGAGGTCTCAGTCACGGCCCCTCCAATTATCTCCAGCACTGTATCCTCTAGCTCCATGAAGTCGGGCCTCCCCTCTGCCCATCCGCTGCTGCTCATGTCTGTTATATGCCACCATTGCCTGCAAGAGAAAGGAAAGTGTGTCAGTGAGTGTAGTGCAATGTGTTTGGGTGATGTGGCTGCCATGGTCGAATAGCTGGTAATGTGTGCAATGTGTGAGATGTGGGTATGAGTCTTACAGCCATGGTAAGTGTGTGAGGTGAAACTATGATTGTGAGGTATGAATCATGATTATGAGAGATTGGCAGCTAAGTGATGGGGATGTGGTGCATTGAGCAGTGTACGAGGCTAGTGATACAGATGGTGGGATGTGGTGTTTGAAGATGTATTCACTCACCCTGACCACTTGTGTGAGGTCATTAAACTTCTTGCGGCACTGGATCCAGGTCCTGGGGACAACACTCACTGCACAGACAACTTCTGCTTCTTCCTCCTTCTGGCATGCTGCCTGGATGGCCTCCTGCCCCCCTGCGGGTAGAGGACCTCACGTAATCTGTGCATTCCCAGGACCAAGGCCTCCAGTGCCACATCAGAGAACCCCATTGATTTATCTCTTTCCTGGTGGCCATGGCTCAGAGTGACAATAAGGTGCTTCTGCAACAAAGCACCTCCCCTTTTAAGTATTGTAGAGAGTCTAGGCCACATTTATTGACCATTCGATCAGATATTGGCCCCCCTGTAGAGCGCTAAGCCAACCAACAACGGGTTTAGTGCAGAGATCAGCGCTGCAATCATTGTAATGAACAGGCAGCAGGAATTTTCTGTGCTGCCTGCACCACCTTGAACGGACGTGGGCCCAGCGCACTTCTCGCTCCCCATGCCCGTTTTTAAGCTTTATCCAATTTCACCCCCATAGAGTTTACTAAAGGTGCACAGTCCCAGCACTGACCAGGTCTGGGGAAGAATGACAACTTAAACATTAACCTTGTTGATTGGTTTAATCTGCTGATTGATCTGATCTCTATTTCCTATTTTTATTCCAAATTTCCAAAACTTAAGTTTTCCTTTTCAACTCTGTTCTTAAACACTATTGAACACAGTATATTTGAAGCAGCAATCAAGGGTGCTGTGGAAAAATGTGTTATGATATTTTCAACTAAATAAATTAGAATCAAGCCCACAATATCCTTTCGGTTAGATGTCTGATCTATTTAGATATAGAAAAAAAAATGAAATATGACCTAGAAAGTGTCCTGATTATGCTATACTATAAGCTGCAACTTCCAATACATTGCTGAAAATAGGAAACATTGGTCTTTTGAAAAGTAATGATAAATGAATAATAACAAAGTAAAGTAGGCTCCGTTGCATGATTTAACCTAATTTTTCACTTGTTCTCTCCAGTCATTAATAATATAGTTTTTAAAAATGAACAGTAACAGTTGCTATTAATTTACTTGTCTAGAAGGACAAAAGAAAGCAAACCCCCAACTAAGGAAACTCATCAGTTTCTGGCCTACAAATAAATATTACATAGGATTACATCGTGTAATATTTCCAGAGAGCGCACAGCACACATAAGCCTTAAGATGGCAGAATATTCCAGAATCTCCAGACCTTCTTGTCAGGTGACCTGGCTCTTTATTAAACAGCACTGGCTGCAGTAACACAAGAGTCCACAGTGTGGAGCTACAGACATTACACTTCTCCCTCCTTAATGAAAAAGTTATTATAACAAGCAATCATCATACATAACTTGCATGGTTACACAGAACAAAAGATATGGACTTATTTTGCCATATTTACAAATCAAGCTTAACCACTTGTTTTCTGTTTCAAAGAGGATACCTTCGCTCTCGAACAGAACCTTCCAAACATGGTGTTGAATTTAAACTCCTTCGAGGCTTATCCTGAGGAAAGTTTTCCTCTAAGGGATGCCCTTGATTTCCATTTGAACTCTCTCTAACTTCAGACTGTTTGTTTGCCTGACTCGGACTTTTTCTTAGATTTGTTTCCAGTACATTGGATGTAGGATATGCTACTGGTGTATCAAAACTATCTGATGAGTCAGAAATAATTGAATCATTCCCACCTTCAACTCCTTCCATGTCTGTAGGTAAAATATGATCAATGTGAACAAACCTAACCTGTCCATTATCAAACATCTTGACCAAATATGTGCAAGGGCCACATATCTTCATCACTCTTCCTAGTAACCACTTTAATCATTTATGGTGATGGTCCTTCACTCTCACCTTCTGATTTAATTTCACACTTCTCTCTTTTACTCTACTTCTATCATGATTTTCTGTCTTAATTGTGTCTCCTCTGCGGATGGTGCCAAGTTTGGTTTTAACAACGAGAATCTGGTTCGTGGCTGTTGTTTGAGAAACAACTCTGCTGGTGTTCTACTAGTAGTTGTATGAGGAGTATTACGATATGTAATTAGGAAATTAGCCAATTTGTGGTCCAATGACAACTATCATTTCTTTGGATTTGGATCCCAACATCTGTTTGATGAGGGCACGTTTTACAATTTGTACTGTGCGCTTTTGCTGCACCATTTGAAGCAGGGTGGTACGGTGGAACAGGATATGTTTCACATCATTTTTTTGTGTGAACTGTGCAAATTCTTCTGAATGAAATTGTGGTCCATTATCAGAAACAATTTCTTCTGGGAGGCCAAATGAAGAAATTAAACTTCGTAAAATGTCTAATGTTTTACCTGTTGTTATTTTCCACATTGGAAACACCTCAACCCACTTCGAATGGCTATCAATCACAATGAACAATTGTTGTCCTTCTAACTCAGCAAAATCAATATGTAGCCTTTGCCACACCCTGGGAGGCCATTTCCATGGCTGTAATAGTACTGACGGTGGTTGCTTGTTTACCGATTGACATGTCGTACACCGAC
This sequence comes from Pristiophorus japonicus, assembly GCF_044704955.1. Classification (NCBI taxonomy): domain Eukaryota; kingdom Metazoa; phylum Chordata; class Chondrichthyes; family Pristiophoridae; genus Pristiophorus; species Pristiophorus japonicus. Next base: position 404,985,896 of record NC_091977.1, read on the forward strand.
TGACAATGTACTCTATATCTTTATCAAGACATGGCCACCATAAGTACCTGTATGCAAAACTCTTGGTCAAGCACATTCCCAGGTGCTGGTCATGAAGGTCTCCTAATAATGTGGACCTGAATTTATTTGGTATAACCACTCTTGCACCCCACATGATACAATCTTTATCGACTGATAACTCATTCCTACGAATGAAGAATGGATGAATATCTTTGTCTGTTACCTGGTTTGGCCATCCATTTGCAATATAATTATACACCTTTGACATAACTGGGTCACGTTTGGTTGCTCTACCAATCTGTTCAGCTGTGACTGGCAGTTCATCAATGTTTGAAAAATAGAACACTTCTTCCCTATCGGTTGTAACTTGTGACGGGGAAGGCAATCTAGACATTGCATCAGCATTACTGTGATCAGCTGATCGTCTGCATTCAATATCACATGTATATGCTGACAAAATCAATGCCCATCTCTGCATTCAGGCTGCAGCTAATATTGGAACTGGGGACTTTGGATGGAGGATTGCTGTTAGGGGCTTATGGTCTGTAACGATGGTAAATTTAAGACCATACAAGTATTTGTGGAACTTCTTGACCCCAAAAATTAATACCAAAGCTTCGCTTTTGATTTGCGCATAATTACTCTCACTGGCACTGAGAGTGCGTGAAGCAAAAGCAGTTGGTCTCTCCTCCCCACTATGTGATACATGAGAGACCACTACCCCAACTCCATACGGAGAGGCATCACATGCTAGCTTGATCTCCTTAGAAACGTCATAGTGAACTAACATGGTGCTCTCTACCAATTTGCTTTTACACTCCTTGAATGCTGTATTGCATTCTTCTGACCACTTCCAATGGACCTGTTTTTTTCAATAGTTTAATCAGTGGATGTAATACTGTAGCCAAATTTGGTAGGAACTTCCCATAATACTTCAAAAGACCCAAAAATGATCGAAGCTCAGTGACATTCCTGGGAGTGGGTACATTTCTGATTGCATCCAGCTTTCCCTTGGTTGGATGTAAACCATCTTTGTCTACTCTGTACCCTAAGTACTCAACGGAGTTTTTAAATAACTCACACTTGCGAGCAGACACTCGTATTCTGTGCTTCTCTAACCCTTCGAGGACTTCATTCAATATGTTATGAAGTTGCCTATTTGGTGCTAAAATTGGTATGTCAGCTAAATAACATACTAACCCTTCAATACCTTGCAAAATCTGGTTCATCACCCCTTGGAATATGGCATGGGCGGAAGACACTCCAAATGGTAGCCTATTAAATTGATATAAGCCGAGATAAATATTTATAGTCAAGCGTGACTTGGACTCCTCATCTAGTTCAAGCTGTAAGTAGGTATTTGTAAGATCCAACATTGAGAAGATTTGACCACATAGAAACATAGAACATAGGTGCAGGAGTCGGCCATTCGGCCAATCGAGCCTGTACCACCATTTGATAAGATCATGGCTGATCATTCCCTCAGTACCCCTTTCTGCTTTCTCTCCATACCCCTTGATCCCCTTAGCCATAAGGGCCATATCTAACTAACTCTTGAATATATCCAATGAACTGGCATCAACAACTCTCTGCGGCAGGGAATTCCACAGGTTAACAACTCTCTGAGTGAAGAAGTTTCTCCTCATCTTAGTCCTAAATGGCCTACCCCTTATCCTAAGACTGTGTCCCCTGGTTCTGGACTTCCCCAACATTGGGAACATTCTACCCGCATCTAACCTGTCCCGTCCAGTCAAAATCTTGTATGTTTCTATGAGATCCCCTCTCATCCTTCTGAACTTCAATGTATAAAGGCCCAGTTGATCCAGTCTCTCCTCATATGTCAATCCAGCCATTCCGGGAATCAGTCTGGTGAACCTTCGCTGCACTCCCTCAATAGCAAGAACATCCTTTCTCAGATTAGGAGACCAAAACTGAACACAATATTCCAGGTGAGGCCTCACCAAGGCCCTGTACAACTGCAGTAAGACCTCCCTGCTCCTATACTCAAATCCCCCAGCTATGAAGGCCAACATACCATTTGCCTTCTTTACCTCCTGCTGTACCTGTATGCCAACTTTCAATGAGTGATGAACCATGACACCCAGGTCTCGTTGCACCTCCCCTTTTCCTAATCTGCCGCCATTCAGATAATATTCTGTCTTCGCGTTTTTGCCCCCAAAGTGGATAACCTCACATTTATCCACATTATACTGCATCTGCCATGCATTTGCCCAATCACCTAACCTGTCTAAGTCACCCTGCAGTCTCTTAGCGTCCCCCTCACAGCTCACACCGCCACCTAGTTTAGTGTCATCTGCAAACTTGGAGATATTACACTCAATTCCTTCATCCAAATCATCCAAATCATCAAAGAGCTGGGGTCCCAGCACTGAGTCCTGCGGCACTCCACTAGTCACTGTCGGCCATTCTGAAAAGGATCCATTTATCCCGACTCTCTGCTTCCTGTCTACCAACCAGTTCTCTATCCACATCAGTATATTACTCCCAATACCATGTGCTTTGATTTTGCACACCAATCTCTTGTGTGGGACCTTGTCAAAAGCCTTTGAAAGTCCAAATACACCACATCCACTGTCTCCCTTGTCCACTCTACTAGTTATATCCTCAAAAAATTCCAAAAGATTTGTCAAGCATGGTTTCCCCTTCATAAATCCATGCTGACTTGGACCGATCCTGTCACTGCTTTCCAAATGTGTTGCTATTTTATCCTTAATAATTGATTCCAACATTTTCCCCACCACTGATGTCAGGCTAACCGGTCTATAATTACCCACTTTCTCTCTCCCTCCCTTTTTAAAAAGTGGTGTTACATTAGCTACCCTCCAGCCCATAGGAACTGATCCCAAGTCGATAGACTGTTGGAAAATGATCACCAATGCATCCACTTTTTCTAGGGCCACTTCCTTAAGTACTCTGGGATGCAGACTATCAGGCCCCGGGGATTTATTGGCCTTCAATCCCATCAATTCCCCAAACACAATTTCCCGCCTAATAAGGATATCCTTCAGTCCCTCCTTCTCACTAGATCCTCTGTCCCATAGTACTTCCGGAAGGTTATTTGTGTCTTCCTTCGTGAAGACAGAACCAAAGTATTTGTTCAATTGGTCTGCCATTTCTTTGTTCACCATTGTAAATTCACCTCAATTCGACTGCAAGGGACCTACGTTTGTCTTCATTAATCCTTTTTTCTTCACATATCTATCGAAGCTTTTGAGTCAGTTTTTATATTCCCAGGAAGCTTCTTCTTGTACTCTATTTTCCCCCTCTTAATTCAACCCTTTGTCCTCCTCTGCTGAATTCTAAATTTCTTCCAGTCCTCAGGTTTGCTGCTTTTTCTGGCCAATTTATATGCCTCTTCCTTAGATTTAATACTATCCTTAATTTCCCTTGTTATCCACGGTTGAGCCACCTTCCCCGTTTTATTTTTACTCCAGGCAGGGTTGTACAATTGCTGAAGTTCATCTTTAAATGTTTGCCATTGCCTATCCACCGTCAACCCTTTAAGTATCATTTGCCAGTTTATTCTAGCCAATTCACACCTCAAACTATCGAAGTTACCTTTCCTTAAGTTCAGGACCCTAGTTTCTGAATTAATTATGTCACTCTCCATCCTAATAAAGAATTCTACCATGTTATGGTCACTCTTCCCCAAGGGGTCTCGCACAAAAAGATTGCTAATTAGTCCTTTCTCATTGCACATCATCCAGTCTAGGATGGCCAGCCCTCTAGTTGGTTCCTCGACATATTGGTCTAGAAAACCATCCCTAATAAACTCCAGGAAATCCTCCTCCACCGCATTGCTACCACTTTGGTTAGCCCAATCAATATGTAGATTAAAGTCACCCATGATAACTGCTGTACCTTTATTGCATGCATCCCTAATTTCTTGTTTGATGCTGTCCCCAACCTTACTACTATTGTTTGGTGGTCTGTCAGTGTTGTGAACAAATCTTCTATAATTGGCAGTGTGTTGGGTACATTACCCTCTAGAACATGGTTTACAGTTACTTTATAATCACCACACAATCTTACCTTACCATCGGAGTTAGATACAACAACAATGGGTGTAGCTCAATTACATTGATCTATCTTACAAATAATGTTCTCAATCTTTAGTCTTTTGAGTTCTTGCTCAACTTTCTCCTTGAGTGCATATGATACGGAACGTGGCTTGCAGTAAACTGATCTAGAGTCCTTCTGTACCCTGACACTCGCCTTGAAGCCTTGGATCGGACTGCCTGTTTCGCAGAACACCTTCGGATAATTCTTGATGACATCACCCTTTGACGCAAATCTCATTTCAACATGAAAAATCTCACTCCAATCCAGTTTCAGTGATCCCAACCAATTCCTTCCTAGTAAGGCAGGTTTGTCTCCTGCCACTACTATTAGAGGCAAGCTCTGAATTTGATCCTTGTATTTCACCAGTACGGTGATACAACCTACCACAGGAATGTTCTCTCTTGAGTAGCCTCGCAGCTCTATCTTGGATTTCTCTAATGGGAAATCACGCAATTTGTCGAGGTATCGCGACTCCAGTACTACACTCATGGATGCACCAGTGTCGATTTAGATGAGTATCTTGACTCCTGCAACATCTATGTGGATTATGATACTTTTCGAATCGCTGTCCGTTAACCTCATGCTCCTGATGACGTTTAGCTCTAACATCACCTCGGCTGTTTTTCTTCCATGCTATGTAGTCTCTGGGGATTTCTATTCATAACTTTGAAAACTGGTTCACCCTTTTCAGTCGGCATGCCTTCGCAAGATGTCCAGTTTTCTTGCAGAAGAAACACTCTGCCTTCACATATGGACAACTTTGAGCAATGTATTGTCCCAGGCATCGATAGTAGGACTTCAATGCTGTTACCATTGCCAGTTTCTGAGACTTTGGGCCCCCACCGCCTTTTACTTTGAATCTGCAGGCGATTCACCTCGGTTGTCTGATGACTGAAAATAGTATGACATTCTCGGGAATATTGATCGACCATGCTCATTGACATAGCTATCTGACAAGCTAAGTCAAAATCAAGCTAGGCGTTGTCAATAACTTTCTTCTGATCGCATCATTTTTCATCCCACAAACAAAGCGGTCACGCAATGCTCGGTCCTGAACGTTTCCAAAATTACAGTGAATTGATAGCTTTTTTAATGCAACAATGTGCTCACTGATATTTTTTTCGACCTTCTGATTTCATATTCCGAAGCGATAACTTTCAGCAATTTCTAAGGGCACGGGGCTGTAGCGCTGCTCTAACTTACTTAGAAACTGTTTCAGCATTGTTTCCTTTGGCTTGTCAGGCACAAGCAAATTTATCAGGGTTTCATACACCTCAGGCCCTGCTTCAGTTAAGAAAATCGGCCTATTTTGTTCCAACACCGCCCATTTCTGGTTTTCATTATCGGGGACTTCGATTATATTATTTGCGGTGAAAAACATTTCTAGCCGATCCACATATGCTCTGAAACTTTCCCGGTCATGTTGAAATTCCCCCAAATGCCCTATTACTCCCATAGGCGTGGCCATACTGGACTCTGGCAGTTCAAACAAATGTGCTTGCAATTTACCTCGGATTTGTAGCTGCTAATCAAAACAGAGAAGCTCTCAAAGTCTCTCTGTTGGCTGGCTGAATCCTTTACCAACAAAATCTGCAGCTTTGTTTTATCCGATTAATCCCATTCTTATCGCCATTGTAATATTTCCAGAGAGCACACAGCACACACAAGCCTTAAGATGGCAAAACATTCCAGAATCTCCAGACCTTCTTGTCAGGTGACCCGGCTCTTTATTAAACAGCACTGGCTACAGTAACACAGGAGTCCATAGTGTAGAGCTACAGACATTACACATAGGATATACGACACAGAAACAGGCCATTCGGCCCAACCAGTCCATGCTGGCATTTATCCTCCACTCGAGCCTCCTCCTAGCTTTCCTCATCTAAACCTATCAGCATAATCCTCTGTTCTCTTCTCCCTCATATGCTTGTCTAGCCTCCCCTTAAATGCATCTATACTATTTGCTTCAACCACTCCCTGTGGTTCCACAATCTCACCACTCTTTCGGTAAAGATGTTTCTTCTGAATTCACTACTGTTTTTTTTGGTGACTATCATATTGATGGCCTCTAGTTATGCTCTTCCCCACAAGTGGAAACATTCTCTCTGTATTCACTCTATCAAAACCTCTCAATTTTAAAAACCACTATTAGGTCACCCCTCCGTCTTTTTTCAAGGGAAAAGAGGCCCAGTCTGTTCATCCTTTCCTGATATGTATACACTTGCATTTCTGATATCATCCTTGTAAATCTTCTCTGCATTCTCTACAGTGCTTTGATATCCTTTTTGTATGAAGACCAGAACTGTATGCAGTACTCTAAGTGTAATCTAACCAAGGTGCGATACAGGTTTAGCATAACCTCTCTACTTTTCAATTCTATACCTCTAGAAATAAACCCTAGTGCTTGGTTTGCTTTTTGTATGGCCTCGCTAACCTATGTCGCAACTTTTAGTGATTTGTGTATTTGTACTTCGAGATCCCTTTGTTCCTCTACCCCACCTAGACTCGCACCCTCCAAGCAATAAGTGACCTCCCTATTTTTCCTACAAAATGTAATACCTCACATTTAGAAATATAGAAACATAGAAAATAGATGCAGGAGTAGGCCATTCAACCCTTCTAGCCTGCACCACCATTCAATGAGTTCATGGCTGAACATGCAACTTCAGTACCCCATTCCTGCTTTCTCGCCATACCCCTTGATGCCCCTAGTAGTAAGGACTTCATCTAACTCCTTTTTAAATATATTTAGTGAATTGGCCTCAACTACTTTCTGTGGTAGAGAATTCCATAGGTTCACCACTCTCTGGGTGAAGAAGTTTCTCCTCATCTCGGTCCTAAATGGCTTACCCCTTATCCTTAGACTGTGACCCCTGGTTCTGGACTTCCCCAACATTGGGAACATTCTTCCTGCATCTAACCTGTCTAAACCCGTCAGAATTTTAAACGTTTCTATGAGGTCCCCTCTCATTCTTCTGAACTCCAGTGAATACAAGCCCAGTTGATCCAGTCTTTCTTGATAGGTCAGTCCCACCATCCCGGGAATCAGTCTGGTGAATCTTCGCTGCACTCCCTCAATAGCAAGAATGTCCTTCCTCAAGTTAGGAGACCAAAACTGTACACAATACTCCAGGTGTGGCCTCACCAAGGCCCTGTACAACTGTAGCAACACCCCCCTGCCCCTGTACTCAAATCCCCTCGCTATGAAGGCCAACATGCCATTTGCTTTCTTAACCGCCTGCTGTACCTGCATGCCAACCTTCAATGACTGATGTACCATGATACCCAGGTCTTGTTGCACCTCCCATTTTCCTAATCTGTCACCATTCAGATAATAGTCTGTCTCTCTGTTTTTACCACCAAAGTGGATAACCTCACATTTATCCACATTATACTTCATCTGCCATGCATTTGCCCACTCATCTAACCTATCCAAGTCACTCTGCAGCCTCACAGCATCCTCCTCGCAGCTCACACTGCCACCCAACTTAGTGTCATCTGCAAATTTGGAGATACTACATTTAATCCCCTCATCTAAATCATTAATGTACAATGTAAACAGCTGGGGCCCCAGCACAGAACCTTGCGGTACCCCACTAGTCACTGCCTGCCATTCTGAAAAGTACCCATTTACTCCTACTCTTTGCTTCCTGTCTGACAACCAGTTCTCAATCCACGTCAGCACACTACCCCCAATCCCATGTGCTTTAACTTTGCACATTAATCTCTTGTGTGGGACCTTGTCGAAAGCCTTCTGAAAGTCCAAATACACCACATCAACTGGTTCTCCCTTGTCCACTCTACTGGAAACATCCTCAAAAAATTCCAGAAGATTTGTCAAGCATGATTTCCCTTTCACAAATCCATGCTGACTTGGACCTATCATGTCACCTCTTTCCAAATGCGCTGCTATGACATCCTTAATAATTGATTCCATCATTTTACCCACTACTGAGGTCAGGCTGACCGGTCTATAATATCCTGTTTTCACTCTCCCTCCTTTTTTAAAAAGTGGGGTTACATTGGCTACCCTCCACTCGATAGGAACTGATCCAGAGTCAATGGAATGTTGGAAAATGACTGTCAATGCATCCGCTATTTCCAAGGCCACCGCCTTAAGTACTCTGGGATGCAGTCCATCAGGCCCTGGGGATTTATCGGCCTTCAATCCCATCAATTTCCCCAACACAATTTCCCGACTAATAAAGATTTCCCTCAGTTCCTCCTCCTTACTAGACCCTCTGACCCCTTTTATATCCGGAAGGTTGTTTGTGTCCTCCTTAGTGAATACCGAACCAAAGTACTTGTTCAATTGGTCTGCCATTTCTTTGTTCCCAGTTATGACTTCCCCTGATTCTGACTGCAGGGGACCTACGTTTGTCTTTACTAACCTTTTTCTCTTTACATATCTATAGAAACTTTTGCAATCCGCCTTAATGTTCCCTGCAAGCTTCTTCTCGTACTCCATTTTCCCTGCCCTAATCAAACCCTTTGTCCTCCTCTGCTGAGTTCTAAATTTCTCCCAGTCCCCGGGTTCACTGCTATTTCTGGCCAATTTGTATGCCACTTCCTTGGCTTTATTACTATCCCTGATTTCACTGTGTTGAACTTCATTTGCCAATTCTATGCCCATTCTGCAAGTTTATTAATGTCTTCTTGTCATTTGTTGCAGTCCTCCTCAGTATTGACTATCGACTCTAATTTGGTGTCATCTGCAAATTTAGAAATTGTGCATTTGATTCCAAAGTCTAAATCGTTAATATAAATTGTGAACAACAGTGGTGCCAGCACTGATCCTTGTCATCATCATCATAGGCGGTCCCTTGAAACGAGGATGACTTGCTTCCACGCCGAAAAGGGATGAGTTCACAGGTGTTTCAATGAAGGACCTGATATTCCGGATCCTGAACTACATCCTGAAGGGTGGAAGATGCCTGTGCGTGGATTTTTTTCAAGTGTGGTGGCTGTTGCACCCCAGCCACCACACGGGCTTGACAGAGCTAGGTCTTGGTCCAGTGGCAAGGATTATCCAAGACGACTGGAGACTAGCTCTGCTGCACGGACCTAGTGCGCACACATGTTGCAGTGTGGGCTGGCCCATGCTGCCCCTGGGCCCTCGCCTCGTGGAATCCTTGTAGATCCTTGTGCAACACCACTATCTACCTTCAGCTGCTGGGAATAGCTACCTTTTACCCCTACTCTCTGCTTTCTGTCTTGAAACCAGCTAGCTATCAATTCTGCTACTTGTCCCTTGACTCTGCACTCTCTGACCTTATTCATCAGTCTATTATGGGGTCCCTGATCGAGGGCCTTTTGAAAATCTAGAAAAATTACATTTACTGCATTGCTCTTGTTTACTCTCTGTTACCTCTTCAAAAGTTCAATTAGGTTAGCAAGCAAGACGTTTCATTATTATATTTTCGGTTTCTAGATGTTCTTCTATTTTCTCCTTTAGTATGGATTCCATTATTTTTCCTACCACCAATGTTAAGCTGACTGGTCCACAGTTCCCTGGACATGTTCTATCTCCCTTCTTAAATATAGGTATTACTTGGCACTATAATCCAACCCTAATCTTTTTACATCATTTTTTTTGCATCAGATGCTGTTTTTAGCCTTTGAAATAAAATCATTTTCAACCTCTTAATTTTTTCTTATCTATGGGGAAATTCAGAGCAAACTCCTGACTAAGTAGGCACTCTAAGAAGCTCATTATCTGTGGCCTATGAATAAATATAATGTAATGTTGTTTAGTCTCCCAAGGGATATGTTCTTATTCCTTATCAAAATGATTTTTGCTGCAGATTTAAATTAATATAATTAATCCTGACTTCAAAACACTAATTTTAAATACCATCTGCTTAGATCACTCATTTATTTTTCAAAGCCTTTTTTACTTCCTATCTTTTTTATTCTGTGTGTTTGTTCCTCTCTATACAATCTCTTTGCAGCTTCTGCCCTGCTTCCAGCTCCGGAGTTACTTAAAGAAGTAGGCACCACACGAAGGGAATGTTATACTGTCTGAGGATTTTCTCTGACTCCAGGCCCAATTTTCAAGCATGGTGCTAGGCAGATGCAAATTCCATTGTTTATGTAATCCTGTAAATCTTCAGTGACACTCAGCTAATTTCAAAACTGGTGCAAATGTGTGCCATGGTATATCAATGAAACAGTAAATCTGAAAATAATGCACAGCATTCAGATGCCATGAGTTATAAACTAAGCAAACTTTATTTAGCTATATTTTTACCTAGATTGATCTAATGAATGACTGAACAATGTATTCAAACATTGTTTTTTTTTACATAGAGCACCGGGTGGTACTGAGATTTAAATCTTGTCCTTTAATCTATGGGATCTGGGTTTGAATCCTGACCAGAATGATGAGATGAAAGTTTCCTCGCTGCTGGCAATTTTAACCATATTTCTTATGGACATACATCGGAGGAGTCCTGGATTATCTGTGATGTTATGATTTTATTGTCAAAAATACTGTTTATCCTGTCTGATGGACTGTGCCAAAAATATTTTTTTTCCCATTCTATCTATTAAATTAATAGACACAAAAGTTTTAATACAGACTTTTCAGTTGTGTTTTGGATAGTTTCCAAAGTGTCTTTTGTAGAAAAATGAAAGAAAAATGTTTAAATAATGGTGTTTTGATAGAATAGATAGGGAGAAACTGTTTCCACTGGCAGGAATGTCAGTAACCAGAGGACACAGATTTAAGATCATTGGTAAAAGAGCCTGGGGGGAGATGAGGACAATTGTTTTTTAACTCAACGAGTTATGATGATCTGGAATGCACTGCCCCAAAGGGTGGTGGAAACAGATTCAATAGTAACTGTCAATAAGGAATTGGATTTGAATAGCTCTTTCAGAGAGCTGGCACAGGCATAATGGGCCGAATGGTCTTTTTCCATGTTGCACTATTCTACAATTCTATGATACCTCTTTCTTTGCTGTTCTCACACCTGGCACCAACAGCATTCTCTTCTCACATGGTAGCTCTTGCAGAACCAACAACTTCTCTCAGGACTTCTTCCTCAGCACATTCTGGCCATTTGACTTTCCATTCATCACTTCCCCATCCAGCTTTGCTAAGGCCACTAGGGAAGCACTTCATAGGAGTAACTGAGTTAGTAAACCTCCTCCAAATGCAGGCCACTCTGGTTGACAAGGTTGTGCAGAATGCAGCACACCACTATGATGCGAGAGACTCTTTGTGGAGCTAATAGCAGGGAGCTCCAGACCTGCTGAGACACCCGAACCACTGAGGAGTCCTTTGGTGTGCTCAATTATAATCCTAGTGGTCCCATAGCATTTATTAAACCTGTGTTGTTCAGGCGTGGTGTGGTTGCAGAGGGTGTCCCTTCTTGCTGTCCAGAGGAGGCGGGAGTCCTTCCTCTATTTAGTGGAGATTTGGCCTGGAGGGTGTTGCACGGAGCAGTGCCATGCAATGTTTTTGAGTCAGTTCACGGGCTCCCAGGCCAACTGTAATTTCTGCTGTCTAGAGGAGTCCGTGTTCCATGCATATGTTGAATGTGTGAGGTTGCATCCCCTCTTCCAATATTTGAAGGGGCTGCTCCTCAACTTCTCGTTCCACGCCAGTCCTACACTCCTGATCTTTGGGCACCCTGTGCGGAGGGGAGCGGGCAGGTCGGGAAGGCCTCCTCGTAGGACTGCTCCTGGGCATGGTTAAGGGGGCCATCACTCGGTCCAGGCATCGGGCGGTCGAAAGGGTCATTCAGCCCAACTGCCTGCCTCTCTTCCGTGGTTACATCCGAGCCAGGGTGTCCCTGGAGATGGAGCATGCAGTGTCCACCGGTACGCTCGCGGCCTTCCGCGAGAGGTGGGCGCCGGAGGGACTGGAGTGCATCATCACCCCCGGCAACCAAATTTTAATTTGATTACCTTTGTTTAAAGTTTAATTTGTTTAATTGCCGGTTTTAGTGCCCCCCCCACCCCCTGCTAGCTAGGGGGCACTTGTATAATTTGCATCTCGGTGCCCTCGGGAAAATAAAAGCACAAAAAAGAGGGCACTTGTTTGAAAATGTTTGGTGTGTTCTCCCCCCCCCCCTTTAATCAGGGGACACGTGATTAATTGATTACAACAAAAGAATTGTTGAGCTGTTGTCACCATCTTGCCATCTAGAGGAGGTGGGGGTCCCCAATGGAGTGCTCTCTACGTGGGAGTCCTCCCCTATTTATTGGGGTCTTGGCCTGGAGGGTGTTGCACGGAGCAGTCCCATGCAATAAGTTTTTAAGTCGGTTCACGGGCCCCCAGGCCGCCTGCAATTTCTGCGGTCTGGAGGAGTCCGTGTTCCATGTTTTTATGGAATGTGTGAGGTTGCAGCCACTATTCCACTATTTGAAGGGGCAGCTCCTCAAATTCTGGTTGCACTTCAGTCCCACACTCCTGATCTTTGGGCACCCTGTGCGGAGGGGAGCAGGTAGGTCCGAGGGCCTCCTCATAGGACTGCTCCTGGACACGGCCAAGGGGGCCATCAGCCGGTCCACGCAGCGGGCAGTCGAGGGGGTCGTTCAGCTCGACTGCCTGCCTCTCTTCCGCGGTTACATCCGAGCCAGGGTGTCCCTGGAGATGGCGCACGCGGTGTCCACCAGTACGCTCGCGGCCTTCTGCGAGAGGTGGGCGCTGGAGGGACTGGAGTGCATCATCACCCCCGGCAAACAAATTTCAATTTGATTTTATATGTTTTAAAGTTTAATTTGTTTTATTGCCGGGTTTTAGTGTCCCCCTCCAATTTTAGCCAGGGGGCACTTGTATAATTTGTGGTTTTAGTGCCCAAGAACCCCCCAAAAAAAACAAAAAAAAAGAGCAACTTGTAAACTGTTTGGAATGTCCCCCCCCCTTTAATAAGGGGGCACTTGATTTAATGTTTATTTATTGTTCCCTCAAAAGAGTTGTTGAGCTGTTGTCACCATCTTGCCATCCAGAGGAGGTGGGGGTCCCCGATGGAGTGCTCTCTACGCAGGAGTCCTCCCCTTATTTTTTGGGGACTTGGCCTGGAGGGTGTTGCACGGAGCAGCCCCATGCAATAAATTTTTAAGTCGGTTCACGGCCTCACAGAACGCCTGCAATTTCTGTGGTCTGGAGGAGTCTGTGTCACATGTTTTTATGGAATGTGCGAGGTTGCAGCCACTATTCCATTATTTGAAGGGGCTGCTCCTCAAATTCTGGCTGCACTTCAGTCCCACACTCCTGATCTTTAGGCACCCTGTGCGGAGGGGAGCGGGTAGGTCCGAGGGCCTCCTCGTAGGACTGCTCCTGGGCACGGCCAAGGGTGCCATCAGCCGGTCCAGCCAGCAGGCGGTCGAGGGGGTCGTTCAGCCCGACTGCCTGCCTCTCTTCCGCGGTTACATCCAAGCCAGAGTGTCCCTGGAGATGGAGCACACGGTGTCCACCGGTACGCTCGCGGCCTTCCGCGAGAGGTGGGCGCCGGAGAGACTGGAGTGCATCATCACCCCCGGCAACCAAATTTTAATTCGATTTTATGTCTAAATGTTAATTTGTTTAATTTGCCGGTTTTAGTGCCCCCCCCCCCCTCCACTTTTAGCCAGGGGGCACTTGTATAATTTGTGTTTTTAGTGCCCTCAAAAAAAAACAAAGCGAAAAACAAGGGGGCACGTGTTTGAAAGTGTTTGGTGTCCCACCGCTTCCCCCCCTCCTTTAATCAGGGGGCACTTGATTTGATTGTTCACAACAAAATAGTTGTTGAGCTGTTGGCACCATCTTGCCATCTGGAGGAGGCGGGAGACCCCAATGAAGTGATTTCTACGTGGGAGTCCTCCCCTTAGTTATTGGGGACTTGGCCTGGAGGGTGTTGTACGGTGCAGTCCCGTGCAATAAGTTTTTAAGTTGGTTCATGGGCTCCCAGGCCGCCTGCAATTTCTGCGGTCTGGAGGAGTGAGTGTTCCATGTTTTTATGGAGTGTGTGAGGTTGCAGCTCCTGTTCCATTATTTGAAGGGGCTGCTCCTCAAATTCTGGTTGCACTTCAGTCCCACACTCCTGATCTTTGGGCACTCTGTGCAGAGGGGAGCGGGCAGGTCGGAAGGCCTCCTCATAGGACTGCTCCTGGGTATGGCCAAGGGGGCCATCAGCTGGTCCAGGCAGCGGGCGGTCGAGGGGTCGTTCAGCCCGACTGCCTGCCTCTCTTCCGCGGTTACATCTGAGCCAGGGTGTCCCTGGAGATGGAGCATGCGGTGTCCACCGGTACGCTCGCGGCCTTCCGCGAAAGATGGGCGCAGGAGGGACTGGAGTGCATCATCACCTCCGCAACCAAATTTTAATTTGATTTTATGTCTAAAGTTCAATTTGTTAAATTTGCCGGTTTTAGTGCCCTCCCTCCCCCCCCCCCCACCCTTTTAGCTAGGGGGCACTTGTATAATTTCTGTTTTTAGTGCCCTAACTCCCCCCGCCCCCCCAAAAAAGCGGCACTGGAAAGGAGGTGTGACCCCCCCCTTGCAGGGGGCATTTGTTTAAAGTGCACAACTAAAATAGTTGAACTGGTAATGTGTAGTGTGATTGTTAAACCTTTTGCTAATAAACCAACTCGTTATTAATAGCAATGTGTTGCTATGGTCATGTTCTACAGGGCTGTAGTAATACACGCCCTCCTGTATGGCCCAGAGACATGGACAATGTACAGTAGACACCTCAAATCGCTGGAGAAATACCACGAATGATGTCTCTGCAAGATCCTGCAAATCCCCTGGGAGGACAGATGCACCAACATTAGTGTCCTCGACCAGGCCAACATCCCCAGCATTGAGGCACTGACCACACTCGATCAGCTCCGCTGGGCAGGCCACATTGTTCGTGTGCCTGACACAAGACTCCCAAAGCAAGCGCTCTACTTGGAACTCCTTCACGGCAAATGAGCCGAAGGTGGGCAGAGGAAATGTTTCAAGGATACCCTCAAAGCCTCCTTGATAAAGTGCAACATCCCCACCGACACCTGGGTGTCCCTGACCAAAGACCACCCTAATTGGAGGAAGTGCATCCGGGAGGGTGCTGAGCACCTCGAGTCTCATTGCCGAGAGCATGCAGAAATCAAGCGCAGGCAGTAGAAAGAGCGTGCGGCAAACCAGTCCCACCCACCCATTCCCTCAACGACTGTCTGTCCCACCTGTGACAGGTGTTATATATGTCTGTCAACCTCATCAAAATGTAAGACTTGCCACTAGGGGGCACACCTGTTAAAGACCTAAGGGTCACCTGTGCACCCTGAGACAAACAGGTATAAAAGGTGACTCACCATGCTGCTTCTCCACTCTGGAGTCTGAAAAAAGAGACCAAGGTCACAACAGCTTGAGCTTGCAATACAGTTCTGTGGATTTATTCTGAACATAACAAATTGGCGACGAGTAATGGATCACGAACTTTCATATGGTAATAGCTGCCATTGGTATTCTTGAGAGATTTGTTGAGGGTGATGATTGGGAAGCCTTCATTGAGCGCCTCGACCAGTACGTCATGGCCAACGAACTGGACAAGGCTGGACAAGCGCAGGGCAATTCTCCTCACCGTATGTGGGTCTTCAATGTATGGCCTCCTCAAAAATTTGCTGGCACCGGTCAAACCAATGGACAAGACTTACACAGAGCTGTGTACGCTGGTTAGAGAACACCTCAAGCCAAAGGAGAGCATCTTGATGGCCAGGTATTGCTTTTACATGCACCATCGCTCAGAGGGCCAGAACGTGGCGAGTTTTGTCGCCGATCTGAGATGCCTTGAGGGACAGTGCGAATTTGCAGGATCCTTGGGGGAAATGTTGTGGAACTTTATCGTGCTTGGAATTGGCCACGAGGTCATTCTTCGCAAACTGTTATCTGCCGAATCCGTAGATCTGAGCAAGGCCATCATGTTAGCCCAAGCCTTCATCTCCACGAGCGATAACATGCAACAGATATCTTCACAGAATCGAAGCTCACCGGCAAGTACTGTGCATAAAATAATATTTTTAGCAGGCAGAACAGTACAGGGCAGGGCCCACACGACTGCAGAGAACAGACCTAGGCCTAGACTGACTCAGTGTCCGCCGTGGAGCGTGAATGCGTATCCATTAACACCATGTTGGCGCTGCGGGGGCAGTCATAGAGCTCATCAATGTCGATTCAAGCCCTATGTGTGCAAGGGCTGTGGAACAGTGGGGCACCTCCAGTGAATGTGCAAATGATCTCTAACTCACCACGTGGTAGAGTCAGGAGAGGATGACCGATCCAGTGAGGATCACGCCGAACGAGCAGGAGAGGCAACTCAACCTGAGGATAAAGAGGAAGTATATGGGATACACACCTTCAACACCAAAAGCCCTCCGATAATGTTAAAAGTTAAACTTAATGCCACTCCAATCTCCATGGAATTGGACACGGGGGCGAGTCAATCAGTTATGAGCCAGAAGGCAGTCGAGAGGATTTGGGGCGACAGAGCACAACGACCCAAGCTGATCCCGATTCAGGCAAAGCTGCGCACCTACACCAAGGAACTGATACCTGTTATTGGTAGTGCAGACATAAGAGTATCCCATGAGGGAGCGGTGCACGATTTACCACTGTGGATTGTTCCAGGTGTTGGGCCAACGCTGCTTGGTAGAAGGTGAATGGGGAAGATTCGATGGAACTGGGAAGACCTCTGCGTACCTTCTCCGGTGAACGCCGTCTCCCCTTTTCAAAGGCTGAGCAAACCCCCACCTTCAGCTGAACCAGGCATCGAAGTGCAGATCCATTTGCAGATCCCTGAGGCACAGGCCACTCATCACGACCACAAGGAGGTGAAGATCAACCGAGCAGCAGTACAGGCATGATACCCACCACCCAAAGCCGACGATGATGGAAGAGGCTCCAGGTCGACCAAGCAGAGTGGGATTCCGGCCAAAATTATCCGAATCCATCTTCTCAACACCAGAGGCCAAATCCCTGGGGAGGAAGATCGCGGCAGTCGGCATCACGGACACAGACGAGAGGGCGTCCAGACCATGGGACGAGAGTGCGTCCAGACCACGGGACAAAGGTGCGTCCAGACCACGGGACGAGAGAGCGTCCAGACCATGGGAGATCGCCACAACGGAACGGAGGAATGTGTCGCCCAGCAAGGAAGAAGACTGGGTTTGGGGCAAAGGTAAAGGGGCAGCCGCTGTGAAGGCCAGGAACCCACTACGTTCCAATAAGTTGTTTGCACTGTGTAACCCATGTAAGCATTCTTTCGCGGCCAATGATGTACTATCATATGGGGTCGGGGGGACCTTGCAACAAGCCAAAGTAGCGAACGAACACCAACCGGTAGTATATGTATCTGACAAAATACTTGTAACAAGTGATGTGTTATCATACGGGGTCGGTTGTGTTGTACAGCAAACCAAAGTAGCGGGCGAACCCCAACCAGTTGTATATATATCTAACAAAGTATTTGTAGCAAGTGATGTGTTACCGTACGGGGTCGGGAGTGTTATGCAGCACGCCAAAGTAGCGGGCAAGCCCCAAACAGCTGAACATGTATCCAATAAGTTAACTAAGGCAGCAGCCTGTATTCATGGAACAAAAGAGTCGTACCAAAGAGTGTCCCAATATTTGCTCAAGTCAGACACAGTTTTGGGAGGGCAGAGGCACCATTATCGATGCGTTGTTTCGAGAATGTCTAACACTGTCTGTGCACTGTAACATGATCTGCCACGGGCCAGGCACTGAGAATGGTACTAATGTTCTCAGTTGGCCACCGTTGCCCACCACTGGGGGTGGAAACGGCGCAGCCTGCAGACCCATTCGTGGTCGTGGAAGTGCTAGAAAGCGAGGTGCCAACCGTAACGGCCCCCAGTTTAGGACCTGGACCAGTCAGGATCCTACGTTACCGCCTGCCAAAGGTGAACTGCTAGACGGGATGTTACAACCTATCCGCCGCAAAGACGAAACATTGCAAAGCAAGGCAGGGCGGCTACACACAGTCGGTGATCCGGGGCCCCCATACTATGGCCCAGGATCCACGGGGACCACAAGGCCTCCCGCCACTTCTGAAAGTCTCAAGGCCCTTGCGGCCATCCTGGGCTTGCCAGACCTCAGGGTCAGCGACAATAGTCCGGAGTAGGCAGCCCAAATCACAAAGCCAAGCACCACGCGTGTCACAGTAGACTCCCTACAGACCCGGGGTGCTACGCAGTCACCAAACAGAATCACTCAGAACCGAGCCATCCATATGCTATCAGCAGAGAATGCACCATGATCGCACGGCCTCTCCAAGCGTCATCAGAATAAGTGATGTAGATCATGTTCAGGGCCCCAGTTGGGCCGCTCGCACCGTATTAGCCAAAGGGAGGAATGGAGTCTGTGTGATGAAAACAGAGCATTTGATTGTGAAACCATGTACTGGGCTAACGGGTAAAGCATTTAGTCCAGACCAAACTGTGAACTACAAATAACCAGGAACTACTGTGAAAGGACCTGGCTCTCAGCGACCCACTAACACATCGACCTCGCCGTCAACCACAAGATGAACCCACCAGGTCAGGACTTCAACCCAGGCGATCGACCGGGGGACGCAGGACGCCAGATCGCCTCAACTTGCAAATAACTTGTACACAAGACTTGGGGGGGGGAGAGTGATGTTATTTATGTATGTAAACCTCACCAAAATGTAAGACTTGCCACTAGGGGGTACACCTGTGGGAGACCTAAGGGTCACCTGTGCACCCTGGGGCAAGCAGGTATAAAAGGTGATCCACCATGTTGCTTCTCCACTCTGGAGTCTGAATAAAGAGACCAAGGTCACAATAGCTTGAGCTTGCGATACAGTCCTGTGGATTTATTCTGAACATAACCACAGAGACTGTGATTCTCGTATTGGACTGTTCAGTCGCCTAAGGATTCATTTTTAGAATGGAAGCATGTCTTCCACGATTCCGAGGGACTGCCTATGATGATGATGCTATGAATTCTTAAGCAAAGACCCCATGATAAGCTGTGCGAGCTTTATCAAGGTAAGTAAGTCAAAAAATCTCAAGGAATCAATCTGGAAGCTGTAATCTCTATTGGCAATTTGAACAGCACGATGGCACACAGATCCCTATAATCATTTTCCTGCAGGTGAGTGCCCCATTAAATAGTGCTTCCAGTGGCCCTGGGAAACCAATCCTGCAAGATTTTACTAGCGAGTTTTGCACTGGTACAATTTTTAAATTAAGATTACATTGCAGTCCTAATGATATCATATGGCCCCGATTTGCATGCATTCATGACAGTTGCTGGCAGTTGCTTTGGCCAACTAAAAAAAGTGTGCAGTTAGAATGGTGATCAGCAGGAAAGCAGTGGGAATGGGGCAGTAAGTAACAGCGCACCGCCCCATTGCTGCCAGGTGAGGTGGGTTAAAATTATCTCTAAAGATTAGGTCAAATTTAACTTGGGTTAGCAAAATTCCCTTCACTCTGCATCAATAATATGCTTTAACCCTCTGCGCTAAGAGTAGCTTCCAATACAGCACCAGTATGAACATCTCCATTTCCAATCATCAGCCACTATGGTCTCTCTGAGTGATGGTGGTGATATCAGAGTCAGCACAGTAATACACAGGATAGTAAAACAGTGATATTAACAATTAAGTAAGAGCCTTCTAAAACAAGAAGGTTTCCATTTTCATTTTAACTACTGTGGCTGCTGTAACTAAGATTAAAGTTGCTACATTTGAAATGTTTTAAGAATGTAGATCATATACTCTGCGTTTCTACCATGGGTTTAAAGTATTAGCTTAATAGTACTGATTCTGCAAGCGTGCAGCAATGCAAGCAATTGCTGGTATACATTTAAAGCAGTCATATATTGAGCAGTATACAACACCTACATACAACAGAACTTGGTTATAATGAACTCAACTACTACACATTCCTTCTTATAGCACATATATTTATCCTCAGTCCTGTCTGTAGCTCCATCAATACAATAAGAGTTCAGGCATTAATAAATAAACCTGTAATAAGAATTATATTTGTGCACCCTTTATGTTTGTATTTACAAGGTTCAACTGTAATAGAATGACTGTGATGTGCTATAATAGTAAGTATTAAAATTGCACAGCAAATAATGAGGGTAGGTTAATTTATTAATTTAGTTTCTATTCCTGTGGATTAGTATTGTTATATTAAAACACCAAACCTTACTTACAGGTAAACAGGCGTTAACTGTACATGGGAGGGTTTCTGGGGAGCGTGGTAGGAGTATGAATCAAGTCCACCTATGAAATCAACTGAAACCACAACACAACCACAAATAAATGCACAGATCCACAAATGAAAAAAATGAAATGAATAAAGCTACAAAAAAGATACAAACTGATAAATATTAAATAGAAATAAAAATGCCAACACTCAAGAAAAACAAATAACATTGTTGGCCTAACATTCCTTGGTTGGCTATTTTAGTAGATGCTTTAACCCATTTCACAAAGATGAGGGATATTGAATTTGTCTTTCCATAGGAACCTATGAAAACATTCACTGCATCTTGAATGATTCCAGAGTTTTGTCTCCATTATCCTACCTGGAAAATCATTCATTGGATGAATAAGTGATTTCTAAAATCAATTCTGACATTTATTTTGCCAGTTTAATTCCTTATTTATTTTAAATGGGTTAATACTTCCATTAAAACAGTAGGCAGGGGAACTCATTATCTGTTCATCCACTAATATCAGTAGCACATTTCTAGCCTATGTTTGGGATGGTGGAAAAGTTGTATACTATTTGTAAGCAAAATACAGGCTGTTCAAGATGTCCACGATGGAGAATGGAATACTTTGCTGTTCAAGTCTTAGCATCAAAAGAGCAATTTTCCAACTTTGCATGCCCAAATTTCTGATATATGCTACTGGGATAAGGAGCTTCCCGCCAAACAGTGCAATGTTGGAAAATAACCCAAGTGTAGCTAAGGAATGGCCATTGTTTTGATTCCCCTCCAGTTCACAGAGTTAGTCTTCCTTAATTTACAGTTCCAGAGGAATTCACTCTGCTGCTTGCTATAGGCACAAACTCCTGATCTCACAAAACTATTGCATGGTCAAGAATTTCCATTCACAGTTGCAGCAGATTTCTATTCTCAGAGCAGCAACAAGAGCAGCATCTGGAAGTAAAGTTGGGAGGCAAAGTGGGGAGGATGGTGCACTTTTCATGGGGTGGCACTATTTTATCAAATTCAGCAATTAAACACGGTCACAATTTTCCAGTGGCCATGGCTATGGGTTCGATAAAGAAAAAAGTCTTGCGTTTATATAGCACCTTTCACAATCACTGGACATCCCAAAGCACTTTACAGCCAATTAAGTGAAGTGTAGTCACTGTTGTAATGTGGGAAACGCAGTAGCCAATTTGCACACAGCAAGGTCCCACAAACAGCAATGTGATAATGACCAGATAATCTGTTTTTGTTATGTTGATTGAGGGATAAATATTGGCTAAGACACCGGGGATAATTCCCCTGCTCTTCTTCGAAATAGTGCCATGGGATCTTTTACTTCCAGAGAGAACAGACGGGGTCGTGGTTTAATGTTTCATCCAAAAGACGGCACCTCCGACAGTGCAGCACTTCCTCAGCACTGCTTGGAGTGTCAGCCTTGATTTTTGTGCTCAAGTCTCTGGAGTGGGACTTGAACCCATAATCTTTTTACTCAGAGGTGAGGGTGCTACCCACTGAGCCACTGGCAGGGAAACACCATCTACACTATCCTAACTATCTGCTCAGAGTAAATTTTGCTACACCAATGTAACATTTCTGCTTCCTAAACAAGCAATCACATCTCATGTGATTCCTAATTTAATACCAATTAATGTCAAATTGTGGGCAATTATATGCATTGGACCAGCACCTCAGGACTCATTTTTAGAGTGGAAGAAAGTCTTCCTCGATTCCGAGGTACTGCCTATGATGATGCTAGACCAGCAGCGACAGGGAAATGGATTGAGACTGCCCAACTATATTTCACCTAGGATCATTAGGGCTGTCTGAAAATTGAAACTTTCTCAATCTGGGCTGATGCTGTTTTTGAGATGTGATACAAATACTTTCTAAATGTTATCTAACAACTGCCCCTCTATGTAAAAGGAGATGGTACAGTTCTATACTGCATTAAATCCTGTTTTTGGCAACCTCCAAAACACTAATTTCAACATTTTTGTCCTTGTATTTCAGTCTTTCCATAGCCTCTTCCCTCCATGTCTCTGCTAACTCCTTCAGCTCTGTTTCATAACTAAAACTACCTATTTCCACCTCCGTAACATTGCCCATCTCTGCTCGTGCCTCAGCATGTCTGCTGCTGAAACCTTCCTCCATGCCTTTGTTACCTCAGACTTGACAACTCCAACGCACTCCTGGCTGGCCTCCCATATTCGACCCTACACAAACTTGAGGTCATCCAAAACTCAGCAGCCCGTGTCCTAACTTGCACCAAGTCCTGCTCACCCATCACCCCTGTGCTTGCCGACCTATATTGGCTCCCGGTTAAGCAATGCCTCGATTTCAAAATTCTCATCCTTGTTTACAAATCCCGCCATGGTCTTGCCCCTCCCTATTTCTGTAATCTCCTTCAGCCTCACAACCCCCCCGCTGCCCCCTTGAGCACCCCTGATTATAACTGTTCAACCATTGGTTGCTATGCCTTCAGCTGCTTACACCCCAAGCTCTGGAACTCCCTCCCTAAACCTCTCCACCTCTCTTTTCTCCTTTAAGACGCTGCTTAAAATCTACCTCTTTGACCAAGCTTTTTGTCATCTGCCGTAATTTCTTCTTATGTGGCTCGGTGTCTAATTTATTTGTTTTATCTTAAAACATCCCTGTGAAGCTGCTGCGGATGTTTTACAACAACAACTTTTATTTATATAGCATCTTTAACGTAGTAACAGCGCACTCTGGCAAACTGTGAAAACTGGTCTCGGGACCCGGATGTGTGGTCTCTCACTGATGACTTTTATAAACTCTTTTACAGGTGATTAGAAAGGGAGGATTTGCAGATGGGAAACATGAACCAAAGATCACCAAAATCTGACAGGTTGAAGCGGAACAGGTCGGGAGCAGCGAGGCCCATAAAAGGGGCCCAGAAGGCTGGAGAAGCAGCGGAGCTCGCAGCGGAGCAGGTCGGGAGCAGTGAGGCCCATAAAACGGGCCCAGCAAGCGGGAAGAGGCTAGCTGGTGCAGGCGCAGAAGGTAAATAAAGAAGCAAAAAGAAATCGAAGTGTGATGTCACAGCCAAGTGGGTAAGTGATTAGCTGGTGGATTGGTGAATATTTAATCTTTTTCTTTTTCTTTTCTTATCGTTAAGAAACCTTTGGTGTTGTTAACAATTAGGTTAATTTAAGGGTTAAGTCATGGCAGGAGAGCCCAGACCCATGTCATGCTCCTCCTGTGCTATGTGGGAAGTCAGGGACGCTTCCAGTGTCCCTGACAACTACATGTGCAGGAAGTGCATCCAGCTGCAGCTCCTACTGTGGAGCATCCGCGATGCTGAGGATTCCGTGAATAGCACGTTTAGTGAATTGGTCACACTGCAGGTAAAGGTTACACAGACAGATGGGGAATGAGTGACCATCAGGCAGAGCAGTGGAAGGAAGGTAGTGCAGGGGTCCCCTGCAGTCATCTCCCTCCAAAACAGATACACCACCTTGGGTACTGTTGGGGGAGATGTCTCATCAGGGGAAGGCAGCAGCAGCCAAGTTCATGACAGCAGGGGTGGCTCTGCTGCACAGAAGGGCAGGAAAAAGAGTGGGATAGCTATAGTGATATGGGGATTCTATTATAAGGGGAATAGATAGGCGTTTCTGCGGCCACAAACGAGACTCCAGGATAGTATGTTGTCTCCCTGGTGCAAGGGTCAAAGATGTCTCGGAGAGGCTGCAGCGCATTCTGGAGGGGAAGGGTGAACAGCCAGCTGTCGTGGTACATATAGGTACCAACGATATAGGTAAAAAACGGGATGAGGGCCTACAAGCTGAATTTAGGGAGCTAGGAGTTAAATTAAAAAGTAGGACCTCAAAGGTAGTAATCTCAGGATTGCTACCAGTGCCTCGTGCTAGTCAGAGTAGGAATTGCAGGATAAGTCAGATGAATACGTGGCTTGAGGAATGGTGCAAGGGGAGGGATTCAAATTCTGGGACATTGGAACTGGTTCTGGGGGAGTTGGGACCAGTACAAACCGGATGGTCTGGACCTGGGCAGGACCGGAACCGATGTCCTAGGGGGAGTGTTTGCTAGTGCTGTTGGGGAAGGTTTAAACTAAAATGGCAGGGGGATGGGAATCCATGCAGGGAGGCAGAAGGAAGTAAAAAGGGGGAAGAAGCAAAAGGTAGGAAGGAGAAAAGCAAGAGTGAAGGGCAGAGAAATCAAGGTCAAAAATCAGAAAGGGCCACATTACGACATAATTCTAAAAGGACAAAGAGTTTAAAAAAAACAAGCCTGAAGGTTCTGAGTCTCATGGGTGACTTTAATCTACATATTGATTGGGCTAACCAAACTGGTAGCAATATGGTGGAGGAGGATTTCCTGGATGGTTTTCTAGACCAATATGTCGAGGAACCAACTAGAGAGCAGGCCATCCTAGACTGGGTCTTGTGTAACAAGAGAGGATTAATTAGCAATCTGGTCATGTGGGGTCCCTTGGGGAAGAGTGACCATAATATGATAGAATTCTTCTTTAAAATGGAGAGTGACACCGTTAATTCAGAGACTAGGGTCCTGAACTTAAAGAAAGGAAACTTCGACGGTATGAGACGTGAATTGGATAGGATAGACTGGAGAATGATACTTAAAAGGTTGACGGTGGATAGGCAATGGCAGACATTTAAATATCACATGGATGAACTATAATAACTGAACATCCCTGTCTGGTGTAAGAATTAAAAAGGAAGGTGGCTCAACTGTGGCTAACAAGAGAAATTAGGGAACGTGTTAAATCCAAGGAAGAGGCAAATAAATTGGCCAGAAAAAGCAGTAAACCTGAGGACTGGGAGAAATTTAGAATTCAGCAGAGGAGGACTAAAGGTTTAATTAGGAGGGGGAAAATAGAGTATGAGAGTAAGTTTGCGGGGAGCATAAAAACTGACTGTAAAAGCTTCTATAGAAATATGAAGAGAAA
This sequence comes from Pristiophorus japonicus, assembly GCF_044704955.1. NCBI lineage: Eukaryota > Metazoa > Chordata > Chondrichthyes > Pristiophoridae > Pristiophorus > Pristiophorus japonicus. The sequence continues at coordinate 405,011,101 of NC_091977.1, forward strand.
AAGATTAGTGAAGACTAATGTAGGTTCCGTGCAGTCAGAATCATGTGAATTCATAATGGGGAACAAGGAAATGGCAGACCAACTGAATAAATACTTTGGTTCTATCTTCACTAAGGAAGACATAAATAACCTCCAGAAAATACTAAGGGACTGAGGGTCTAGTGAGAAGGGGGAACTGAGGGAAATCCTTATTAGTCAGGAAATGGTGTTGGGGAAATTGAAGGGACTAAAGGCCGATAAATCCCAGGGCCTGATAGTCCGCATCCCAGAGTACTTAAGGAAGTGGCCCTAGAAATAGTAGATGCATTGGTGGTCATTTTTCAACATTCCATGGACTCTAGTTCCGTTCCTATGGATTGGAGGGTAGGTAATGTAACACCATTTTTAAAAAAAGGAGGGAGAGAAAAAACAGGGAATTATAGACCGGTTAGCCTGACATCGGTGGTGGGGAAAATGCTGGAATCAATTATTAAAGATGTAATAGCAGCGCATTTGGAAAGCAGTGACAGGATCGGTCCAAGTAAGCATGGATTTATGAAAGGGAAATCGTGCTTGACAAATCTTCCAGAGTTTTTTGAGGATGTAACTAGTAGAGTGGATAAGGGAGAACCAGTGGATGTGGTGCATTTGGACTTCAAAAGGCTTTTGACAAGGTCCCACACAAGAAATTAGTGTGCACCATTAAGGCACATGTTATTGGGGGTAATATATTGACACGGATAGAGAACTGGTTGGCACACAGGAAGCAAAGAGTGGGAATAAACGGGTCCTTTTCAGAATGACAGGCAGTGACTAGTGGGGTGCTGCAGGGTTCAGTGCTGGGACCCCAGCTATTTACAATATACATTAATGATTTAGACGAAGGAATTGAATGTAATATTTCCAAGTTTGGAGATGACACTAAGCTGGGTGGCAGTGTGAGCTGCAAGGAGGATGCTAGGAGGCTGCAGGGGGACTTGGACAGGTTAGGTGAATGGGCAAATGCATGGCAGATGCAGTATAATGTGGATAAGTGTGAGGTTATCCATTTTGGTGGCAAAAACAGGAAGGCAGAATGTTATCTGAATGGTGATAGATTAGTAAAACGGGAGGGGCAGTGAGACCTGGGTGTCATGGTACATCAGTCATTGAAGGTAGGCATGTAGGTACAGCAGGCAGTAAAGAAAGCAAATGGCATGCTGGCCTTCATAGCGAGGGGAATTGAGTATAGGAGCACGGAGGTCTTACTGCAGTTGTACAGGGCGTTGGTGAGACCACACCTTGAGTATTGTGTGCGGTTTTGGTCTACTAATCTGAGGAAGGACATTCTTGCTATTGAGGAAGTGCAGCGAAGGTTCACCAGACTGATTCCTGGGATGGCAGGACTGACATATGAAGAAAGACTGGATCGACTAGGCTTATATTCACTGGAATTTAGAAGAATGAGAGGCGATCTCATAGAAACATATAAAATTCTGACGGGATTGGACAAGTTAGATGCAGGAAGAATGTTCCCGATGTTGGGGAAGTCCAGAACCAGGGGTCACAGTCTAAGGATAAGGGGTAAGCCATTTAGGACTGAGATGAGGAGAAACTTCTTCACTCAGAGAATTGTGAACCTGTGGAATTCTCTACTACAGAAAGTTGTTGAGGCCAGTTCGTTAGATATATTCAAAAAGGAGTTAGATGTGGCCCCTACAGCTTAAGGGATCAAGGGGTATGGAGAGAAAGCAGGAATGGGGTACTGAAGTTGCATGATCAGCCATGATCATATTGAATAGTGGTGCAAGCTTGAAGGATCGAATGGCCTACTCCTGCAACTATTTTCTATGTTTCTATGTTTCTAAAACAAATAAATTTGACACCGAGTCACATAAGAAGAAATTACGGCAGATGACCAAAAGACAAAACAAATAAATCAGCGAGCACTACGTTAAAGGCGCTACATAAATACAAGTTGTTGTTGTTTCTCTGCATGTAGCCCCCACTCTTCATACACTTTTCCCCAACCACTGGCTCATCCTTCAGTCACAGAGTCTTCATCCATCTCGGCCCCACAATCGGGAAAGTTGACTGGAAGTCAATTATAACTCCAGTCATCACCTTTATCATACCATTTCAATGTATTTTTGCCTTTCTGAAGCAATTTATCTGATTTTACTATGGCTGTTATGAGTGTTTTTTGTATTTTTATTTATTCTTCAAATTTTCTACCCTCTACTGAAGGTGGTGATTAATGCTGGAATACATAGAAACATAGAAACAGTGAACATAGGTGCAGGAGTAGGCCATTCGGCCCCTTGAGCCTGCACCGCCATTCAACAAGATCATTGCTGATCATTCACCTCAGTACCCCTTTCCCGCTTTCTCTCCATACCCCTTGATCCCTTTAGCCATAAGGGCCATATCTAACTCCCTCTTGAATATATCTTAATGAACTGGCATCAACAACTCTCTGCGGTAGAGAATTCCACAGGTTCACAACGCTCTGAGTGAAGAAGTTCCTCCTTATCTCGGTCCTAAATGGCTTACCCCGTATCCTTAGACTGTGACCCCTGGTTCTGGACTTCCCCAACATTGGGAACATTCTTCCTGCATCTAGCCTGTCCAATCCCGTCAGAATTTTATATGTTTCTATGAGATCCCCTCTCATTCTTCTAAACTCCAGTGAATACAGGCCCAGTCGATCCAGTCTCTCCTCATATGTCAGTCCTGCCATCCCGGGAATCAGTCTGGTGAACCTTCGCTGCACTCCCTCAATAGCAAGAACGTCCTTCCTCAGATTAGGAAACCAAAACTGAACACCATATTCCAGCTGAAGCCTCACCAAGGCCTTGTACAACTGCAATAAGACCTCGCTGCTCCTATACTCAAATCCCCTAACTATGAAGGCCAACATGCCATTTGCCTTCTTCACATGCCTGCTATACCTGCATGCCAACTTTCAATGACTGATGTACCATGACACCCAGGTCTCGTTGCACCTCGCCTTTTCCTAATCTGCCGCCATTCAGATAATATTCTGCCTTCATGTTTTTGCCACCAAAGTGGATAACCTCACATTTATCCATATTATACTGCATCTGCCATGCATTTGCCCACACACCTAACCTGTCCAAGTCACCCTTCAGCCTCTTAGCATCCTCCTCACAGCTCACACCGCCACCCAGCTTAGTGTCATCTGCAAACTTGGAAATATTACACTCAATTCCTTCATCTAAATCATTCATGTATATTGTAAATAGCTGGGGTCCCAGCACTGAGCCCTGCGGCACCTCACTAGTCACTGCCTGCTGTTCTGAAAAGGACCCAATAATCCTGACTCTCTGCTTCCTTTCTGCCAACCAGTTCTCTATCCACGTCAATGCATTACCTCCAATACCATGTGCTTTAATTTTGCACACCAATCTCTTGTGTGGGACCTTGTCAAAGGCTTTTTGAAAGTCCAAATACACCACATCCACTGGTTCTCCCTTGTCCACTCTCTAGTAATGTCCTCAAAAAATTCTAGAAGATTTGTCAAGCATGATTTCCCTTTCATAAATACATGCTGACTTGGACCGATCCTGTCACTGCTTTCCAAATGCGCTGCTATTTCATTATTAATAATTGATTCCAACATTTTCCCCACTACCAATGTCAGGCTAACCGGTCTATAATTCCCCATTTTCTCTCTCCCTCCTTTTTTAAAAAGTGGTGTTACATTAGCTACCCTTCAGTCCATAGGAACTGATCCAGAGTCGATCGACTGTTGGAAAATGATCACCAATGCATTCACTGTTTCTAGGGCCACTTCCTTAAGTACTCTGGGATGCAGACTATCAGGCCCTGGGGATTTATCGGCCTTTAATCCCATCAATTTCCCGAACACAATTTCCTGACTAATAAGGATTTCCTTCAGTTCTTCCTTCTCGCTAGATCCTCTGTCCCATAGTATTCCCGGAAGGTTATTTGTGTCTTCCTTCGTGAAGACAGAACCAAAGTATTTGTTCAATTGGTCTGCCATTTGTCTGTTCCCCACTATTAATTCACCTGATTCTGACTGCAAGGGACCTATGTTTGTCTTCACTAATCTCTTTCTCTTTACATATCTATAGAAGCTTTTGCAGTCAGTTTTTATGTTCCCGGCAAGCTTCCTCTCATACTCTATTTTCCCCCTCCTAATTAAATCCTTTGTTTCCTCTGCTGAATTCTAAATTTCTCCCAGTCCACAGGTTTGCTGCTTTTTCTGGCCCATTTATATGCCTCTTCCTTGGATTTAACACTATCCCTAATTTCCTTTGTTGACCACGGTTGAGCCACCTTCCCCATTTTATTTTTACTCGAAACAGGGATGTACAATTGTTGAAGTTCATCCATGTGATATTTAAATGTCTGCCATTGCCTATCCACCGTCAACCGTTTAAGTATCATTCGCCAGTCTATTTTAGCCAATTCACGTCTCATACCATCCAAGTTACCTTTCCTTAAGTTCAGGACCCAAGTCTCTGAATTAACTGTGTCACTCTCCATCTTAATAAAGAATTCTACCATATTATGGTCACTCTTCCCCAAAGGGCCTCACACAATAAGTCCTTTCTCATTACAGATCACCCAGTCTAGGATGGCTAGCCCTCTAGTTGGTACCTCGACATATTGGTCTAGAAAACCATCCCTAATAAACTCCAGGAAATCCTCCTCCACCATATTGCTACCAGTTTGGTTAGCCCAATCTATATGTAGATTAAAGTCGCCCATGATAACTGCTGTACCTTTATTGCACGCATCCCTAATTTCTTGTTTGATGCTGTCCCCAACCTTACTACTACTGTTTGGTGGTCTGTACACAACTCCCACTAGCGTTTTCTGCCCTTTGGTATTCTGCAGCTTTACCCATACAGGTTCCACATCATCCAAGCTAATGTCCTTCCTTACTATTGTGTTAATTTCCTCTTTAACCAGCAACGCTACCCCACCTCCTTTTCCTTTCTGTCTATCCTTCCTGAATGTTGAATACCCCTGGATGTTGAGTTCCCAGCCTTGATCACCCTGGAGCCATGTCTCCGTAATCCCAATTATATCATATTCGTTAATAGCTGCATGCGCAGTTAATTCATCCACCTTATTTCGAATACTCCTCGCATTGAGGCACAGAGCCTTCAGGCTTGTCTTTTTAACACACTTCGTCCCTTTAGAATTTTGCTGTAATGTGGCCCTTTTTGATTTATGCCTTGGGTTTCTCTGCCCTCCATTTTACTTTGCTTCTTTTTCTCTTTTGCTTCTGCCCCCATTTTACTTTCCTCTGTCTCCCTGCATAGGTTCCCATCCCCCTGCCATATTAGTTTAACCCCTCCCCAACAGCGCTAGCAAACACTCCCCCTCGGACATTGGTTCCGGTCCTGCCCAGGTGCAGACCGTCCGATTTGTACTGGTCCCACCTCCCTCAGAACCGGTTCCAATGCCCCAGGAATTTGATTCCCTCCATCCTGCACCAATCCTCAAGCCACGTATTCATCTTAGCTATCCTGCTATTTCTAATCTGACTAGCACATGGCACTTGTAGCAATCCTGATATTACTGCCTTTGGGGTCCTGCTATTTAATTTAACTCCTAGCTCCCTTAATTCAGCTTGTAGGGACTCATGCCATTTTATACCTATATCGTTGGTACCTATATGCACCACGACAACTGGCTGTTCACCCTCCCCCTCCAAAATGTCCTGCAGCTGCTCCGAGACATCCTTGACCCTTGCACCAGGGAGGCAACGTAACATCCTGGAGTCTCGGTTGCGACCGCAGAAACGTCTATCTATTCCCCTTACAATAGAATCCCCGACCACTATAGCTTTCCCACTCTTTTTCCTGCCCTCCTGTGCAGCAGAGCCACCCATGCTGCCATGAACTTGGCTGCTACTGTCTTCCTCTGATGAGTCATCCCCCCCAACAGTACCCAAAACGGTGTATCTGTTTTGTGGGGGATGACCACAGGGGACCCCTGCACTACCTTCCTTCCACTACTCTTCCTGCTCGTCACCCATTCCCTTTCTGCCTTTGTAACCTATGCCTGTGGTGTGACCAACTCACTAAACGTGCTATTCATGATATCCTCAGCATCGCGGATGCTCCAGAGTGAATCCATGTGCAGCTCCAGTGCCGCAATGCAGTCCGTCAGGAGCTGCAGCAGGATACACTTCCTGCACATGTAGTCGTGAAGGACACTGGAAGCGTCCCTGAGTTCACACATAGCACAGGAGGAGCATGACACTTGTCTGAGCTCTCCTACCATGATTTAACCCTTAAATCTACAGGTGCCAACAGTGCTGTGGTATTAACCCCTTGTAGCTATTCTCCCGACATGAGCCTGGCCCGTGAGTAACTTCATGGTATTCAATTGTGTGAGACACCGCAGAACACATACTTATAAGATTTAATTATTTCATTCAATAGGTGATTACCAAAAAAGGGAGAGTCGGGATAAATGGGTCATTTTCCGGTTGGCAAACAGTGACTAGTGGGGTTAACTTATGAAGTTAAGTTGAGTAGGTGATCTTATCGAAACATGTAAGATAATGAATGAGGAGATCGACAAGGTAGAT